>NC_137679.1:19536856-20006856 GCF_963989245.1 Nansenia antarctica | reverse complement strand
ATGTACATAATTGGTTTGATACTGCTTTGACAGAAGCCCTTCCCCCTTTTTGTGTTGTCCAGATAAGCATTGCAGATCTGAAGAGCTCGGGACTCTGCAGTAAAGCAATTAAAGGAAAAGTGATTAAAAAATCTCAGCTGATGCACGACACAAAGGAAAATAAAAAACTGGTTTGTTTCTACGTGGGTCTGGCTGATGACACAACAAGTATCAAAGTTTGTGTATATGGGGATGAGAGATATGGAACCTTTCAAGAGGGGAGCTCTTATCTTCTAGACGGCCTCAGTGAGGGTCGCGGTATGGTGATGCTCACACGAAGTGCCACGGTCTCAAAAACAAGACAAGTCAATGTTCCTCAGAGACTGGAAATGGAGACTCCACAGCGCATTTTAACCTTACAGGACGAGACGGGTTCTATCGAGGTCTGTCTCTGGAATGAGAAGGCTCTCAGTTGTTGTGCATCCGTTGGAAATACAGTCAGGGTGACCAATGTGAAATCCAAAGGGTACCACAACGTAATTTCTCTCAACTCAACTTACAAAACCAGGGTTGATACGGTGGGTAACTTTTGAACCATTATGCAGTGTCCCATTCCATCTATGCAATGCCATTTGGTGAACTGCTTTTTTCAGAGACTGCTTGCTATAGTTTGAGACGTAACCCTAAATCCTGAAGTGAGTGCTGTCTGTGTGTGTCTGTGTGTCTGTCTGGTGTCTGGTCTGTGTGTCTGTCTGTGTGTGTGTCTGTCTGTATATGTTTCTTTGTGTGTAGGTCCAAGCTGCTACTCTGGAGACTGTGAAGCTGTCTATACAAGGGATTCAAAAGTCCAGCAAGATGGAAGTGACTCTGTCGGCAGAGACGGATGGAAAACTGAAGACATTCACTGTGGCATCCAAGCTCCTGGCACAGGCCTACGCTATTAAACTGGATGGAGCTTTCGAGGAGACACTCCTTGATATGTTGCCGGTCAACGTAGAGGCAGACATACAAGGGAATACGATTAAAACCCTAAAAAAGATGTAACCAACCTGAATGATTCATGGTGGGTTAAATCATGGTGGGGAAGAATGAATTTGAATTGTTTGCTATCATTTCCTTTCCTATCAATTTTTTCTTGTGATGTCGATTTACATGTTAACTGTAAGCCTATCTTTCCTAAAAAAAATATTTTGCAAAAATTAACATGTCCCCGTGTATAGTAAACATGTTACTTAACGAGTTGAATTTGAGTGTTGTTATTGACATGTTTTAATTATGCCCATGGAGAGTAAAAACTGTCATGAATGGGGTACCGCATGAAACAATAGAGCTAGTCAAGTATAACATGTAAATATATGGAGCGGCGCTTTAGGTTTCCTCTACTAGGAGCGAGTAGGACAACAGATGCCTTCTTTTCTTCTTTTCTATAAGCTTCAAAGGAGCAGCGGAGGAGGTTGAGTAAGAGACACATAGTAGTCTGTGTTTTCAGTGTCTCACATAGTGTCTCAGGTGTCTCAGTGTCTCAGGTGTCCCAGGTGTCCCAGGTGTCTCAGGTGTCTCAGTGTCTCACATAGTGTCTCAGGTGTCTCAGTGTCTCAGTGTCTCAGGTGTCCCAGGTGTCCCAGGTGTCTCAGTGTCTCAGTGTCTCACATAGTGTCTCAGGTGTCTCAGTGTCTCAGGTGTCCCAGGTGTCTCAGTGTCTCAGTGTTTTATATCTAGTACAGAATGTGTTTTTCCAGGGTAAAACCAGTAGGACAATTAGCTTGAACACAAACAATTTAGTGTTATTTAAAAACCCCCGTGATAATAATCAAATCTCTGTATTGGCTAGACAAATGTATCCTGGTAATACTAAATATTTTATGGAGTCATTTAAAGATGGTACAGAAGCCCCTTATGGGTATTTGTTGGTTGATTATAAAGCTAAAACGCCAGAGGCCTATCGTCTCAGAACAGCGTTATGCTCCACTTATCAGGTTGTGTACAGAGGAAGACGAGTGGCTGAAATGTCTGCTAGATTAGAACGTCATTTATCGCTACTACAGCTGTTGATGAAATCTAAGCCGGGGGAAATACGGGCTATTTTAAAGAATGCTTCAAAAGATCTAATTCAGGCATTGTGTGAAGTCGCATTGAACGTGCTGTGTGGTACTATTCCTCTATCAAAGACACAATTTAAAAGACTGTCAAAGGTTAAGTCTAATCTGAAAATCATAGCTGACAAAAAGATTCCTATATCGAGAAAAAAGAGGGTTATCAATCAAGAGGGAGGATTTTTATTACCACTTTTAAGCATAGCTGTACCATTTATCACTAGCTTGCTGTCGAGACAGGGTTGAAGCGACATACTACAAGTGTGTACAAACAACCTACTAGTCATTATGGAGAAAATGTATTTGGTGCCGCAAAGAGATGTGGACAAATTACGTGTTGGAGGTCCAACGACTATCAGACAGAGTGCTGAAAATAACATTGATGATTTGATGAGAACCATTTTGAATAGAAACGATTTAACTCCACATTACGCTGTGTTACTACAGAGATATTTAACATTGGTCAGACAGGGGGATAGTGATGTCAATACTTTAAAACTAATTGTGCCAAACAGCTCACCACTCGAGGATGAAGCGACCCCACAGCCAGTGGTGTCTACATCTTTTGCTACAGATAACACAGCTTTAGACGTCTTAAATAATCTACGCCTGAGGAGCAAGAAGAATGCCCAACATATTTTGGCCAAGATGTATAAATCAAGGGTATTAGAGTGGAACGAATCTGGGGAACTTGTGTTGAAAGGGGCAGTCGTGACCGGGTCACACATTTTAGATATTGTTAAACTAGCGACCATGATTCAAGCACCTAAAACAAGCGTCAGACCCCACGGTTGGGATGAGTTTGTGCAGGGTTTTTCAGTTTTAAACATACCGCTTTCTACAATACCCAATAGACATGTCAAAGACGAGATTAGTGATGTTAAACATTCTAAAACAAATGTTGATGCTGCCATTGGTGCTGTTAAAACCCCTTCTAGGCTCAGTCTCGCTCTGGCCCCTAAATTCTTAGAGTATGAGGCTTCAGGAACAACGGCCTCTGACAGCCGATCTCGGCGCAAGTCTAAATCAAGGCCAGAATCTCATAGAGGCTTGTTGTGGCATGATTGGAGCTAGATTTGTTATTTTAATTTCATTTATTTACTTATTTTTGTTTTAACATTTTTAACCCTTGTTAACATTGTGAATGTATTTCTGCTACAACCAATTTGTATACAATGTTTTTATTTTTTATTTTTATTGTGAATGACTGTGAATGACTATGTTATTGTTTGACTAAAACCCCTTGCTTGACTAAATAAAAATGATTGTAATGATACATGAACTCTGATAATTTATTTGACCAACATTTTATTGACTTGCACAATCTTACACAATTGTCTGAACATGTTGAACACAACTAAACACATTATGAACACACACACACGGTTGCAACTTTTTCACAAAACGTGTTACCATTGTGTCATTTTTAAACAGATTAGAAGAATATTTAGATATCAACATATCATAGGTGATGCCTCTACACATGTGATTTAAGAAGTAGATACAGTGTTCACCACATTTGACCGATGTGACATCCTGAACTTGTTTGTCTGAGAAATGTATCTCGTCACATGACATGTTTAAAAAGTCATAAATCGATTTAGGAAATCTTGAATGATTTGGAGCATTTCCAAAACTGTCAAAAAAACACCCAACTCTCTCCAATGATATATAAACTGCCAGCCAATGCTCTCCAGGCTGGTCAGAGGGGTGTGTGTTAATTATCATAGCACTAGGTCTTATTTGTAGAGGTTGCTGGGGCAGTTTATCACAAGCCAAAACACCTAGAAAATGGGTGTTTGCTGATATTGTATCCATGATGGCTGTCAGTTCCACAGTATTCATGATGCTTAATAGTAATCAACTAAAACCTGTCTGCGATGGGACACTTCAATCATACTATCATATACCGCATACATTATTAGATTGATGGTATTAGGCAGCGGGTTCCTGAAACGTGTCTCCAGGCGTATGTTACCACTCTTGATCAATGATAGATGCTGACTATTATCCTCGTCAGGTGTCAGATTAAATGCATAAAGAGTGTACCCTCTCAGGAAATCGTTTCGATCAATGGCCATAGCACTGTTCTTTAAATGTCTCCCTGTTGATAACACCAGTTGATAGAATTCACGAGTCACGCAACCATTAGGGAAGTCCGGTTGTAATGGTTTGGTGGGGAACTGGACACCGTCAACATATATTGCCAGATATTCTAGATTATAATTCTTAAAATTGAATGGGTTCTTGACATAGTCGCCCGTAAAAGAGTCATTATCAACCATCGCTACCACCTAGTGCTGTCCCAAACGACTATTTTTCTAACGATTAATCTAGCGATTATTTTATCGATTAGTCGGTTAGTCTAACGACTAATTTATCGGTAAGTCTAACGATAATTTTTGTACTGATCGGGAAAAAATAAAATAAACAAATATACGTATTTGTCTCCACCTCACTGCTATGTTTAGCCAACTTGAATGCCAACATGGCCATTTAGAAGTCTGTCCATCACCACAACACATAGCTAGCTAGTAGCTACATAGCTAGCTAACGTTACTCTCGCTGCTATGTTATGATTAGCTAAATTGATGCTAACGTAGCATGCGAGCTACGAGCTAGATAACGTACAGTAGGTGCGAGCACCACAATGACAATAGGCTACTGTAGCTAGCCAGCTACATAGCTAACGTTACTAACACCAGAAGACAAGACATACGAACTGTGGTGAGCTACATTGCTTGTGTAACATTAGCTAGTAGCTATCCATTTTTCAGTCATACACTTAATTGTCTCGCCTGGTAAAATAAAGGTAAAAAAAAAACAAACAAAAAAACGCCATTTTGTTTATTTACGACTAACCGACGCATATTACGCAAACCGACGTAATGACGTAGTCGATGACGTCGACGACGTCGACTAATCGTAACAGCCCTACTACCACCACAGACTTGGGTAGGGTTCCTAGAAACAGATTTTCATGGTTTGACACTCTTGAGCCCGCTGGAATGGAAAAATTCTTAAGGGTGACACGGTCCAGGGGGTATTTGGCAGTGTTCGTTAGCAGTGTCTGTGCATGTCCTAAGCGTACGGCCGATGACAATGAAACTTTCTTGACAAATAAGGACGCAGAGATAAGATTCACTTTGTACAACTCATTGTCCGCACTCCGCAGCATCACGCATCAGACAGAATGCATCCTTTGCTCTAGTCATACGGATTTTAATATCAACACCGTTCAGCATTAACTTTTCCTGAAAAAACATGTCACTGTGTATGGGGGCCATGAGCTCCACCGTGCCACTCAGAGCTGTGTATCTCTGTCTGGCTGTTAAACCATCATTAGCCCCGTCTACAGCGTTTAACACATCCATGTGTCCAGCTGTATCCTTGTAAAAAAGCCCTGTAGAGAATGATGACTTTAATGTCTCCATGTCGTAATTTAGCAAGCATTCTATAAGACAGCGGTAGGGATACGTGTTGCTGCTCTGTGAAATTAGTCGATCGCCTAGTGATATGTCAACCTGTGAAAATATTGTAGCTCCAGGATAGTTGATCAGTCCTACTTTAGCGTTAGCACCGATGGCGGTCCCATCTGCTTTAACAATTTGCAGTCGTGTAAACAGCATGGTATTGTTTAAATCAATGTAATCGCCGCCTGATCCAGCTATATAAAACTCCAATGGCCCTGTGGGAGTTATCGCCGATATAGGTGGAATTTCAACATATGTCGATTTCTCTATAGCTGTCTGTGTTAACGGTATCGTAAAAAGATCTAATTCGGATTTGATGCACTCCCCACTTAGACTATGTAGCAACGCCATCTTTAGAATATGTAGTTTGCTCCTCCGTCGAGTGTTCTGACCTGTCGCCTGTTTACTTTTAACAACTGCCCTCACACTCCTTGTAACAGCCTTTTTCCTCTTCTTTGGACGGGAACCTGGAGGCCCTTGCGGCACCGCCCTGCGCTTGGCTGCTCTCTTACGCTTCATCACAACTAGCCCCGAACCATCCTGTCTACCCCCTGCTCTGGACATTACTTTTGCGATCACGTCTGACGCTATACTCTTTGCAGTATTCTTGAGGTGTGGTTTGGCTATGTTGAACCCCTGTTTGAATAACGGAGCTGCGAATCTAAATAAACCTCGAAATATACCCCCAGCTCCATGCATCACAACACTCCCTGAAAACCCCGGTATACCATTACCAGCCTGTGCTTTGTAATAATCTATGTACCGGTTGGGGCTAGGGTCGAAATTGCTGTAAAGTGCCATGGTGTAGCAGTAGTGGCGCTAGTCTTTTAGACGTCTTACACTCTAGCCTTCACTCTTCTGAAATGAAGCTTTGCAACAACTTTACCGTATTTAAAAGGCACACACGCGTTCTGATCTGTCTTGACCTCTATAACGATATCTGTGATGTGTCCTTTTGTTACAGGCACATAGTGGGCCCTGTCGTAGGTGATTGTAACAACCTCTTGATCCTTTCCTGTCATATGTACACATCTCAATAACTGGACGTAGTGATCCCCAACGATTTGGTGATTAATTATATCCGTGTAAACATATAGAGTGTAGAATCCTCCATAAATATCTGCAGGGCGGTGTGCATATATCTTGGTCTGGTTCAAATCTAAAACTTCTTCAGCCAATACATTCTTACCCATAGAACCTCTAGTCGAATCCAACACTCCATATTCCCCATCATTAATACCATCAGTGTATAATCCTAGTATTAGAGCTAATCTCCCTCTGAATTTTATAGTGTATAAATCCTCCACAATCATGAACACCTTGTGTTTTATGGAGCAATAACCGAATATGATGTTGTGTGGTTCTAACACTCTGTCAATCTCTGCTACAAGCTCTGACATCTTTGAGTAGAAACCTTCACGTATCTGTAACGTCAGTCGCAATGACCTGTTATCTGTTAACTCTAAAAAAGTGTCTTCAACTGTAAATGTCTGCCATGTTCTAGGGTATTGGAATTCTATTAATCCCACTTGCCATTCGCCTTTTAGTATTAAAGGTTTAGAAATATGTGTCCTATAGTTCGAAATCTTGTTTTCGGGATATACCTTCTGAGAGGCATTGCAAGGTAATGTCATGTAAAACTCTTCACTCTCAGCCATGACTCTACAGAACACCTTCACACACTATGTGTTATGAGCTCTCTCGACTGAAACCCCCACCCTTTTATATATTGGTGACGTCGCATTCACGAACCCACGAATTGAACTTCGGGGGCCAGCCGAGCCACTTGACCATTACCATGCACACGCCCCTCTGCTTCTTTCGACGTAACACCTTCTCGACCTTAAACGCCTTGTCGCTGTCTATCTTGATTTTCTGTAACTCGGCCTCATAAAACGACCCGTCGATAAATTCACCGTCATAATCTTTCAATTTGTAAACAGGTGGTATCCTAGCTATCCTTTTTTCTATTGTAAAAAACTCTCGGGTGAATGTCTCTTCATAAGCCTTTTCAAAAAAAACTCGCATTTTAGACACCCTCACTGTGTCCCCCAAATTATATTTAAAAACAGGATTTTGAGTTACGAATGTCATCCCCCCATACAACGTTTTAAAAACCAATGTTTCGTTTTCGGTACAAACGTCGATAGGCCTCATTTTAATAGAACGATGGTACGATGTATTGTATGAGCCCACCAAATCCTGCAGAACATCTATGTATCTTTTAGAATTAGCATAGGTCAAAAACCTCCACATTCGACCCTTAATAGTTCTGTTAAAACGCTCCACCACACTAGCCTTCAACTCACTCGACGTAGCATAATGGTGTATATCATACTTGTTTGTTAATTTGTGAAATGTTGAGTTGAAAAACTCAGTCCCCTTGTCTGTTTGTAATTTCAGAGGGCTTGTTCCACATTCCAAAATATTTGTAAAACCTTGGGCGACAGCCCCAGCAGTCTTATTCTTTAATGGAATGCACCAGGCAAACTTGCTAAATACATCGATACATGTCAGTATAAATCTGACTCGGTCATTATCGTTTGCATATAACGCCATATCGACCAAATCAGCCTGATATTGTCTATCCTTTCCATAGGCTAACACCTTATTCCTCGGGAAAATAGTTCGTGTAGGCTTGTGTAATGAATAAGTGTCCTCCCCACATAACCACTCTGTTGCTTCATCACTCTTTAAAACCAATCCTGTAGCTTCACGGACCCCACGTTTTAATCGAGATTCTCCCCCAAAACACCCCGTAGAAGTAGGGTCGTAATATGTATCCTTCATACTGGTCCCCATGGTCTGTATGTACATCTATCACAACTCAGCACACTTAATGAAAAGAGTTGTGTTTTGTCCCAATGTTTTTATTTCAACAGAGAGCATAGCCACACTTATTTACAATCACACTGCATCTAGGAACTGTAGAAAAAACACACAAGTTGCGATGTCGTCGTTAACCAAGAACCCAGCTAGATCGTCGACGACCTCTGTGACATTGACACATTCATTTTTAGACAGTCTTAACACACAAACATCTGTCACACAGGTACAAAGCCCCACAATACGCCCCACATTGTTACATTTGCCATAAGATTTTAACAATTTTGTAACTAGCAAACCACAAGGTGTTGAGTCACAAAGCTCCACCATCCGCTCCCACTCGTCACATTTTCCTCTAATTTCAGCCATGGTTTTTTTAAGTTTAGAAAGTCTCTTTCTAACAACAATATTTGTTGGATCATCTGTGATGACACAGCATAGCAACATTGATAAATCAAACGTCATGCTCTGCGCATCATAGGTCTTCAGATAGCTCATTAAACAGACCCATTGTGTCTGTCAGATGTTATCTCTCCAGAGGTCTAATGCGTCTCAGTCTGGCTTAATAAGACATTCGCACATCTGGTGCAATTGCGCACATATGAATTTCACTAACTCCAGCTCAAATAGTATGGACTCCACAACTCCACGTACCACTAGGGGGTCGACATGCAAATCGTGCGCTTTCAGGACATGTTGCAGAACGCTGTCCATCGAGCCATCCTCATTCGAACGGTGTAGGCCTAAACGATCTCGTATGTATCCAATGTTCATCTCGTAATAGTACGCACATGGTTCATATAAACATGATATAGGCATGATGTTTCTGGCTGGGGTGGTTAATTTCACAACCATAACAGTTTTTTGCTACTTTTGCTCCAACGATATTCTCCAATATACGACAAACAGTAGCCTTGATAAGTCTGTAACCCAGAGCTGTCACACTGCTGGAGAACTTCGGACCTCCCGAAAGATCCACCAGCGTCTCCCAATCGGCCCCCATGTCGAAGTCGTCCATGATCACTGGTTGTGGCTCTAAACTGTCTTTAGAGCTTGCAGGGTATGAGAGTACAAACAATCCATTCAATCCGCTGGCTTCACCCACACTGGATTCTTCAGTTATAAAATGATCTGGAACTCCACAATCGACGTCCATCGCACACTCGTCGAAAAAAGGCTGAGGGACACCCCTTACAGAGGGACACCCCTTACAGAGACTCATTGTTGCGCCTAGTCCTTTCAAGAAAGATAACTGACCCCTAACACAAAATGTATTTAAACACATTTCACCCCTTGCTAGTCAACTCCTCCACCTACGGAGGGGGGGGGGGGGGTGTTCTGAACAAATGGCGGGGGGAAATAAACCCTCAAAGGGGGGCAAATAAACCCCCCTTCTGTAAAAGATCAATACCTTATGATTTATGACCCCCCCATAAAAAAGATAAAAGGAAATCGAGATCAAAGAAAAGAGCCCCATACTAACTACTTATAAGCGTCTACTAAATGACTTAAATATGTTCCCTAAAATTGGGACTGCAATGCTGATCAGTAGAGCAGTTAGTGAGGTGTGAAACAATTAAACAGAAATACCACTGAGAATGCGGCTTTTGGCTTTTATTCATATTCATGGCTGTAAATTCAAATTGCCCTGATCCGCAACCCAGACCAAAACATACCCTACGGCAGGCAACGTGTGTCTATACAGGGTATATACAGGAATCTTGAGGTTAATTTCAATACCTTTCTAAGACTTTTTAAAGACCTTGTCAATATTTTTCCAGACCTCACCGCCACTTCGAGCTGTAACCGTTGACATCAGTGACAACGTTAACTTAACAGTTTTAGTTTGCAATAGACTAGACCACTATCATACAACAGAATTTCCGGTTCATCTTAGTTTTTTAAAATAAAACTAATACATTCACGAACTTTTACTAAAAGTTTTTAGGACTCAAACTCTTTGGACAGAGTCTAATTCAGAAAAATACCTACAAAATTCAAGACCTCATAAAATCGTGATAAGACTTTTTAATACTTGTTAAGGGTCTTGATTTTCCCAAAATTGATTTATCAACTTTGAATACTTTTCAAGACACCGTGGATACACTGCTAGAGTGAAGCAGTCTGGTGGTGGTCAGCCCTCCTACACAACACTGCCACCTAGTGTCCAGATGGGACCATGTAGGAACACACAGGTGGTGCAGCTGCCTGACATCATACTCAAGTCTACAAAACTCTGAAGATGCAAGTCTGCAAATCTGTTTTGTACCGACAACTGTCAATATACAAGTCTGCGTATTTATGACATCAATATAACTAATATAAGAAATGCATTCTTTGACATGTCTACATCGTCATGGTTACAAAGATGCCACTTGAAATGCATGAAATCAAAGTTTATTTGTGTAGATAGAAAGTTGACCCCCCTTCATTGGTGCCACGCTTCCTTATAGAACACCCTAGAGCAAGTACCTACATGGGTACAGGAGGTCATGGAGGGTGACTAACCTGCCGAGGTCCATGATGGTCCAGTTTTACACGGCCATCATAGAGTCCATCCTCACCCACTCCATCATCACCTGGTTCCCTGCTGCAACGACCAAGGACAAGGCCAAGTGCTACGTTCAGCAGAGAGGGTGATCGGCTGTCCCTTGCCCTCCCTCAACTCCCTGCATGACACCAGGGCTCTGAGGAGGGCAAGGAAGATCATGGCAGACCCCTTCCACCCCGGCCACGGCCTCCTCACCCTGCTTCCCTCTGGAAGAAGGTTGCGGCTGCCTAAGGCACTGAAGGCCCGCCACAGGCTCAGTTTCTACCCCTCAGCCGCCAGGCTGATAAATGACTCTGGCTTCCCCCCCCCCCCCCCCGCCCCCAAGTCTGCCCAGGACTGAATATGCACTGGACTCACTGTAAAAACTCTGCACTGCACTTTATACCACACTATCCAATGCACTGTTGTCTGTCCTGTGTTGTTGTTGTTGTGTTGTCCTGTTTTTTGACACGTGAAAAAAGTATAAACGCACTTGCTGTGGTGACGAAGCAAATTCCTATATGTGTAATGCATAGTGGCAATAAACGTTATCTGAATCTGAATCTGAATCTGAAACCTGTGAACAGCTTCCAAATGCAAATGCCACACTTGGAATCAACTCAGAACTTTTACCTGCTTAATTGATGAACACATAATGAAGGAATAGTCCACACTGGCCCATGAAACTGCTTTTGAGTCAATTGTCCAATTACTTTTGGTCCCTTGAAAAAGAGGGAGCTACATATTAAAGAAATGTAATTCCTAAACCCTTCCTTCAATTTGGATGTGAATACCCTTACCCTAAAGCTGAGAGTCTGCACTTTAAACCCATATTCATTATATAACTGTAACTGGAAGATGTTTTGGTAAACAGCTAAAATAAAATAAAATCTGTCTGTGTCCAAATATATATGGACCTAACTGTACACATATGTTTAACTCGGTTACACCAGTACATACATTCTGTGGCCCCCACCACCATCCAAGTTGCCCATCCGTATGTGTGTGTGTGTGTGTGAGCACCCGCCGTGGTGATGTTTTGCTAGTTGTATTCTCGACAGCTTTTTCAACTGGAGAGATGAGCTGTTTGCACGGTTATGCTATATTGAATGTGCTTTGTGTATAACGTGTTCAATGATGAGGATCTGGCTGATCCTATTTGCTGTAGATGGGTGGGTTTAATGTGATGATCACACGATCGGTCGGTCATACTGTATCCCTTTTGGAAGTGCACTGATTGCGTGCCAGTCTCCTAATTTTTGTTATGTAGGCTATCCCTGGCATTTATTTAATTATTGTTCTTGTAAGTGTGCCGGGTTGGTGCCAATTATTGACCTGTGCGCATTGTAATGCACAACTTGGCCTCTCCACGCTATAAAGTAACTTGCATTCAAATAATTTTTGCTTAGGCCTACTCGGGTCGACAAGGCCTTGTAATAAACCAGCTTCGCCTGTGTTTATTGTTATGTTATTTGCTGCATTCTGATAATTTTAGGTCTAGTCTTCATCGGTAGGCTACGTGTCCAATTTAGCCTCTGCAACCTACTATGCATGTCAGTGTTGCATGACGAATACCATAGCATATCGGATTATATAAAATAGTTAATAATAATTGTGCCCCCCCCCCCATGCAGTTCATTGGCCCACCCTAAGACTGGGCCCTGGTGACGGGTCTGTGTTAGACCATAGACCGTTACCGTGGTAACCGGGTGTCAAGCTTCTTAGCTAGCCAACAAACAAACGTCAAACGGCCAGAACAGGAAAAAAAACTCTTAATGTTATGGCTTAGATATTCAGATGTGGAGTGACAGTGTGAAGAGATGAACATGTTGATGTAAGATATCTGTGTATTGTTAAATCTGTAGAAACAGGCAAACATGTCTTGTGTTTTTCACGTTTTCCACGTGGTCTCGTCTTGTCCGAGAAAGGGCTGCCAGTTCCCGTGTCTCAGTGGTGCTCTTAGACCTGTCGGACACGTGTATTTAGTCCTGGTTGACTTTGCCTGCAGCAAGCACACTAATTACTGACTTTTGTAATGAAATCTCACATAAAATTGGAAATGAAGTCTCACATACATTTTTTTTGCACGTTTTTTATTGAAAATTTAGAAATTCTGGCAAGTGTGTGTGTGTCATTCAAACACTTTTAGTTTTTTTCAAACACCATATATGCCAAGTAACCCAAAAATATGGTAACGAATTAAACGTGCTAACCCAAACCCTAAGCCTAAACATTTAAAGAAGGGAACTTTGGACCTCTTCTTCTTCTCCTCTCTCTTTTCTTCTCTCTTTTCTTTTCTTTCTCTAACCCTAACCCAATAAACGTTTTAACCCAAAGCCTAACACTAAACCAAAGCCTAACCCTACCCCTACACATTTAAGAGAGGGAACTTTGGACTTCTTCTCCTCCTCTCTCTTTTTTTCCCACACGGCGTCCAACTCGTCGCCAACCAACGTCAGGTCGTCCAGCTCCTCCTTCCTCTTTGTTAGAGCCTGGTCCTCTACCTGCTGCAGCTTGGCCTGGTCCTCTACCTGCTGCAGCTTGGTCTGGGAAAGCGAGAGCTGCTGACGAGAGGTGACCAGGTCCGTCTTCAGCACGTCCACCTCCGCCCTGCTCCTCTCCTCAGCCTCAGCGGTGAGCAGGTTGGCGGCTATGAGGGAGGCCTTCTCCTTCTCCCACTGGCCTCTGTCCTCCTGGAGCTTCGTGCAGGCCTCATCCCTGCTCTTCTCCAGGTCCAGCAGGGCAGCCTCAGCCTCTGTCACCCTCTGTTTGCCTTCCTCCACCTCCCTGTCATGCACCATCTTGTCCACCACGGCCTCTCTGGTGGTCCTTGTCAGGCTCCTCTCAGTCTCTCGCTGGGCAGCGAGGGCCTGACACCTCTCCTTCTCCAGGTCGGAGTTCTCACATAGGAGGCTCGACTTCTCCTGCTCCATATCGTGGAGCTTTTGTTGGAGGTCGCTCTCTCTAAGTCTGCCTTCTTTCACCTCCAGGAGGGCCTGACGCCTCTCCTTCTCCTCAGCCTCAGCGGTGAGCAGGTTGGCGGCTATGAGGGAGGCCTTCTCCTTCTCCCACTGGCCTCTGTCCTCCTGGAGCTTCGTGCAGGCCTCATCCCTGCTCTTCTCCAGGTCCAGCAGGGCAGCCTCAGCTAGCTCACTGTCTTTGGCCCTGGCGTCTCCGGTCTCGGCCCTGATCTTGACCAGCCTCCTATCCATTTCTCGCTCTGCAGCGAGGCCCTGGCTCCTCTTCTCCTCCTCCATAACGTGGAGCTTTTGGTGGAGGTCTCTCTCCCTCTGTTTGCCTTCCTCCACCTCCCTGTCATGCACCATCTTGTCCACCACGGCCTCTCTGGTGGTCCTGGTCAGGCTCCTCTCAGTCTCTCGCTGGGCAGCGAGGGCCTGACACCTCTCCTTCTCCAGGTCGGAGTTCTCACATAGGAGGCTCGACTTCTCCTGCTCCATATCGTGGAGCTTTTGTTGGAGGTCGCTCTCTCTAAGTCTGCCTTCTTTCACCTCCAGGAGGGCCTGACGCCTCTCCTTCTCCTCAGCCTCAGCGGTGAGCAGGTTGGCGGCTATGAGGGAGGCCTTCTCCTTCTCCCACTGGCCTCTGTCCTCCTGGAGCTTCGTGCAGGCCTCATCCCTGCTCTTCTCCAGGTCCAGCAGGGCAGCCTCAGCTAGCTCACTGTCTTTGGCCCTGGCGTGTTCGGTCTCCAGGAGGGTCACCCTGACGTCGGCCCTGATCTTGACCAGCCTCCTATCCATTTCTTGCTCTGCAGCGAGGGCCTGGCTCCTCTTCTCCTCCTCCATAACGTGGAGCTTTTGGTGGAGGTCTCTCTCCCTCTGTTTGCCTTCCTCCACCTCCCTGTCATGCACCATCTTGTCCACCACGGCCTCCCTGGTGGTCCTGGTCAGGCTCCTCTCAGTCTCTCGCAGGTCGGAGTTCTCACATAGGAGGCTCGACTTCTCCTGCTCCATATCGTGGAGCTTTTGTTGGAGGTCGCTCTCTCTAAGTCTGCCTTCTTTCACCTTCAGGAGGGCCTGACGCCTCTCCTTCTCCAGGTCAGTGATGATATCGTGGAGCTTTTGGTAGAGGCCTTTCTCTCTCCGTCGGCCTCCTCCCTCGCCCTCTCCAACTCCGCCTTTGCCAGAGCGCTGCTGGCCTTCTCCGCCTCCAGCAGGGCCCTCCACTTCTCCTTCTCCTCCGCCTTCACACGCTCACACGCCTGGGCCACACAAGACATTTTGGGGGTCTGATCTCCCTCAGGCTCCTCACCCTGGTGGGCTGCGTTGACCAGCTGGGGAGCTGCTTTGACCTCCTGGACGCCTGCCATTTCTTTCTGAGGTGCTGCCTTCTCTTTCTGGGGAGCTGCCTTCTCTTTCTGAGGAGCTGTCTTGACCTCCTGGATGCCTGCCTTCTCCTTCTGAGGAGCTGCCTTCTCTTTCTGAGGGGCTGCCTTGACCTCCTGGACGCCTGCCTTTTCTTTCTGGGGGGCTGCCTTCTCAGAACAGAACAGAGGAGGTGTGGCATCATTCATGGCTGCATGGTTACACAACACTGGTATAACTGCAGGGACGTGTGTGCTAATAGTGATTGTTACACTTACAGTAACAGGTCTGTCCTCCGTCAGCCCAGCAGCCACCTCTCTCCGCTTAGCAGCCTGCCGAAGCTTCCTCTGATTCTTCTTATTGCTGATGACTACAATATAAAAAACGGAAGGAAGAGAATGTGAAATTAGGCGTCTGGTAATTTACACACAAGACCCACGTTGATCTCTACTCAGCACACACACACACACACACACACACACACACACACACACAAACACACCTCCGGGTTGGTCCTCCAGGCTGGCTGCTTCCTGGGGCTGGTTGTCCTTGGGGGCGGCCATGATGGGGGTAACCGTGGACACAGAGGCACTGGTGGCCTTGGGTCCAGCCTGGACCTCCAGGGGGGCTTCTTCCTGAAGTACAGCAAGAGAACTTACCTGCGGTGGGTCTCCCAAGTTGGCCTTGGTTCCAGCCACCGATGGTCCAGCTGGTTCTTTCTGGGGCGCTGCCTTCTCCTTCTGAGGAGCTGCCTTCTCCTCCTGAGGGGCTGCCTTCTCCTCCTGAGGGGCTGCCTTCCCCTCCTGAGGAGCTGCCTTCTCCTTCTGAGGGGCTGCCTTCTCCTCCTGAGGGGCTGCCTTCTCCTCCTGAGGGGCTGCCTTCTCCTCCTGAGGGGCTGCCTTCTCCTCCTGAGGGGCTGCCTTCTCCTCCTGAGGGGCTGCCTTCTCCTCCTGAGGGGCTGCCTTCTCCTCCTGAGGGGCTGCCTTCTCCTTCTGAGAGGCTGCCTTCTCCTTCTGAGGGGCTGCCTTCTCCTCCTGAGGGGCTGCCTTCTCCTTCTGAGAGGCTGCCTTCTCCTTCTGAGGGGCTGCCTTCTCCTTCTGAGAGGCTGCCTTCTCCTCCTGAGAGGCTGCCTTCTCCTCCTGAGGGGCTGCCTTCTCCTTCTGAGGGGCTGCCTTCTCCTCCTGAGAGGCTGCCTTCTCCTCCTGAGGGGCTGCCTTCTCCTTCTGAGAGGCTGCCTTCTCCTTCTGAGGAGCTGCCTTCTCCTCCTGAGGGGCTGCCTTCTCCTTCTGAGAGGCTGCCTTCTCCTTCTGAGGAGCTGCCTTCTCCTCCTGAGGGGCTGCCTTCTCCTTCTGAGAGGCTGCCTTCTCCTTCTGAGAGGCTGCCTTCTCCTTCTGAGGAGCTGCCTTCTCCTCCTGAGGGGCTGCCTTCTCCTCCTGAGGGGCTGCCTTCTCCTTCTGAGAGGCTGCCTTCTCCTTCTGAGGAGCTGCCTTCTCCTTCTGAGGAGCTGCCTTCTCCTCCTGAGGGGCTGCCTTCTCCTTCTGAGTCTTGGTCTTGTCACCCAAACAGACCTGCACGTAGGCCTGTACATGAAAGAATTGTAGGCCAAAGTAATGTAAGTCAACTTCCAAGGACGTCTGGGCGACGCTCACCTACCCGCTCGGCCCACAGCCCACAGGAATTCTCCCGGTAGGCCAGCAATTTAATGTCAAATATTCCCCCTTATTTAAACCTGAAGTAGAGGAAGAAAACTTACCGGCATTGGGTCCCACACCGATGGTCCAGCCTGGACCTCCGGGCTGGCTGCTCTCTGGGCCTGGTTGTCCCTGGGGGCGGCCATGATGGGGGCGGCCATGATCAGGGCAACCGTGGCCACAGAGGCATTGGTGGCCTCGTCACCCGAACAGACCTGCAGGAGCAGAACAGAGGAGGTGTGGCATCATTCATGGCTGCATGGTTACACAACACTGGTATAACTGCAGGGACGTGTGTGCTAATAGTGATGGTTACACTTACAGTAACAGGTCTGTCCTCCGTCAGCCCAGCAGCCTGCTGAAGGAGTCTCTCCTGCCTCCTCCGAGCCTTGCTGTTCATTGCTACAATATAAAAAACATTTATATATTATTATTATTATAGAATGACTTGTCCCCTATGAGTTCATGGATGACTGTGAGGCTGTTTGAACTTCAAAAGTGACTGACGTTGATATTGCGCGACATTGTGATTGAAGCATCAGTTCATGAAATCAATCATGTAACCTATAAAGTTAATCCTGTAACCTATACAGTTTATCCTATAACCTATAAAGTTAATCCTGTAACCTATAAAGTTAATCCTGTAACCTATAAATCAATCATGTAACCTATAAAGTTAATCATGTAACCTATAAAGTTAATCCTGTAACCTATAAATCAATCATGTAAAGCCCATAGACTTTTACTTGTCAAGGCAAATATTTAAAGCGCAAATCTGTAATTCAAGACTCTCTGGTAATTTACACACAAGGCCCACGTTGATCTCTACTCAGCACGCACGCACGCACGCACGCACGCACACACACACACACACACACACACACACACACACACACACACACACACACACATCTGGGTTGGTCCTCAGAGGCACTGGTCATTGCTACAATATATATATATATATATAATTTTTTTATATTATTATTATTATATAATGACATATCCCCTATGAGTTCATGGATGACTGTGAGGCTGTTTGAACTTCAAAAGACTCTCTGGTAATTTACACACAAGACCCACGTTGAGCTCTACTCAGCACACACACACACACACACACACACACACACACACACACACACACACACCTCTGGGTTGGTCCTCCAGGCTGGCTGCTTCCTGGGGCAGGTTGTCCCTGGGGGCGGCCATGATGGGGGTAACCGTGGACACAGAGGCACTGGTGGCCTTGGTTCCAGCCACCGATGGTCCAGCTGGTTCTTTCTGGGGCGCTGCCTTCTCCTTCTGAGGGGCTGCCTTCTCCTCCTGAGGGGCTGCCTTCTCCTTCTGAGGAGCTGCCTTCTCCTTCTGAGGGGCTGCCTTCTCCTCCTGAGGGGCTGCCTTCTCCTCCTGAGGGGCTGCCTTCTCCTTCTGAGGGGCTGCCTTCTCCTTCTGAGGAGCTGCCTTCTCCTTCTGAGGAGCTGCCTTCTCCTTCTGAGGAGCTGCCTTCTCCTTCTGAGGGGCTGCCTTCTCCTCCTGAGGGGCTGCCTTCTCCTCCTGAGGGGCTGCCTTCTCCTTCTGAGGGGCTGCCTTCTCCTCCTGAGGGGCTGCCTTCTCCTTCTGAGAGGCTGCCTTCTCCTTCTGAGGAGCTGCCTTCTCCTTCTGAGGAGCTGCCTTCTCCTCCTGAGGGGCTGCCTTCTCCTTCTGAGTCTTGGTCTTGTCACCCAAACAGACCTGCACGTAGGCCTGTACATGAAAGAATTGTAGGCCAAAGTAATGTAAGTCAACTTCCAAGGACGTCTGGGCGACGCTCACCTACCCGCTCGGCCCACAGCCCACAGGAATTCTCCCGGTAGGCCAGCAATTTAATATTAGCAATTATTCCCCCTTATTTAAACCTGAAGTAGAGGAAGAAAACTTACCGGCATTGGGTCCCACACCGATGGTCCAGCCTGGACCTCCGGCTGGCTGCTCTCTGGGCCTGGTTGTCCCTGTCGTCACCCGAACAGACCTGCAGGAGCAGAACAGAGGAGGTGTGGCATCATTCATGGCTGCATGGTTATACAACACTGGTATAACTGCAGGGACGTGTGTGCTAATAGTGATGGTTACACTTACAGTAACAGGTCTGTCCTCCGTCAGCCCAGCAGCCTGCTGAAGGAGTCTCTCCTGCCTCCTCCGAGCCTTGCTGTTCATTGCTACAATATAAAAAACATTTATATATTATTATTATTATAGAATGACTTGTCCCCTATGAGTTCATGGATGACTGTGAGGCTGTTTGAACTTCAAAAGTGACTGACGTTGATATTGCGCGACATTGTGATTGAAGCATCAGTTCATGAAATCAATCATGTAACCTATAAAGTTAATCCTGTAACCTATACAGTTTATCCTATAACCTATAAAGTTAATCCTGTAACCTATAAAGTTAATCCTGTAACCTATAAATCAATCATGTAACCTATCAAGTTAATCATGTAACCTATAAATCAATCATGTAACCTATAAAGTTAATCCTGTAACCTATAAAGTTAATCATGTAACCTATAAATCAATCATGTAACCTATAAATCAATCATGTAAAGCCCATAGACTTTTACTTGTCCAGGCAAATATTTAAAGCGCAAATCTGTAATTCAAGACTCTCTGGTAATTTACACACAAGGCCCACGTTGATCTCTACTCAGCACGCACGCACACACACACACACACACACACACACACACACACACACACACACACACACACACACACACACACACACACACACACACACACACACCTCCGGGTTGGTCCTCCAGGCTGGCTGCTCCCTGGGCCTGGGGGGCTGCTCCCTGGGGGGCTGCTCCCTGGGGGGCTCCGCCCTGGGCCTGAGGGGCTGCCTTCTCTCCCTGAAGGGCAGCTATGACCTCCAGAGGGGCTGGTCTCTCCGCTCCTCGCTGGGCCTGGGGCGCTCCTCGCTGGTTCTGGGGCGCTCCTCGCTGGTTCTGGGGCGCTCCACTTTGGTTCTGGGGTCCTGCCGTCTTGGCTTGGGCGCCTGGCCATTTGGTCTCATCACCCAAATAGAACTGCAGGAGCAGAACGGAGGAGGTGGCATGCATGGTTACACAACACTGGCATAACAGGGACGTGTGTGCTAATAGTGATGGTTACTCCTGAGAGATCTACTGCCCCCCAGCACTGCGTCTCATGTTCCTGAAGACACCCGCTTTTTCCCCTCTACTGTGTCCCCTAAAAACTTCTATTGACCTCCTTGTACCGTTTCTCTGTCTCTCCAGTATATATATATATATATATATATATATATATATATATATATATATATATATATATATATATTTAAAAAACACAACAACCTAACCCTAACGAATTACTAAACAGAGGGAACGGATTACTAAACCAAGGGAACGGATTCACACATCAAATATTTTTTTCTACCATGTGACCCCAGGGGGGCTCCGTACTGTCTCTCCAGTATATATATATATATATATATATATATATATATATATATATATATATATATATATATATATATATATATATATATTTAAAAGAATACCCACAACAACCTAGGTTTAGAAGAAGGTTTTTCCTTCTATCAATGGCCCCCCGGGCCTGAGCTGGATTACTCTTCCTGCTACGACTGGTGGATTGATGACTCACTTGCTTAGTCAAATGTACTGATTGTAAGTCGCTTTGGAATAAGGCATCTGCTAAATGCCAAAAATGTAAAAATGTAAAGTGGTTACACTCACAGGAACAGGGTTGTCCTTCGCCGTGGCCTCCCAGTCGTCCTTCTCTTGCTTCCCCCAGGTCTGCCTCTGGTCGTAGCTCCAGGGGGCGATTGTGTCGCTGGGGGCAGCCGGGATGGGGGCGGCCGTGCCCACAGAGGAGACCTGCAGGACAGAACAGAGGAGGTGTGGCATCATTCATGGCTGCATGGTGACACAACACTGGTATAACTGCAGGGACGTGTGTGCTAATAGTGATGGTTACACTTACAGTAGGGCTGTCCTCCTTCAGCTGCTTAGCCGCCTGTAACCGGTCAGACGTCTGCATAAGGCCGGCCATCCTCTTATGTTTACCTCGAGTAGATTTTCCACAGCTATTATAAACGTGATCGTCCATGTCTGCAATATGAACAACAAGGAAGAGAAGGTGAAATTACTTATTATATATTTATACATTATTATATAATTACTATGAGTTCACGGATGACTGTGAGGCTGTTTCAGTTGCACAAGTGACTGGTGTTGACATCACATTGTGATTGAAGCATCAGTTATCATGACGACAGGTGCAACGTGCCAAAAAGCTGTATCCTATTAATACAGGCGGGCCCGTCAAGCCCATAGACTTTCACAGGGGTCAAGCCCATAGACTTTCATGGTTCAAGGCAAATTTCTAATGCACAAATCTCTAACTCAAGAGTCTCCGGTAATTTACACACAAGACCCACGTTGATCCCTACTCAGTGTACTGTACACACACACACACACACACACACACACACACACACACGCTGTATACAATACACACACAAACACACACTATATAAAATACATAAATACACACACGCACACACACACACACACATACACACACACACACACACACACACACTGTATACAATTCATAAATGGGTCAATGACGGATAAGGTTTTCAGAAGTGCAAAAAGTTAAAAAGTTAAATGATGCATAACACATTTTCCATTAATATTATATTTTGCACCCAAAGATGTGTTAAATAGGACATATTTAGCATAGATTGTTATCATTAATATTTTTTTTTAAGATTTCACGCCTAGGCCATCAGGATAAACCGTCGACATGGTACTTGGGACATGCTAGCAGTTAGCATGTACCATAACATATATATCATATATTAATTGTTAATTTTAGAAAATATTACATTCGGACACACAATTTACACTTCACGTCATTGACCCAAATACACACACATGCTACATCTCCAATGGTAACGAGCTTCAGTTCGGCCACGAGCGCTTACCTCGTCGTAGCTCTGAAGTCATCCTAGTGGCCAGACTGAAGCCGCGCGCTGCTTTTATATCTGCGCTGTGTGACGTCAACAAAGTGTCAATTACTTGGTTCCATTATGACGTCGCAACCAGTGTGCGCTCAGGCGAATTTACGAACGCGGAGTAACCTACTGTTTCATATCTCCTGGATAACTTTATTATGTCTCTTATTATATCAATACACCAGATCAACCCCTCTGTCATTTCATTGCTATAATACTGTAGCGAACGGGAATCTTCTAGTGTAACTCGCCCCATGCGGGAGTCGAACCCCGACCTCCCACATAACCGACGGCCGCGCTAACCATTAGACCAAGAGAGTTAACTCCCTTGGTGGAGCTGTTAACGGGCCCCATACAGGATCGTTACACTATCCTCACCGTTCGGGAGAGCGTGCCCTCACGCTTCACTATGTCAAGTCCCTCACGTGGACACGCCTCTCCGATGGCCTTCCTTCCATCCCAACTTTCTGACACCAGTGTAGCGTACGGGAATCTTCTAGTGTAACTCGCCCCATGCGGGAGTCGAACCCCGACCTCCCACATAACCGACGGCCGCGCTAACCATTAGACCAAGAGTTAACTCCCTTGGTGGAGCTGTTAACGGGCCCCATACAGGATCGTTACAATACACTTAGTCCAAAAACATTCATGATGAAGTTGATTTCAAGTAGGCCGACATATCCATACCAGTCAACACTCCCGTTTATAGAATCCGACAGATATAGAAAGAGACCTCATTGGCCACTGATGTATGGAGCCACTACACGTGGCTAACGAGATTGTTGTGTGGGTGTATCGGACATATATCACACAGTAGTATAGGAACAAACAGCGTACTTTATTTCTCTTCTTCACTCAACACGGAAGTACCTTCTTCTTCTGTTCATACATAGTACGTATCACGTAACGCAACAGCGCCCTCACTAGGGTCATCCTATTATAACATATAGGCAATGCAGTGTAGGCCTATTGTATGGACACAACATCTTCCCCTTTGCAACAAAGGATACTTCTGGTACTCTAACATGAGTATTCAACATAACCTAGAACATTCACATACTACACTCTGCATAATGTATGTAACCCAAAATAACAATTAAACTTCCACAGATTAAGCATATCTTTTCACTCACTTAGACATGACAAAGTCCCTAGTCCAACTAGGTGGATTTCTACTTCTGGTAGGTCTGAGTTGGGTACCTGTGTCAGAGTCCGGCGGTTTGTCAGTCCCTTGCTCAGTACAGTCCAGTGCATTGTCAGAGTCAGTACCTGGGGTCAACTCTGGCAGTGCAGATAAGCGTGAGGCGTTCCAGACTCTTCCATCATCCAGCAGGTAACTGTTTGAGCTTCTCCTGGTCACAACAGTCTTTGGTCTGGTGAACTTCAGTTCTCCTTTCTTTACTTTCCATGGCTTCCTAACCCGTACTTGGTCACCAGGCTAGAAGTCTGTTGCTTTGGCATGGCGGTGAGCATCTGTGTATTGTTTGGATTTTACTTGTTTTTGTTTCACTCTTTCACGCACAGCATGTTCATCCATGGAGGGTACAGGCATGTCTTTTATCACAAGCTTTGTTCTCATTCGTCGTCCGTGAAGCAGTTCTGAAGGGGATACTTCAGTGGTAGAATGAGGCGTTGCTCTGTAGTCCATCAGGAATGTTCTCAGAAATGGTTTCCACGGTTCTCCTTGGATCGATGCGGTCTGTAGGCAGTCTTTTATAACACGGTTAAATCTTTCAACTTCTCCGTTAGCTCTTGGATAGTAGACTGCTGATTTCAGGTGTGTAATCTCCCTCTTCTTTAGAAAGTCGGCCAACTCAGCGGAGACAAACTGAGGTCCATTATCACTGACCAGCTCCTTTGGATTCCCCTCTCGAGAGAAGATAGTGGTGAGGAACTGGATGACCGTAGCGGTGTCGGTGCGGGGAGCGAAGGCTACTTCAGGCCATTTGCTATAGTAGTCCACCAATGTTATGGCAAACCTGCAGTCAGCAGGTGCTATCTCGAATGGGCCTACGATGTCCACTGACACCTTCTCCCAGGCAGCAGCTGGTAGAGGTACAGGATGAAGTGGAGCATCATGGGTAATGGTCGTTTTATCATTCTGTCGGCAGGTCGTACAGTTCTTCACGAGTGTCTCTATTTGAGAGTCTATTCTGTGCCACCAATACAGTTCTCTGAGGCGCTGTTTCGTCCTCACAATGCCTTGGTGGGTTTCATGAGCAATGTCAATGAGTCTCTTCTGCAATGACTCAGGCACAAGCAACCGATGAGTACCTCTGACGATGCAGTCCTCCATGACTGCAAGCTCATGTCGAATCAGGAAGTATGGTTGTAAGTCAGGATCAAGGGTGTTTTTCTTTGAGGGCCAGCCCTCCCTAATCTGTGCACGGAGCTTTGTGAGCACTGGACAGGTGCAGCTGGCAGACTGGAAGTCATCCTCGGAAATAGCACTCAGAGCAGAAATAATGGATGCAACAGACTCTACATTTTCTGCAAATGCAGCATCTGTTTCAGGAAGTGGGAGTCTAGATAGACAATCAGCAACATTATTCAGAGATCCTTTTCTGTATTCCACATCATAGTGAAACTCCATCAGGCGAGCAGACCACCTGGCGATCCGTAGGCCAGCACGGTTGTTCCCTTTTGTTGTCAGTAGTGTTGTTAGTGCTTGATGGTCAGTGCGCAAACGGAATTTCCTTCCCCAGAGCCATGTACGCCATTTCTCAGCGGACCAGACGCAGGCGAGCGCTTCCTTCTCAACGATCGAGTACTTCCTCTCAGCATCCGACAGACTGCGAGAAGCGAAGGCGACAGTCTGTTCTTCACCCTTGTTATCTAGTTGAGTCAAAACGGCTCCAAGCCCATAGTCTGAAGCGTCTGTGGACACAATGGTAGGTTTGGTGGGGTCGAAAAGAGCTAATGCAGGGCTGTTCACAATCAACTGTTTGACTAGGTCAAATCGTCCTTGTGCCACATCGTTCCATTGGAATGTACTGTTCTTTCGCAGTAGGGCTCTCAGGGGCTCCACAATAGCAGCGTAGTTCGGCACAAACTTACTGTACCAGGCTGTCAGACCCAGGAACGAGCGGAGTGTAGAAGGATCAGTAGGAGGCGGGGCCTTCAGGATTGCAGTTACATGAGAGTCATCTGGCAGGAGACCGTCCGGGCCAATCTTAGAGCCAAGAAAGGTCAAAGTAGTTTGACGGAACTTGCCTTTATCAACATTGAGTTTCAGTCCTGCGGTGTCGATCTTGTGCAGCACAGCCTTGAGATTGTCGTCGTGCACAGCTTCTGAAGATCCATAGATGATTACGTCATCGAGGTAGCATTGCACACCCTTGAGGCCACTGAGAATCGTCGACATCATCTTCTGAAACGCGGCAGGGGCGGAGTTAAGTCCGTAAGGTACTCGGCGGTACCTGTACAGGCCTTCGTGCGTAATGAAAGCGGTGAGCCCTCTGCTTTCTTCATGCAGCTTCAGTTGGTGATAGGTGGATTCAAGATCCAGTGTAGAGAAAATTATGGATCCACGTAGCTCAGACAGTATGTCCTCGATCAACGGCAAGGGATAGCCATCAACAACCACAGCTTTGTTAGGTTCCCTTAGATCAACGCACATGCGGATGCCACCAGTCTTTTTCTGGGTGACTACAATTGGGGATACCCATTCAGATGCATCGACTCTCTCAATGATTCCATTTTCCTCCAGGTTCTTCAGTTCACTTGTCACAGCGTCACGGACTGAAAGCGGTAAGCGTCTGAGCTTTTGCTGTACTGGCTTCACGTCTGGCTTTACCTTGACCTTATGTACAAAGTTTTTTGCACATCCAAACGCAGCTGGAGTTCCATCTTGCTGTTTGCAAGCCGTAGCGGAGGCTTTGGTTTGGTGGAGGGTTGCGCAGACAGTAGCTGTCTCGGTTATCAACTGTCCACCTTTTATCTGTAACTCAAGAGCAGTCACAAGGTCCATACCTAGTATATGAGTTCCCGTTTTTACTATGTAAAAGTCTGTAGTTGCACACTTGTCCCGGAAAGTAATGTCAGCAGTAAGACATCCTAGCACATCCAACTTCTCTTTAGAATAGGTAACAAGTTGCACCTTAGGTTCACTTAGCCTACTCAAACTAAAATGATCCCTGTATACATTTTCAGGCAGTATAGAAACACCAGACCCTGTATCAACAAGTAGCTCAATCATAACAGTCTGTGCAGTAGGTGCAGTAATAGTAGTAGCACACATCAACTTATTCATGTCATAACCATTTCTCACAGATAAAACACGAATTTCAGGCACAACAACTTCATCATTATCATCTGTCACTTCATTTACAGACTTAGCAGAGGATTTGCATACTCTAGAAAAATGTCCCATTTTTCCACATGTCTTACATTTGCATTCTTTTGCAGGGCAGGATTTATCATTGGCAAGATGGCTTACTGACCCACAGCGGTAGCAGGTGGTGTGAGTCCCGTCCATTTTAGGCTTGCCGCGGTTTGGCTTGAAATTGCCTGCCTTCATTTTCACGTGAACGGCAGCCACATCCCTAGTGTCAGCAATGGCTTTGGCGTCAGCTATGGCAGCTTCAGTGCGCCTCGCTACATCCAGAGTTCTGTCCAATGTCAGAGTCTCTTCCATTAACAGTCTTTCACGTATGCACGGATTGTTTGTCTTCTCTACAATCTGATCGCGCAGCAGTTCATCCTGCATGGCGCCAAACGCACATTGTTTAACGAGCTCGCGCAGGGCTGCAACATAGTGATCCGTGGTCTCACCGACAGCTTGTGCTCGTTGCCGAAAACTGTACCTTTCCGCGACAACATTCACTTTCGGAGAGAAGTATTTCCTCAAAGCACTCACAGTTCCAGTGTAGTCATCAGTAGCGAGTGGCAAGGTGCTGTAGATTCGTTGTCCTTCTGTTCCTAAGCAGTGAATGATCAGGGCTCTCTTCCTCTCGACGGCAAAGTCTTGTCCCCCGATAGCTAGCAAATAGTTGTCAAACAACCGTATCCACGCATCAAATGCTATCTTCGGTTCACCTGGGCACTCCAGGAACGCGGCAGGAGGTTGCAAGGAAAGTAAAGCCATCTCCTCTTCTTCACTACTACTCTCGTCGCCACTTTGTTGTGTGGGTGTATCGGACATATATCACACAGTAGTATAGGAACAAACAGCGTACTTTATTTCTCTTCTTCACTCAACACGGAAGTACCTTCTTCTTCTGTTCATACATAGTACGTATCACGTAACGCAACAGCGCCCTCACTAGGGTCATCCTATTATAACATATAGGCAATGCAGTGTATGCCTATTGTATGGACACAACAGAGATGATGCATCTCCAGGGGTTATTATCCTAATAAAGACATTTACAACACGTCTGACTGTCTATCGCAGGGGTCGGCACTCGGCAGTTTTAAAGCACACTAACTATTGTTCGTTTACCGGAGTTTTATTAACATAGCACGTGAACCAACGACATACAACACAATAGAGGAAACCGGAAGTACTACTTCACTGTTTACAACACAGGTGGTATACGACATAGCGCCATCCATGGTAAAAGTACTGTATTACAACACTCCCACTTAATTTTACAATGGCATTAAGTCCCCTTAAATAATATTACAGAGCCGTGCTCTCCTTCACAAAAATGTCAAGAAAAAATATCTTTAAACAACAACAACAAAACTTTACATTGCTTTTACTGGAACTCTTTTTCACATGTTTTTCAAACTTGCTTCCTTTATACATTGCTTTAACTGGAACTCTTTTTCACATGTTTTCAAACTTGCTTTGACTAGGCAGCGTTCGGCGTTCACCTGTCAAGCACAAACAACCACTCTACCTAAACAAAGAAAAGTCCAATCTCTCTCCTAAGATACTCAAACTTCTGTTTCGTCAGTGGCTTGGTAAAGATGTCCGCTTTCATGTCATTTGTTGGACAATATTGCAGTTCTATTTGTCCATTCTGCACACATTCACGGATGTAGTGGTAGCGAATGTCTATGTGTTTAGTCCTGGAGTGGTTCACGGGATTCTTTGCGATTGCGATGGCTCCTTGGTTGTCTTCCAGGATCACTGTGGACGTAGCCTCCACTCCGAGATCACTCAGTAATCGTCTCAGCCAGACACTTTCTTGAGCCGCTTGACTGAGTGCGATGTACTCAGCTTCTGCTGTTGACAGTGCAACTGTTGCCTGTTTCTTGCTGAGCCAGCTCACTGCTCCTCCACCCAGTAGGAATATGTTGCCTGTTGTTGAGCGGCGGTCATCCTGATCACCAGCCCAGTCAGCATCTGAGAATCCGATCAAAGCTCCAGAGTCTGACTGCTCATTAGGGATGCACCGAAATGAAAATTCTTGGCCGAGGCCGAATTTAAGGAAACACTTGGCCGAATACCGAATACCGAATACCGAATGTGTATCGGCAGTTTTTAATTTTATCATTGCATAAACTAAATCCATTTTGCTTTTTATTCATGCTTCTCAAAGAAAGAAATTGAGATTGAAAAAAATGAACTTTTATATATAACTTATTATAACTAATTATCGTGGGATTTAATCTCTACTGCTTTCCAGGGTTCAAGTTAATGATATTCATGATTTGTCTCTACATAGGCTTCAGAAAGTATTTAGACCCCTTCACTTTTTTCACATTTTTGAATAGATTTGCCATCAATCCACACACAGTACCCCATAATCTAAGTAAAAACGTTTTTTAATGTTTGCAAATGTATTAAAATGTAAATACAGAAATACCTCATGTACATAAGTATTCAGACCCTTTGTCACTCTTAAAATTAGGTCAAATGCTAAATGTCTTCAACAAGTCATTCAACAAGTTGAATTGAGTCCACCTGAGTGTAAGGATAATACTTCATGTTATTTCAGAATGAATATCTTTTGTTTTTATAGTCTCTGGTTTGCATAGAAACCACCGCATGATACAGCTGCATGTCATAAACTCGTGTAGAACAGCTGGGAGTCTGAATATGTTTTCAACAAGGCAACAACTCTGCTTCTCACTCCAATTTTAAATTGAGCTACGACTGCTAAGCTAACTAGCTAGATGAGTGTAAGGTTGCGTTCGTAAAGTCGCTCTGAGAGCGCTGGAGCGCACACTGGGCCCGACGTCATAGAGAAACCGAGTCATTTGATTGGACGAGAGGCATTCCACGAGTGCTGATCGGATTTCCTGAGTGAATTTACGAACGCAGCCAGTTTTGAAAGCGCGTCACCTAGCGCCGCGCGCCTGTTGAGAGTTATATTTAATTGTATTGCGTCATCAAAACACGGCCACTATTCGGTGGTAAACATTCGGTGTTTTCACACATTCGGCCGAATACCGAATGTGCTTTATTTTGCGATATTCGGCCGAATACATTCGGTGCATCCCTACTGCTCATACTTGAGAGCAAGGTTCACTGTCCCTTTCAAGTATCGAAGTATCCTCTTCACAGCAGTCAGATGTGCAGCATCGGGATTTGCATTGAACTTTGACACAGCACTCACTGCTTGAGCTATGTCTGGTCGTGTGGCCATTGCAGCATACAGCAGACTTCCTACCATTGACTGATAGGTATGTTGGTGCACTGGCTTACTGACACCATCACTTTTCCTCAATTTGACATTGACATCGGCAGGAGTTGCTACAGGATTTGCATTATAATTAATAATAAATATTCTAGCATTCTTGCATTATCCATTCCATATTTCTGAAGTATGGCTTCAATGTAATGCTTCTGATGAAGGACGACACACTTCTTTTCTTTGTCTTGGATCACAGAGATGCCCAGGATATAGCACAGCTCACCCATGTCTTTCATCTTGTAGCGCTCCTTGAGAGCAGTTTTCAGCTCGTTCATGCTCTCAGTCGACTCTGTTATCAGAATGAGATCATCCACGTAAACTGCGAGTATCTCAAGTTCTTGCCTTGATCTCACAAACACACAGGGGTCTGATGTGCTCTGTTTGAATCCAATTTCCATCATGAACCCTGTGAAAGCCTTGCTCCAGCAGCGAGGAGACTGCTTCAGTCCATAGATAGATTTCTTCAGTTTGCACACCAGGTGTTCCTGCCCTGGTTTGATGTAGCCCTCTGGTTGCTCCATGTAGATTTCTTCTTCCAGGTGTCCATTAAGGAATGCAGTTACGACATCCATCTGGTGCACATGTAGATTGTTTTGAATAGCAAAGGACAGTAATGTACGAATGGAGGTGAATCGTACCACTGGTGAAAACGTTTCGTCATAGTCAGCACCATACAGCTGTGAGTAGCCCTTGGCGACGAGTCTGCATTTGTATCTCTCCACTCGTCCATCACTATGATGCTTGACTTTGAACACCCATCTTGATCCTACTGCCTTTCTCTCTCTTGGTAAATCCACTAAGTCCCATGTCTCATTTTCCAGCAGCGACTCATATTCCAAATCAGCCGCCTGCTGCCATTCCTTTGCATTAGGACTCACCATTGCTTCTTTCAGTGTGATTGGCTCTGTCACACGACACATATTGGCATGATGATCAACAGTCACTGTATCAGCAAACTCATCATATCCATATCTCCTTGGAGCATTTCTGATTCTGCCGCTTGTTCTGACAGTGCTATCGACAATGACCTCATCATCTTGTGTTTCAATGGTTGTCTCGTTCTCTGAGCAGGGTACTTTTGCTTCCTGTTTCCAGTTGAAGTTTGATTCATCAAAGATGACATCACGACGGATTAGAATCCTCCTTTTCTCTTCATCATACAGGCGATAGCCCTTGGCATTGTTCGCATATCCCACGAAACGAAGCTTCACAGCCTTTTTGTCCAGCTTCCTTCTCTCTTCATCTGGGATATGTGCATAAGCAACACAGCCAAACACCTTCATGTGGCTCATGTCAGGTTTCTTTCCACACCATCTCTTGTAGGGTGTCTCTTGCTTCAGGACAGACGTAGGCAGCCTGTTCTGTATGTACGCTGCGGTGGCTACAGCCTCTGCCCAGTACATCTTTGGCAACTTAGCATGTGACAGCATGCTTCTAGCTGCTTCAACTAATGTCCTATTCTTCCTTTCTGCAACACCATTTTGCTGTGGTGAGTGAGGTACAGTGATTTCATGGTGGATGCCTTGAGTCTTCAAATATTTTTGAAACTCCTTTGATGTGTACTCACCACCATTGTCTGTTCTCAGTCTTGTGACGCTCTGCCCACACTCATTTGAGAATGTTTTCTCAAATTCCTTGAATTTGTTTAAGACCTCATTCTTCTGTTTCAGAAAGTATACCTTGCAGCATCTTGAATAATCATCAATGAAAGTCACAAAATATTTTGCTCCACTTATAGATTCAGTCTGCATGGGACCACAGACGTCACTATGAATCAGCTGCATCTTGCGTTTGGACCGGATTCCTCCAATCGACTTGTATGGCTTTTTAGCCAGCTTGCCTTCCACACATCCTTCACAGAAGGGAACCTCTTTCTCTGCAGAGAAGTCCACTCCGTTCACCAGATCTTTTAGTTCCTTCAGCTTGGTGGTGTGACCAAGGCGCTGGTGCCACAGGCTGGCTGCTACTGACGCACTATGACAGACAGATGAACTTCCTTCAACATCCAGCTGATATAGCCCGTCAACTTTGTGTTCCTGTTGCAGCCATTATGTCTGTGCTGGATGTCATGTTTACTGTTGACCACTGAGTGGCGAGGGCATAGGAGTGCACAGGTATGGCTTCCGGTTACGATGTGAAAGGAGGTAGACGCGTGGAGGGTGGCTCCCAGTATTTCATATTTTAAATCTCAACTATCGTGATCACTTAAACATATTTTTAAGAAAAACAATTAGAAAAAGTTCAGGTGTACAACTTGTCTCGAGGATATGCCCAACAAACGCACCAAAAGGGGCACACGACCATCTACACCTCAACAGCTAACAGAAGACGCTAGCGAAGTAGCTAATATGGCGGCCGAAGCCTCAGCGAACCTGCCTACCGACCTACAAAATCTCCGCTTAATGCTAGTCACGGACATGAAGGACATGATTAAGGGATTGATCGAAAGCGCCCTCTCTCCACTCAAAGAGTCTTTAGATGCTGTGCAATCAACCACCCTTGACCATGGTAAACGCATTGCTGAATTAGAAAGGGCGCTCAACGGATACAGTGACACGACTATAGCCCTGGAAAAGACCTGTGAACGACTTAGCTCCGAGAATGAAGCTCTCGCTAGCCGTGCGGAGGACATTGAAAATCGGTCCCGCAGGTGCAACCTACGAGTCATCAATATTCCAGAGAACGCGGAGGGAACGGACACTGTTAAGTTCATGGCTGAGTTCTTTACAGAGGTCTGCAAAGATGTCTATCCAACTCCCCCCGTGCTGGACCGTGCACATCGGATTGGCCAAGTACGCCCTGGACCCACTGGACAACCCAGAGTGATGATTGTCCGTTTCCATTACTACCAGGACAAAGCCCGGGCTCTGAGATGCTATCGTAATCAGCTTGTATGGCGTGGACGTAAAGTACCATTCTTCCCAGACTACAGCATCAACACATCCAAGCAGCGTGCATCATTCGCCCGAGTGAAATCACTGCTCTACGAGAAGAAGGTCAAGTTCCGTCTAATTTATCCTGCTCTTCTAAAAGTGGACTTCAAGGACAAAATCTACGACTTCAAGACTGCCCCAGAAGCACAACGGTTTTATAACCAACGCGTTGCTGGAGTGGATGGTGGCGGGGATGCTGACTAGTATATGGCCATATGCGGTGAGCATAAGCTATTCTGTAGCTGACACACCAAGAGGAAACGATCACCTTCATGACTGCTAGTATAAAGTTAAAGCTATGCTTAGCCTAACTAACTTCTATATAGCATTAACCATCTTTCTTTTTGCCCCGTAATAACGTTACCGTGAACTGTTGACAACCCACGAAGGTTTGAATTTATATGACCCTGATCATAAGCCACCGGGGCTGGCTAGCTCTATGTTTTGTTTATACTGTGCTTATTTTTCACCGGGAGGCTGCATCGCTTTTTTGAACTGCGATACTATGAGAGGACAATTGGACCTATAACCGAACTTATATGCCTGATTCGATTGAACACTTTATACACGGACCAGTTTAATTAATCACTGAAAACCGTTCAGACATAGGCTTCATAGGATGATGATAACGTGAGTAAACAGTCCCCAGGTCATTATCCAGCTAACTCTGAGCTAATTTCAGGGATTGCGCAACTCATTGACTGTTAGTATTACATAGTTACATAGCGCTGTATTATGGGTTTACTTCTTACCATGACTAACTGTTTATATACGCGCGCATGCTTAAGGTGACGTTACATAGCGCTGTATTTCGGGTATACTTTCTCCTATTGCTAATATGTGTGTGTTGGTGTGCATGCGTTTGAATTGACGCTGCGTGATGCTGTATTACGGACCTACTTCCTTCTTTGATTGAATGTGTGTGCGTGTGCTTAACGGTATTGACGCTTACGGTTCAAACGCCTTTATTACTTTTCATCTATAGCCGGATGGCTCTTGTATGAGAGGCTACCTAGAACTAAAATAACACCGGAGCAGGAGCTGGGGTTCGTTGAGGGGGTCTGTGACATATCTAAAGGGGCGTGCGTTTATACGCGCGCATAATATCATTCACGCAGCGGGTGCATACATGCATAGGCAGGTGTGTGTGTGTGTGTGTGTGTGTGTGTGTGTGTGTATGTGTGTGTGTGTGTGTGTGTGTATGTGTGTGTTGCTTGCTGTGTGTGTGCTTATTGCTGTGTGTGTGCGTGTTGCTGTGTGTGTGTGTGTTGCTGTGTGTGTCTGTGTGTGGGTTGCTGTGTGTGTGTGTGCGTGTGTGTGTGTGTTGCTGTTTGTGTGTGTGTGTTGCTGTGTGTGTGTGTATATGTGTTGCTGTGTGTGTGTGTGTGTGTGTGTGTGTGTGTGTGTGTGTGTGTGTGTTGCTGTGTTGCTGTGTGTGTGTGTGTGTGTGTGTGTGTGTGTGTGTTGCATGTATTCTGAACCCCGGCAGCTCTGTTTTAGCGACACTGGATATGGGCTATATTCATTCATCATATTGACACTGTTTCTTTTTGTTTTTGTTGTTGTTTGTTGTTGTTTTTCTTGTACTCTGGGAGCCACCCTTAGTGCTTTAAGGTTAGAATGTATAAGAGTTGCGTTAACTGGGAACATTTTGGATGTTTTTTCCCGCTGTCTTTTTCTTTTGGGGAAGAAGACTTAGGGACTGGGGAGGGACTGTCTGCAGAAAAGTGCTACTCACACCAGAGGTTTTATTGTTTGGTTTCTCTTTTTATTCATTTTCTTTCTTTTCTTTCTATACCTATTTTACCCCATCTATTTTGTTTTGTCATCTGCTTTGTTAAACAAGGAATCATTTGCTCTCCAAGACTCAATGGAAGTAGGCCTTGCAAAGGCATTACACTCACTGTAAGGATGCTTACAATTACTTACCTGCTACACTCACAATATGACCAATTTAGGCAATAAGGATAAATACTCAAATGTTCGGTTCCTATCATGGAATTTGAAAGGCTTGAATGGTCCAGTCAAAAGATCTAAGGTTTTTCTACACTTAAAACGTCTAAAAGCAGATGTAGCCTTTTTGCAGGAAACTCATCTTCGGCTGTCAGATCATGTTAGACTACGTAGTAACTGGGTAGGCCAATACTTTCACTCGAGCCTCAATAGTAGGTCGAGAGGTGTAGCTATTTTAATTAATAAAAGACTTAATTTTGTGGTCTCGGAGGTCAGGGTAGATACAAAAGGCAGATATGTTGTTGTGGCGGGTACCCTTTGCCAAACACCAGTACTCTTAGTAAATGTATACGCTCCCAACTGGGATGATGCAAGCTTTGCCAGCAACCTGCTATCGTCCCTTCCACACTTGAACACTCACCATCTTATTTTAGGAGGCGATCTGAACTGTGTGATGAACCCTCTATTAGATAGATCAAGCCCTAGGACTCAACAACAGTCCGCTATGTCTAAAGCTTTCAGTGTATTTATGCAGGCAAATGGCTGTGTTGATCCTTGGAGAGATAAAAACCCCCACGCCAAGAAATTCTCCTTCTTCTCAAACCCTCATAACACTTTCTCCCGCATAGACTATTTTTTTGTTGACCAACTTTTCCTGCCAGCTGTTGAGTCATGTGATTACACGGCCATAGTAATCTCGGACCACGCAGCGGTGCTCCTTGATATCAATTTATTTTCTATCAGTCAGAAAGAAAGACCTCTTTGGAGATTCAATTCCCTACTTCTCTCAGATAAGATTTTTTGTAAATATATCTCAGACTCAATTGACTCATTCATTATTTCAAATAAAACAGAAGGGACTTCGGCTTCCCTCCTATGGGAAACCTTGAAAGCTTTTCTCAGGGGCCAAATAATCTCATACTCAATTTCGTACAACAAAGACAAGCAACTTAAATTTGATAACATATGTAAGGCTATTTCTGACATAGACCAAAATCTGGCTTCTAATCCTGACCCAGAACTATGTAAGAAACGACTTGATATTCAATCACAAGCCAACTTACTGACTACGTCCACAGCTGAAAAACTCTTGTTGAGATCAAAGGCCTCATACTATGAATATGGGGACAAACCTAGCCGTCTACTAGCGCATCAGTTGAGACGACAAGCAGCTGCTCGGCTTATCCCACAAGTTAAAGACAGCTTGGGCACTCTCCAATCTACTCCCTCTAGTATAAATGAAACGTTTGTCACTTTCTATTCCTCCCTATATAAATCAGAATTTCCAGCTGATACGTCTAATATGATAACCTTTCTATCAAATCTCGACATCCCTAATGTTAATCTGGCTGACGCAGAGAATATGGACAAATCTCTTGACATAGATGATCTTACTAAATCAATTAAACTAATGCAAAATAACAAAACCCCTGGCCCTGATGGCTACCCTGCAGAATTTTATAAGACCTTCAATACCAAGCTTTCCCCTCTTCTACTCGACATGTATAATGAATCTCTAGCGAACGGCTCCCTTCCCCCCACTCTGACACAAGCTACTATTTCCCTTATTCTTAAAAAAGATAAAGACCCAACTGACTGTGGATCCTATAGACCTATATCCCTCCTAAATGTAGACAGTAAAATACTAACAAAGACCCTTTCCGCTAGACTAGAAAAAATCTTACCTAATATTATTTCAGAAGAACAAACCGGTTTTATTCAGAAACGCCACTCTTTCTCGAATGTTAGGAAGCTCTTAAATATAATACATTCTCCATCATCTTCGAGTCCTGCGGAGGCGGCTATTGCTCTTGATGCTGAAAAGGCTTTTGATAGAGTGGAATGGGGATATCTATTTGCGCTACTCAAAAGATTTGGTTTTGGCAATACATTTATCTCTTGGATTCAATTACTGTACACCTCCCCCAAAGCTAGCATTTGCACCAACAACTTTAGGTCCGCCTATTTCCCCTTAGCACGAGGAACAAGGCAAGGGTGCCCCCTGTCTCCACTACTATTTGCGCTAGCAATTGAGCCACTCTCCATCTCCCTCAGGACCTCACAGCTCTTCCGAGGTGTGTTACGTGGGGATGCAGAATACAGGGTCTCTCTATACGCAGACGATTTACTTATATACATATCTAACCCTGTCTCTGCTGTCCCCCATATACTCTCAATCCTTCAGAGCTTTGGCGGTTTTTCCGGGTACAAACTGAACTATAGAAAAAGTGAATTCTATCCTATCAACAATAGTGCTAAACAAATCACACAAGCCGAACTACCATTTAATATCTCAGCTCAAGGCTTTAAATATCTTGGTATACAGATAACAAACTCATTCCCCTCTCTCTTTTCTGCCAATTTCTCCCCCCTACTTGATCAGGTAAAATCAGATCTCCAAAGATGGGGCAGTCTGCCTCTGTCCCTAGTAGGCAGGATACAGTCAATAAAGATGACGATACTCCCTAAATTCTCATACCTCTTCCAGTGCATCCCATTATTCCTGCCCAAATCATTCTTTAAATCTCTTGATAAAATCATCTCCACATTCATTTGGCAAGGCAAACAGCCCAGGATTAAAAAACACACATTGCAAAGAGGCCGTGACAATGGTGGCTTGGCTTTGCCTAATTTCATTTACTATTACTGGGCTGCCAATATTCAAAAGATAAATGACTGGCTTCACTCTCCTTTGACAGACTGGTGCTTGCTGGAAGCTGAATCTTGCTATATATCCTCCCCTCCTGCAATGATTTACTCTAAATTGCCTATATCCCTCTCCAAATTTACCTGCAACCCAGTGGTGTTAGCTACCCTTAAGATTTGGGCCCAGTTTCGTCTCCACTTTAAGTTTGCAGACAGCTCCATTAATGGTCCTATAAATAAAAATCATCTATTCCCTCCCTCCACTTTGGATTCCGCCTTCTTGCTCTGGAAGGACAGAGGCCTTACAAACTTTTCGAACCTCTTTGAGAATAACATTTTTTGTAGTTTCGAGATGATATGCACTAAATATAACTTGCCCCGGAGTAATCTCTTTCGTTACTTTCAGGTCAGAGACTTTGTGAAAACCCAATACCCCTCTTACCCCGAAATGCCACACAACCAACCCTGGGAAAATCTTATGGCGTTCACACCAGGTCAAAAAGGCCTTATCTCAAATATATACCACTCTCTCACTTGTCTCGACACACACTCTCTAACCAAAAATAGGAACAAATGGGAAACTGAACTCAATGTAAACTTCACTGACGAGTGGTGGGATGGAGCGATAGACCGCATTAACACCTCAACCTCTTGTGCCAGATTAGGCCTTATTCAATTCAAAGTCTTCCATAGGCTTCACTTTTGCAAATCTAAACTCGCAGCAATATATCCTGATGTAGAGGACAAGTGTGAACGATGTGCTTTATCCCCAGCCAATCTTACCCATATGTTTTGGTCATGCCCTAGGCTGGTAACCTTCTGGACTACTATCTTTAAGATACTGACAGAGGTTTTTTCTGTTAATCTCGAACCCTCACCCCAGATAGCCATATTTGGAGTTCCACAAGATTTCAGTCTCCTAACCACCAAAGATTCTAATATAGTAGCATTTACTACACTGCTGGCAAGGCGTAGAATTTTACTAGGATGGAAATCTCCAACTCCTCCTTCAATAGCCATGTGGCTTACAGACATAATGCACTTCCTAAAGTTAGAAAAGATTAAGTTCACGCTTAGAGGTTCAACAAAAAAATTCTACTTGCACTGGCAACCGTTCATTACATATTTTGAGAACCTGACAGCACTTCCTACAAACTGATGCTTTTGTAACCAAGCAGTTTGTTGTCTGCCTTGGCCTCTGAGACCATGACATTTCCAAATAAAACGGACACTAACTTACCTATGAATATATTGTAGCTCATGATCTGACGCCTGAATATGACTTATGTAAGCAGCAATCTCCTACTACATCATTTATACAACCTAGCAGAATTCCTTATGATATTATTTCCCCCCCCAATTATTTCTACATTTTATTATTATAATTTGTTCGTGTATGTGTATGTATGTATATATGTATGTATCTATGTATATATGTATGTATGTATGTATGAATATATTTGTAAAAAATATATAATTTCTTATAATTTATTTTTTATCTATTTCTTTACTTAACGTTTTTTAAAATGTTTTTTTTTTTTTACGACCATACAGATATATATGTATGTATATATATTTTTTTTATCTACTCACTAAATTGTTGGTAAAATTGGTAACTTGTTTATATGTATGTGTGACTGGATGGACAGATCTATATGTATATATGTATGCAGACATGTTTGAGAGGGAGGGGTGGGTGGAGGGCAGGGAGAAAAACAGAAAATATTCATGCCTTTTTCAATGTACCGTACATGACATCTATACTGGAATAAAAAAATATTAGAAAAAAAAAAAAAAAGACATGAAGCGGACGGGAGAAAAAAGGCCCCCCAAAGCCTCATGGGAAATCAGCACCTTAATTAAGCAGGCCTGGTTTCTGTCACCGAGCGTAGGGATTACGGGCCCCCCTCATTACGGGCCTGATTACTGCTTTTCCCAGAATGCAATCACAGAAAAAGCCAAGCACCAAACACATCTCGTGGGCTTGGAATGATAAGGTTCTATCTCCGTTTAGGGTAGTTCAGAGATATTGAGCGTCAAAGTTTTTACATTCCATTATGTTTTGTGAGATGGAACCTTTATATTTTATGAATTACCAACTCAAAAATGTCAACATTTAAAAAATAACACCACACAGGCATTAATAAACACCTAATGGATCAGATAAATGTAAAAAACTAAATTCTGACCAGAAATGGGGATGGAGCCTTATAGTTCTAGGCTCACGATTTGTCAATGAGTTCTGGCCAATCTGATGACAAACTTGCATCACATTTTATATTCTACACCCCTAGAGTTTTGTTTTGTTTTTTGTTTTATCTTGTCGTTTGTTTGGTTTTTGGGAGTTGTGTTTTTTCATGGATGTTTTTTCATGGATGTTGTGTGAATTCGCTGTTATTCAATGTCATACATACCTGTTTAGCCATTACCGTACTATAGAACAGTGCATTTCTGTTTTAAGCTCACGATTTGTCAATGAGTTCTGGCCAATCTGATGACAAACTTGCATCACATTTTATATTCTACACCCCTAGAGTTTTGTTTTGTTTTTTGTTTTATCTTGTCGTTTGTTTGGTTTTTGGGAGTTGTGTTTTTTCATGGATGTTTTTTCATGGATGTGTAAATTCGCTGTTATTCAATGTCATACATACCTGTTTAGCCATTACCGTACTATAGAACAGTGCATTTCTGTTTTCCAGAGAGAGAATTCAGCTTTAAAATGATTAAAAGGGTTTTTCTTTATGCAAAAAAAAAAAAAAAAAAAAAAGGAGTGCACAGGTATATAGGTGAGCTCACCGGTAGCCACAGGTGTTACTGATTGAACTGGTGAGCACACAGTCTTTGACCGTGTTGCCACACGCGAAACTGTTTTAGTGTATCATGTTTTTATATTAAAGTAAACAAATGATTGCAACGTACAGAAGTCGTCGGTGTTGGTATCACGAGTCAACTAAAGTTTACAGTTCAACACTCGCGGTGACTAAGGAGGAAACAGTCACCACATTTAAGTCAAAGACTAGCTCATTTGGGCGAGTGGACTAATTGGTGAAGTGCTGCGCTTCAAGAAAGAAGAATTGGAAACTAAGCCGATGTTTACCTCATGGAACCGAGCGGACCAGTGGACAACTCGACTTCAGTAGGCTATCCATTTCAGATCCACCTGTTTCAGAGCTCTGGGTGAGTGATTGAATTGCCACAGCTGAAATCTGTCGTTGAGTGGTGAGTAGCCAAGTCGCTGGAGATAATTTGTTTGAAAACAAAGCGTAAACAAATGACTGAATGTAACAATGGCTACAGCGCAAAGTAAAAATTGTGATGACGCACAGCTGGTGGGCGTGGCTACTGCCAGTAGGGATGCTCCGATCTGGATTTTTGGGGCCGATACCGATCACCGATTTTTTTCCTCAAGATCAACCGATACCGATACCGATACCGATTTTTAAAAAAATACATAACTGTAGGCCTACTGACTGGATAGCCTACATATTTTTTGCTTTTTAGACAAAAGTTTTGATCCATTAGGCACCAAGCAAACGCAGACCCATTTTTATGGCATAGTAAAAGTCTGGCCTATCACCCAGTTAGGGCCTGAAGCCCAAGTCAGTCGATATGGCTGTATAAAAGACATCATAAACGTGGCCTTCATGGTTTACATACTGTTACGTCCTCCTATGTTTTCTGTTCAGTTATCTGTCTTCCCCAGGGAAAAAAAAATAATAAAAAAATCGTTTTTTGCGATCGGCCATTTTTACCGATCACCGATCGAGTCATTTGGAGTGAAATCGGCCGATTTAAATCGGTGGCCGATAAATCGGAGCATCCCTAACTGCCAGCCCTGTGGAAATGAACCCAGAGGATTTAAAACGCAAAAGGCAGCTCACAAAAGCCTTGCTAGACAAAATAGACACTTTGCAAACAAAAAGAAAATGTCATTTGAACAAAGCAAACAAGTTAAAGGAGACTATTAATAAACTGATGTCTAACAGCAACAAGGATTGTAAAGAACCAGTGAAATGCGAGTTTGACAAGTTTAAACTGATGTGCCATGACGCACAAAATGCACACACAACTCTATTACCTTTGCTGCCAGCCGATGAAGCTGACAAACATGAAGTGTGGTATAAAGCCAAAACGTTGAGTGTCAATGAATTTACAGATGTGGTTACAAAATGGTTGGAATGTGAAATGGATAATGAATCGACTGGTGCAGTTACAAAACGGTTGGAAAGCAATAATGATGCTCATGATGTTGATGGAGCTGTCAATCACTACAAAATTGACGACGAAGATGAGGTGCATCCTTATGACAGTGTTTCTAATGTGGGAACGCAGGTTTCAAGTAAACGATCACAGAAGAGCCGTGGCAGCTCAAGGAGTGGCCGATCTTCTACAGTCTCATTAAAATGCATTGAAGCTGCAGCCGAGAAAGCTGCACTAGAAACGCGCGCTGCTGCTTTGCGTGACAAACATGTATTGCAGGAGCAGGCTGAGCAGCTTCGGAGGAAACAGGAACAGCTTGAACTTAACACCGAGATTGCAGTGTCCTCTGCTAAACTAGCAGTGTTTATGAAATCTGATGGAGGGAGTTCAATTAAAGAATCGTACACAAAGGAAAGGAAAACACCTCTCAATCCTGGGGCCAATGAATTCAATCCATTTCCAAGCACTATTATGAAAAACATGCATGTGCAGCCAAAGCAAAATATAGGCCTACAGTCTCATTCACAATCCAACCAGAAGGCATCAAGGTTAAAGAGACATGGAACAACAAACCAAATGATGGATTCTGGACAGGTCATGGAATCTTCCCACATTCTGGATGCTGCACAGGTCATAAAATCTCCTCACATGCAGATTTCACACAGTCAGGATTCTGAACATGCCGTTCAATCTTCTCACGGTCAGGCTAACTGTGGTGTTGTACCTTCTCCTAACACCCAGGACGGCAATATTTACAGTCTACTTCAATCACAAAATCAAATAACGGAGCTCTTGGTGCAACAGCAAAACATGAATTCCCTTCCAATAAGAGAAATTCCAGTGTTTCATGGAGATCCTCTGTCATACAGAGCTTTCGTCCGAGCATTTCAACACTGTGTGGTAAATAAGACCAACAACAAAGGTGATTGTTTGTACTTCCTACAGCAGTACACAAGAGGGCAGCCTCAGGAGCTAGTCCGCAGTTGTCAACTTATGCCTCCCGACAGAGGTTATGAAAGAGCAATGGAACTGCTGCAGGAGCATTTTGGGGATGAGTTGAAAATTACCGCTGCATATGTGGACAAGGTGCTTGGCTGGCCATTGGTGAAGGCTGAGGATGTCAAAGGACTGCAAGCATATTCACTCCTTTTGCGTGAGTGCTGTAACGCAATGGAAGAATTGAAATACATCAATGAACTTGACATGCCAGCTAACATGCGAGCCGTGATCCAGAAACTCCCCTACAAGTTGAAAGAAAAATGGAGAACAAAGGCGTGTGAGCTTTGGGAGCGCCATCAGCGCAGAGCTCAGTTTTTAGATATTGTTCTTTTTGTTGAGCGCCAAGTGAGAATTGCATCCGAACCTATTTTTGGAGATTTACAGTACAGTAGCTATGAAAAGCCTGTAGAGAAGAAACCATTTGGTTACAGGAACAGATCACCATCAAGGATCAAGGGAAATGCCTATGCTACAACTATTGTAAACACTGAACAGAGTGATGTTGCAGAGTCTACAAGCAATGACAGAAGCAAGAGACAAAGTGTACAGTACAAGACTACAAAATCAAATCTGTGTCTGTGTTGCTCCCTTGAGCATGGGTTGGAGCAATGCCCACAATTGGAAAAGAAAGCACACACACAGAAGATAAGTTTCCTGAAGGAGAAAGGCGTTTGTTTTGCTTGTTTGCAAACTGGACATATGAGCAAACACTGTGAAAGGCGCATGAGTTGCAGTTAACCTTTGAACTGAAGGGTTAGCGGGACCGGGGCTATCCAGCGATACAGAGACAGGTGGAGTGGGTCATTCTAAAGCCATAGTCAGTTACACAGAGGAGCTGGTGCTTGATAATGTACTGTCATATAAAATGGGTTATTTCAGGTGGTCGAGGGGCTGATAACCCTCATCTGACCTTTCACCTTGTCACAGTTTGACTTAAAGTGCCAACATGTATGACCTCTAATGCTTGTATTTGTTTGTGGATGTAATACTCTAGAGGAATAACGTTTGTCATAAAAAACTATTATAAGAGGAATATGATTTGCATGTAAAAAAGGAAAAAAAGGAAAAGAGAAAAAAAAAGAAGATTATCTTTGATGCTTTTGAAAGTTAATAAGGAGATATAGCATCTTATTGTTTTTTTTGTTGCTGTTTATTTTATCTTCGTTAAACAGATTATGCAAGATATTTTCAATGAAAGTGGGTCTCAAAATATGTTGATTTAAAAGAATTACCGTAAAGTGTGTTGTTCTGACAAGATGCCATATTTCATCACAGTATATTATATATATATATATACTCAATCACTGTCACATTAAATGCTACATGGCATCTATCACTGCATGCTGCAGTAGTATCATGTCGCTGTGACAGTATCAGACAGTGTGTTGTACAAGCAGCAACAGTGGTAATGAACCTCAGAAGTGTACGATATCTTGACAGTTTTACATTGACATATTTTGTCTTACATATACGTACATGCATAGGTCTCTCTTCTCTCTTCATATTCTTTAGCTTAATGGCTTTTGCCAGGCTTGGACTGTTTTTTTAGGGGTTGGGCATCAGGGGTAAAGGAGGATAGGATGTGTATTTTTTCTGACTTTTGAAAAATGAGCTACAACCATCCCCAAAGCTTTCCTTAGAATGCACAGATAGTAGAGGCATGTACATTAGTCTGGCTTTCTTTCCCCCGGAGAATACTTGATAGGCTATTTTGCAATATTATGTGTCTGTTTTGTACTTCATTAATATTTCTACGACTATCAAAAATCAAGGGATTACAAGATTTTTTACTGCCGCAGATTCACTTTATTTTGATAGAGCTTATTACCTTTTTGTGATTTCTGATCACATCTCAAAAGTGCCTTATTGATACTTGCTTGCGTGCAATGATTATTATTATTTTTTTATTTGAGGTTATATTTTTCTTGAAATATGAAAAGTGCTAATTCCAAAGATGTTTAGTATTTGTCTTTTGTCAGACAATGAGATTTATAGATTTACAAAGTGTGTGTGCTTAATATTTGTACGGAAATACTTTACCCAGCTAGCGCCAAACACATTCTGGTAATGTTAAAGAACAGCTATTTGACTTTGGAACGTTCCCAGGATGTTTAAGGAACTTGATATTTGATACTTTGTAACTTAAACCAAATGTTTCTTAGAAGTAACTTACAATATGATTCCAACATTCCAGGAATCAATTATCTAAAAATAAACACTTACAGGCAACCTAATATTATGCACTAGCTGGGTATCTTTATAAGTATCTTTATAATGCTCAATTCAATTTATAAGAGATGATTACCTACATTGATGTTGATTGAGGAAATACATGTAAATGTCAATGCCTTATATGGAAGAGCCATACAATTGAAGTAGAGTATGGTACATATTGTTTTGTCTTTTTTGTTCAAGATAATGCAGTTTGAGTAAAAATTATTTTTCCCCCAAAAAATCATAGTCCATAATGCAGGGCTGTAGTAGCCTACACTCCACTTGTAATCTATCAGGAATGTCCTTTGTAATCCATCAGAAATGTCTTTGGGGTTGAAGATGTTCCACTTTCAGTCCTCTTGAGGCGTCATCTGCCGGATTTTGTGCCGTAGGGATATATCTCCACATTTTCCTGCAGGTCCATCTTGAGTTGGTTCCTCTCCTCTCTCACTCCCTCCAGAATCTCCTGGAGCTGGTCTCTCTCCTCAGTGACAGAAGTCACACTAGAGAGCAGCTTCTCCAGCTCCTCACCATGACTGTACGTTTTCTCAGACAGGAGGTCTCTCTCAGCACACACAAACTCCAGCTCCTCACTCTGTTGTTTAGCCTGCTGTTCTAGAAGAGACTGCTTCTGTATCTTTTCACTCTCAAGTTCAGAGTTCAATTGCTTCTGTTGTCTGAGCTCGTCTTGAATGCAGTGTAAAATATCTTGAGTCACGGCAACCGTCTCTGTATTTTCCTGCAAGTCATTCTTCAACTGGTTTCTCTCACATTGAATGGTTTCCAGTTCCTCTCCAAGATGCTGTATTTGTTGCTGAAATTGGGTTTCTTCGTGTTCCCTCTCAGCCTGCTGTTCTGAGTTCAGATATTGTTGACATTTCAGCTCTGCCTGGACCTGTATGACCATCTCCATATTTTCCTCCAGGTCCATCTTGAGCTGACTCCTCTCGTCTCTCACTCCCTCCAGTATCTTCTGGAGCTGGTCTCTCTCCTTCCTCGAAGAGTACCATCTTTTCCACGTATGTAACAGCGAGACTTCCTGAACTGTACTGTATTTCCCTTTTTGGTAGCTGCTCCCACTGAGAATAGATTCCCAGATAGCTTCGGAACATACAGCACGTCGTACATTGTGACATTCTTTACTTTACTTAACTTGAAAGTCATTTTCATGTTGACATTTCCAATTCCCAGGGCGTCCACTACCCTGCCGTCACCAAGTTTCACAGACTGTGCTTTTGAGAATTGCTGGTAGTCTTGAAGCACTTCTTTATCACATGTCATGTGCTTTGATGCTCCAGAATCAATTAACCATTCCACCTGTTGTGGTCTGTCGGTCAGGTTTGTCTCTCTGGCTACAAAGGCACTTTCAGATGAATCCTCATCATAGTCACACATCATGCTTTTGGCCTTGTGGGTTTTCTTAAAAGTTTTACTTTTTAAGCTTGGACAGTCACGCTTAATATGGCCTTCTTTCCCACATTTGTAACATCTCCACGTGCTTGGCCTTTCTGCTCCCACTAACTTGGAGTTATCCTGCACATTTCCCCGACATTGTGATGACATGGCTGATGCACCACCTGATGTACCACTGGAGTTAACATTTGCATTCACTCGCTTTTGCTCTTCATTTATTAATGCTTGCTGAACAAACTGCAGTGTCAGATTGTCAATCTTTGTTTCTAGTGCAGTGACAATTGTAGCATAACTTGGTGGCAAGCTACCCAAAAGTGTTCAATTTTGTCTTCTTCTTCAATCACAGCTCCTATTGCTGATAGCTGATCAGTCAACTCCTTCATTTGTTTTAAATGCTCAGTTAAACGGTCTCCTTCCTTCATTTCACATCGGAAATATTTTTTCTTAAGGAACAGTTTGTTTGCCAAAGTGTCTCTCTCAAAATGACCTTTCAGCGTGGTCCACGCCTCTTTGGGAGTCTGACAGCTTGTTATAACTGGGTTGTACTCACATTTAGCGCCACCATAGAGAATGCCTTCTCTTTTCGTTTTGCGAACTCAGCTTGTACTTGTGCGTTAGCATCCGCGGCTAGCGTATCTGTCTCCGTTAGCATACCCCATAGTCCTTTAGCTTTTAGCAAGTGTTCCAACTGAAACTTCCATGTTGCCCAGTTCTCTGGTCCGCTCAGCCTCTCAATAAACAGCTTATCTTCCATTGTGTAATCCCACAACACTGTTTATATCACACAAATCTCCGTGTAAAAACAGCTTTTAGCGTCGACCTGGGCCCATAACCTATTGTTCGTTTACCGGAGTTTTATTAACATAGCACGTGAACCAACGACATACAACACAATAGAGGAAACCGGAAGTACTACTTCACTGTTTACAACACAGGTGGTATACGACATAGCGCCATCCATGGTAAAAGTACTGTATTACAACAAGAACGACACAGAAGCCATTAAAAAGGTTTATTTTGAAAGTCACTATTTCACTATTCTCGTTTGCCGTAGGCTACTGCTGAACATACCTTCGTTTTGGGACGTGTTCAAAAAGCAAAGGACCGTTTGATCGTCTAATTGTGTGTAGGTATGTTGTAATCGAACGGTTTCCATGTATTAACCCTACAAGACAAGTAGACAACTATAGTTTTTTTTACAGCATCAATATTCTTGCCCCATCCTTAGTTATCGTTTAGTTTCTAACAGTTTGAGTGGCAATATCTGTAAGTTAAATGATCATCCATCATTGTTATAATGTTTAGCTTTAAGTGTCTCGGCATATTTACTACCGTTTGCACAGTTTGGTGGCATGTACGACAGCACATTGTAATGATATAGCATTCAGGCTATTCTTTTTGATACAGGATGCACTGATTAGCATTCAGGCTCTCATTTTTTATACGAGATGCACTGATTAGCATAAATGCGATGTTCTATGTAATACCTATCTGATTAGTTACGGGGTTACTGTGGTAGTACATGTTGGTGCTGGAGGCTGGCTGTAAACATTTACAATATAAAATCCTCTTGTTTAAGCAGTTTACGTTTGAGTCACTAGAGGGCGCCAGTACACCAGATGATCAGTCTTCCCTGTATGGAAGAGAGAGCGGGCCGTTGTTGAAAAATGCGCAGATCCTAATTCACATGAATGGAATTACCCCAGTAGCTGTGCGGGGAGTCTTTATGGTTGGGCTGATATTGGTAGTGTTATTATCCCCAATCTATCTAACAGCACACTCTTCTGGTTTTGTAATGAGATCACTAAAAGACATTGATTGAGTTCAATATGAATGGAGAATAGTCAAATCAAATCAAATCAAATCAAGTTGTATTTGTCTAGAGCTCCGGGGGGAGAGAGGGGGGGGAGCGCAGGAGAGAAGTTAGATAGTTGGTTAATGAAGGTGTGTATGTGCCAGATAAATGTGTGTGTGTTTATGGTGTGTGTGTGTGTGTGTGTGTGTGTGTGTGTGTGTGTGTGTCTCTCACCGGACCATGGCCTCTATCTTCTTCCTGTACTTGGCGTCTATCCTGCTGCGGTACTCTGGCCTCATCAGCATGGCGGCAAAGCTGAAGGCGGAGTTCCTCAGACCGGTCCGGTGGCACTCTATCAACGCCGACGTCAGGATGGGCACGATGTCCACACACACACACACACACACACACACACACACACACACACACACATACATACTGTATGTACGAACACACACACACACACACACATACATATGTACGAACACACACACACACACACACACACAAGCACACATACAGTTCAAAGTCAGTATTTGTTGTGATTTCCACGTGTGGGGAATTTGCTGATGTTGTTGGAGACTCTGATGTGCATCCGTGCCCCTTCAGGTGATCCCCTCTTCACATGGATCTGCGTCCAATCAATCACCACTAATCAATCACCACTAATCAAATACCAACCCAAACAACGTCACAAAGGAGGCCATCAATCAGTCCACTTATCATAACATCACATGTACCGCAATGCTGATATTTGCTATTATTTTGTTTTGGTCAAATCTTTGAGTGGGGCAGTCCCCCTCATATTTTTCATTTCATTGGACAGATATAGTGAAGACAGACAGGAAAGTAAGGAGAGAGGGCATGTCAGCAGGGCATGGGCCGGATTCTAACCCATGCCGACATGAGCATATGTGTGCACTGTAGACCACTGGACCACCCCAGGCCACAATAGTCAATTATTTTTTAACTGTACTACCAGAAGCTGTAAATCCATTTGGATGCAGAACATCATTGAATGTATTCAGCTATGATTATTGGATTACTACCCATTTGGGGACCAGTGAGAGTGATTGGCTGATTGAGAATGTGGCAATCAAATTACAGGTCTCCATCCCTCATGAACGCACTTCCTCGAATGTCCCCACGGTTACCGAACAAGAGGAGCCGAGGTTAGAAAGTCTCTTGAGGGTGAATAGAGGGGTGTGGTACCTTGACTAGGATGTAGGAGTGAAGTCATTTTACTTTCTTTTAAAAGTAGACGATGCAGATTTAGATACAGTTCAGTAGACTACGATGAGCTGGAATTACACTACACAGTATCTTATAAATCATCAAGACATTGGACCTTTCCCAGATGCATTCCTATCAGTAATGCCTGTTGACATGTACTGAACATCGTCGTCTTGACAGATGTTGTAAAAAATAGTTTAGATCAAAGACATGTATGCAAACAGACATAAAATAACCGTATATTTTGGGTTTGACAAGGTAAGACAGTAGAACTAAAGTCATTATACAATTGTTTTATTAGGCAAATATAAATATCAGGAATTTAAATGATTATTGAACAGCGTTATCCGAGGTCCCAGATTGTGCCTTGAAGATTGGAAGTAGACGTCATCTCTGTTCTTCGTCAACGGATCTTTCTTTTCAAACGCTCTGCAATAAATAACAAACAAGGGACGAATTTAACTAAATCTATTCAGGGGTACTTCAGTTATCATTTCTATATGGTGAAAATATAAAGCATTGAATCAAAGCTGAGAACCACTACTTCAGTAATTGCAAATCCAAACTTTGAGTTTAGTCCAAAACAACAAATCTGTCCTCTTTCAATAAACTCACGGAGGGCACTGTATCTGGCCAGACTAGACTACCAAATACTTCCACTTCACACAGAGTAAGGAATGCTGTCTTGTCGGGGATGACCACACTGACGAAGCGACCCTCCATGCCGCTACACTTGAAGGTGTAGGGGTTTTCTGCTGGGATGTCGGGTATGACAGCGCATCTGAGAGAGAGGATGAAGCTCAATAACAGTTCAACAATCTTTTTATTTTATTTTTTTTATGCAATGGTATGGATAAGAACAAAAGACATATTCTAATAGTTGAAGTCTTCTGCACTTAACAGGAGGAAAAATGCTGCATGCGTCACCTGGGATTGTTGGTGTATGAATTCCCAATACGAATCTCAGCCCCTGCAAGCCTCTCAGCACAGCAGTCTGCTCTATTGGTGATGGACACAGTATCGACTCTGTACACATGCATCAGGTCCACTCTCCACCAGGGGTTGGCCTCCTCCAGAGTGTGGGCGCAGGATCCTTTGTGAGAGTCTGGGTTTCTGTTCCCATCAACGGCATTGCGAGCAGGACCAGATACATGAGTTGATGACTGAAGAGGCAATCTTCTCCAAGCCACGTTTACTGGAGTGAAACACAAGAGAAATCATGAATTGTGATCCTATGTGCACTGAGAGTCCACGTTAAGTCCTAGAGGGGCTCTAGCATGATATCATTCATAACATGCTTGAGTCAATTGGCAGATAAGACAAATATATTCCCATTGTTCTGAAAATATTTGGTTTTTAAAAGTTTGTTTTGTATGAAAACCTTAGAAATAATTGCTGCACTTTAGTTAATGTTACCTGGAGGAACAATTTCCAAAGTCCCAAATACCTCCACTTCACACAGAGTAAGGACTTCTTTCCTGTCAGGGATGATCACACTGACGTAGCGACCAACCATGTTGCCACAGTTGAAGGTGTAGGTGGAGGTGTTTCCTGCTGTGATGTCAATGACAGCACATCTGAGAGAAATATCAGTTTCAGTTCAACAACGTAACAAACCCATAAAAACATACTGGCATGGATAAGAACAAAAGATGTATTCAAATAGGTGAAGTCTTCTGCACTTAGCAGGAGGAAATGCTGCATGACTCACATGGGATTGTTGTTGCCGTTGTTCTCCAGTGAACCACCAATACGAATCTCAGCACCGTCAAGCCTCTCAGCACAGCAGTCTGCTCTATTGGTGATGGACACAGTATCGACTCTGTACACATGCATCAGGTCCACTCTCCACCAGGGGTTGGTCTCCTCCAGAGTGTGGGCGCAGGATCCTTTGTGAAAGTCTGAGTTCCCATCAATGGCATTGTGAGCAGGACCAGTTCCATTAGTTGATGACTGATTAGCAAATCCTCTCAAAGCCACGTTTACTGGAGTGAAACACAAGAGAAATCATGAATTGTGATCCTATGTGCACGGAGAGTCCACGTTAAGTCCTAGAGGGGCTCTAGCATGATACCATTCACAACATGCTTGAGTCAGTTGGCAGATAAGAGAAATATATTCCCATTGTTCTGAAAATATTTGGTTTTAAAAAGTGTTTTGTATGAAGACCTTAGAAATAATTGCTGCGCTTTCTTTTGTAAGTAGAGTTTGGCTTAACATCTGGTTAATGTTACCTGGAGGAAGAATTTCCAAAGTCCCAAATACCTCCACTTCACACAGAGTAAGGACTTCTTTCCTGCCAGGGATGATCACACTGACATAGCGACCAAACGCGTTGCCACAGTTGAAGGTGTAGGTGGAGGTGTTTCCTGCTGTGATGTCAATGACGGCACATCTGAGAAAAAAATCTGTTTCAGTTCAACAACGTAACAAACCCATAAAAACGCACTGGCATGGATAAGAACAAAATATGTATTCAAATAGGTGAAGTCTTCTGCACTTAGCAGGAGGAAATGCTGCATGACTCACTTGGGATTGTTGTTGCCGTTGTGCCACAGTGAACTACCAATACGAATCTCAGCCCCTGCAAGCCTCTCAGCACAGCAGTCTGCTCTATTGGTGATGGACACGGTATCGACTCTGTACACATGAATCAGGTCCACTCTCCACCAGGGGTTGGTCTCCTCCAGAGTGTGGGCGCAGGATCCTTTGAGAAAGTCTGAGTTTGTGTTCCCATCAATGGCATTGTGAGCAGGACCATAATAATGAGCTGATGACTGAACAGCAAATCCTCTCAAAGCCACGTTTACTGGAGTGAAACACAGAAGAGAAATCATGAATTGTGATCCTATGTGCACGGAGAGTCCACGTTAAGTCCTAGAGGGGCTCTATCATGATATCATTCATAACATGCTTGAGTCAATTGGCAGATAAGAGAAATATATTCCCATTGTTCTGAAAATATTTGGTTTTAAAAAGTGTTTTGTATGAAAACCTTAGAAATAATTGCTGCACTTTCTTTTGTAAGTAGAGTATGGCTTAACATCTAGTTAATGTTACCTGGAAGAATTTCCAAAGTCCCAAATACCTCCACTTCACACAGAGTAAGGACTTTTTTCCTGTCAGGGATGATCACACTGACATAGCGACCAACCATGTTGCTACAGTTGAAGGTGTAGGTGGAGGTGTTTCCTGCTGTGATGTCAATGACGGCACATCTGAGAGAAAAATCAGTTTCAGTTCAACAACGTAACAAACCCATAAAAATGCACTGGCATGGATAAGAACAAAAGTCTTCTGCACTTAGCAGGAGGAAATGCTGCATGACACACTTGCGATTGTTGGTGCCGTTGTTCTCCAGTGAACCACCAATACGAATCTCAGCACCGTCAAGCCTCTCAGCACAGCAGTCTGCTCTATTGGTGATGGACACAGTATCGACACTATACACATGCATCAGGTCCACTCTCCACCAGGGGTTGGTCTCCTCCAGAGTGTGGGCGCAGGATCCTTTGTGAAAGTCTGAGTTTGTGTTCCCATCAATGGCATAGCGAGCAGGACCATAATAATGAGCTGATGACTGAACAGCAAATCCTCTCAAAGCCACGTTTACTGGAGTGAAACACAGAATGAGAAATCATGAATTGTGATCCTATGTGCACGGAGAGTCCACGTTAAGTCCTAGAGGGGCTCTAGCATGATATCATTCACAATGTTCTTGAGTCAGTTGACAACTCAAAAAAAGGACACCTCAGGAGGTTACAAGACATTAACAAGAAGGTTAGTCAAGACATGCTTTATGTAATGTAAAATCTAACTGAACATGACAGTAACAGTCTTCAATGTTTTATTCTTACCCGGTGGCTGTGGGGCAATGGCTTGTGGTAGCACAACTCCTGTGGAAATGTCCATAACATTATGATGCATTACAAGATGTTTCAGCCCGGTTATACAAGTACAACTGTGAGATACTGCCACAAGGGGGGGGGGCAGTGGGTCTCCATTTAGGGTGCATACAAGACAGAATATAATATCAAAATCTAAGTTAAAAATTAGTGATCAAATTACATATTTAAGGCAAGAAAAGTATACATTCAGGAGATTAGTTAGAATTCTTTGGTCCTACTATATCATTATATTCAGTACAATCTGACAGTAGTAGATTTTGCAGAGGCAATGAAAGCATATAGAACATAAGCAAGGTGGTGGGGGACTGACTGGTGCAGCAGTCGTGGCGGTGGAGGGGCGATAGATGAAAGACATGAGGTACAGCAACATTTTATTTTATTAGGATCCCCATTAGCTGATGCGAAGCATTAGCCTCAAATGCACAGTGGTGCAGATACTAGAGACACTCACCTGCTAAAGCGTAGAGAAATAGACCCCATTGCATGACTTGTTGTGGCATGAGTGGCATCATTGAATCACCTGTTTTCAATCTCCTCTGTAAAAATGAGATCAGTTCAACAGTGCTGCCTCCCATGCACTTCAAACACACATTTGCTAAAACCATTGGATAAATGTCAATTTGACAATACATTACTCTCGTTTCCCCACTCGCCCCCCCCCCCCCCCCCCCCCCCCTTCTTGTAATTTTTGGTTGTATATGTTCTATTGTAAAGTGCTTTGAGTTGCATTTCATGTACGAAAGGCGCTATACAAATAAAGCTTTACTTACTTACAAGCTCCTGGTTCTCCAGTGTTGCTCTTCTCAACATAGAGCAAACAGAATCCTTCAAGTGGCAAGACAATACCCCTCTCTACTCAGCTGCTCCTTATATACAATCATTTCTAGTCACATGACCATCAATTGAGGGAACTGAGATTGATTTGGGTACTGTGTCTGATAATAGGTTGTGTTTTCAGGCTAATGCAGATGCCATTTCTAAGAAGGTAAGACAACGTCTTTACTTATTGAGCTGTTGAATTCAGAATTATTTTTATGTGTGCACCAAAATGATGACTGTTGTTGTATCAGCCAATAAGAATAGGCTTGGTCGGCTTGTCAGAGTGGCCAGGACAGTTATTGGCCAGTATAGCTTTCTGACCTTTGCGATCGGCAGGTTGTAAGGAAGGCCCATGCCATGTTGAACTCTACTGACCAACCCCTGGGGGGTAATCCATCAACATCGCTAAAGGAAAAATCCAGGCTTATTTTGGTAAATCTCACGGAAAAAGGCTGGATTTTTAATCATTCATTAAAAATGAATTTTGCAGCATTTATCAAAATAAGCCTGTATTGTCCTTTAGCGACGTTGATGGAATACCCCCCTGGAGAGGGAGTTTGAGCTTCTACCTTCAGGTAGAATATATAGAAGTCCTGTTGTCTTTCATGTTTTATTTATGATGGATTGATTATGTTTTTAATACCTGGCTGCAACCAAATTCACTTGTTCAGGCTGGTTAGCGTATCTTATTCAGTCAGGATGCTATGATGTTGACTTGTTACCATGGGTGACAAAGCTGAATGAACGGGTTTGGATGTGGATATGCACTGAGTTGTGTCAGTGTACCAGTGGTGGAAATTGAATGGAACCTACAGGATCCGGTTTTGGGCAGAGTGAACCTGATGTAGTGATTAGCTGGCGGACATCGCTTAGGTCACCTCAAGACACACGTCTTTGGTATGACTCGGCTGGGGATCGAACTCACGACCTCCCAATCTCAGGGTGGACACACTCTAACCACAAGGCCACTGAGCTGGTCAAATATAGACATTTTATTTTTTATTGTGCTTATTTTATTCAGCACTCATTGGTGATGTCTGGCATGCCCCCCCCCCTCTATATAAAACACACAAAAATGAACACAGACAAACATCTTTACTTGTTCAAATATGAAAATCAACTGTCAACACAGATATACATTACAAAGGTCGATTGGAAGTTGTGTACAGGGGAAGCAATGAAGAGAAAAAATTATTAAAAAGGAAAAAAAGAAGAAGTGAAATAACAGTTGGATAAGATCATGTTGGACGGCCATACAGGGAGTGTGTGGTCAGGAACCGGCCAGAACGGGCCATGGTCCGGTCACAACCCCTCTGAGGGATCAGGAGTCCAGGGATCACCTGGGTCCACACACCATAGTAACTCATAACAGAAAACCAATTACTATTATTACACAAGCAGTCACAAAACGTTCAAACAGTAATGATATACATGTACTTTATGCTATGCCATGCTTTATTATAATGTGGTGCCTCTTCAGTGTTTAAAACCAGATATTCATGTAATTACAATTTACAAACAACAGGGAGCAATGTGAGAGCTATTGGAGAGTAAAAAAGCATGGAAAAGCATCATCATTATTTGTCACTCATGCTGCAGGTATTCATTCAGTGGGCAGGCAGACTTTTCATTTCATTCTATAAAGTACATTTTCTGGGGGCTATACTTTTTAAATGATTGCTTTCTTAGCAATGCCAAGGGCACAAATCAAACGTTCAACTTTCAACACAGAACATTGTGTAGCCTACAGCAAAAATGCTTGCTAAGGGCTGATGGATATGTTTCAATTGTCATGTCATATGTTAATGACCTCGGTAGAAGACTTTTTTTGCCTTTCTATTCTGCTTGTAGAAAGAGCCAGACTATTGCAGTTGCAGAGATAGTATGAGGCTAATAAATATTGTTTAAGACAGGGAACCATACCTCAAAACAAACTACTCTAACAGGCAATAGATTGCCCAGTGGATTCACAATCTGAAAGTTTCTTCCATTAGCGACATGGTGTGATTTACCTTGCATCTTAGAGAATCTGTGATGTTCTACAACACATAAATCAATGATAGATAATTTCCTAATTCTCAAAGGTCTATTAAACGGCTTGTAATTACAGTTTTTCTCAATTGCTAAAACACATTTTACAAAACTTTCCTCCATTTTCCCAAAGCTCTAAACACAACGCACTTTTCTAAAGCTACATAAACAAAACCACACCTTCTCTCTTCAAAACTCAAACTTTCACACCAAAACAGCTGCTCAAAGCCTGCAAACATTGAAACACTATACGCATCATTACAGACTACAACAAACAACTGAAAACACAATGTTCAGTGTGTGAGAATGTTCTTTTTTTTCCACAACTGCCAAAGCACATTTTTAGAAACCTTACAGTATCTGTTCTCTACTATCACTGTAGAGTATTGGGCATTCATATGTAAATCTACAGAAAATACATTGTATTAAGGCAAAGAAGTGGAATATTCTGCAATGGCCAGAGTCAATAAAGGCAGAAAGACCCACCGAACAAACAACAACTGAAGACTGCTGCAGTAAAGGCCTGGCAAAGCATCACAAAGAAGGAAACCCAGCATTTGGTGATGTCCATGGGTTCCAGACTTCAGGCAGTCATTGCCTGCAAAGGATTCTCGACAAAGTATTAAAAATGAACATTTTATTTATGATTATGTTAATTTGTCCAATTACTTTTGAGCTCCTGAAAATAGGGGACTGTGTATAAAAATGGTTGCAATTCCTAAACGTTTCATACAATATTTTTGTTCAACCCCTTGAATTAAAGCGGAAAGTCTGCACTTCAATTACATCTCGATTGTTTCATTCCAAATCCATTGTGGTGGCATACAGAGACAAAATTATGGAAATTGTGTCACTGTCCAAATACTTCCGGACCTAACTGTATATAATGTCCCCATAGTCTAGAACACTTAAGAACGTAGCCTGAACAAGTGTTTTCCTAGCTGCTAAATTGAAGCAGGCTTTATTTCGATAATAAAAACACAGCCTAACGTTCAGTTTCTTTACTAGGTTCATAATATGCACTCTAAAAGAGAGCCTGCCATCCACCCAAACACCCATGCACTTATTGAGTCCCCTCCTAAAGTGTGAATGTTAACATTATCTAAGATCTGGTAGCGAGCTCTGGAAAAGATCATACATTTGTTTTTCTTAGCATTGAGAACCAACTTTAGACCATAGTGAAGCCTGCAGCTGTTTAAAGGCAGTCTGGAGCTCATCAACAGCCTGGCTGAGGGAAGAGGCAACTGAGTAAACTGCATAAAGATGCACTTTAAATGTAAGTGTTACGGTACATGTGGGAAAACTAGGGTTAGGTGCTACGGTGCTAGGGTTAAGGTTAGGGTTAGGGTTAGGATTACGGTTAGGGTTAGACATGCCAGCATGTACCAAGTCGACATAGCACCTAACCCTAACCCTAGTTTTCCCACATGTACCGTAACATAAGCATACATCCTTCCCAATGTATAAAGATAGTAAACAAGACAGGCTAGAATTGAGCCGTGGGGGATTCCCTTAGAGATCTCCATGAAGCTTGACTTGTGACCATCTGTATATACACACTGGGTTTTATCTGCAAGGTAGTTCCTGAACTGCTCCATAGCCATGGCACCCATACCAACACACTGAGTCTGCCCAGCAGCAGCTCATGGTTGGGGACTGTGAACATGTAGGCAATGATTCATGAAACAGACATGAAAGTCAAACCAACAGGTGCTATAAATAATCACTAGATACCCAAGACTAAGACCGGATTACTTTCACTTCATAACATCCTCTCATTGGTATTCAATCTTCTTACTTTTATGACCATATTGTTTATCAACCGTACAGTCCATTTTCCTAAATGTTAACTCATTGATTAATTGAATCTTCTTAATTGTGATGAATTGTTTACATTTTGGGAGGTAGAAATGTGCTCACACACTCTTTGAATAAATCTTACCTATGGGGCTGGGGACTATGCGTGTGTCATTTTATGACAGTCGTGAATGCAAAACAGTTGGCTCTGTGTGTTACCAAGCACAAACTGTACTGTATTAAGGTTCTAATAACAGTTTGAGTGGGCAGACACACTGACTTGTCTAATGAGTTCGAAAATACACCGTAACTATGCTGATTCTACCTGAGCAACACAGTGAAACCGTGTGTCCAAAAATATATTCATAATATATTCCTCCTATGTTAGGCTCTATAAATACTCCTGTAATTAAAAAGAATGGCTGTTTTCAGACTCTTAAGTACATTAGGGTTATAGAGCAAAATCAATTGGAGAGAAGCAACTTGAGAACTTGAACTGCATTGCAGGAATCAACTGTATATATTGCATTACACAATTGTCACAATTAGGTGGTGGGCCGAACACGTTTTTTGTGAAGTTTATCGATTTCCATCTATAGAGTACACAATGTTTAACATATGATATTAAGTAATTCTACTAAGTCTAATAACATTTGTTGGCATCTCTAGTTATGTCGGAGATTTTCACAAACGTATCTTTTATACGTCTCTCTGCTCAGGGACATTGCTGGTCGCTCTAGTTGATAAACCAATCAGAATTCGAGTACGGCTTCATTAGGACCCCGAAATGTAAACACTGGATGTTAACCCTAGCAACCACGGGAAAATAAAGAGATGTTATGATGAGTGTTGTATGCATTTAACAAACCAAATGGACAATATTATAGCATTTTCAGATGCAAATGTGTACATTGTTCTCTACAGTGGGTGAATCTTCACACTACAGAAAGCCAAATTGCAGAAAGGGCTGTAAAAAATATATAACCTAGTAGTAGACAGTTACATTCCAGATGTGCCAGCTAATATTGGCTACCATAGAGAATGCTATATGCAGTATGCCAACATACGAAACATTGAAAGAGCCCGCAAAAGAAGGGGAAACTCAGTACAGGAGGCTGCAGGTTTGTTTTATAGCAATATAAGTTAATTATAAGTTAAGCAGCTTTAAATTATTGGGACACTTACATATACATGTAAAACAAAATAATGTTTCATATTTGGTTGCATATCATGAGTTCCTGATGTTTGTATACATTGTATTTATTGTATGCACCCACAGTCCAGAACAAATTCCTAGTATGTGTGGAAGACCTACCTGGCTAAAAATAAATCTGATTCTGATAAACAACATGATATTATAAACAAGATATGGTATAAGATAACAAGATCAAGGAGATTTCTTTGGGATTGACTGGATGTCACTTCCCCCAGCCCCAGTTGCAATTTTAGAGCTTGTATACTGCTCCTGCAAAATATCAAAATGTGTGAAAGGGAGATGCACATGCAAATCTAACGACCTACCATGTACAGACATGTGTCTGTGTTTGCACTGCGAAAACACACTAGTGTTATACATGTTCTCTAACACTTAATCTGTCTAGTCTCGTCAATTATAGGCAAGGCAAGTGAAGATAGCCTTGGGTTTTGTCTTGTTTTTCTAAACATGTCCTAAGTTAAGTCTTCACATCTATGATGCACCTCTGCCCCATCTAAGATGATATGTGTTATCATCACCGAGGGGGGGGCGGGTCCCTGCCACAGTCCATGCCAACCCCCCAAGGCAGCAAACCCAGGGGAAACACTGAGAGCAGATAGATGAACTGTTCAGTGTCAATCCTGTGGAGATGGAGGTTTCCATCTCCAGAATAATGCACAGCTACAATCGCAACAACATTCACAACATTTCTGGAGCCTGGTAGACCCAGAAAACTATAAAAATATTCACCAAGCATTCCTGAAAGTATGCTTTATTTGGCTCTACATACCTTTGCGAATCAGCTTTTTTTTCTGATATGAATGTAATGAAATCTACATTCAGAAAAAGACTGACAGATGATCTAAACGACTCTTATCAAAGTGAACCTAAGTGGATACACTCCAGCATACACAACTGTTGTAGACTCCATGCAGTGACAGTCATCTCACTAAGTGTAAGAATGAGTCAATGCACGTATTACACACATGCCATACACAAGTCATAGAAGCATTGTATCTTCACTGCTACAGAAAACCACACACCATATGAAGTCAAGATAAAGATAATTATGATAACCAATTTGCTCCTCTGGACATGTTTCTCTCTTTGTACCGACCACATGCATATTTAAGGAAGGAACACAATTATAATTCTCTTGAACAACAGCCTGACTTCTTGTTTCCGAATCATATGCTTGTATGGCTAGTTCCCGAAGGCGTGTGGGGGATAGGTGCGTGTGGGGGATAGGTGTAGGTGTAGATAATAGAAGAGTGATTATTAGTGTGTATAAATCTGACTACTAGGTCTTTTACTTCATACAGTAATATGTTGGATGAAAGCATATGGCTACATCTTTGATAGGCCACATCAAAATGTACATATTGAGGTTATGGATCGTAGGACAGTCTGTCAGATTGTGTGCACCTATTAAAGATGTACACTGAGAACAAGCTTTCAGTTCTATTCAACTCCATGTCATGGAAATTGGCAATAAATTAGGTTATCATCTTGTGCAAAGTCATATCTTATTGTTTGTGCATGGACATGGTTCTTGCCTTCTTTCAAATATGAATAATTGAATTGAGTATTCTATCCCACTGAAACACTTTGAACAAGCACAATACTCACTTACTGTAAGTTTTAGTCTTATACCCCAACTCCATTATGGATTCAGATAAACAATTCCCCCATCATTCATCTAAAACATAAAATGTACCTTGGAATGGAATGGACTTTATTTGTCATTGCTACAGTACAGGTACCAAACAACGAAATTTAGAGTAAATAGATGTATTAAATAGATGTATTATTTGTGGTGAAATCAAATTAAAACATATCCATTGAAATATATGGAGTTTGAGATTATTTCAAGTGCGTGTGTGCCTAAGTGTTTGTTATTTCAGCAGGGTGCACAAGGCTCTAACAGGGCAATTGTTAAGTTCAGCAAATGTGTGATTTTGACTGACCTGAATTTCTTCCCTTTCAAATAGGTTAGTTATTTCAATAAGCCATTTCCCCCTCTTTTTGCATTCAACTCTGCACACCAGTCACTTTGCCCCACACAACTGCAACATAGTAGTCTACGGTATTTAAATAGCTTCTATATACTGTAGGCACGACCTGAGTGCAGGAAAATGTGCACGTACGTCAATGTTTCATTGACAGTCACCCTGTAAATGTCAAGAGGGCATGGAGTCTGCTGAATAGCTGTATGTATAGATGTATCAAGCATACTTTTTCTAATACTTTTCAGGTCATGCTATTCAACCTTCATGCCATATTTCAATTTCTGACAACAATAGGGAGCTGCTTTTAAATGAAGTCATTGTCACAGAATGCAGTGTAGAGTATCACAAAGGTAGACACATTACAGAAAATATTGTTGGTGCAAGATCAGTATCAACTTCTGTACTCAAGCTGTGGTGCTATGTACAGTAGGACTATTGTTAATTAAAAAGGCTAATCTTTGTGTTCGAATGGGCAGAACAGGCATTTTGGAGTGATAACTTTTGTATGAGTATGTAAGGATGATCATAGCTGAAATTCTTCAAAAATTCTTCTGAAGAATTATTATTATTATACAGCTGCTGAAATATCCATATCCAAAGCCTTCAGCTGCTGAAATATCCATTATTTAATCTTTCCATCTTTCCTTCAATCAGTCCATTTACCATTTAATCTTGTTTTTGAATACATTTGAAGGCAATCTTGCAGCACAAGGTCATTTTCCTAGGTCTGCAGAAACAATCTCCAATAACATATGTGACACGTTCTAGTGTTTTGGTCCGCATTTCGGCAACCAATCAAAATGTTCTGACTTTTATTTTGAAACACAGAAATACATTTCAACATGTGAATCAACACAGAATCATAACACAAACTCGCTAGTCAAGCCAAAATACTGCAATGCAATGGATTCAGTGAGTAATCCCCACTGCTATCTAGTTAACTATAACACTACTTTACATTGTTAGCAGGCTCATAAAACAAGCTGTGTTAGTAGACTAGCGATGTGTCATTGATTTTCAACAGCGCTGAAATGTATTCACATTTCTTGAAGTCTGAACTAATTAACGTCTGAATTAAATCGGATGCCGTCATGCAGACCAAAACACTAGAACGTGTCAGATATTTCGTTGGAGACTATGTTGTGTTTTCTTGTCACAATTTTGGGATTTGTTGTATAATAATAATAATAATAATAATAATAACAATAACAATAACACAATCATTATATTACATAAATACTACATAATAATACATCAAATGCAGCTAAAAGTGCTTTACATTTAAGCATTTAAACAAGAGCAAATAAATGTGGCAAGAACAAATAAATAGATAGCATAGATGAACAATAAAACTAATTAGTAGGAAAACATTTAATAAGATAAGTACATACAGTACATACAAAAAAATGGTTTAGTGATAATTTCATAGCAAGCCGTGACACTGCCAAGTAACAACTCCAGGAGAGAGGAACCAATTAAAAATATATGTTGACCCGACCATAGACCCCCTGGGCACAGTAACAAGGAAACACTCCCTAACCTTGAGAGGAACAAGGCTCAGGGGAGGCAGGCATGTTACCATTGTATAAAAGCAATAATGCCCTCAAGGCTGTGATTTATCATCAATATCACTTGGTAGGGGTCTTGTTGTGCTGTGTGTCTTGTCAGATAGTGTTAATACTCTATTATTTGTGGTTTTAATAGGTATCTAAGGCAACACATAATTGATGATGGCTCACTTACATGTCACCATTGCATTCCAAGAGTTTTCATTGTTTTAAAAATATTTTAACATGAATTATTTAATTCATAACAATAATTGAAGTTATTGCAATTTGTCCATTTTACACCAAAATGAATCACACTTTTTTACTGAAACTATGCAAGATTACAGATGCAATCCATAATCATCTGCAAGTATCAGCAATCTCTTACAGATGAATGCATGAAAAACATACATCATTATATTCATACAGCCGATGTAAAGTGCATCGTAAATGTATGTAAAGTGTTCGGGAACACTATCTGACAAAGTTACAAAGCCAACACTGGCAACCACAGAAACCTGAATTTGATACACTGTACACCAATGTTCTGAAGAACTTTACTGTGGAATTACTGGAGAAGAATATCAAACTCGCAATCTGCAATATGTACAGTGCTGTGAAAAAGTATTTACCCCCTTCCCAATTTTGTGTGTTTTTGCATGTTTGTCACACTTAAATGTTTCAGATCATCAACCCAATTTTAATATTACACAAAGATAACCTGAGTAAATAGAAAATGCAGTTTTTAAATGATTCAGATTCAGATAACGTTTATTGCCATTCAGTGGCGTACCGCAAAATCCCGAGGCCCCCCCGCAAGGTGGCGGCGGGGGCCCTTTCGCAACGGAGGTAAAAAAAAAAAACGTGCGTTTTTTAGAGTCCGATGCGTTATTGACGTTGCGAAATTTCGCAATATGCACTCTGCATTCTAAATGCTTGTCTTAGCAAAAGGTACAAACAAGTGAGAGCAATAGCCTATAACTAAAACCAAATTGTAGACTACATCAGTAGAATGTATTATAAGTAGAAAAGTACAAGCTTTATTTCTTTTAACAAAGTGTGGTGTGCACAGCAGTGCGATATCTGTAAACATACAACCTGTAGACTCTCCGCTAAGGGTTGCCAGATGGGATTGAGAATTTCCAACCTAACCAATCTAAAAACTTGTAAATCCACCAAAAACCAGCCCATCTGGCAACCCTGTCTCCGCTGCATCAGAGTCTACTTGTTGCGCAAAATAGGCCAGGGTTTGTCAAATCCTTTGTTGGACATCTCGTTTCTTAAGTCCTGGTATATTGTGGCATTTCTTTACTGTTTGCCATCTGGTCTAGGAATACCCAGGGAGACGCAGACAGCAGAAGTAGAATAGAATAGTAGAATACAAAAAGAAGCTATATATAGCCTAACCATGCTAAATTATGTACTGACAGTCTGTGACTGTGAACCTGGCCGGACCCTGCCCTTCTGCCTGAGTTTGAGTATGATGCTGCCCAAATAAATGTTATTGTTTAGTGCTGTACGCTGTCGTGGTATTATATTGTGTGAATTATCATCTGTATGTTGTTTTTCTTTCACTCGACTAACCGCCGAGATAATACTTGAGACATGTACTTCCGTAAACTTTGAATGAAAAGAATGCTTATTGTACTTGTATCCATGTTGAGAGTGAATGACACAGGGACAGACAATCAGGCAGCAAGGTGCACCGAAGCGAACTGACGCTGAACCCCTCAGGGCTTTCACACCGGCAAAGAACCGTGCCGGTTCGCGTTCGCGTTTGGGAACCTCCGAACGTTGGCGTATAGGCCTATATATTCAAATTAAGGTTGACACAACGAAGGGCCACTTATTTTCTTTGTTTTATTAAAAATAAAAATAAAAATGTTAGGGGGCCCCCTAGTGGCTGGGGCCCCCCCGCGGTGCGTCGCTTGCGGGCCCGTCCGCTACGCCACTGTTGCCATTATGCATACACATACAGTATAGGAATTTGCTTTGGCGTTACAGTAAGTGTGTTTATACTTTTTTCATGTGTATACATGTACAAAAACAAATGCAAAAAACAGGACAACACAGGATAGCAACAGTGCATTGGATAGTGCTACATATATAAAGTGCAGTGCAGAGTTTTTACAGTGAGTCCAGTGCATATTCAGTACTGGGCAGACTTGGGGGCGGGGGGGAGGGGGAAGCCAGAGTCATTTATCAGCCTGGCAGCTGAGGGGAAGAAACTGAGCCTGTGGTGGGCCTTTACAGTTTTAGGCAGCCGCAACCTTCTTCCAGAGGGAAGCAGGGTGAGGAGGCCGTGGCCGGGGTGGGAGGGGTCGGCCATGATCTTCCTTCCCTCCTCAGAGCCCTGGTGTCGTGCAGGGAGTTGAGGGAGGGCAAGGGACAGCCGATCACCCTCTCCGCTGAACGTATCACCCTCTGCAACTTGGCCTTGTCCTTGGCCGTTGCTGCAGGGAACCAGGTGATGATGGAGTGGGTGAGGATGGACTCGATGATGGCCGTATAGAACTGGACCATCATGGACCTCGGCAGCCTGAATTTCCTCAGCTGCCGGAGGAAGAACATCCTCTTCTGGGCCTTCTTAGTGAGGGCCTCGGTGTTCTGCTCCCACTTTAGGTCCCGAGAGATGGTTATGCCTAGAAAGCGGCATGACTCCACGGAGGCCACCGGGGTACCTCCCAGCGTGATGGGAGGGGGCAGGGCTGCTTTCCTGCGGAAATCCACCACCATCTCCAATGTTTTTAGAGCATTGAGCTTTAGGTTGTTACTGCTGCACCAGCTCCGCAGCCCCTCGATCTCACCCCTGTAGGCAGATTCGTCCCCCCTGGAGATGAGGCCTCCCAGGGTGGTGTCGTCTGCGAACTTCAGGAGCTTGACCGAGGGGTGGAGGGAGACACAGTTGTTGGTGTACAGGGAGAACAGTGCTGGAGACAGGACGCAGCCCTGCGGGGAGCCCGTGCTGGTGGACCTGGAGCTGGAAATGCTCTTCCCCAGCTTCACCCGCTGAGACCTGTTAGTCAGGAAGTCCGTAATCCACCTGCGGGTGGAGTCCGGCACCTGCAGCAGGGATAGCTGGTGCTCCAGGATGTGTGGGAGGATCGTATTGAAGGCCGAACTGAAGTCCACAAACAGGATCCTGGCGTAGTTGGCGTAGTCTAACCTCTCTTTCTCAAACCTGCAGTAAAACTTGTTCAGCTCGTTAGCGAGAGGGAGGTTGTCGGACATCAGTGGGGACTTTGGTTTGTAGTTAGTGATGGTGTTGTCTATTAAGTTACCTGTTGACTACTAAAATGAAGAATATAGTTCTTGAGCAGTTTAAGACCATTTATTTAAACAAGGCAGGTACACAGGATCGTCTGGTCTGGAGGTCTGGTCAGCTGAGGTGGTTACGAGAAGAGCAGGAACAGAGAGAGGGCTGCATGCTCGCCCCCAAGTTTTATACCTTTTCATATGCAAATATAACTTCACCCATGGCCCAATCAAGTTTATAGTAAATCCTAGAGGTGTGAAAAGGAGGTATGTGTCAAGAAGCCATAAACCGCCATTTTACAATTCTCCCTAGGATTTATCCTAAAATGGTCATCTCCCCAGTCCTTTATCCTAACATGGTCATCTGGCTGTTTTGAGAACAAAGGGTGTGTGTTTACAAGGTGTCATAAAACCCCCATTTTCAGTAGAATCTTAGAGCCAAAAAGCAAGTTAAATACAGATAATACAGGCCCATTATTATACAATTCATAGTAAAAATATACTACAATGGTCTTGAGGCCTTTCCAGACGGAGGCTGAATCCCCCTCAGAGAGCTGTTGCTGCAGCTTCTCCGAGAAGCGATGCTGATCATTCCATTTATTGAAGTCAAAGAGTTATTCAAAACATATCATCCAAGTGACAAAGTAATTGCCCCCTAAACCTAATAACTGGTTGGGCCACCCTTAGTGGCATCACTAAGGAAAGCAAATGTTTGCGATAACAGGCAATGAGTCTTTCACATCGCTGTGGAGGAATTTTGGCCCACTCTTCTTTGCAGAATTGTTTTAATTCTGCCACATTGGAGGGTCTTCGAGCATGAACTGCCTGTTTGAGGTCATACCACAGCATTTCAATAGGATTTAAGTCCAGACTTTGACTAGGCCACTCCAAAACCTTCATTTAGTTTTTCTTGAGCCATTCAGAGGTGGACTTGCTGGTGTGTTTCGGTTCATTGTCCTGCTGCATAACCCAAGTGCGCTTGAGCTTGAGCTCACCAACTGATGGCCGGACATTCTCCTTCAGGATTTTCTGGTAGAGAGCAGTATTCATGATTCCATCAATTATGACAGCAAAGCAGCCCCAGACCATCACACTACCACCTCCATGTTGGACAGTTGGTATGATGTTTTTATTATGGAATGCTGTGTTAGGTTTACGCCAAATGTAACAGGACCCACACCTTCCAAAAAGTTCCACTTTTGACTCGTCAGTCCACAGAATATTTTCCCTAAATGATGGGGGGTCGTCAAAATGGTTTTTGCCAAATGTGGGACGAGCCTTTGTGTTGTTTTTGCTCAGCAGTGGTTTTCGCCTTGGCACTCTCCCATGGATGCCATTTTTGCCCAGTCTCTTTCTTATTGTGGAATCATGAACACTGACCTTAACTGAGGCAAGTGAGGCCTGCAGTTCTTTAGATGTTCGTCTGGGTTCTTTTGTGACCTCCTGGATGAGTCGTCGTTGCGCTCTTGAAGTAATTTTGGTAGACTGGCCACTCCTGGGAAGGTTCACCACTGTTCCAAACTTTCTCCATTTGTAGATAATGGCTCTCACTGTGGTTCGCTGGAGTCCCAAAGCCTTATAAATGGCTTTGTAATCCTTTCCAGACTGATAGATGTCAATCTTTCAAACAAATGTGTTTAATTGGTTGGTTGTTACGGTTGTTAATTACTTTTTCACATAGGGCCAGGTAGGGTTAGATAGCATTTTTCATCATTTAAAAACTGCATGTTCTATTTACTCAGGTTATCTTTGTGTAATATTAAAATTGGTTTGATGATCTGAAACATTTAAGTCTGACACACATGCAAAAACAGACGATATTGGGAAGGGGGCAAATACTTTTTCACAGCACTGTAGAATGTAAAAACTGCAAGAACGTCCATATGTCCTATACTTCTCGATGAATCACGTTTGATGTGTAGTTGCCATGTGGGGGTAAATCAAGGACAGCTGGTACATTACATCAAGGGTCACCCCTAAGCCAAACAAACTGATTACTGATAGCTTGTGGCCCATTACCGCATGTGACATTTCAATGTTCAGAGAGGGCATATGATAAACCACTCAGCACAGGCCAATTCCAGTGTCAATCAGTGTAGGTAGACATCAGAGGACAGGCTCATTGTAAAGCAATTGGAATGCGAATGAGGAATGGTATCAAAACCGCAAAATGAAGACTGAACAGATTGGACGAGGAGAGCACTTCACACATCTTCACAACCGGTGTCTGCCTCAGCAGCAGCATTGAGGTAATTCACCGTTGCTATGGTAGTATGGACCTTTTAAGCATTTGCATTCAGTATGATTGGTGCCTCTTTGTGATGTGTTGATTGTGCCTACCGAGGTTGAGGAGATTGCTGTTAGCATTGTGACTCAGGAATGTGTGCCCTGGCAGATTGTAGTCTAGACTAGGAAGTGAGCATTGGTAATAAATCAGGGTAACAGAGATTATGTGGGCAACTGACATCGGCATAATAATAATAATAATAATAATAATAATAATAATAATAATAATAATACCATATAATGGTAGGATGAATAGAGTGCCTCTGTAGAAGAAAAAACAATAACATTGGTAGTGCCTGATGTATAAGTGATGGTCAGCTAAGGAGCAGCTGGAGATTACTGTGTTACCGACAGAGGCCCTCTGAGAAAAACCCTATAACATCCCCATGCTACATGCAACATCTATGCAACATATGGAGTTAATCCAATTTGTCATAGTTTAGATAGTTAGTTTAGATAGTTTCGATGTAGGGCAAAAGAGCGCCTGGAGATAATTTTGAGACTATATTAACGATGGAAGCCCTATGATAAAAATATCCCCATGCTACATCTATCCACCATAAATGCAATAGACATCTAACAACTAAATAGAAAATATATGTGTACACAATAATGTCGACATAGGAACATAGGAACATGGGAAAGGCAGTGGGGAGATGCTAATGGCAACCGTATGCAGCTCTAAAAATATGGGTTTTGAGGTCAGTCTTAAAAGTAATTGTCACTGACCCTGTAACAACTAGGTTCTGGGCCCTGGACAGTCTGGACGGATTGTTGGCAGCTGCTGGACTGAAAAAATCAGGTGTAGTGCTGAGGCACAAATATGTACATTTCAAGCCTGCAAACTGCGACACTTTAAATAAATGTGCAATAACACTATTGTGCAATATGACAACCCTAGTCGTCTATCTGTACAGTATAGTATAGTGGATAGTGTACATAGCCTTTATTTATGTAAACCAGCTCCTTCCCTTCTTGTGATTTTTTTAAAAAGTGGTTTTTTTTTCTTTCCTAACACCAGGGGAGCCACCCCTCCTAAATGTCGTTGTTTGGTACCTGTACTGTAGCAATGACAATAAAGACCATTCATTCATTCATTCATTCATTCATTCAACAAGAGCAGGCAGGAAAGGCAGGTTATTCCACAGAAGAGGCGCTCGGTAAGAAAAAGCCATGCCTCCAACTGTTTTCTTTTTTATGCTGAGCATGACAAGCAATACAGCATTCTTTGATTTGAATGGGTTGGTAGGAGTTAATTGATGTCTCTCTTAATCAATGACTTGATTAGCTCCTATGAACTTGATTAGCTCCTATGAACTTTATTTATAAGTGAAATCCCCCCCCCCCCACCCCCACACAATTTTAGAACCTTAGATGTTGTTCGATCCCATAAGAAATGAGCCCATCTGTAAAGAGCAGAGCGCAGATGGAGAAACCTTCAACAAACCTTCAAGGTCATAAATCATAAGATCATAAATAATAATATAAATAATGCCTTCATCCTTTTCTAAACTGACAGACTAACAAATCCCCCAACACCCATTGCTCAGGAACTTCACTCGACTAGTAAATCCAATGAGTTTGCATCCTTTTTTAACAAAAACAATTTGTATTCACCTTTCAGATGTTGTTGTAGGAGGCCTCTGATACAGAAATTAAAGTGTTTTTAAAAATGTAACCTTTTAGTATGTTTTTTATTTATTTATGAACTCATTATGATAATTCATTTTTGAATTATGAACTCAAGTCCCTTCCTGAATTGACTGAATTTAAATTGAATAACCCTATTTCATTATGACGCAATCACGTAACATAATTGTATTTGGTCGCATGAGAGGGAGGGAAATGGCCATCAACTCATAAGAGAGGTTGTGATTTTTTGTGAGTGAAAAAAAAAAAGTAATGAGTTGCTGTGATAATAATAATTTCGAATTTTAACCACACTGCATTGCGAGGGTAAAGAATAGGACCTTTTTAAACAATAAATTAGAAACCATCAGAGAAGGCTTTAGCTCTTCTGTGTCAGGCATGAAAAACATGTCTCCACAGCCCCAAATAGGGCTGACATGTCACAATTTAACACCATCGACTACAAGACTCTAGTCTAGATAAAATCATGTCACATCTTAATCCACCTGTGCCCTTGCCAACAAGCTTTTTATAAAACCATATTGTAGCAGTCTCTAGGCACAGAGGGAGGTCGACACAGAGGACTGGGGAGAAGCAAACGTTTTTATTGCTGTACACAGCTCAGCACGTCACTGACGTGCTGGCGGAATTGTAGGAGCAAAATAATAAACACAATGAAATAATGACACGCCCTTTCGGGACTCGGTTCGCTCGCTCTCTCAATATGGTTTCACTCTCCTCAGCAAGTACTCGCTCTCCTGGCACGTACTCTCTCTCCCGTTCACTGCCAGGGGGAACAAACACAGGTTAAAAAGACCGGCTGGATGCTGAGGCTGATTACTGACACCTGTCCGTAATCAGCCCCGACACCCACCTTCCACCGACAGTCTGGCTCTCTCTGCAGGCCAGAACGCGCCATGCTCCCCACACACCCCCACCGCCAGACCAAGGCCGGAGACGGCTCCGGCCGATAGCCTACTCCCCCGCGAGGTACCAGCGAGTGATCCTCGCGTTGGTATCCTTTATGCGGTGGAGCCACTGGAGAGGAGCATGGTCGGAATAGAGGGTGAACGAGCGCCCCAGCCTTGATTAAATCTGCTAAATACACAGGTGCAAGACTGTTTCAGGAGAAGGGCGTAAGTTTGTTGGAAATCTGCCTCTGGCCATCGCTGCGAAATTCAGTTTGAAGTTCCAAACAACAACATCCTCCCTAATAATAATATAACACCCCGAAATGGACTTGCAGTGTCATACATTAGCTGTTGTGTTTCTGCATGTGCACATGATTCGAAAAGGCAGCCACCAGAGACAGAAAGGCGAATATCAGTGAGTCCACTGCCGGAACACCCTTGGCACAACATGTTTATATACAAACTGAGAGTCAGGTAGGACGCAATGCTTTTTCCAGACCAAAACAGTGTTCATAAATGAAATATTTCTTTCACAGGACCTAATTCCCTGATCGCTACCGATTAAACATAGTTTCTACATTTCTTAAAGTAACTGTGGTTCAGTGAACTGAAATATGTAGGCACTCCTTTGCTGATATTCTGGAGACAAAATAGCCAACGCTCAATAAGGCGCAGGGTAATACACGCACGTTACATACACACGTTGCTATTGTTTTGTGTGACTGTAGGGATATCGATTAGCATCCATTTAATAGGGATTGAGTGTCATTCATTGCAAGTGTTCTCTATGCCCATATTATGGTTCTGAGAGTTTCATGTTTCAAACCTGGAGGAAAGGAAGGAATTGGCTATTTTTATGAAGTAGGCTTCACATGACCAGTAGTCTCGGAGTCCAGAATCCCAGTGAGTCTACTTTACATGACACACTGATTATACAGTAGGCCAAAGTTATTGCAGATACAAAATTGCAATGGTTGTCTTTGTGTTAAGTCTAAAGCAAGCATGATGATTATCTATGTTTCCCCTTGAGAGTGAACAGAGGCACTCAAGTGCATTAATGGAGAACACACACTGATGCACCTGCTCTGCTCTGCCTGAATAATTTCAGGCAGAGCCTTTACAGTTTTCAACAAGCAACAAATTATTTTAGCGGAACAAACTTGAGTCATACTTTTGAGTCAACTTTTAAACAAGATTTACCCGCGGATAGATTCAGGGCATTGTTTTTGGTATGTACCTGTACTCTATGAAGTGATATCGCTCTTATCCCTGTGAGACCCAGGTATAGAAAAAAAAAGAAAAAAAAATGTCTTCACCTTTCAGATCAAGAGTCAAGAGTCAAGAGTCACTTTATTGTCCCATCACTGGGAAATTTGTATTGGGCTTACACCCCACAGCAGCCAACAAAGAGCAACAGACAATACAGGATATTAGCACACAAACAGAAGGCGGACCTGATTAAAACAAGAGTGGAAATAGAATGATAGCAAGATAAGTTACATTCATCTGGTGCAGTTTAAAAGTTTAACAGAAACGGGAATAAAAGAATTTTTAAATCTATTTAATCTAGCGCGAGGGACTCTGAACCTCCTCCCAGAGGGCAGCAGTTCATACTCTGCATGTAGGACATGGGAGGGATTCATGAGAATTCTATTAGCCTGTCTGAGAGTAGCCTGTTCAAAAATAGACTGCAGGGATGAGTGGTCTTTCACCCCTATGATCTTCCATGCAGTCTGTATCAGTCGGACCAGTTTGGACCTTAGTTTTACAGATAGGTTACCAAACCAAGATGTAATGCCGTATCTGATGAGACTCTCTAAGACAGACTGGTAGAAAAGTAGCATACATTTTGGGTCAACACCATGAACTCTAAGGCGGCGTAGGAAGTGTAGTCGTTGTTGTAATCTGCTACACAGGCTGTCTACGTGAGTGCTCCAGGTGAGTGAGTTATCAATGAAAACCCCAAGATATTTGTAGGAGGCGACCTGAGAGATGGATTGTTTGTGGATGACCACAGGCCTGTGGTCCCCAACACCTCTGGGGTCGAACACCATCTCCTCAGTTTTCTTAACATTTAAAACCAGGCAGTTAACATCACACCATTTAACAAACCTCTGGATTTCAGAATAATAGTCATTTAGGTCACTGTCCTTTTTTATTAAAGCAAGGATGGCAGTGTCATCCGAAAATTTTATGATGCGGTTGCTAGGGTAGGTGCTTCTGCACTCGTTTGTGTATAAAGTAAAGAGCACAGGGGAACTGACTATACCCTGAGGAGCACCAGTGCTTATGGTTCTGGGTTCCGAAAGAGTGCCATTAACACTGACCCGCTGTGTGCGGTTAGTTAAAAAGGAGTGATACCATTTTATAATGAGGGGGGGGACATTAAGCCCATTTAACTTCTCAATTAAAAGGTGCGGCTGTATCGTGTTAAAAGCAGAACTGAAATCAACAAATAGGAGTCGGACATAGTAGGTAGGGTCCTCTAAGTGCTTAGATATGAAGTGCACCATGGCTGAGGTTGCATCATCTGTGCCTGTATTACATCTATACGCAAACTGAAAAGGATCCAGAGAGCAACTGACTGCATTTTTCACTTTACATGAATTTTTCAAAGCATTTCATTACAACAGATGTCAAAGCGACTGGTCGCAGGTCATTATTTTCCTTGCAGCTAGCCTTCTTAGGAACAGGAATAATGATAGCGTCTTTCCAGATGGACGGAACAGTGTGAGAGTCCAGAGACTTCTGGAAGATAGGACACCAGGCCTCAGCCAGCTCCTCACTGCAGGACTTTAGCATGAGCCCAGAGATGCCATCCGGTCCAGAGGACTTTCTAGGGCGGGTGTTAGCGAACAGTCTCTGTACCTCGCGCTGCTCAATGGTGATACTTGCTTCCAACTCAGGCAGCGCCTGAAGAGCCACTGATATGGGATTTGTTGTTAGGGTACAAAGTTATAGATTTCAGGGGTAACACGTTATCTCTGCAAAACTTTATATAATCTGTAATAGTGTCAGTAGCCTCTTCAAGGTCCAGACCGTGAAAGAGGTCCCAGTCGGTACAGGAAAAGCAGCCTTTTAGGGTTTCAATGCCATCATCATTCCAGACATGAACTGTTTTAACTTGGGGTTTGCTACTTTTAAGCAGAGATTTATACGTGGGAATTAGCTGGACAACATTGTGGTCGGAGTTACCTAACGGGGGTTTAGCCCTGGCAGTGTAGGCGTCCTTAACATTGCCATAGCATTTATCAAGGATTCGTTCACCTCGCGTGTTACACTTAACATACTGCGTGAATCCAGGCAGCGCAGACTCAAGCTTACAGTGATTAAAGTCGCCGGCAATAAAACAAGGTGCTTCAGGAGTGCGTTTCAATTGTCTGTGCACACAGTCTGCTATCGCGCTGGCTGCTTTAGCAGCATTACCACTCGGTGGAATGTAAACTGTACATAGTACAATATTCCCGAATTCTCGAGGAAGATAAAAGGGCCTGAGGCTTAAACATACCAGCTCAATGTCAGGGTTGCAGACAGACTCTCTTGTAGTGAATTGGGAGCACCACTTCTGGTTGATGAAGACGCAGGTGCCGCCTCCTATACGCTTCCCGGAGTTTGAGTTCCGTTCGGAGCGCACGAGAGAGAAGCCCTCAAGGTCCACAAGCGAGTCCGGTACGTCTTTCTGTAGCCAGGTCTCGGTGAAAACGAGCAGACACGAGTCCCGGTACTCGTGTTGGGCTCTGGTGTTGCATCGGAGTTCGTCAACTTTGTTCTTCAATGAACGGGCGTTGCAGAGAACCATAGAAGGCAGAGGTGGCCTGTCCGCTCTTCTTCGCATTCGCTGTCTCACCCCTCCGCGTCTCCCCCTCCTCCTCAGTCTGCGGCCGTGGTGGTCCGGAGGCCGGGCCCACAGCTCCCTCGGTAGCTGGGGAGCAGGTGTGTCGGTGGAGCGCAGCAGCAGTAGTAGATCGCGGGGATAGCGGAGGAACGCCGGCGTGGATTCCCGACACGACGGCATGGAGCGTCACATTGTTTAATAAGCTCCCAGACGATAAAAATAATGAACAGTAGTCTTGCTAAAACCATCATCTTGTTACCACACAGGTATGAATACAGGCTCACACAGCGTTAAACTGCTAAAAACACGATAACACTGCTAAAAACACGATAAAACAAATAAACATCAGAACAAGGCAGCAGCGAGGCAGCCCGGGTCGCTACAGAGCAGCGCCACCGGAAGCAGGATGTTGTTGTAGGAGGCCTCTGATGCAGAAATTAAAGTGTTTTTAAAAATGTAACCTTTTAGTATGTTTTTTTATTTATTTATGAACTCATTATGATAATTCATTTTTGAATTATGAACTCAAGTCCCTTCCTGAATTGACTGAATTGAAATTGAATAACCCTATTTCATTATGACGCAATCACGTAACATAATTGTATTTGGTCGCATGAGAGGGAGGGAAATGCCCATCAACTCATAAGAGAGGTTGTGACTTTTTGCGAGTGAAAAAAAAAAGTAATGAGTTGCTGTGATAATAATAATTTCGAATTTTAACCACACTGCATTGCGAGGGTAAATAATAGGACCCATTGACTATGTAAATGTGTATTTAAAAAAACACATTTACAGATTTTCTTTTTTTGGATAGCTAAATGTGATGTTGTAATATTGCACCAGGGGGCCTTCCTCAACATTTATTTGTACTACACGTGCTACGTTCAGACAGAGCCTGACTCCAGTGATCCATCTTTGTCAGGGAGGACCTCCACAGCTGCATGGGGTTGACAGCCCATAATAGCATTGTCAGATGTCACTGTTGGGTAATTCATAATTAATGGGTTATCATCTCATTTGACTGAATTTATGAATGAGTTCTTACCTTATTGTGTCAATAAATGCCCAGGATAAAGCCACGCATTGGTTTTTGAAGGAAGAGATGTGTGGAAGCATTGTTCATTGTTATCGCAACATGTTCATTCTGGTGAGAGTACGCTGGGAGACCTGTCTTACAACATGTGTTAGTACATATTAGAACGCACCAATTAAGAGCAAAAGGAAAGCACCAATTGTGATCCATGGCAAATTTGACTACATTTTACCTTATATCCTAACATTAATTACTGAAACAGATGAAACTGTCAACAACCAAAATTAGCTGCAGTGCATTATTCCACACCTGTTCACACATGAGATGATACATGAGATGACAATGTGCTCTGAGGGTTCCATTTGGCACATATGGCCATTAGATGTGTTTTCTTTGCTTTCGCTGTAGGATATAGCTATTCATTATGACACCATCTGGAGGGCAGGACTTATGTGGCACATTTCTCTAAAGCGTAGAGACAACAATAAAATGACTTACCAAAATCATAAATGCAGGCCAAACCATGATGGATTTATCATAGAACTTCCAATACCTCAGACACATGCTTACATCTCACATTAAGAACATGGACTAATCGGAGAGAAATAGTCATTCAAAGACCAATAACAATAGCATTAACAGTAGTTGATGCAATGCACCATGTACTGTTGTCATATTAATAGACCTACATCTGTTATTGACTATTAGTGGGCATTTTCCCACTAATAAAATGCAGAGAAACAAGAAACAAAACAAAACAAATAATGATCAACTGCATGTCATATGTATGGGGAGAACTAATGGCTCACCCCTAAGAAAGAGAGGGTGTTTCCGTTTTGTTTTGGTTCACTTTATGTTTCAATGTTGTGTGTTTTAATATGTGTTTTTCATGCTGTGTTCTTATACAGTTTTTTATGCTGTTTTATGATGTTTTGTTTTATTCATTTTATGTTTTATATATTATGTTTCCATCGAGGACCACTTTGGAAATAAGTGTTTTAAATAATGCTTTCAAGTGCCATCCTCTGGACATTACTTGGTGTCATAATGTGTAAATGATGCTATTTGTAAATTTCCTAATAAAAATCAATCCATCATGGCATGATTGGATCGTGACACACAACAAACTTTCTAACAACATGGATTGAGAACAGTGATGGCGTTTTTCCCCCCAGACTATAAACGTGCAATATATATATTTATATCTGTCACGCCCTCTACCTCAAGGTAGTGGGCAGTGCCTCTCTCTCCCTCTAATTGGCAGGAGTGGTTTCAGGTGTGCAGTTGTCCGGCTGTTCTCAATTATCACATCGTTAGCCCTGCATAAAGACCCGGTCCAGCCTTCACTACTCGTAGATCGTAGCTTCAGCTTACCGTAAAGCCACGCTTCTAGCGCCCCTACCGAATTACTACCATGCCTGTACCTGCCTCCTACTTACCCCTTGTTTGCCTTTACCCCCAGTACCCCTACCGGACTCCTGCCCTGCCTGCCCTCCTGCCTGCCTGCCCTACCGGCCTGACCCTTGCCTGCCTAACGACTACTCCTCCTGCCTAAGCCCCTGCCTGCCTGCCGACTACCCCTACTGCCTAACCCCCTGCCTGCCTGCCGACTACTCCCCCTGCCTAAACCCCTGCCTGCCTGCCGACTACTTCTCCTGCCTGACCCCCCCCCCCTGCATGCCCTACGACCATTCTCTGCCTACTCCCTTAAATAAATATACTTTATTTTACTTTAATCTGTCTCTGGTCTGTGTCTGCGCTTCCCTATCTGACCGTAACAATATCACAATAGAACAAGAGCGGATAATAAAAGTGAGCCTATAAGGCTGATCCAATCATCATTGTACCAGCCAGGCCCCCTTAGGTCTGGTTCCTACTATAAGTTAATCTTTTCCTGTTTGATGTTTCACTGCGTGGGGGACTTTCTCAAGTAGAGTTGGAGCAATAGCAGAAAAGCTCAAATTAGTTCACACAGTGTCGGCTATACTAAAACATCAGACATTTTTTACTGACCTTTGTATTACAGTGAATTGTACAACAAATTGAGTCAAGAAATCTATTGAATTAATATGTTGTGTATGTCCATTCACGTATGTCCATTCCATTTCACTTTGCCGGCTGTTTCCTTGAACATTACTTTGTATGATTTTCCTTTGATATTCACATCACTGCCAAGACAACAATAGCATAAAACAGGCAAAATTACTTAGGAGACAGAGAAGTCTTATAAGTCAACATTCACTTAACTCAACGAGGTGAGAGGAAATGTGACCTACAGCATGACGCATAAATAGGCTAAAGCACAATTTTAATATGGCTGTCGTGGTGTTGTTATGGACTTATCTAAGTATCTAAATATAAAATAGCAAAAGGCAGCCAGTTTTCTTCAGATTGTACAGAAAAGGTATTTAATTATCTTTTGCAAAAGGAGGACAGTTTACAAGCATGACAGACAAAGGTCTGACAGTCAAACATCCTCAGAAAAGTGTTTACAGAGAGGAAACATGGATTTTTTATACACAGGTAACAGTCACGCCCTCAGGTAAGGCCCAAGCCAATCACAATGAGGGGAGTTCACATTTACAGAGAAGATGAGGAAGAGGGATGAAGGTGATGTGAGTGACTTTAGTCCTCCCTTCCTTACGGTTTAACAAAGGTAAAGCCCAATTTATACTTCTGCGTAAAATTGGCGCCGTAGCCTGCGTAGGCCTGGAGCCTACGCCGTAGCTTTTCGCGCACCTCTCCAAAACTGTAACTACGCGGCATACCGTAAGAACTGTGATTGGTCCGCTTGGTAGCACATGATTCCGACTCTCGTAGGCCTAAATGCGGAAGCCATGACAGAAATGTCATTTACTTTTTCTGTAATTACTTATTAATAAAGATTTGAAAAAGTATGATAACCATCTTATTATCTTAGTTTAATGTCATTTCAATGCATTAGACATTTTCTTTACAACAAGCATAACAAAAAAATCGCTATTATGCCGCTATGAGTACACCGACCAACGCGACCAACGCAGAACTATTAACTGGGAGAGCCCTTGCGTAGGCGCGCGTAAATTCGACGCAGAAGGAAGGAAGGAGAGCAGCAGAGTGAACAAACGCTGAGCAACCCCCTGGTGTGGATCAACATTGTCTTGAGTTTCTAGGCGTCAAAGACTATGGAAAACAAAAGGGGGTGAACTATTCAAATGTATCTGTTGTTGGGCAAATGTAGAATCTTGGGCAGAGGAAGTCGGTTTGTCATTGTCTACAGACTGGGGTCATCAATGTGTTGATTCTGCCCAGACAGTGACTTTCTCAAGAGTTGCAATGACACATTTACAAAATGTCTTATCAAAGTAATACTTTTTCCCCTACAGTGTCTTAAAGCAGGAGTGCTGGGAAACTCTGAACCCCAATGTGTTAACTGTTAACAACAGCACAGGTGGGAACAGTGTGCTCCTGTCCTCTTTCTAATGCAGTGGGCAGAACAACCTGTCAAATCTCCTTCCATTCCATGGAAAAGGTCTGCCCATTAGAGTGAAAGTGGAGCTTGCAAAATATAATCACCCAATGAAACCGGAAAGTCACTTTCGATTAGGTGAACCTTTTGAGATTGTAGCATGGATGTAGTTTGTGTAACAGAGAGCTTTTTCAGCCCCCCTCTGTTGGAATACGTGGATGTTTCCCTCAGCCCTGTCAGCATCAAACGTCCCATTGACAGAGGTCGCTGCATGCAGTCTCATTTCATATAGAACGTGTGTGGGAGATGACAGCTGTCCACCAGTGATGTTATTCACCAGTGAATATTGTCATTGATGCTAATACTTTATGTCATGGGCTTTATGTCATGCCTAATACTTTGTCATGGGCTTATACATGTCAAGTGTGTCAATGTTTCAAGTCCTGTGTTTTTAACATAAAATATCAAACAGGCAACAAACATGATGAAATAACAGTAATTTGACTTTATATCCCACAGCCATTGCTTTACATGTGTGTACATTCCAAACGCTGACACAGTGACGCCCACAGGAGACACATTTAAAAAGACTTGCATTCACTACAGGTGTCACCTTGGGCCTGATTACTTGTTAACGAACGTACATTCATATTATTAATGAACGTACATTCATATTATTTGATAACACCACAAGACCCCAAATGAGATCCAAATGGATTTCATTTGGATCGGCAGAGCTTGCTTTGAAGACAACATTTATCAATAGAATAGGGATGCGTTATGTTTCCTCATTTTTGAAAAACAGCTTTTAAATGCAAATTTCTAGTGATTTCTGAAAAAAGGATACAGACAAATCTTAACTTACAATTGAAGCAACAAGTTCATTACGGTACTCCACAGACAGGGGAGACGCTCCTCTCTTTACCTAATATGCGGGCAGGCATGAATCAAGGCTTTGCATTTCTGTCATGACTTAGAAATTCATAGAAAAACATACTATATTTCATTAATTTTAAAATGTCTGTAAGAAATATACATATCAATACAGATATCTAAGTGCAAGGGGGTAAAAGGGTGTGTGTGAGGGGGTAGGTTACCCTGGTTCAGTTAGGTTAAGTGAGTCTTCCTATAATAAAATATAGAAAAGAAAAAAAAGGAAGAAGAAGGCAAGTGTGTGTGTGTGTGTGCATGCACGTGGGTTTCAGAGTGGAGTTTTGTTGGCCCATTGTGCTTCATCAAGTTCATCACAGTGGTATTCATTAAAGTATGAATGGAAATAGCCATGAGACTGATTGGACTATACTGTGTGTCATACTGTACTGAATACCAGTGTGATGCTTCTATCTCTGACTCTCTGCATGTCTGTTTGTCCTTGGCTGTCACTCTCCTACATTAAGTCATGTCAAGACATGCCTACACCCTCTAGACCAGCGGTCGGGAACCTATGGCTCGCGAGCCATATATGGCTCTTCCGGTGACGGCATATGGCTCCCAGACAATTGGGTTGAAAAGTAAAAAAAAAAAAAAAAAAGTTGGAAAAAAAAAGTTCAGTTTGGAACTGATTTTAAAATACTTGTGATATTGCGTAATAATACTGTGTCATTTTAAAGTAAACAGAAATTAGTTTTGAAGTTAAATTTCACGGGACTCTTCACGGGACCCATGACCCGTGACCCGTGGGTCTGGTCGGGAACCAATGTCTCGCGAGAGTGTCAGAGGTCGTTGTAAAGGTGAATAAATAAAAAACAATTTGATCAGATAGTGAACTAGCTTATACGCTTCAACCCTTGTAACGAGAAAGATGGCAAAAAGAAAAAAAGACGATGATTACCGTGCATTCCAGGCTGCGTGGACAGAGGAATTTGCATTTGTGGAGATCGCAGGATCTGCGGTATGTCTAATATGCAATGATAAAATTGCATCGATGAAACGGTCAAATATAAAGCGGCACTTCGATACGCATCATGCTTCATTTGCATCGAAATATCCAGCGGGGGACAGCAGGAAAAAGGCATGCGAGGAGCTACAACGGAGAGTGCAGACGAGTCAACAGCAACTGCGTGGGTGGACCAAGCAAGGTGACGGGAATTCCGCTAGCTTTGCGGGTGCTTTGGCAATAGTCAGGAATGGAAAACCATTCACAGATGGCGAGTATGCCAAAACATTCATGCTTGATGTGGCCAATGAACTGTTTGATGACTTCCCAAATAAAGACAAGATAATCAAACGAATAAAAGACATGCCTCTGTCAGCAAGAACTGTTCACGATCGTAGCATCATGATGGCAAATCAAGTTGAGGAAACACAAATTAAGGACATAAACGCCGGGACATACTTTTCTCTCGCGTTAGATGAGTCAACAGATGTTAGCCATCTATCTCAGTTCAGTATATTTGCCAGGTATGCTGCAGGTGACACACTGCGTGAGGAAAGCTTGGCTGTTTTGCCAATGAAAGGGACAACCAGAGGAGAGGATTTATTCACGTCTTTCATGGAGTTTGCTAAAGAAAAAAAACTGCCGATGGATAAACTTATTTCTGTCTGTACTGATGGTGCACCCTGTATGTTGGGGAAGAACAAAGGATTTGTAGCGCTTCTCCGTGAACATGAAAAGAGAGCCATCCTAAGTTTTCATTGCATCCTGCACCAGGAGGCGCTTTGCTCTCAGACGTGTGGCCAGGAGCTAGGTGAGGTGATGTCGCTGGTCATTCGAGTGGTCAACTTCATTGTTGCCCGAGCTTTAAATGATCGCCAGTTTAAAGCTCTGTTAGAAGAAGTTGGGAATCATTATCCCAGTCTGCTTTTACACAGCAACGTGCGTTGGTTGTCAAGGGGAAAGGTGCTCAGCCGTTTTGCAGCTTGCCTGAGTGAAATCCGGACTTTTCTTCAAATGAAAGGCGTCAAGCATCCTGAGCTAGACAACACTGACTGGCTCCTGCAGTTTCACTATCTCGTGGACATAACAGGCCATCTGAACCAGCTCAATGTGAAAATGCAAGGTATTGGAAATACAATCTCATCCCTTCAACAAGCAGTGTTTGCATTTGAAAGCAAGCTGGAAGTCTTTCTCAGGGACATTGAAACAGGTCGTCTTCTGCACTTTGTAACACTGCAACAATTTAGAGATGCATGCTTAGCAAGTGACTCCACTCAACATCTGGATCTCCAGCAGCTAGCTGGCTTTACGTCCAATCTCCTGCAGTCATTCAAAGCACGTTTTGGAGAATTTCGTGCGCGCACTGGTCTTTTCAAGTTCATCACTCATCCACATGAGTGTGCAGTGGACAAAATCGACCTGACATGCATCCCTGGGGTCTCTATGGGAGACTTTGAGCTGGAAGTTGCTGACCTGAAGGCATCAGACATGTGGATGAGTAAGTTCAAGACACTTAATGGAGAGTTGGAAAGTCTTGCGCGACAGCGAGCAGAGCTGGCGAGGGAACACAAGTGGACAGAAATGAAAAAACTTCAACCTGAAGACCAGCTGATTCTGAAAACTTGGAACGAGCTTCCTGTGACATACCACACAATGCAGCGTGTTAGTATTGCCGTATTGACCATGTTTGGCTCTACATATGTATGTGAGCAGTCATTCTCGCATATGAGGAACATTAAGACCAACCTACGCTCACGTTTAACTGATGGAAGCCTCAACGCCTGCATGAAGCTCAACCTCACCACGTATGAACCAGACTACAAGGACATCAGCAAAACCATGCAGCACCAGAAATCGCATATTTAATTTATTATATGTTAAAAATACCATATTTAATTTATTATATGTTAAAAATACTATATGGCTCTCAATGAAATACATTTAGAAATATTTGGCTTTTATGGCTCTCACAGTCAAAAAGGTTCCCGACCCCTGCTCTAGACCAAAGCTGCTATCATTCATCAGAGATCATTGTAATTCAAATTGATTCACATTATGACAGATCATGAGTCTTTGAGCTCTATGGGCTCCGAGAGGCACTTCTCACTCTCCTACCTGCTGGTTTGCGGCTGTCTGTCTGTTCATAGCTGTCACTCTCCTGCCATGATTATGATAGTACCAAACAAAGTCTTTACATGCAACACACCTTCAGGACCCATAATCACTGTGATGAAGTTAAAAACATCTACAACATATACTGCTTTATGAAGCTCAATTGCAAATATATTAAACCAAACATTTTTGCATGTGCATTGATATTCAAGTGAATCACATTGTTTTCCAAAGGCTCCCGATAGACCTATTTTCACACAATGTCCCTCTGTTAGTCCTGGTTTTTTAACAATGGCATAAGTATCAGTAAATACAAAAGACCAAAGTACAGAGCAATAGGCTATCACTTTTATATTTTACAGTGCATTAGTTCCTTATCTCTAGTCATAATGCAAATTGTTTGTGTTACAGTCACCAGATACTCTTAAACTTACTTTGTTACTTTCAGTAACATTTTCATGTAACATTTACTATTTTCATTTCCAGTGCATTTTATCAAGCCATTCTTGGCATCACTAAGTGCTTTTTTCACAAATATATATATATATTTTTAAATGTACTCCTTTACTATCTTTCAGCATCTACTGACCCACGGCTTTTCAATGTGAACAGTGAAGTTACCGACCCTGTTTTACAAGCTTATCAAAGTCCGGTGCTATTTTTGAGGTTGGAAGACGCAGTATGGCAGACAAGTGTTCATCCTTCAGTTGAGATCTGTGCTTTGATTTGTTGTAGTTCATCACCGAAAAGGTTTGGTCACACATGCAAGTGGAGCAAAACAGAACGAACCTACTCTGAGCCAGCTGTCGCTTGTGAGCGAACTATGTTTCACTTAATGAGTCATTCGAGGAGAGTGACAGTTTCAAACTTCACCTGGGGTGAAGTGACACACTAGAGATCAATAAGCTCCAGCTGCATGTGCTTTCTCATAATCGTATGAGAGAGGGACACAAGTTCCAGCGAATCTTCAATCTTGGCGAAAGTCAGCCTGCAAGTCTGACAGTATGCCAATGTATCTCACTGTGCTGGGTGGCCAGAAGCCAGTTTTGGAAAATGAATGAATGTCATGTCCCACAACTGCCCCTCAAAGGCCCACGTTTTTAGCCAAGATTTGGAGAACCATCAGTAGTGTAGTGACATCAATTTATCCCATGAGAAATTCTGTCGTTCAAGGCAAGCAGAAACACTGTGAATAAGTCTTGTCCCCAGGGCCATAGCCAGCATTTAGAAATTAGTGATGTTCAAAGTAGGTCCAAATTAAAAAATGTGTGCACTCACAAAGTGTGCCCTGCCGGGAGGTTTCAAGATGTCTGCCGAAGGGCTCTTGAGGCCTAAGTACAGTACATTTGCCAGTAATGAGCAGGGGAATTGACTAGCGTACACACGGTGAACTCCGTCTATGATGGCTAGCCTACTTATTAACCCTAACCCTAGCTAGCCTGAATTATTTCTGAACAAGATTCATACCAAAATGACACCTACAAACACAACCCAAGCTATACACTATGCACAAACTCATGATCTATAATTAAATAGATAGATAGATAGATAGATAGATAGATAGATAGATAGATAGACTTTATTTGTCATTGTTACAGTACAGGTACCAAACAACGAAATTTAGGAGGGGAGGCTCCCCTGGTGTTTAAGAAAGGAAAAAGAAACACATTTTGGAAAAAGCATAGATGCATAAAATCACAAGAAGATAAGGAGCTGGTTTACATCAATAGAGGCTATGTACACAATCCACTGTACTATACTGCACAGATAGTCAACTAGGGTTGTCATATTGCACAAGAAAGTATTTTTTCACATTTTTTTAAAGTGTCACAGTTTGCAGGCTTGAAAATGTACATGTTTGTGCCTCAGCACTAGCTGCCATTACAATCCGTCCGGACTTGTCCTGGGCCCAGAACTTAGGCCTTTTCTGTGTTCAGGGCCTTGACGGCCCTGTGGTAGAAGCTGTCCTTCAGTCTGTTTGTCCTAGCGGCCGGGGTCCTGTACCTCCTGTTCGAGGGCAGCTTGACAAAGTGTTCGTGCCCAGGGTGGGTCGGGTCCTTGGAGATCTTGGAGGCCCTCCTGAGACAGCGTGTTTCGTACAGCTCCTCCAGAGAGGGGAGGGTGGCGCCGGTGATCCCCTGTGCTGTTCTCACGACTCTCTGTAGATCGTTTCTCTCCGCTGCCGTGCAGCTGTGGTACCAGTTGGAGATGCCGAAGGTGAGGATGCTCTCCACTGCGCCGTGGTAGAAGGCCACCAGCATCTCCTGCTTGCTGTGTTGTTTCTTGAGGCATCTCAGGGTGTATAGCCGCTGTTGTGCCCTCTTGATGGTGCCTTTAGTGTTGTCCTTCCAGGCCAGGTCATCCCGTATGATGTGTCCCAGGAAACGGAGGTTTGAGACCATCTCTACGCTCTCTCCGTCGATGAGCAGGGGCAGGATCTCGGACTTTTTCCTCCTGTAGTCTACGATGAGTTCCTGGGTCTTTGACTTGTTTAGCAGCAGGTTGTTTACCTTGCACAGCTTGCTCAATTGCTCTACCTCATCCCTGTACGCCGCCTCGTCCCCCCCCGAGATACATCCCACCACGGTGGTGTCGTCTGCAAACTTTACGATGTAGTTGCTGGGGTGGATGGGGGTGAAGTCGTGGGTGTAGAGGTTGTAGAGGATGGGGCTTAGCACGCAGCCCTGGGGTGACCCAGTGCTGAGGCTGAGGGCTGTGGAGGTGTGGGGGCCCACCCGCACCCTCTGGGGGCGGTCGGTCAGGAAGTCCTTGATCCACGCACATATAGAGTGTGATAGACCCAGGTCTAGTAGTTTGGTCACTAGCCTGTCTGGAAGGATGGTGTTAAAGGCGGAGCTATAAATACATACAGAGGGACCTGTTGGCAAACATACTTTTATTAAAGCTGCACAATTTGTCACAATTTACTCTTCTTCTGTGTATTCCTCTTCACATTTTGGGTTAGGGTTACTGAAGTTACATAAAATAAGAACAGTTAGGCCCTATTAGGCCTACCTTTTGGAAGGCTAGCTGGATCGCCCTGTGGCCAGAGGCATCCCAGCGCCTGAGAACTCTCTCCTTGTCCATTTTCACTTTACAATGAACATGCATAAGCACCAGTCCTGTGAGCCGTTATGTTGGGAAAGAAGACAATTTGTGTTGCTTAAAGGGCCGGTTTCAGAGACAAGGCTTAAGCCTAGTCCTGGACTAAATCAAACTTTCAATGTAAAATCTCCATTGAAGATGCTTTTTAGTCCAGGATTAGGCTTAAGCCTTGTCTGTGAAACCGGCCCAAAGAGTTTCAAAAGCTGACTTAGGCAGGGACTCGGAGTGAATTGTGTGCCTCCAGCGTTCTATTTCCTGCTCCCCTCTGTCTAGGTCTGGTAGGTCTTGTTGGTACCACTCTACCCGCTCTTCCTCCTTTTCTTCTGTTAGCTTTTTTAGAGCTTTTAGTATCAGGTATGCTGCTAGCATCGCAGGCTCATTCCTTTGAGAGAACCTGGCATCCAGCTCACTAGTGATGTGGTCTATAATATAAATAATATAAAAGGATAAAATACATTTATCCCGTAGCGGTCTTCCACTGACTCTGTGGGTACGTTAGGCCTGTAGTTCTGTTTCACAGATATTCTCCGCTTGGTTGGGAACACATCAACAGAGTTGGCCAGGGCTGTGGCTTTTCGAAAACATGTGTGACAGGTAGGAGAGCCACTGACCTTTATTGTGAAAGGCAGGACAGCCTTGCGTGACATCCACCACCTGGTAAACAATTAGTTTACTATTTGTATAGTATAAGTGTAGTTTATTTTTAAATTTGATTGCTACTGTAAATTGGGGGGTGGGGTGGAAAGGAGGTGTTCTCTCAGGCTGTCCGTAGGCTGCTGACCATGCCCTGCAGGTGTTGTTGTTTTTGCACTGTCTGCAGTAACTCTCCTGGGTAGAATCCTGAAGGCGATCCAGGGGCAGAGTAAAAATGGCTTTGACAAATGCCAGCAGCATCGTCTAAGACAGAAAAAAGAAAGAAAGAAGGAAGTTAAACTTGTGTGGCCAAATCACCTCAAAGTCAGAGACTTCATTTTCACTCAGTTTTTTTTTTGTAGTGATGGCTGAAGTTAGTAGTGGCTATTTACACAACTCTGAAGCATGATTTACTACTGGCACAAAGACTACTTTCAATGTAAGGAACCCTCTCACTATAAGTTGAAAAACTTGAACCCTTTAAGGCTCTTAATGTCGAGTTTGATCAAATCTGACGAGTAAGTGTGTGCATGGCTATGTGTGTCTGGGGTGTGTATTCACCTTGAGCTTATCCAGGTAGCGCTGCGCCTGGGCCTGGGCCTGCCATTCGTCGACTGGCAGGACAACCTGGAGGAGGGAGTGGACCTCCTCAAACACCCCATCAGACACCTGGTAAAACAAGATGAGAGTCATGTAGTCATCCAGCTGTGGTACGTATACTAAACCCCTCAAAAAAAGTTTGGAAACGTTATTTCAGTCAATTCCCCTGCAATATTATTTTTCTTCTGTATTCACTCTCGTTTTGAGCTTCAAGTGCTGGCAGGTGTATGCCAGTCACAGGTGTGTGAATGGCACCTGAATGGCACCTAATTGACAGGAATGATATTCTGGAGCCAGTGGCGATCCCATATCTCCAGAATCTGGGACCTAACTCCATCCTCCAGGAGGACAACGCTAGCCCCCACAGAGCCAGGATCATCACAGAGTACCTCCAGAATTTGGGAGTGGAGAGGGTGGAATGGCCTGCCGTGAGTCCAGACCTCAACCCAATTGGACACTTGTGGGATCAGCTTGGGTGCTGTACGTGCCAGAGTGACCAACGCAACCAGGTTGGCTGACTTGCGACAAATCCTAGTTGAGAAATGGGATGCCGTCCCACAGCAGTGTGTGACCAGGCTGGTGACCTGCATGAGGAGGTGCCAAGCTGTTGTGACTGCGTATGGATCTTCCACACGCTACTGAGGTCCCTGACAGTGTAACATTTATAAAGTGTAGAAATTGCCAATATGTGTTGTTTTTTCCTTATTACTGTGGGAGAGTGCAATCATCCAATCCACCAAGCAACTCAAAACGAGAGTGAATACCAACAGAAGAATATAGGGGATTTTGGCAAATATTTTTGGGCCGCTACCCACACGTTTAGCTGTGTTGCTCATTCCACGAATGCATGATCCTTACAAGTTGTACCATATTGTGCCTACATGCTCGATTGTTATTATTTAAGCAATATCACACGAGAGGGAGTGTGTTATACTGAATATCAGCACGGCTGTGATCCGGTCGTAGGTACGAGGCCGCAGGTAGCGGGTTAAGCGTCGACCATGTAACCGCAGGGTCCCTGGTTCAATTCCGGCCGGGGACATGTCCTGCATGTCATCCCTCCTCTCTCTCTCTCACCCATCCTTCCTGTCTAAATCTTCACTGTATCTGTCAAATAAAATGAAAAATATGAGTGGGACTGCCCCACTCAGAAAAAATAACTTAAAAAAACAAAAAATATAAATGGGCTTGGAACATGACTAAAGTCAAGTCAATTTAAAAGCCACACGTGTTGACATCACCCACTGAAATATGAGTTGGGAGTTCGGGTACCCGAGTTGTTTATTCTACTTACTGCTTGAGTGTGTTGTTGACAATCATTCATGTCCTTCATTAAACGTTTAGCTTTGTCATTTGATACGCCGCCTATGACTCTCGTTTTTTGGCACTACAATACCCTCCTTAAAGCACATATTTTATACTCTCGCAATGTAGTTGGCATCTTGGTGACGACGGCTCCAATCTCTCCCAGATCCACGTCAAACTCCTGTCTGTTCAACCTGAAGTAAGTTGTCTCGAGCGGTCCTCCTGTACACTACAGCCTCAACTGTTGACCAAGTTGAACTCTCATTTCATCGTGAGACTGCAGAATGTCGTAGACCCACAACCAACCGCCTCCTTTTTACGTTACGGAAAATTAGTTGATGCTCAGCAAGCTAGCTGTCTATGACCGAAAGACGCGTGTGAAATGTATGCTCCAGTCTCTCTCCCCGTTATGAGTGACTCAATTCATTTAGATAGACCAGTTGAAGTTTCCCAATTGTCCCATTGTGACGCAATCCGTCGCACCACAAAATTGGTCGCGGTGCGATAAAATCGCGCGCAGTGTGCATTGGCTCATTGAAAACAATGGAATCGAATTTCTCGGTGCGACAAAATCACACGCCGTGTGCACTGGCCTTTAGAATCACGGCTGCAATCCACTTAGAATCCACTGCAATAGATTTGAGAGGTCATTCCAGGGTACATCTCGGAATCCTCTGTATGGATAGCTTGTAAACAAACTTTTTTTTTTTATCTTAAACTTACATTTTATATAATAGGTCCAAAACCAACCGCATTTATTGTTTGAAAATCACTCATTTTGACGTAAATAATGGGACATTGAAGGGCTGTTTTCTTCTTTTGGGTCTAAGGTCTAAAAGTTTGGATTTGAAATCAAACAATTACTATGAGGTTCAAGTATAGATTCTCAGCTTTTATTTAAGGGCATTCATGTGGTTTCACCATTTAGAAATTACAACTTTTTAAACATAGTCCCCCCATTTCAGGGCATCAAAAGTAATGGGACATTACTGGTGTTGAGGGCCAGGTTGTAGTCAGCACACCACACTGTCAGTTGCTGGACCTTCTCCCTGTAGGCCGATTGTTACTTATCAGGCCTTCCACCGTGGTGTCATCTGCAAACTTGATGATGATGATAGAGCCATGCATCGACACGCAGTCATAGGTGAAGAGGGAGGTGAAGAGAGAGCTCACCACTCAGTCCTCATAACCTCATTGAGACCAGGAGAACAACATGATTATGGGGTATAGCTATGCTAGTCTTTGTTTGATATGATCAGGTCTTTATGTGTTCTATATGCTTGTAGTTCATTATGTATAGTGTGATGTTGAAGATTATAGGGAGGAAAGGGGAGGGAATGGTACAAAAGCAATACATGAAGGATGGAACAGAGGATATTCTAGCAACATATTAGAACAATTGGCCTATTTAAATGGAATCATTCCTACTCTTAACCACACATGTAACGGGGCCCACCCGCTGTGCCGACGGACCACGATGCCGACAGTTTATTAGCGGATTTCTGCGAGAGCTGACAAGATGGTACATGTGGGAAAACTAGGGTTAGGTGCTAGGGTGCTACGGTTAAGGTTGGGGTTAGGGTTAGGGATAGGATTAGGGTTAGGGTTAGACATGCCAGCATGTACCAAGTCGACGTAGCACCTAACCCTAACCGTAGTTTTCCCACATGTACCGTCTTCCCACATGTACCGTAACAGAGAAGCGGAGAGCATTCACATGGAGGGAGGGCTGTCGGCACAACGGTCCATGGCATATTGATGCGGCACCCATGTAATGTAACTGTATGAAATTGCTTATCCAGAGAGGATCTCTTTGTTACGGCTGGGCCGTCACACACGCCCTCCCCCGCCCCCACAGCTCGAGCACCCGCCCCCACAACTCGAGCACAGCGTGCTCTCCGCCGCAGGTGAAGCTCGTTCCCGGTGATTGGAGGGTTATCCAGCCACAGTCAAACCAACACACCTGTCTCCACTCCCAATTAACCCTCTGGCTACATCTACCCTGGACTCCCTTCATTCATCGTCAGTTCTTCCCTAAGAATGACCTGGCAAGTATCCTCTGTGATTAGTTATGAACTTTGCTCTTGTGCCTATTCTTGTGATTCGTTGATATCTGATGTACTGGCCTACCGTGGAGACTTACCCTGCTTTCCTGTTCCTCCACAGCCCATGCCAACCACTACCGCCATCCCGCCAGGTTGAAACCCCCAGCCCGCCAGGCTGAAACCTCCGGACTCATCATCTGTGTTTCCACCCACCTGCACTGTAAATAAATACCCTACGGGGCTAACACTGTATTCTGCCTCCGGTGTCGTGTCCTTGAGCTCCCTCGCCCCCGTGTCATAACAGAAGAACTGACCATGCAATTGGGCTCAGACGACACGAAGGACCGGGCACCATCTCCCACCCCTGGATCCGGTCCGACGGCTATCCAGATCCTCGCTGAACACACTCACCTCCTCCAGGCGGCCGCTACAGCGTGCCAGGCCCTGAACACTCGCATGACAACCCAGGAGGCTAACCAGGAGCACCGCGCCACCCAGATGCAGCACCTCATCTCTACGACCCAAGCGCTTACAGCACAGGTGGCCGCGCTCGCAGCCTTTGCCCCCCCCCCTGCTCTCCCTGACCCTGCCCAGCTACCGGCACCACCTACTGGACAGCCACGGGAGCCCCACCTAGCCAGCCCCCGCCCCTTCGACGGAGCCTTCGCCCAGTTCCGAGGCTTCATCCTCCAGTGCGAGTTGGTGTTCTCGCATCAGCCCAGCCAGTTCTGGTCGCCGGCAGCCCGGGTGGCGTTCATCACCAACCTCACCACCGGCGACGCCCTGAATTGGGTCCAGGCCACCCTCTGCGCCCGCCCTGACCTGTTCGGTGACTACGCTACCTTCCTCACGGAGTTCAAGAGGGTTTTCGACCACCCCACTGCAGGACAGGAGGTCGGGGCGCGACTGATGTCACTCCACCAGGGGAACCGGACCGCGGCGGCCTACTCTACCGAGTTTCGCACCCTGGCAGCCGGAAGCGGATGGAATGACAGGGCACTGCGATCTGCTTTCCGCCAGGGGCTGAGTGAGGCCATCAAGGACGAGCTCGTCCGGGACAGACCCGCCGCCCTGGACGAACTAGTGGCCCTAGCCATCGACGTTGACGAGCGCTCCCGGGAGCGTCGGAGAGAGAGAGGGCGCTACCAGACCAGCTCGCCACGCCCCCAGGACCCTATCGTCACAGCCAACCCCTCCTCCGCACGGGAGTCGACCTACACCCCATGCACTGGCGAGGAGCCGATGCAGCTTGGTCGAGCCCACCTCACCACGGCGGAGAAGGAGAGGAGAAGGGCCCAGGGCCTGTGCCTCTACTGTGGAGAGAAGGGACACCTCCGTGACACCTGCCCGTCCCTATCAAAAGGGGCAGGCTCACCCGAAGGGGGAATCCGGGTGAGCCGTGTCTCTCAATCCCCACCTACCACCAGCCCAGCCAGGTTCTCTGTCACCCTCTCCTGGCAGGGGAAGAACCTCACGGTCGAGGCCATTATTGACTCGGGAGCAGACGAGAACTTTATGGACGCCCAGCTGGCCCGCTCAGCTGCCGTTCCCCTCGTTGCCCTCGAGACCCTCCTCTCCGTCTCAGCCCTAGACGGACACAGCCTGGGGCCTCTCACCCACCGCTCTACACCCCTCTCCTTGACCGTCTCTGGGAACCATGTGGAGGAGATCCGGTTTTACATCCTCAAGACCCCCCAGTCCCCGCTCATCCTGGGACGACCGTGGCTCGAGCTCCACATTCCCCATGTCAGCGATGGTGAGGGACGTATCCTGAGCTGGAGTACCGCATGCTACGCCCGGTGCCTCCGTGCCGCCCATACCCCCACATCGCCTCTGCGACCGCCTCCGGCTCCCCCTGACCTCTCCTCCATCCCAGAGGTCTACCACGACCTCGGAGAGGCCTTCAGCAAGGAGCGTGCTCGCACCCTGCCGCCTCACCGGCCCTACGACTGTGCCGTCGAGCTCCGCCCTGGCAACAAACTTCCGGTCAGTCGCCTCTACAACCTTGCCCCCCCGGAGAAGGCAGCCATGGACACCTACATCTCCGACTGTCTGGCTGAGGGGCTCATCCGTCCTTCACACTCCCCGGTGGCAGCGGGGTTTTTCTTCGTGAAGAAGAAGGATGGAACCCTCAGGCCATGCATTGACTACCGTGAGCTCAATGCCATCACCGTCCGGAACACCTATCCTCTCCCCCTCATGAGCTCCAACTTTGAGCCCCTCCTTGGGGCCACCATCTTCACTAAGCTGGACCTCCGGAACGCCTACCATCTGGTCCGGATTCGTGAGGGTGACGAGTGGAAGACGGCGTTCAAGACCCCCCGTGGCCACTATGAGTACCTTGTCATGCCCTTTGGTCTCACTAACGCCCCCTCCGTCTTTCAGGCCCTCATGAACGACGTCCTCAGGGACATGCTGGACATCTTTGTCGTCCTCTACCTGGATGACATCCTAGTATTCTCCAGGAACCCTGAGGAGCATGTCCAACATGTCCGCCTAGTCCTCCAGCGCCTACTGGAGAATCGCCTTTTTATTAAGGCCGAGAAGTGCTCGTTCCACACTCACTCTGTGGAATTCCTGGGGCTCATCGTGGAGGGTGGGTTGACTCGCCCTGACCCCAAGAAGACTCGGGCCGTCGTCGAGTGGGGCCAACCTACCACCCGGAAACAGCTGCAGTCATTCCTCGGCTTTGCCAACTTCTACCGGCGATTCATCCGGGACTTCAGCCGGGTAGCCGCCCCCCTCACTGCCCTCACCTCCCCCCTGCGCCAGTTCACGTGGACACCAGCAGCCAGCGCTGCCTTCAGCGACCTGAAGAGGCTCTTCACCTCGGCGCCGGTCCTAATCAACCCAGACCCCTCTAGGCCCTTCATTGTGGAAGTGGACGCCTCAGACACGGGCGTCGGTGGCGTGCTCTCTCAACGATCGGAGGACCAGACCGTGCACCCCTGCGCCTTCTACTCCCGCCGTTATACCTCCGCCGAGGCCAACTACGACATCGGGAACCGCGAGCTGCTGGCGGTGGTGGAGGCGTTCCACGAGTGGCGGCACTGGCTGGAGGGCGCAGAGCACCCCTTCACCGTCTGGTCGGACCACAAGAACCTAACCTACATCAAGTCGGCCAGGCGGTTGAACTCCCGTCAGGCACGCTGGGCCCTGTTCCTCGGGCGGTTTAACTTCCACCTCACGTTCCGTCCGGGCTCCCTGAACGCCAAGGCTGACTCCCTTTCTCGGCTCCATGCCGCAGAGGAGGAACCCACCACTCCTGACACCATCGTTCCATCCTCCCGGGTCGTTGGAGTGGTCACCCTGGAGATCGAGGCGGTGGTCAGAGCTGCACAGCGCACCCAGCCAGATCCCCGACCGGGGTCCCCCGGCCGTCTCTTCGTCCCGGACGCCGTCAGGACCAAGGTGATGCAGTGGGGCCACGCCAGCCGCTTCGCCTGCCATCCTGGGGCCCTACGCACACTGTCCTTCCTGCGCCGGCGGTTCTGGTGGCCCACCATGGCCGCGAACGTCAGGGAGTTCGTCTCGGCCTGCCCTACCTGCGCTCGCAGCAAGGCATCCCACCGGCCGCCTTCAGGACTGCTACGGCCTCTACCCGTGCCCGGTCGACCGTGGTCCCACCTCGCCATGGACTTCGTGACCGGCCTTCCCCCGTCCCTAGGCAACACGGTCATCCTCACCATCGTGGACCGCTTCTCCAAGTCCGTGCGGTTGGTAGCTCTGGCAAAGCTACCGACCTCGGCGGAGACGGCGGAGCTACTCACCACCCACGTCTTCCGGCTTTACGGGCTTCCCCAGGATGTGGTTTCCGACCGTGGCCCCCAGTTCACATCCAAGGTGTGGCAGGCCTTCTGTTCTGGGATTGGGGCCACGACCAGCCTCTCCTCCGGCTACCATCCCCAGACCAATGGGCAGGCGGAGAGAGCCAACCAGAGCCTGGAGTCGGCACTCCGCTGCATGTCCTCCCTCCATCCATCCTCCTGGAGCAAGGACCTACCCTGGGTGGAGTACTCCCTGAACGCCATGGTGAATGAAGCCACCGGCCGGTCCCCCTTCGAGTGCTCCTTGGGGTACCAGCCACCCCTGCTTTCTACCCAGGAGGGCGAAGCGTCGGTACCGTCGGTCCAGGCACACCTCCTTCGCTGTCGTCGGGTCTGGACCTCCGTACGCTCGGCCTTGCTTCGGGCCACCGCCCGAACTACCCGAAGCGCCAACCGTCGTCGCACTCCAGCTCCGGTGTACCAGGTGGGCCAGAGGGTCTGGCTCTCCACGGCGGATCTCCCCCTCAATGTCCCCTCCCGGAAGTTGGCGCCGAGATACATCGGCCCCTACGCCATCGACCGGGTCATCAACCCCGCTGCCATCCGGCTGGTCCTCCCTCACTCCCTCCGTCGGATCCACCCGGTGTTCCACGTCTCCCGGGTTAAGCCCCATGTCGCCAGCGACCTGGTGCCACCAGCTCCTGCACCGCCCCCTCCTCAGTTGGTGGATGGCCACCCCCAGTGGGCGGTAAGGAGGCTCCTCAGGGCTCGTCGCTGTGGCCGGGGTTTCCAGTACCTGGTGGACTGGGAAGGATATGGCCCAGAGGAACGGAGCTGGATTCCCCGGTCCCAGATCATGTCCCCAGTCCTCCTCAGGGACTTCTATCGGGCCCACCCGGAGGCTCCGGGCCGGTCGCCAGGAGGCTCCCCCTCGAGGGGGGGTCCTGTTACGGCTGGGCCGTCACACACGCCCTCCCCCGCCCCCACAGCTCGAGCACCCGCCCCCACAACTCGAGCACAGCGTGCTCTCCGCCGCAGGTGAAGCTCGTTCCCGGTGATTGGAGGGTTATCCAGCCACAGTCAAACCAACACACCTGTCTCCACTCCCAATTAACCCTCTGGCTACATCTACCCTGGACTCCCTTCATTCATCGTCAGTTCTTCCCTAAGAATGACCTGGCAAGTATCCTCTGTGATTAGTTATGAACTTTGCTCTTGTGCCTATTCTTGTGATTCGTTGATATCTGATGTACTGGCCTACCGTGGAGACTTACCCTGCTTTCCTGTTCCTCCACAGCCCATGCCAACCACTACCGCCATCCCGCCAGGTTGAAACCCCCAGCCCGCCAGGCTGAAACCTCCGGACTCATCATCTGTGTTTCCACCCACCTGCACTGTAAATAAATACCCTACGGGGCTAACACTGTATTCTGCCTCCGGTGTCGTGTCCTTGAGCTCCCTCGCCCCCGTGTCATAACACTCTTCTCCGCTTTAATTAAATAATCAAACGGTATACTGTTTTTCCAACCATGTCATAGTATAAGTCAAGGTAGAAGCACACATTTCCTGAATTTGTCTACGGTATCAGTAGTTCTTCTTGGTTGGTTCATATATGATTTCAACACCTACAGCAAATAACCTGTGTATAAACAAACTAAACCAACCTCTTTGCAAGAATAATTGCAAAGAACAATTTCTTCATAACAAATTGCCCTTGAGAGGAATTACCCAGTTAGTTACCCAGAGTAATCAGAAGGGTTAATTGCTTTTGCCCAAAGCAATCCTATTCCTTTTCATTTCAATGTCTCTCCTGTACTTCATGCAACAGGGTAAAAGGATTATCACCATATGCATCGCTGAAGAGGTGGGAGGATAAAAGACAGCGAGTTTGCATCACCTCAGAAAGATATTTACAGGAGACTGTAAGAGACTTTGTGTGTTGGTGGATGTCTTTCAAGTGTTTTTGGCACTTACAGCTTTAGAGGTTTAAATGCCACTTTATTTCCACAACAGCACATTATAGGCCTATAATCCCTTTAACAGATATAGTTAAATAGTGAAATAGTGAAAAGTGAATGTCTCTGTGCCATTCTCATCTTCTCTCACCAGATAGACCATGCATTATGACTCTGACTCATCCTGGAGAGCCAGCTTCCATTTTCTATTGCCTGTTGCCCTGAGTGTTACCCCACGGTTAATTAATAACATTAATTAATAACAGAGAATATCAAATCAGTAAGTGGAAGAAATATGGTCCTCTTCCATGTAAGCAGCTCCTACTTGAATGTTAAGATTTGGATAGATGTATTGTTCTTGCCCACAAGGAAAAGGCTTCTAGAGAAGGTCAACTGACAGATAGACATTATTGTCTACAGATTGCTCAAGCAAAGAGAGCAGAGAGTGGGTGGAAAGAGGTTCCTTATGAGTCATCCCCCCCCTAGTGTTATGACTTCACCTGTGTTGATGCTCTGTCAACCACCTTAATGTTTTGAGGGACTGTGATTTGTGAAATGTGTTTATTTGTAACAAAGTAAATGTGCCCAGTTTATCCCATAGATCATACCCCTACTGAACAGCATTACAATATACTCAACAAGGCCATATTATAATACTGTATAATATGAAAGTGAAAAGAAAATTATAAAAGAAAAGAATCCAAAAACATTTTGGAAACGCATCCTGCTCTTCCTCAACAACTCATAAATTGACGTCCATATTTAAGGACCCGTTGATGTTCTTTATGTATGTTCTATGTACTGTATGTCTTTATGCTTATGTTACTGTGATTCTATATGTAATTTCCTTTATTGTGATTTTAATCCATGTACAACACTTTGGTCAGCGCAAGTTGTTTTAAATGTGCTTTATAAATGATGACTTGACTTGACTTTAAAATTACAATTAAATAATATTGTACTTTTTAACCTTGTACATCTGAAAGCAACTCCAGTGAATATGTTTTTCTTCTGAAGTAACACATCAGGGATTGATTGCTTATTGCAATGTGTAAAGCATAAGAGGATAATAGTTGGGACATGGCAGATGACCTTTGCGTCATCTCTTGAAACGTACAATTGTGACTTCTTTATGAAGTTGTGCTTAGTTAATGAATTCTTATCAAGCTAGATATCACAGATATGGACAAAGGTATGTTGACACAGTTATCGTCTGGGGCTGTTTTCATTGTTTGGGCTAGGCCCCTTAGTTCCAGTGAAGGAAAATCTTAATGCTATAGCATACAATGCAATTCTAGAGAATTGTATGCTTCCAACAGTTTGGGGAAGGCCCTTTCGAGTTTCACCATGACAATGCCCCCATACACAAAGTGAGGTCCATAATGACATGGTTTGCTGTAAAGGTCTCTAAGCACAGAGGGAGGTCGACACAGAGGAACTGTTGCAGAATAGGTATTTATTTATGCCTTGCCCGGCTCAGCACCGTCACTGACGTGCTGAGCGAGTCTTTTCAAATAATAATACAGCGCACTGGAAACTGCGCCGCTGCGTCCCCTTTCGGGACTCGTTCAGTTTGCCCGGCGCTCTCTCTCCCGGTCTCGGTGTGTCTCCGAGCGGCAGGTACTTCCTGCCTCCTTCCTTCTCCCGAGGGAACAAACACACACAGGTTAAATAGACCAGTGGGATAACGAGTCTGATCACTGACACCTGTCCGTAATCAGCTCATTAACCCCCTCACAATGGCAGTCTGGCTCCCTCTGCAGGCCAGAACGCGCCATGCTCCCCACATTTGCCAAGTTTGATCTGGGAGAACTTGACTGGCCTGCACACAGAGCTCTGACCTCAACCCCATCGAACATCTTTGGGATGAATTGGAACGTTGACTGCGAGCCAGTCCAACATCAGTGACCGACCTCATTAATGCTCTTGTGGCTGAATGGAAGCAAATCCCCGCAATCATACAGTCTGATCATTTGGTCCGCATGTCGGCAACCAATCAAAATGTTAAAATGTTTCTTTTGAAACACGGAACTACGTTTCAACGTTGTTGAGAATCACAACACAAACTCGCCAGTCAAGCCAAAAAACTGCAACGAAATGGATTGGGTGAGTAATCCCCACTGCTAACTAGTTAACTACAACACTACTTTACATTGTTAGCAGGCTCACAAAACAAGCTGTGTTAGATGACTAGCGATGTGTCATTGATTAACACGGAAATGTATTAACATTTTTCGAAAGAATCATTACATCGGATCCCGACATGAGGACCAAAGCATTAGAATGTGTCACATATTCTAAAATCTAGTAGAAAGTCTTCCCTGAAAAGTGGAAGCTGTTATAGCAGCAAAGGTGGGACCAACTCCATATTAATGCCGATGGTTTTGGAATGAGAAGTTCAACAAGCATGTATGGGTGTGATGTTCGGGTGTCCCAATACTTTTGTCCATATAGTATATGTATTACATTTTTTGCACAACACATCATGTGCAATATCTTTCTATCTTAATATATATCACCATTATCACCATTCAAACAATCCACTACATAAGACAACATGTCTTCAGTTGATCAATCACCCAATCACATTTTACAGCTAGTGTGTTTCCATTCATTTCCCTGATGCACTGGACATACAAGTCATTGCATCAATAAAGGACTTTTAGGGTAGATTACAATCATATACTGCATCACAGCATTCATTTTAAAAATAGAACTATACCTTATTAAATAGATAATGAGTACATCACATACTGTACATCTTAAGTCTTCTGACTATATATTTGCAATGATAACAAAAGATAACACTGTATGAAGATTAGCTTTATTTGAGTGAAGAGCTATCTATTTGCATCTTTTTTTCCATTGCATTCCCTTCTTTTACTGTATATATATTTTAAAACATTTGAATTTGTTTAGTTTTTCTTGTTGTTTGACTGAAGAAGAACCATGATACAAGGATAGTAGGTAGTAGGTAATGCGGAAGGTAGTAATCTGCGGTTGAGTTTCCCTGATGAATATTGTAAATAAATGATTCTGATCTGCATTCTTTCAGCACAAGAAGTACAGAGGTTTTCATGGTATTTATTGGGTAAAATGTCAAGGTGAGTCATTGAATACTGCTACTGTTATTGACAAACAACTCTAGAACTCTCATTAAATTAGACATGAGTTTTGGATTTAACAGCCAACGGAACAAGGGCTCTTCTGTGTGCTTCATTTAATCCATCATATCAGGCTAACAGGACTGACGTGAGTTCTACCCTTTTAATGTCCTTTTAACCTTGTAGATCTGAAAGACCCAATCATCTTGAGAAAATTGCTCTTTTGCAATTGTCAATCTGAGGAAGATTAATTTGAGGTCAAACAATATGGCTTTTCAAGTGTCGGACAATATCATCAACAGTACATTCCCATCCCCTAAAGAGTTATAATGTAATAAAACACTCCAGTGAATATGTTCTTCTTTTGAAGTAACACGCCAGGGATTGATTGCTCAGGTGTCTAGGTGTAATTTTTGTTTCTGATTTAAGCTTTAAACCACATATTAGTAAAGTGACCCAGGCAGTTTTTTTCCACCTGAGAAACATTGTCAAAATATAGCCATTTTTAACACAACAGGATACTGAGAAACTAATTCATGTTTTATCACTAGTAGGCTAGACCACTGCAATGCACTTTTTACTGTCTCCGAAAAAAGTCTATAAATAAATTGGGACTCATACTGATTTCTGTCACTAGACTAGTAGCTAAGATCAAGAAGAGAGTTCACATCACTTCTGTTTTAGCTGAACTGCACTGGTTCCCTGATTCTTTTAAGGTCCTTTTAATTACCTACAAAGATCTACATCTCAGATTTTTAAAATATCCCATCAACCACAAAAAGCCCTTAGATCCTTCAATGCTGGTCTTTTAACTGTGCCGAAAGTACTCCACAAACAAAGCGGGGAAGCTGCTTTTACGTATTATGCACGTATTATGCACCATTGTGCAACACCCTGCCCATGTATATCAAACTGGCAGGCTCTGTGGACATTTTTAAATATGAACTTAAAACATACCTTTACTGGAAGGCTTTTAGCTAACCCATTTTTTGTTTTTATTTTATTAAATGTATTTCTGCTCATTTATTTTCATTTATTTTCATCTAGGCTGTTATATTTCTAATATTTGTTCTTGTTTTAATGCTTTAAATGTAAAGCACGTTGAGCTGCATATTATTATTATCATTAATACAATGTATAAAGCATAAGAGGATAATAGTTGGGCCATGGCTGGTATAGTACAGTGGGGTGCAAACATTTGGGCACCCCTAGTCAAAATGCCTTTTACAATTAATATCTAAGTGAAAAGAAGCAAATGTGACATGTTTAATCAAAGTTAAACATGACACATTTCATCACATTTTAAAGCAAGAAAAAACATATATATTTTAAAAACTTTTTACAGTTTCAAAATAATAAAACAAGTAAAAAGGCCTTGTGCAAAAGTTTGGGAACCCTGTCAGCTAGTACTCCTCCTCCTCCTCCTCCTCCTCCTCCTTGTAACTCCTCCTCGGGTAACTACTGTATAACAGCTTGCAAACGCTTCCTGTAGCCAGCTGAGAGTCTTTCAATTCTTGTTTTGGGAATTTTTCCCCATTCTTCCTGGCAGAACAGCTCTTGCTCAGAAATATTCTTCGGCCTTCTTGCATGCACGGCTTGTTTGAGATTTCTCCACAGATTTTCAATAATATTCAAGTCTGGGGACTGTGATGGCCATTCCAAAACCTTCATCCGTCTTTCTTGGAGGTACTTCATGGTTGATTTTGAGGTATGCTTCGGGTCATTGCTTTTCTGGTATACCTAACCTCTCTTCAACTTAAATTTCTGGACTGACCTTTGAACATTAGTCTCTAGAATGTCTTTTATATATTTTGATATTTTGTGGAATCCATTCTTCCTTCCACCCGCACAATATTGCCTGTGCCGGTTTCTCAAGGTTTTCTTTTGCATACTTCAGACGTTTAATTGTGTGTTGAGGTCGTAAGAAAGGCTTTTTTCTGGCAACTCTGCCATGTAGGTCTTTGTTGTTTAAGGTACGCTGTATTGTTGTCCTGTGAACAACTAGGCAGGCTCTTTTTTGTAGCTCTTTTGCAGTGATGTGTGGGTTCTTCTGAGCATTTCTCACCAGATCTCAGGCCATTCTATGATAAATTTGTATTGGTCTTCCAGATCTTGCCTTGACTTCAATTGTTCCATTTATTTTCCACTTTCTGATGATGTTTCTGACGGTGGAAATGGGTAGTTTGAGTTTTCTGTAGCCTTCTCCTTGATGGAGGATGTGAAGTATCTTGATTCTGACATCCTTGGACAACAGTTTAGAGGAAGCCATGGTTTTTAACACCAGACACAACAGATACTTTAGAAGTCAGATACTTTAGAAGGCATGGAGTTACTTCAGAATATATAGTTCAACCCTGGAATTATATTCACCTCATACTCATTGAAGCCCTAACGAGTAAATCACCTTGGTCTGAGCCTTAGTAATCATCTTCTCAAAAGGTAACAAAGAATAATCCAAAAGGGTTCCCAACCTTTTGTACAGGGCCCTTTTAATTTTTGATCATTTAAAAACTCAAGAACAATAACAAATGAAAAGAAACCTTGCTTTAAAATATGTAGAAAGGTGTCATGTTTAACTTTGTAGCATTTAGAGTTCAGGTTTGCCTTCAATCACTTGGAGATTAATTGTAACAGGCATTTAAACCAGGGGTGCCCACATTGTTGCACCCTACTGTAACTATGGTCTCTAGCTCTGGAGAGAGAAAAAAAGAGACCACTGCAAAATTATCAGTTTCTCTGGTTTTACTATGTATGTGTATGTGTTTGAGTAAAATTGTAATGTTTGTTTTATTCTATAAACTACTGACAACATTTCTCCCAAATTCCAAATAAAACTATTGTCATTTATAGCATTTATTTACATGGTCAAAATACCCCAAAAGAGATGCAGTGTTTTCAGACCTTATATAATATTATATTGCAATAAAAAGTGACAACTCAATATTAACAAAAAGTGACAACTCAATATTAATGTCTTAACTTAAGAAGAGTTCATAAAGCAATATTTGGTGGAATAACCCTGATTTTCAATCATAGCTGTCATGCGTCTCGGCATGCTCTCTTTCAAACCATCCTCACAGTGCACTTCACCCCAGCTGCCGTTTGCCATTCTTTTTTAGGTCACTTGATGTCATCTTACGGTTGTTGAGTGACATTCAAATGAGTTGGCGGTCATCCTGGTCAGTGGATAGTTGTTTTCGCCATCTGCCTGTCTGTAGCTTTGTTGTCCCCAATGTCTCCTGACACTCACTGTATCCCCCTGCCAGTAAAGCCAGAATTTAACCCTTTTCCTCAGTCAAAAAAAAAAAAAAAAAGCCTGTCTTTTTGTGTCTTGTTATTATTTGTTGTACACTTGTTATTTGTTTCTTGTTTTTATTTTCACTTGTTTACCTATTTCTTTTAACCTGCTATTACTTTTGCTCTTTAATTATGTTTTTATATAGAGCACTTTGTGACCGCTGGTCTGTGATAGGTGCTATATAAATAAACTTTACTTACTTACTTACTTACTTACTTACTTACTTACTTAGTCCGAGACAATGTACACGGGTACAAAAGCCAAGGTGATGACCCCAGACGGCAACAGTGAGGAGTTTGACATCCTGGCTGGGGTGTTGCAAAGGGACACCCTGGCCTCCTTCCTCTTCATCATAGTCCCTATGCACTCAGGAAGGGATGGACGGGAGCAAGTAAGACTACTTCTACTTAACCTGGACTACTAATAGTGGATACCTGTGTTGTTTATTAAGTTTAATAGTTTAAAGTTGTAAGTTGTTTATTAAGTGATAGTGTTGTAACTGTCTATTTTAAAAGACTTTGGGGCCGGTTTCACAGACAAGGCTTAAGCCTAGTCCTGGACTAAATCACACTTTCAATGTAAAATCTCCATTGAAGATGCTTTTTAGTCCAGGATTAGGCTTAAGCCTTGTCTGTGAAACTGGCCCAAAGCCTGGCAGAATAAGTCTAGTGAAACCACTAGCCCTGACCCAAGTAGGTGCTAATCTGCAAGTAGGAGGAGCCTCTGTCCTGTATATATTGAATAGACCAGGGGACATTTGCCTCATACATGCGACTAGTGAGAACACCTGTCAGTCGTTCGCATTAGTGGTCGTTAGTGGGAGGGGCTACAAGCCTGCTAGTTGTTAGCAATTACTGAGTCTCCATTAATATCTGGCCTGTCTAAGAGCGACAGCCTCCTGACACTAAGACTCGTGACAACAAGACAAGGGAGTCTATCTGCGGGAGTCTAAGACTCGTGACAACAAGACAAGGGAGTCTATCTGCGGGAGTCCATCGAGGAAGGCCTGAGAGGAAGCCAGGGTACTAGGTACCTTCTCTTCCAGTTGTTTGTAGTGTTGCTGTCTTCTCAAGTCACTCCGGTCTACTGAGTGCGCTTAGCTACTTCTAGTTCTGTTGGTTCTTTAGCCCTCTTCCCCTCTACAGACTTTTATCACAATGTGCTTTCTCCCTATCCCTGTTCTTCTGACACTCAGGAGGACACCTAGATGCTACATCCCCCCTCGCAACCCTTCTAATCTCATCTACCCACCTTTTTCTACTGACCATGACTTTATCGCCGCAGGCGGTCTCTGGAATTGCCAGTCGGCGGTCCGGAAAGCTGACGCTATCTCAGCTTATGCATCTCTTATGGCCCTCAATTTCCTTGCTCTGACTGAAACCTGGATCACACCAGAAAACACAGCTACACCGGCAGCCCTCTCTGCCGCCTACTCCTTTTCTCATTCCCCTAGACCCTCTGGTCGAGGGGGAGGCACAGGACTCCTCATCTCGTCCAAGTGGTCACATACTGTCCTTCCCCTGGCACACTTGTGTATATCCTCCTTTGAATTTCATGCTGCTTCTGTCTCCTCCCCGGTCAAACTCCACATTGTTGTCATCTATCGCCCCCCAGGCCAGCTCGGTGACTTCCTAGGCGAGATGGATGGCCTTCTCAGCTCCTTCCCTGATGATGGCACTCCGCTCGTACTACTAGGTGACTTCAATTTCCAATCTGAGAAGCTTCTCTCATCTCGGCCTCACTATAACACCTAGGAGGTCAAGACGACACCCCGCCATAGTCCTTTTTTTTTGTAAGATTTTATTTTCCATTTTCTTTTTACACAAAACATTATACACACCACATCCTAACCTAAATACACCACAACATGTATACGCACCCATTACTTGACAAACATCACAATACATCACAGCTTGACAAACATCACAACACATCTCAACTTGACATACATCACAACGCATCACAGCTTGACATACATCACCACACATCACAGCTTGACATACATCACAACACATCACAACTTGACATACATCACAACTTGACAAACATCACAACACATCACACCTTGACAAACATCACAACACATCCTAACATCCCAAAGCCCCACTTCTTTTAAACCGTCTAAAGTTTATCCCAGTTTACCCCCTATACTTATCTAACTAATAATTCTAATGCATAATCTAATTAATCTCTTAGTACTATGTTTCTTGCACTATCTTTACGTCTTAGCTAAGGCCTTCACTATCTCTCCCCATATCTTTTCAAACTGATCTTTCTTATTATTGTCTATGGCTAAATTTAATGTGCACATCAGGTACATGAAAATGAAAATGCAAATCATTAGAATTGCATTTGAATTTGAATATTGTCTGAAAGAATGCATGCAAAAGTGGAACATGCAAATGCAATCTCAAATTGCATTAACATTTGAATTCAGTCCACTATATGCTTCCATAAGCAAGCCGTGTTGCCAGATTGGGCTACTTTTGGTCACACTGGACGGGTGGGTTCGACAGGTTGGGCTGGAAATTGTCAATTCCATCTGGCAACCCTGGTAGCAAAATATGTGCATACGTATCTGGTAGCCTACTGGTACTTTCAAATCGCATCGTATTATTATTATTATTAATAATAATAATTACAATTTACAATACAAATACAACAATTGGGGGTCCCTCAAAGAAAATTTGGGCGGACTGCGCGCGCACAACATCAACCTCCAAGGCTTGATTCTGACCCAGGAAAAACCCTGTACTGTATAACATGATAGCCATCTATGAGCAATGCACTGTATATAAGATGATGACCAAGGGTCTTTCTGCTGCTGACCAAGGGGTTGAGTTCACTTGATGAGACCCAATTTTGTTTTAGACTCTGTAGGCTACTGTATTTGTTTATTAACAACGATGTGTGTGTTCAGGGATGCATGAAGCTGGGGGCAGGAGGAGAACAATATGAAACGATGAAGGTTGGGGTATTAGCCTATAGTTCCTGTAAGAAACTCAAACCACTTTCACCCCTGGCCACAGACACCGCGCATCTGTTAATTTTTTTGCGGGGAGTTGACGATAACTTTTGCATTGCGGAGGAGCTGCTTAATCTTAGGAGTCTAAAGGGCACAACAACGGGTAAGGACATTTTTAAAGCCGTGTCAGATGCAATTGACAAGATGGAACTTAAATGGGACAAGCTGTGTGGAGTTACAACGGATGGGGCTCCATCTATGACAGGTGAGCACAAAGAAATGGCCACTATGGTGTGCGCCAAGGTGCGAGAGAGCGGAGGTGAGGCTGTTAAAATGCACTGTATCATCCACCAAGAAGCCCTCTGTGCCAAGGCAGTCCAGCTTAACGATGTGATGAACACAGTTGTGAAAACTATCAACATAATGAGAGCACGAGGGCTCTACCACAGAGAATGTCAAGCTTTCCCATCTGATGTTGATGCTGAATATGGGGACGTGCTCTATCACTCTGAAGTGCGTTGGCTTAGTCGCGGCTCCGTGCTGAAGCGGTTTTATTTATAGATTTTCCTTCAATAAACTTTTAAACAATAAACTTTTTAAACAATAAAATATTGTATCAAGATACAATTTAAACGTGCAATTGGGGGATTACCATCCTGACTAAGAGGCAATCTGAGGTTGCTGTTTTGAGAATGAGCCGTCAGCAATTATTTATTTTTTAAATAAAAAAAGTAAAAACCATTTAATGGAAAGTTATGATATGGGCTGTTTTTTTTTCTTTAATAGTTTATAAACCAACTGTGCTGTAGTTCAGTAGGAAGGGAGAGTTCACTGGTTTATAAACCAACTGTGCTGTAGTTCTGTAGGATTGGAGAGTTCACTATTGATTGATTGAAAACCTTTATTGTCCCCAATGGGGAAATTTCGTTGTCAAACAGCTCAGTTAGGGCAGAAAACATTCAGTACAGAAAACAGAAAAACATTCAATAAAAAAACATAAAACAGTGCAGGCTCAATAAGTAAAAAGTTCCAAAAGTTCCATCTCCAGGTCTCCCCCACCCTGCAGGGCCTGGTTGTAGAGTCGGAGTGCAGCTGGAATAAAGGACTGTCCAAATCTTTTTGTACTTTGACGGGGGAGAACAAATCTGTGGCTGAACTTGCTCCTCATCCCTGCCAGCTCGCAGTACATCGGGTGGGAGGGATTGGCCAGCATGGCCGCCAGTTTTTTCCCCATCCTCTGTTCTGCCACCACCTCTAGGCTGTCCAGCCCGGTCCCCACCACAGAGCTGGCCTTCTTCACCAGTTTGTTTAGCTTCGCAGCATCCCTGGCACAGATGTTTCCACCCCAGCAGGCCACGGCGAAGAACAGAACGCTGGCAACCACCGACTGATAAAACATTTGCAGCAGCTTGTTGCAGACACCGAAAGACCTCAGCCTTCTCAGGAAAAACAGTCTGCTCTGCCCTTTCCTGAGAAGAGCCTCGGTGTTGTCAGTCCAGTCCAGTTTGTTATTAATTTGTACTCCCAGGTACCTGTAGGAGTCCACCCTCTCGACTTCCACCCCCTTGATGGTGATGGGGGCTGGGGTCCTTCTCTTCCTCCTAAAATCCACCACCAACTCCTTTGTTTTGCTGGTGTTAAGCAAAAGGTAGTTGGTGTCGCACCACTGCACGAAGCTCTCCACCAGGGCCCTGTACTCCTCATCCCTGTCGTCTGTGATGTAACCGACGATAGAGGAGTCATCCGAAAACTTCTGCAGGTGGCACTGGTCGGAGCTAAACTGGAAGTCGGAGGTATAGAGGGTGAAGAGAAAGGGTGACAGAACAGTTCCCTGGGGGGCACCGGTGTTGCACACCACCACCTCAGACTGACAGCCCTGCAGTCTCACATACTGACGCCTGTCTGTGAGGTAGTTGTGGATCCAAGCCGTCAGGGAGTCCTCCACACACATCACTGCTAGTTTGTCAGCCAGCAGTGATGGCTTGATAGTGTTAAATGCACTGGAGAAGTCGAAGAACATGGTCCTCACCATGCTCTGTGGCCTCTCCAGGTGTGTGTAGGCCCTGTGCAGCATGTAAATGATGGCGTCCTCCACCCCCATGCTCTCCTGGTATGCAAACTGCCGGGGGTCCAGGAAGTCCTTCACCTGGGGCTTAAGGTGTTGCAGCACTAGCCTCTCCAGGATCTTCATGACCTGTGGTGTCAGGGCGACAGGTCTGTAGTCGTTTGGGGTGCTGGGCCGTCCCTTCTTTGGCACTGGGACGATGCAAGAGGTCTTCCAGAGCTGTGGCACCCTCCTCAGTCTTAGAGATAGACTGAAGAGATGTTGGAATGTGTCCGCCAGCTCTCCAGCACACACCTTCAGAACCCTGGGGTTGATGTTGTCTGGACCTCTGGACTTGTTCACATTCACCCTGGAAAGCTGCCTTCTCACCTGCTCAGATGTTATAAAGCTGTGAGTACCGGTGTCTCCAGGTGTGAAGCATGCTCCCTGGCTCCTGGTGTTGGTAAGGGGAGGCAGTTGCTGCTGGGGTGCTGCTGGGGTGTCAGGGGGAGTGGGGGCTACTGTTGCCAGGGGTGCGGTACATTGGAGAGGGGAGGAGAGGGTCGGGGGCTGTGGGGGGTGACAGGGGGATGGGGGGGGTGACAGGGTCGGGGGCTGGGTCGGGGGCTGTGACAGGGTCGGGGGCTGGGTCGGGGGCTGTGACAGGGTCGGGGGCTGGGTCGGGGGCTGTGACAGGGTCGGGGGCTGGGTCGGGGGCTGTGACAGGGTCGGGGGCTGGGTCGGGGGCTGTGACAGGGTCGGGGGCTGTGACAGGGTCGGGGGCTGTGGGGGGTGGCAGGGGGATGGTTGGTCAAACCTGTTAAAGAAGCAGTTCAGGTCATCTGCCTGCTCTCGGGTCCCCTCCACCACAGGATGTGGCTGCTTGTGGCCCGTGATCTTCTTGAAGCCCTTCCACACCTCCTTGGAGCTGTGGGCCTCTAGCCCGCCCTCCAATTTCCTCCTGTATTCCTCTTTGGCTGCTCTCAGCTCCTTCTTCACCTCCTTCTGAGTGGCCCTGGCTCCCTCAGTGTCCCCTGCCTTAAACAGCCTCCTCTTCCTTTTCAGAAGGTTCTTGATGTTCCCATTTATCCACGGCTTGTTGTTAGGAAAGCACCGTACCTTTTTAATGGGGACGATGCTCTCCTCGCAGAACTTGATATAGTCTGTGACACAGTCTAGCAGACCATCTATGTCCTCCCCGTGGACTCTCTGGAACATCCCCCAGTCGGTTGTTTCAAAACACGCCCTCAGCTCCTCCTCCACGTCTTCTGACCATTGCTGGACAGTCCTGGTGGTGATAGGCAGCCTTTTTATGATAGGGGTGTATGTTGGTTCCATCCAGACCATATTGTGATCGGATGCCCCTAGTGGCGGGAGGGCAGTGGATGTGTAGGCTCCCTTCACATTGGCATATAGTTTGTCTAGTATTTTGTTCTCCCTTGTTTTACATGTGACATACTGGGTAAAATCCGTCAATGTCTTTTCCATATTTACATGGTTGAAGTCCCCATTCACAATGATAAATGCGTTTGGGTGAGCGGTCTGTATCCCCGCGATACAGGAATGGATGACGTCATTTGCGCGCGCCGGGTTCGCGCTTGGTGGAATGTAACTAGTCACAGCCACAACATGTGAAAACTCTCTCGGACAGAGATCTGGCCTCAAACCTAGCGCCAACAGTTCTATGTCTGGAGTGCAGACTTGCTCTTTGATAGTGATATGACCTGGCTTGCACCATTTGGAATTAACAAACACAGCGATCCCGCCTCCTTTTATCTTACCGCTGTTTCTCGTTCTGTCCGCGCGGACCATTGTGAAACCATCTTGTTCCATCGCCCCGTCTGGGATACCAGGATTCAGCCAGGATTCAGTCAGGAATAGCAGGCTGCATTTCCCATATTCCCCCTGTCCCTTCATCAGAGCAGAGAGCTCATCAGCCTTGTTGACCAGCGACCTGACGTTCCCCATAAGAACAGACGGCAGGCAGGTCCTATTTGCTTGTCTGTCTCTCCTCGCCCTCACGTACGCGCCAGCCCTAGTTCCCCGTCTGCGTGTCCTTATTTCGCTGGGCACTCCTGTAGGGGGAGCGGCGGCGGCTCGACTCCTAAAGGCAATGAGCTCCTCTCTGGAATACACCCGCATTCCTCCGTTTATCAGGCACATATTGAGCACTCCGGTTAAAAGATAAAAGATAAAAGTTTGAAATAAAAGGTTGAAAAGGGCTAAAAAAGGGCTAAAAAGTAGAAGTAAGACTGAGCTGTTTCACTGGCAGCCACCCAACCGGCGCCATTTTGTATACTCTACAAACTCTACTCTATACACTAGCTTATAAACCAACTCAGATACATCGGTAAGGAATGATTTTATTAGGTAGTAAATCAAGTCTGACTACAGAAGCATGAAGCATCACAGCAGCTGACATCTTCTACAGGATGGAGCTCAGGGACATGGTGATCTAACACCTTCTACAGCTCAGGGACATGGTGATCTAACACCTTCTACAGCTCAGGGACATGGTGATCTAACACCTTCTACAGGATGGAGCTCAGGGTCATGGTGATCTAACACCTTCTACAGGATGGAGCTCAGGGACATGGTGATCTAACACCTTCTACAGGATGGAGCTCAGGGACATGGTGACCTAACACCTTCTTAGGCTAACCCTGACGTCAACCCTCACACACCCTCACACACCCAGAATCATCCTTCCGAGTGTGTTGGTAGACAGACGTCAGGTCAGGCACAGGGTCAGGCAGGGTCACCCTCAGCCCCGCCCTCTCCTCTGTCATACTCTCCCTGACGTCCAGCTCACACAGCTCCCCGTACAGACCCTCTGGGCAGACGCACTGGGCGCCGAAGGTGTCTAACAGCCTCCTGCAGAAGCCGTTCTCACACGCCTTATAGGTGCACGGGTCGATCTGCTGGACGTCCGGCTTGAGGACGTAGAGAGTGACGTATCCAGGGCCGCCGCTGGCGCAGGCGTGCCAGTGGAGGCCCGTCGGGGATATGGAACAGTTGGTAGTTTTGGACACGTGTGCGGCTATGACCGTGGACGGATCCTCTATAGGGACAAACCTCAAATCTCCCCTCTCCGTTTCTACATGGTACCTATAGTTGTACAGGTCTGACATCACGTCTTTTAGATCGCACAAGGGAGTCCAGCCGTGTTTATAGGTGTTTTTGTTCCTCAGCAGGCTGGCCTCCTGCGCGTGTCCGTAGGCCACGGTGAGCTTCTCCATCCGCACCTGGGCGTCGAAGTTTTTGAACTCGTGTTTTTGGTGGTCTTCGCTCTTGAACACGACGACCAGCCAGTCGTACCAGAAATACTTCCTGTTCAGGAACGCTTAGATCTTCTGGGCTAACTGTTTGTTCACTACGGTCTCCAGCTGAGCAATCTCTCTGATGTCGACCTCTACGTAGTCTCTGTAACGTTCCACGCACCCGAGGACCGCCTCCTGGTGCGCCACCGTGACGTTGTAGAACTGGACGATGGACTCCTTGGCCTTGGCGTCCGTGTCGAAGCCCCTCAGCATGTAGTACAGCAGGTTCATCTGCAGCCCCTGCCACAGGAGGGCGCGGAAGTGGTTCCCGTACGTGGCCACGGCCCTGGCGTCCCCTTGGACTCTCTTGACCAGGATGTCCAGGAGGTTGACGCTGAGCCCCGGCCGCTTCACCGTCAGGTAGTGGTAGAGGCTGGCCACGCTGCTCTCCGTGGCTGTGTTCTCGTAGAAGGTGGTGAACCTCTCGGCCAGCCTCATCTTGGTCTGGTCAGGGATGGGCGCCATGCTGGCCCTCAGGAACTCGCTCAGCTTGTTCCAGGAGTTCTGGATTCGGGTCTCGTCTTGGGAGTAGACGCTGGCGTAGTTGGCCCACTGGACCTCGGTCTTCAGGGCGTGCAGCTGCAGCGTGATGGAGTCCAACTTGACGTTGACCTCCTCGAACTGAGCTTTGGCCAGGTCGTACACCGGGTCCTCCTGGCTCAGGAACGCCAGGGCGCAGTTGATGACGGCGCCGGCGAAGACCCCGAAGGCGGGCGCCAGGTCGGTCACCTTGAGGACGTTCTTCAGGAAGCCGGTCCAGCCGGTCTTCTTTGAGGAAAACATCTTTTTTAAAACGACGGCGGTCTCGTGGAAAAGGTTGAGCCCGGAGGCGGCCTTCTCCCTGTCGAAGTACTTGAGGGTGTCTGACTCAGCGGAGGAGAGAGGGTGGATGGAGCAGGCACACAGCAGAAGCACCAGCAGGCCTGAGGGCACCATGGCTACAGGGCAACACAGGACACAGCAACATGTTAGTACAACACAACAACATGTTAGTACAACACAGCAACATGTTAGTACAACACAACAACCCTAACATTCTAAACCTAGCATTCTAACATTCTAACCCTAACATTCTTACATTCTAACATTCTAACATTCTAACCCAATTCTAACATTCTAACCCAATTCTAACATTCTAACCCCGACATTCTAACATTCTAACCCTAACATTCTAATCCTGACATTCTAACCCTAACATTCTAACCCTAACATTCTAACATTCTAAACCTAACATTCTAACCCTGACCTTCTAACCCTAACATTCTAACATTCTAACCCTAACATTCTAACATTCTAACCCTAACATTCTAACCCTGACATTCTAACCCTAACATTCTAACTCTAACATTCTAACATTCTTTTTATTTTTTTATATTTTTATTTAACCTTTATTTAACCCGGCAAACATGTAAGAACAAATTCTTATTTACAAATGCAGCCTGACCAAAAAGCAATGGCTCTTTGGGGGGGGGGGGGAGCTAGAAATAAAACAAGGTTAAATAATTTACAACAATAAAACACTGGCAAATACAGATGCATTAAAATACTAACAGTCAGAGAGAGGGGAGAGAGAAGGAGGAGGTAGGGGTGAGGAAGAGCGGAGGTGAGGGATAGCGGGGGTAGTGGAGCAGGGGTACTTAAAATGAGGCAGTGATGGGTTATGGAATGGGTGAGAGACGGTGATCAGCAGGTGCATTGATCGACTATGGTTCGATGCAGGATTTGTTTGAAAGCAGTGAGTGAGGTGAGGGCGGTGAGTTTGAGGGTGTTCTGTAAGGTGTTCCAGTCGTGTGCTGCAGCGAACCGGAAAGCGCTGCGACCGGCAACGGTACGGGCTTTGGGGATGGTGAGTCGGACAAGATCACTGGATCTTAGAACGTTGACGGGGCGGTGAGAGAGGTGCAGAAGGGATGAGAGGTAGAAAGGTGTTTTGCAAAGTATGGTTCTGTAGATAAGATGAAGCCAGTGACAGAGCCGTCTGCTGTGAAGAGATGTAGATTCTAACCCTAACATTCTAACATTCTAACCCTAAAATTTTAACATTCTAACCCTAACATTCTAACCTTGACATTCTAACCATAACATTCTAACTCTAACATTCTAACATTCTAACTCTAACATTCTAACCCTAACATTCTAACATTCTAACTCTAACATTCTAACCCTAACATTCTAACATTCTAACATTCTAACGTCCATGTAGATGTTCAGTCTCACCGTCTGAAGTCTTCAGCAGCTTTAGTGTTTAGGGTTAGGGTTTAGTCTCAAACACTTGTTGTCTTCAGAGGTCAGAGGTCGCTCCTGTCTGTCCTTCCCTCTCTCCTCTCCTCCTTTAAAAGGACCAACCCAACTCCTCCCTCCCTCTCTCCCTCTACTCATCCCTCCCTACCCAGGTATCATGACCACACATGGTCAAAACACGGTTCTTCTACCAGCGAGAACTGCAGGACCCTGGTCACGTGACGGGAGGATGTGGTATCTCAGAGGTACAGTCTCCTTTACATTGTCTCCTGTTCCCACCTGCAGGTTTACTGCCCCTAATGAACCATGTAAATGGGCTGACTGATATAGACTGACTGTATAAATATACTGATATAGACTGACAGTATAGATATATATACTGATAGAGCTCCTTATTCCAAAGCGCTTTACAACAGCCTCTCATTCATTCATCCAATGGCGGCAAGCTACCATGCAAGGCGCCAGCCCGCTCATTGGGAGCAATTTGCCCAAGGACACCTCGATACGTGGCCAGCCGGGGTTCGAACCACCGCTCTGCCGACCTTGCTAAAAAAAATGCTGCTTTTGATACAGTAGATCACAGTATTCTAATACATCGTTTAGAAAACTGTGTTGGTCTTTCAGGACTTGTATTAGAGTTGTTTAAATCTTATCTAGCTGGTAGGCATTTCTCTGTTGTCCTGGGAGACTCTGTTTCTGATAATGTTGACATCACATGTGGGGTCCCTCAGGGGTCTATTCTTGGTCCCTTGCTCTTCTCCCTGTACATGATCCCATTAGGTGGAATCATCAGAAAACATGGTGTGAATTTTCATAGTTATGCTGATGACACTCAGCTGTTGTCGAATACCATGGGAACCTTGTTACCATGGGAACCTTGCTTTCAAACTGCAAACATGAAGCTAGGAATCTAGGTGTGATTATAGATTCTGACTTAAGCTTTGAGCCTCACATCAAATCTATCACTAGAAATGCTTTTTATCATCCACGGAATATTGCAAAAGTTACACATTTTCTCCGGCAAGCTGATGCAGAAGTGCTAATGCATGCTTTTGTTATTACCCGTTTGGACTATTGTAACAGTCTCCTTTCTGGTCTTCCGAAGAAAGCTATTAACCAGCTGCAATTAGTCCAAAATGCAGCAGCGAGAGTTTTAACCAAAACAAGCAGACGAGCTCATATAACTCCTATTTTAGAGACTACACCGGCTTCCTGTTAAGTTCAGAATAGATTTCAAGATCCTTCTGCTTCTTTATAAAGCTCTCACTGGCACAGCACCAGAATATGTTCAGACCTTTTGCTAGCATATCAGCCCAATAGAGCTCTCAGGTCTTTTGCTAGCATATCAGCTCAATAGAGCTCTCAGGTCTTCTGCTAGCATATCAGCCTAATAGAGCTCTCAGGTCTTCTGACGCTGGTTTTCTCTGTGTACCACATGTACAAAAGAAGAGATTTTGTGAGGCTGCATTCTCATTTTATGCACCCAGATTATGGAATGCACTGCCAGTTTACATTAGGGATGCAACCTCAGTACATACAGTATGTTCAAGTCAAGACTAAAAACCCATCTTTTTAATATTGCCTTTAAATGAGGTGCAAATTGAGGTGTAATGTGGTCTGACCACCTGGTACCATGACCACACCTCAGGTACCATGACCACACCTCAGGGACCATGACCACACCTCAGCTAACATGACCACACCTCAGCTAACATGACCACACCTCAGCTAACATGACCACACCTCAGCTAACATGACCACACCTCAGCTAACATGACCACACCTCAGGGACCATGACCACACCTCAGGGACCATGACCACACCTCAGCTAACATGACCACACCTCAGGTACCATGACCACACCTCAGGGACCATGACCACACCTCAGGGACCATGACCACACCTCAGGGACCATGACCACACCTCAGCTAACATGACCACACCTCAGGGACCATGACCACACCTCAGCTAACATGACCACACCTCAGGGACCATGACCACACCTCAGCTAACATGACCACACCTCAGCTAACATGACCACACCTCAGCTAACATGACCACACCTCAGGGACCATGACCACACCTCAGCTAACATGACCACACCTCAGGGACCATGACCACACCTCAGGGACCATGACCACACCTCAGGGACCATGACCACACCTCAGCTAACATGACCACACCTCAGCTAACATGACCACACCTCAGGGACCATGACCACACCTCAGCTAACATGACCACACCTCAGGGACCATGACCACACCTCAGCTAACATGACCACACCTCAGCTAACATGACCACACCTCAGCTAACATGACCACACCTCAGGGACCATGACCACACCTCAGCTAACATGACCACACCTCAGCTAACATGACCACACCTCAGGGACCATGACCACACCTCAGCTAACATGACCACACCTCAGGGACCATGACCACACCTCAGCTAACATGACCACACCTCAGGGACCATGACCACACCTCAGCTAACATGACCACACCTCAGGGACCATGACCACACCTCAGCTAACATGACCACACCTCAGGGACCATGACCACACCTCAGGGACCATGACCACACCTCAGGTACCATGACCACACCTCAGGGACCATGACCACACCTCAGGGACCATGACCACACCTCAGGGACCATGACCACACCTCAGGGACCATGACCACACCTCAGGGACCATGACCACACCTCAGGGACCATGACCACACCTCAGGGACCATGACCACACCTCAGGGACCATGACCAAACCTCAGCTAACATGACCACACCTCAGCTAACATGACCACACCTCAGCTAACATGACCACACCTCAGGGACCATGACCACACCTCAGGGACCATGACCACACCTCAGGGACCATGACCACACCTCAGGGACCATGACCACACCTCAGGGACCATGACCACACCTCAGGGACCATGACCACACCTCAGGGACCATGACCACACCTCAGCTAACATGACCACACCTCAGCTAACATGACCACACCTCAGGGACCATGACCACACCTCAGGGACCATGACCACACCTCAGGGACCATGACCACACCTCAGGGACCATGACCACACCTCAGCTAACATGACCACACCTCAGGGACCATGACCACACCTCAGCTAACATGACCACACCTCAGGGACCATGACCACACCTCAGCTAACATGACCACACCTCAGGGACCATGACCACACCTCAGCTAACATGACCACACCTCAGCTAACATGACCACACCTCAGCTAACATGACCACACCTCAGGGACCATGACCACACATGGTCAAAACACGGTTCTTCTACCAGCGAGAGCTGCAGTAAGCCTGGTCACGTGACGATGGATCCCTCTAATGAACCATGTCAATGGACTGACTGATGTAGACATATATACTGATATAGATATATATACTGATATAGATATATATATATATATACTGATATAGATATATATACTTATATGGATATATATACTTATAGATAGATATATATATACTTATATAGACATATATACTGTATATACTTATATGGATATATATACTTATATAGTTATATAGATATATATATATATACTTATATAGACATATATACTGATATAGACAAATATACTTATATATATATATATATATATATATATATATATATATATATATATACATCTGGCACCGTCGGAGGTGCGACAGGCAGCAATGCCCAGCAGGTATACCCACCTGTGCTTTCATATATAGCTCCTTATTCCAAAGCACTTTACAACGGCCTCTCATTCACCCATTCACACACACATTTACCAGGGTTAGACCAGGGTTAGGACCAGTGTTAGACCAAGGTTAGACCAGGGTTAGGCCAGGGTTAGGGCCAGGGTTAGACCAGGGTTAGACCAGAGTTAGACCAGGGTTAGGACCTGGGTTAGGACCAGGGTTAGACCAGGGTTAGGCCAGGGTTAGACCAGGGTTAGGGCCAGGGTTAGACCAAGGTTAGACCAGGGTTAAACCAGAGTTAGACCAGGGTTAGGACCTGGGTTAGGACCAAGGTTAGACCAGGGTTAGACCAGGGTTAAGACCAGGGTTAGACCAGGGTTAATGACAGTTAAGGTATCCGCTTGTTAAGTCTGACGTCAAAAGTGACGTTTAACTATTTCCGGGTCTAAACCAGAAATTCTCCGCACCAGAGTACCTGTGAACTACAGCGGTAGAATGACAGTTTAATCGTTTTTTAGACTCGGATCTATTCATTCAACAAGGGACACAGCACTTTCCCGTTTTCTCCATATTGTCAGGGTATTTGAGCCTTGGAAAAGCGCTATATAAATATAATTAATTATTATTATTATTTCTCCATTTCGAGCGCCTTAAGCATATTCAAGTATCAAGCATAATTGACCTACATTTGATTAACTTTAATACATTAGAGGTGAGGCGATACCTCACCTCTAGTGAGTGGCCCAGCCTTGAGTATATTTATCTGTATGTGGCCCTCTGTGAAAAAAGTTTGGACACCCCTAACCTATAACATCCTCCCGGACCATCCACCTCTAACAACAACAGGAGGCATTACTCTGAAGGAAGTCAACAACTTCAAATACCTGGGCTCATGGGTCAACTCGTCTGAGCAAGAGTAAGAGAGGAAGGCGCTTGCATGAAGGACCTTGAACTGTATGGCCAGTGTGTGGCAGTCCAACCTCCCACAATGGATCAAACTCAGCTTCTTCTATGCAAAGTTAGAGTCTGTTGTCCTATACAGCTATGAATGCTAGACCCTGAAGCCTACCCTGCAAAGGTCCCTAGATGGGTGCTACACCAGAGTGCTGCTTACAGTACGTAACATCGACAAGAGCGAGCATATTACCAACAAGCATCTGTATGGGGGGTCACCAAGGATAAGCGAGAAAGTTGCGAGTCAGGAGAATGAGGCTGGCAGGTCACTGCCAGAGACACCCGGAGCTGCCAGCCAGTAAACTGGTTCTGTGGGAGCCAACACACGGGCATCGATCACGAGGGCGTCCCACACTAACATACGTGGACGTACTCAAGAAAGATGCAGGAGCGGAAAGTACCGGCAAGCTAGCCAGATGTATGGAGGATCGGGATGACTGGAAGCGCCAATGGAGGGCTCGAACAAGGACGAACTAGTCAGTCCGTTTTCTGGTCCTTTTGCATGAGGATAGTGATGACCACAGCAGTGGTTTTCATACTCTTCCTTGTTAAATAAGATTTGGTTCAGGATATTGCCTAATCAGTACCTCACTAAGTAGAATGTGGTGTGAGGTGTTGGAATTCAACAGTCACTGGAATGGAATGGCTGCCACATGTAGGCTAGCGGTGCTGATTTCAGAAATATTTGCAGTGGTCTCTTAATTTTTTCCAGAGTTGTATATTTTCATAATAGCTCTTGGCTCATTAATTATCCTACAGTATATTACACATAAACACAGAAATAAATGTCAGTAAGACAGAGCTACAGTACATATATTACAAAGTGTGAGTCATGCACTGCAGATAAAAAAGATTTACAAAAATTGTCATAAATCATTCGAAAATGAAATATCCTCAGGACTGCTTAAGTTTGTTGTGCAGGTTTTGATTACCTTTTAATAATTGGAGATGTCAATATAGACAATGAAACACAAAACTTTAATTTTTTAAATTAACAAGTCATAAGTACACACATCTTGCTTTTAACCTCACAAATACTGTAACATAACATCATGCAAACAAATAGTGTAATTCCTTTAACTTGTTTCTTCAAACATAAACATTTAACTGAAAAGAGTAACACATATTATATTTTTAACATAACACATAATGTGCACTGCAATCTTCAATCTTTAACTGTGATACGACATTTACATAAATACAACCGTATAATTCAAACAATCCACTATGTAACACAACAGGTCTTCAGTTGACAAATCACCCAATCACATTTTACAGTTAGAATGTCTCCAGTTTGATCATTCTGCAACACACTGTGCTTTCATTTCCCTGAGGCACTGGACATACAAGTCATTGCATCAATAACCCATCACCAAGAACCAACCCAGATACAGTATTTATATAACATATATTTATATAATATTTGAAAATGTACATTCACAAAATGGCATGGCAAAGCACTTTTAGGGTAGATTACAATAATATAATGTATCACAACATTCACTTTTACAATAGAACTATACCTTATTGAATTGACATAAAACACAATGCACAATATCCACTGCAATGATCCCCTGGAGTGTTCTAATGAGCACATCACTCTATATCATATCACACATAACTCAATTCTTCCTCTCTTTCCCCTCCTCTGACTCACAGGTGGCAACACATATCTCTCCATGTCTTGCAGACATCTCTGCTTGGATGTGAGACCACCACCTCAAGCTCAACATTAACAAAACTGAGATACTCTTCCTCCCTGGGAAAGCCTGCCCTCTCCAAGACTTCACCATCACAGTAGAGAGCTCTACGGTGACCTCCTCCCTCACAGCCAAGTAGCTTGGGGTGATCCTTGACAACCACTTATCCTGTGTGGTGGACATCACAGCAACAGCACGCTCCTGCAGATTCTTCCTATATAACATCAGAAGGATACGTCCATTCCTCACCAGAGAAGCGGCACAACTCTTGGTCCAGTCAGTTGTAATCCCCCGCCTTGACTACTGCAACGCACTCCTGGCCGGGCTCCCCGCCTCCGCCATCAGACCTCTGCAGCTCATCCAGAATGCTGCCGACCGTCTGGTGTTCAACCTCCCAAAATCCTCCCATGTTACCCCTCTCTTTCGCACCCTTCACTGGGTCCAGATAGCAGCTTGCATCAGATTCAAAACAAAGGGAACAGCCCCTTCCTACCTGCAAGCAATGGTCAAACACCTGCCCGTTCACTCCGCTCTTCCACCTCTGCAGGCCGACTGCTACATGGATGCAGCAGTCGCGCTACTCAGTCACGGCTCTTCACTGCTCTTCACTGTCCTGTCACCCCACTGCTATCAGGACTGCAGAGTACCTCCCTATCTTCCGCCGTAGACTGAAGACCCATCTCTTCAGGCTACACCTTAACTATCCCTCCTGAAACATCGACATCCCCTCTATCCCTTGTACAGTTTATTTACTGTTAAGATAAATGTTAAATAAATAAAGAAATAATTCCTTTGTTCTTCTAGCATTACGGCTACCTAGATTACTTTTTTCTGCTATGACTGTAGGATACATGATTTACTTAGTACTTAGTCAAATATATTTGTTGTATATTGCTTTGGATAAAGACTTCTGCTAAATGACAAAAATGTCAAATGTAAACATCACATACATCTAAAATCCTCTACACTTGTGTACATTTACAATGATTGTAGCAAAAGTTAACATTGTATGAATTGCCTGCAAGACTAACTTTATTTGAATGAAGAGCTATCTATTTGCATCTTTCTTCTTTTGCATTGAGTGTTACTGTATATCTTGACAAGAGAAAAACTACAAAACAAACATTATTCATGGAAAATTGGTACGCTTTTGGATTTGTTTAGTTTTTCTTGAATCAAAGCCACGTTACAAGGATAGTAGATGTAAACTGTGTTTTGATGAATACTGTGAAATTATTCTGATCTGCATTCTTTCAGCACAAGGCCAAGTTGCAGCGGGTGATACTGCTCTGTGGAGAGGGTGATCGGCTGTGCCCTGCCCCCCCTCAAGACCCTACATGACACCAGGGCTCTGAGGAGGGCAAGGAAGATAATGGCTGACACCTACCACCCTGCCCATGGCCTCTTCACTCTGCTTCGTTCCAGAAAGAGGCTACGGCTGTTAAAGGCTGAGAAAGTCCGCCACGGACTCAGTTTTTTCCCCTCAGCCATCCGCCTGGTAAATAACTCAAATGACCCTAACCCTATGTGTTACAACATAAATGGCAATAAATGTTATCTGAATCTGAATCTGAAAGATGACAGATGTTTTATATTGGGTAAAATTTAAAGGTGAGCCATTGAATAATATTTACTACTGGTACTATTATTGATGAACAACTCTAAAACTTTCTCTAAATTAGACTTTGGCCCAATCCCAATACACACCTTGCCCCTTACCACTTAGCCCTATCCCTCTGTTTTGCGCGTTCACGCGTAGGGGTAGGGTGTCCCGATTCTTGTTGGGATAGAGGGGTAGGGTGAAGCGGTAGGCCTCCAAACCGAGTCTTATGAGAAATCTCCCTGAATGAAGAATCATCGACAAGCAACAAAAGAAACCCAAAAATCGAAGTATTTTCTTTGTTAATAAAGATTTTTAAAATGATGATAACCATCGTATTATCTTTGGCCCAATCCCATTTGTTATTTTTACCCCTCGCTTTTAGTGCCCCTCGCTTTTCTACTTTCCCCTCGGAACTGAGTTACAAGGGGTAGTGGTTGAAATCTTCCACTATGAAATGGGACAACCCTTCAAAACTCTGATACGTCATCAGTAGTATCATAGAAAAAGCATGGACGCTCGTGATTCGTTCACAACTACTTATAAGTTTAACGCTATCAATCGATCAAACAAGTCATCAAATAAAAAAGAACAATGCTTCATTACCAAGCCAGTTAATGACAGAATAGCGGTGCTCTGTAGGCTAGCAACCAGTGTTCCTATCCTGCCAGTCTGCACTGATATTAGAGAACCGGTAACAAGTGCAACAACTTCGCTGCTGGACTTTGCTTAGTTAAATTCTGTTAAATTTTGTTATGCTTGTTATAAAGATAAGGTCTCAAATACATTGAAAGCGAAAGTCGAATGCAAAAATCCTATGGTTTAATAAACCACCCAAACCGCACCAAACAAACAACTGAGTAGAACTACGTGGCAAAGCAACAATTCTCATCAAGGCTCACGGGAGTGGAAAAACTAGGTGTGCTAAGCGCTGAAATAATTGTCCCCCATCCTGATAAAAACTGTGCGTGCATAAGCACATACGTACATGTGCGCATGCCTGAATGTGCGGTACACTTATGGGTGCCAGTTTGGGGGTTTGAAAATGTGGTCACCCTAATTTAACAGCCCTTCTGTGGGCTTCATGTAATCCATCATATCATGCTTACAGGACTGACCTGACCTGGCTTGGTAACGGTTAGATAGTTGCTATGGCGGTAGGTTGTCTTGCCCTGCTCTACCACTTTGTTGTGGCCACTGTTGACACCTTGGCTATGCGGGGTATGCCGTGTCATCTGGAACGAGGAGCATCTGAAGGAGCCTGTAAGGGTTGTGTTGTTCTCTGACTCAGTGAGCACAGTTGTTCTCCGACAATACCGCTTTAGGCCAAGCCGGAAATGGATAGTGAATAGGCCGTAAGTGATGGGGTCCAAGCAAGCATTGAAGAGGCCAAAGATAAAGAGCATATGAGTCAAAGAATGAGAGACAGTCTCTTCCAGATCATCAGGGAAAAACCAGTACCACAGACCCAACAGGTAGTATGGGGTCCAGCAGATAATGAATGAAGTCACAATAACAATGCTCATTTTTAAAGTCCTCATCCGTGCTTTTGGAATGTTGTTGTGGGAGCGACGGAGATGCACTTCATTTGAGGACCCTGGAACAAATACATGTATATTTACACTTATGATTACTGCAACTAACAGGCCTACCATAATTGAACAAAGACAATTGGACATTTGACTAGTCGAATATATTTAATTAGTCAAATATATTCATCAAATGAGACCATGCTTGTGCTTGCTGCAAAATACTAACACTAGTACTAATACAGAAACCACATATACAATTACTGCCACAAGAATAAGAACAGAAATACACAATAAAAAGATAAAAAGATGGAATTTGACCTACTATTTCCTCGGGTCATTCGACTGGAAATCTCAACCAGGATACGTGTATAACAGAAGATCATAATGACCAGAGGCAGCAGGAAAAGACACACAAAGGTGAACATGTTGTAGAGGGTCTCTTGCCAGTGTTTGACAAAACTTCCCCTGGTAGTACACTGGGTGAAGCTCTCTGGGACTGTGATTGTCACATTGTGGAATATGATCATCTGCGTGGAAAAAAAACAAAATTACAATGTTAATTATGCTGCTAACTGCTAACAGTGCATTATGTTGATTTATATATTCATATTATTTATTCACATCTTATAATTACCCTGAAAATAATACACTAAGAGACATTCTGTGTAAATCGTGCATTGATGTCAATTGGAAATTTGCTCAATGATTTGAGGTACATTTGAGGTTAGCTTTTCACCCACAGTGCATAGTGCCCACATTATTACTGTCTTTATTGCATCACTGAGTCATTTACATTACATTTCATCTTTGGCATTTAGCAGACGCCTTATTCCAAAGCGATTTACTATCAATACATTTGACTAAGCAAGTGAATCATCAATCCACCAGTCGTTGCAGGAAGAGTAATCTAGCTCAGGCCCGGGGCCCTTGGTGCAGTGTAATTACAGTGTCGTTTTTTTCCGTTTCCCAATGGGGATAGCATTTTGAGGGAGGTGTGACTGCACTGTGAAACATAATTTTTGCATGTGTAGTGGATTGATAATGTCAGCTTCCAATAATTTGACTCTAATGTAATTATCACTACGTGCAAAGAATTGTTGAGTTTGTACTGATTTAGTTAATTAATCAAATGAGGCTTGAATTATTCTGTATACTTATATAATTATTACAAGGCAAATACTTCATAGAAAATGAACATTCTAGTAGAGAGAGAGACAGAGGGATGACCACAAAATCATTGTGTCAAACAATGCTCCTCACTACTCAATGAAATGAACCTCACTACAGGACAAAGAAAAAAGGATAAGCTATTCTTGACCCTGACCTCTGCTTTTATATCATGTTACAACCACAGCATTTCAATTAGGAGCTGATGATAAGGAGACACAACCACCATTCATCATCTCCTACTCCTATACTGATGACATCACAGCTCTGACACCCCTCAAGATATTCCAGACCTCACAGCCATTTTGCTCCTCAGTCGATAGGCTCACAATGTAGGGGGCAGAATAACTCCCCCTTCAAATGCATTAGATTTTCCAACAGTGAATGTGTCAAAATGCTCCCCTAAATGTATCGCACAACTTGTTTGTTTGCAAATCTCATTGTACACTGTAACTGCCAAAGTAATTCCCATGTTATAATCCATAGCTTTAGCAAAAGTAGGTCCCATATATCTAAACGTCCAACCTGATATTTGAAAGTTATCTGCATAAATTAAATTATTGGCAAGTGATCCTGACGTGAATGTGATATACAGCTGCAAGGTTATGCATTTCTATGTTTTTTTGGTTTTACTAAAATATCTCACATCACAGGATATGTGCTGGATGTCTCCTTGCTATGGTGTCTTTAGACCAGATTGACAAAACACTGAATCTCTTGAACCTTACCTGGGGCACAGAGAGAATCACACTCATTGTCCAAGCCACAGACAACATGATTTTGCTTCTCTTCTTGGCCTCACTGATAGCCAATGGGTTAAGGATTGCAGACTGTCGATCCAAGCTAATGACTACAGTGACAAAAGCACAGGAGTACATTGCAACAAGTTTCAGGAACATCAACACCCTGCAGGCGATGTCTCCTGCCTGCCATTGAACTGTGATATTCCAGACAGCATCAACAGGCATTACGATGAAAGTCACCAACAGGTCTGCGACAGTCAGGTTGATTATTAGGATTCTGACATGGGATTTGCGCTTGCCGGTGGTGCTGGCAGCCCACAATACAGCAAGGTTGCACACAGCTGAGACAGCACAAAGAGTAAAGGTAATGATCACTCTGACTTTGGCTGCTGTAGAGAAGGTGGGCAGCTGAAGAGCATCTCCATTTGTGCTCTTGTTGCAGGTGAGGGCGGGTGCTTCACAGCTGCCATTCAGTGTTTGTTCGGTCATTTGGTGAAACATCTTGATCTCAGGTATTTGGAAACTGTCAGTCATATCCATGAGGCGCACAAGGGACAATGTCCCTGCTGAGTGTTGTCCATCAATGTGTTCTTGTGAACATTTTGGTCAAACTGTAAGAATAAATGGTTGGAAAATTAAGTAATTGCAAAATATTCTGTTTGTGCTCTTGTTTCACTGACAGACAAACAAACAAACAATGCTTCATTTGCCATACCAATGAGACTAATACTTCATACAATGATCGCTTTGCATTTCCTTAAATTCAGGTGCACATATTTTAGTTTATAGTTTTATAGGGTGAGTCATCTGATTTGTATACACATCAAAGTATTGGTATAGAATACAGTAGGCCTACATCACAAGAGTTCCTAATTCATAGTTCCATGTAATACTTATCAGTTATGTTGAAGAAACACATTGAGTAGGCCTAATTGGACAAATGCTTTTAATGTATACATTTTTCATTTATTTCACCCTCAAAATCATTGGAAAATTAAGTCTTATTTTTTTTTATTTGTTTGTTTAGTTTAGTTTAGTTTATTAGTTTATTATATCGAGGACAATCCAAATACATGAACCATATAAAATACAGTAAAAAAGGCAGCGTTAGCCTAGTCGGCTAATTTTCAGCTGAAGTCCCCGGCCAGTTGCAACATGGCATCCTGAAAAGTAACGTCATTAGTTAAAATAAAACATTTAAATATTCTAAGAACACGTGGCTGAGACAAGGTACCCCAACATCACACTTGACAAAAAAAACACGTAAGCAAGCTGAGGGGATTGAAGGGGCTACAACAAACACCACATACACACTTATGGGGGCAGCGACATTTCAAGCACATAGAAGCCACAGGACAATTACAGGCCACACAACATTAAGCACTTACAAACAGCAATACATTAAACAAAACAAAACATACAAAAAAAAGGCATTATGGGGAGGCAGCACAGAGAGGGATTAATGAGGACAAGTATAGTTCTGTGTCAGCCAGGCTTTCATGTGTGTTGTGAAGGTGGAGTAAGTATGTATGTCTTTGAGTTGGTTGGGTAGTGAGTTCCAGTTTTCTATTGCTATCACTGAGAAGGATTGCTTACTGAAGGTGCTTTTCCTGAATGGAACTATAAGGTCACCACGAGAGGTGCTTCTGGTGGGCCGTAAGCTGTGGTCACGCTGGTTTATGAAAGAGTTAAGCGGGGGAGGAGCTTTGTTATGCAGAATTTTATGGATGAGACAGATGTTTTTGTATTTGATGGTGTCTTCCCAGCTAAGGTATTTATATTTGTCTAGGATGGTACAGTAGTGTGTGCTGTTGGGCTTCTGGTCCATGACCTTAAGGGTCCGCTTGTATAGGGTGGCTAATGGCTTTAGGGAAGTGCTGTATGCATGGCCCCAGCTTGTCAAACAATATGTGAGGTGCTACATAATTGATGCGTCCATATATAGTCTGGCAGCACTCATGGTCAGTGAGCTTCTGATGTACCTGAAGTTTGCCAGGCCAAACTTCACCCTACCAGACACTTTCTTGATGTGCTCTTTGAAAGTCAGGTTTGAATCAATGATGATCCCTAAATATTTGAACGACGGAACTATACTAATGTTTTGCCCTGAAATGGTTATGTTTGCCGTGGTCATATTGTGTTGTTTGGAGAAGAACATTCCTACAGTTTTTTTAACGTTGAGCTGGAGGCAAGAGCTGTTGAGCCATTTGGTGACCTTTTCCATAGCAGTGGTCATTTTAAGTGGAAATATTGTTAAGGTTATGTGGCGAAGAACCCTGCTGCAGCAGACCTAAATTACTTCCACCCCATTGCACTAACCCCCATCATCATGAAATGCTTCGAGGGGTTGGAGGTGGAACGTGTTTCCTGGGTGTCCACATCTCTGAGGACCTCTCTTGGACCCTCAATTCCCCCACCCTGGTCCAAAAGCCACAGCAGCATCTATACTTCCTGAGGAGACTAAAAAAAGCCCAGTTGTCTCCCAGGATTCTGGTAAAAAAAAATCGGTGCACCATCAAGAGCATTCTGACTAACTGCATAACAGTGTGGCATGGCAGCTGCTCTGTCTCTGACCGGAAGGCCCTGCAACGTGTGGTGAAAACCGCCCAGTACATCACCAGTGCCCAACTCCCTGCCATCGAGGGCCTCCAGGATAATCATTGAAGACACCTCTCACCCAAGTCACAGTTTGCCGTCAAATAGTTGCATGTGTGCAGTAGGCCTATAGGTTTAGGTTAAAACCAGACTTCAGTTGTGACCAACTTTGTGGAATAATTGAATAATTTTAGAATAATTAGAAAAAAAGGGTTAAGCATTAATGACATGAGGCTGGGAGGGGGGTTAACGGTAGTCCATTGTCTAGTCTATTTAGTAGCATATAATTGTGCTTAGAGCCTTTTTTCAGCCTGATGCATCTTAGAAAATGACTGGGCTTGGTGAGATGGGGTCTAGGGTGTGGGATAACAGGGCAGGGGGCAACCCCAGGGGGGAGGGGTCAGATATTGGTTGGCAGTGGAGACTGAATGTCAGCTCTTTTTTAGATTAAGCAATTATGAAGTGATTATAGAAAGCTTTGTGTGTGTGTGTGTGTGTGTGTGTGTGTGTGTGTGTGTGTGTGTGTGTGTGTGTGTGTGTGTGTGTGTGTGTGTGTGTGTAAACTATGTAAAAGCATTAGTACAAAAACATAGGCTACAAAATATTTCAAGGTAGTGAAGACATTCAAGGCAAGGCAAGGCAAGTTTATTTGTATAGCACATTTCATACAACAGGGGCAATTCAAAGTGCTTTACATGCATTATTTAAAAATACAGCAAGAGGAGCATAAGAAAATAAAAATTACAATGAATAAAGGCAAATACAAGAAGTAAATAGATAAAACATTTAAAAAGACAATAGTTAATGGAAAAAAGACATTGATAGAAGTGTTTGTGTTTAATCATAACTGGTGCAAAACATGAAGGTTTTTTAGCTTAGATTTAAATATTTTAAGGGTTTGGGCCTGTTTGATTCCAAACAAAAATATCCTCCCTAATAATAATATCTCCCTAAAAGGACTTGCAGTGTAGGACATTAGCGGTTGTGTTTCCGCATGATCGCAAGGTCAGTGGTTCAATCCACGGCTCCTCCTCTCCACGTGTCGAGGTGTCCTTGGGCAAGACACTGAGCCCCAAATTGCTCCCAATGAGTCAGTGCCTTGCATGGTAGCTTGCCACCATTGGTGTGTGAATGTGCGTGTGAATGAGAGGCCATTGTAAAGCGCTTTGGAATAAGGCGCTATATAAGTGCAGTCCATCCCAATTTCAAATTTCCATTACACACACACACACACACACACACACAGTGCTGTAATTAGAATCCACATACTGGACATTTAAAGAATTACCCAAACACCCTCGCACTGTTACTTACTCTCTCTCTCAATTACATTTAAAGGGCTTTATTGGCATGGGAAACATAATGAGGGGGTGGACATTAAGCCCATTTAACTTCTCAATTAAAAGGTGCGGCTGTATCGTGTTACATTACATTACATTTACATTTTTGGCATTTAGCAGACGCCTTATTCCAAAGCGACTTACAATCAATACATTTGAATGCTATGCATGTGAATCATCAGTCCAGCATTCGTGGCAGGAAGAGTAATCCAGCTCAGGCCCGGGGCCATTGATAGAAGGAGAAACCTTCTTTTACCACCTTTTTCTAAAACCCTTTTTATTTTTTATTTTTTTTAATACAGAACTGTTAAATGCAGAACTAAAATCTACAAATAAGAGTCAGACATAAGAGGTAGGGTCCTCTAAAATATGAAGTGCACCATGGCTGAGGTCACATCATGTACCTGTATTACATCTTTTTTTCTTAAGTAATGTTTTCTGAGTGGGGCAGTCCCACTCATATGTTTTCTTTTATTGGACAGATACAGTGAAGACAGACAGGAAAGTAAGGAGAGAGGACATGTCAGCAGGGCATGGGCCGGATACGAACCCATGCAGACATGGGCATATGTGTGCACTGTAGACCGCGGTGCTAGACCACAGGACCACCCCAGGCCACTGTATTACATCTATATAAGCAAACTGAAAAGGATCCAGAGAACACTTACTGACTACATTTTTCACTTTGTTGATAATGAATTTCTCAAAACATTTCATAACATCAGAAGTCAAAGCGACTGGTCACAGGTCATTATTTTCCTTGCAGCTTGCCTTCTTAGGAACAGGAATAATGATAGCATCTTTCCAGCATCTCTCACAGTGTGAGAGTCCAGAGACTTCTGGAAGATACCAGACACCAGCCGGTTGCATAAAGATAGACCCAGTCTTAGACTTAGATCTCACTTTAAGTCAGACTTGCTATAGACTCTAAAATGTTCCTGTTGCATAAAGCTAGCCTATGAGTGACTAAAGTAAGACTTAGATAGCCTGTCACACAATGCATTCTAGGTAAAAAAAAACAAAACATGGTGGCCGAAACAGCTACACCTGCTGAAAACGTATGTATATTGGAGGAATATAATGTGGAGAAAAATATACTGCTTAGCAGTTTTAACCAGTGAAGTAGTTTACCGTGATGGAGTTACAGTGTTAGCTAGCTACTAGCCCTGACTTGTTCCCATAGCAACACAGCTCTTAAATCAAGCTTAGCTAGGGGGGAAGGAGGCTAACTTTCTAACCTCAAAATAAGTCAGTCTTATTTTTTATGCAACAGGCAGTCTTAATTAGACTGGTCTAAGGCTTAGACCAGTCTTAATCTATCTTTATGCAACCGGCCCCAGGCCTCAGCCAGATCCTCACTGCAGGACTTTAGCATGAGCCCAGAGATGCGATCCGGTCCAGAGGCCTTCCTAGGGCCGGTGTTAGAGAACAGTCTCTGTACCTCACGCTGCTCGATAGTGATACCTGCTTCCAACTCAGGCAGCGCCTGGAGAGCCACCGTTTGCTCCTGCGAGAAGTCGGGAGTCTGAAACCTGGCATAACAATTATTAAGTTCATTGGCTTTCTCATCCTTGTTTAGAACACTAACGCACACTTTTAGCTGGGGCCATGTTTGTCATAAATTTCATGGAGTCCAATCGTGTTCATAGAAGAGCAATGGGATTCAAATGTCTCTTTCTGTTTCCTCTTGGCCCCCCTTAATTTGTGATTCAGTTCTTTTTGGATGTTCCTCATGGCCACAAGATCCTTATTCCTGAATGCAATTCTCTTCTGAACTATGCACTTTTTGATTTCCTTCGAGATATAGGATTTGTTGTTATGGTACATAGTTATAGATTTCAGGGGTAACACGTTATCTCTGCAAAATGTGATATAATCTGTAATAGTGACAGTAGCCTTGAAGGTCCAGGCCGTGAAAGAGGTCCCAGTTGGGTCCAGGCCGTGAAAGAGGTCCCCTAGCTGGACAACATTGTGGTCAGAGTTACCTAATGAATGAATGAATGAATGAATGAATGAATGGTCTTTATTGTCATTAATACAGTACAGGTACCATACAACGAAATTTAGGAGGGGGGGCTCCCCTGGTGCTTGGAAAAAAGACTAAAAACAAGAGAGCCAAGGATAAAACAAAAAAGAGAAAAGAGCTGGTTGACATAAATAAGGCTATGTACACTATCTACTATACTATACTACTATACTATACAATAAAACACTGTGCTGTACACTATGCTATGCTATAAATATCCAAACTTTTTCCTATATCTGAACCTAACTTTTTCCTATATCTGAACCTTATGTACATGGGGATTTAGAGCTGGCAGTGTAGGCGTCCTTAACATTGTCATAGCATTTATCCAGGATTCGTTCATCTCGCGTGTTACAGTCTACATACTGCTTGATTAAAGTCGGCGGCAATAAAAAAGGTGCTTCAGGAGTGCGTTTCAATTGTCTGTGCACACAGTCTGCTATCGCGCTGGCTGCTTTAGCAGCATTACCACTAGGTGGAATGTAAACTGTACATAGTACAATTATTCCCAAACTCTCGAGGAAGATTAAAGGGCCTGAGGCTTAAACATACCAGCTCATTGTCAGGGTTGCAGACAGACTATCTCATAGCCGGTCAAAGTATTGTTCTATTGTTGTAAACACCACATAAAACACTTGGCACTCTAGGTGGTGAATGTTCCGGAAGTCTTTGGCAGTTAGTGAGTTAAGTGATGTGTCTACTCTGTGTGCTCACCCCTCCTCTGCCTCTCTCCATCACCTTCTCTGTCTTCTGTTGCCGTCTCTCTTGTCTACTCTCTTCTCTTGCTGTCTCTTGAGTATTCTATGTCCTTGTATCTTTTGTCTACCCTCCTCACTCGTTTTGTCCTGGTTGAAAAAAGTGTTAACACTTTAGTTGATTTAATAGTAATTTAACAGACTTATTCACCTCATCTGCAAATGTAACAACAATCAACAATCAACCATGTTTAACTTTGTCACTGTCTGTATTTCACCTGTTATAGGCCTAATTTATGCAAATAAATCCGGCCGTGGGGAGCCCATTCCACCAGCGGGGAGCCAGTATAGTGAAGAGACGTGACCGGGCAGCGTGACTGCAAGACTGATGTTTGTGGGGTGACCATTGCCTGCCGTTTGCTTTTACATGAGAACATTTTTGGAGATTGAACACCAAACGGGCAGCAGCATTCTGGATGAGCTGCAGAGGTCTGATGGCGGAGGCGGGGAGCCCGGCCAGGAGTGCGTTGCAGTAGTCAAGGCGGGAGATGACCAGTGACTGGGTCAAGAGTTGCGCTGCTTCTCTGGTGATGAATGGTCGTATCCTTCTGATGTTGTAAAAGAAGAATCTGCAGGAGCGTGCTGTCGCTCCGATGTTCTCCGCACAGGATAGGCGGTTGTCCAGGATCACTCCAAGGTTCTTGTCTGACTGGGAGGGGGTTACAGTAGAGTTCTCCACTGTGATGGAGAAGTGAGCAGACTTTCCCAAGGATGAAGAGTAGCTCAGTCTTGTTAAGGTTGAGCTTGAGATGGTGGGCTGACATCCATGTAAAGACATGCAGAGACACGTGTTGCCACATCAGGTCAGAGGGGGGGAAGGACAGGAAGAGTTGAGTGTCATCTGTGTAGCTGTCTTGCATTCCTGTTTGTTACTGTCTCTCTCCATTATCTACTATTCTTTCTCTGTGTCCAGGGCCGGCTCTAGGCATTTAGGTGCCCTAGGCGAGAGTATGATTTGATGCCAACCCCCCCGATAAAATTTTAGGGGCACCACCACCACATTAACCCACCAGTACTGCCTCATCACCACCCATACATTCAACAGTAAAAATATGGACAACAATGGTTTCAAGACAACAATATTTATTTTTATAAATTAAAATTACAGAAATCAGAAAACAAGGTACAAATAAACATATTGAAACATTAATAGTGCAATCAGAAATCAGAATGGGATGTCTGTAGGCTGTAGAGTTGCCAGTTGTTCCTTCACCTGCAGGCAAATCCAAACATACACCTCTAATGTCAACTTTATGACACTGTTATGAAGACCATATGAATAAATAAGATGTATTTATTAGTAGCACATCCATACTGTTATACCACTGCATTAAGTCCTTTGTGTCATTCTACTACATATAAAGTAGCACTGTACAAATAAACTTTATTTGATTTGACCTATGCCTACATTTCATTAGTAACAAGGTCTAACTGTAACATACAATAATAATAATAATAATAATAATAATAATAATAATAATAATAATAATAATAATGACAACAAATAATTGGCTGAACTTACATGGTGTAGATGGGAGAGATGTCCCTTCTCCAGCACCTGGGTCTGGGGGCTTCTGTATTTCCTGAGTGCATCTGGACAGTTATAGAGTAGATATTAGCCTATTACAAGCTAAAACATTTAGCTAGCTGCAGAGTAGGACTCATAAACAGAACCATCATCAAAAAGCAGTTTATATGAAACAGGAAAACTAAGCCTAATTGCTAAATCCCCCAAAAGCAAGAAAGCAGGTAACTTTAGCCTGCAGAGTAGAGAGTTGATGTTGATCGACCAGACGACCACCATGTAGCTAGCTGAAGTGAATTAGCTAGCAGCTATCAAGTGGGCTAAAACCATCTAAATTCATATAGTAGCAAGGTGATTTGTTTGTTGTGAGCAGCAGGGACAAGCTAATATAAAATAAACATACCGGTAATTATCATATGTCAACAGAGCTAGCTAGCTATGTCGGGTTGCGGTGGGTAATGGCATGATGCTAGCTAGCTAGCTAGCGATTAGCGAATGTTTGCATAGCTTGATATTAACCCAAATAAGAAATGAAAATATTAATAAATGTACATGACATAGCCTACCTCTGTTATGTGTAAGTTTCTCCTGCTCCTCCTTTCTCCGCTTCCTCCCCTGTGCACCAGAGGGCTTACGCCGGGTGCACACAGGGCCATTGCGTTGCGATGCGTTGCGTCGTTCTGGCGCAACCTGGTGGGATGGACTTGACGTACTTCAACGTGCGATGCAGAAAGCTACATCTACTCGTGTTGCTAGCGAAGTTTCCCACAGAAGTGGGGGAAAAAACGTCAGATCAGATATGTAAACGTGTTATTTTGATAAACTGGACACATTTTGTGAATATATATGGTTACTTTCTCGCCTGAAAACATATAAAAACTTCATAAAATGACATATTAACACTTGTAGAGCCAAATTACAGATTTTAGCCAATGGCGGCCAAAATTGAGGATTTAAAATCTGAAGCGAGAGCTCCATGCAAGAAACTACTTCCGGTTGTTTTGACGGATCCAACGCAACGCAAAAGCTGAAAATGTTTGACTGATTGCCGCACCCTGACGGTCAAGAAACGCAATGCAGAGCAACGCAACTGATCAACGCAACGGCAACGCAACGGCCCCATTGAGATGAATGACTTCCGGTGCAACGCAACGCAATGGCCCTGTGTGCACCCGGCGTTAGTCCTTTTCATGCTTGATGCTTTATATATTTTGTATTACTAGCTGCTAGCTTGTAATTCTCAATGAATGTTGTGTAGAGAGGGCACGTTAGGTGTGGGCGGGTGGGCGGGTGGGCGGGAGGGGTTCACGCAAGAGGCGAGTGTGACTAATCGCAAAGCGTAATAGAGACAGTAGGCTGAGACATATTTTCATAGGGACATGAAATTCCTACAGACATAAAATTATTTTAATGAAAAAAATAAAAACCACCTATTTCGCTTATGCCTAGAACCGACCCTGTGTGTGTCTATAGACTATATATTTGTCTATATGTCTGTGTCTATATACTGTGTCTATAAATCTATATGGCCCTGTCTGTGTCTATATATTTATTTCTTTTTATCATCAAGAAGTTCGGGGCTAAAGCCCCGTAAGCCCATTCTCGTGACGCCCCTGTGCCATTCCTCCACCCTCATCCCTCCACATCCCCACAGTTGACAGCAATAAGAAAAAATCCCTATGCGGTTGAGTGAGTTGATTAAAACTGGAGTTCTCCTAACCATACCAATATTTCCACTTTCAATTTTCATGACACTGGTCAAATGTTAACAATGAGAGCAGCAACTTAATTTCCAATTATCTTGAGCGTGAAATAAATGACAAATTTAAACATTAAAAACAATTATTATTTGATTATTCAATGTGATTCTTCAACTTGGAAAATGTATCTGCATTACACAAAATAAGAAATCAAACTGATAGGCATTACACTGACCTTCGCGCATGTGTGGAGCACAAATGGAATGAATAACAATATGTCTAAAGATATATTAAATACACAATCAATGAAATGTGGGGGGGAAAAATAAGGGTCTTGGGTATGATATGTTATATGTATGTATTTCAGTTGCAATAGTGCAAACGATTTCCTCTGCCTGATAATTTCATAAGCACCACAAGCATTTTTGTTTCAACTTTTATGAACTGCTTTTGCCCATCTATAAATAGTAGCCTAAATGTCTTACCTGGTGTCATGTACAAGTATGTAACAAATCACCCACAGACAGGTACACAGTGAGATAACAAAAAAATCACACAGGACTTGACTGTCTTCTGTCTGATACGGACACTCACTGCAGATTATTCCTATCCGATGAATAGAAAAAAAACAGCGGCAGTCATTCCCCATGTAGAGACACCTGTTTGGTCATCATGAATTTTCTACAACTTTAAAAGCGACTGCCGAAATTGTTGTCGCTCGCGGTAAAATAATTAGGAAAATCTACTTTATGAAATGATTACGTGTACAGTTAGGTTTTCACGGACTTCAATGCAAACTTAAATTCAATTTAAATTCAGCCCTTGAGTAAACGAGAAAACAAGAGCTTGCTAACGCAATGTCCTGATTTCGGAGAAGAAACAACAAACGAGATTGAGTCCGAGTACGCTATTCTCTCTGAAATTCCCTATCTTCTTGACAGCCCATGATGACAGCAGGTGAGAGTCCGTCGATGATCTGAGAACAGCTTGAGCACTGATCGTCTGCAGAGGAACAGACGATGGGAGTGTCTTCAGAGCCCACTACCCAACCTCTTTTCAAATCCCACCAGCGTCACAGCCGTTGCCAGCAACATACAATCTTCTCTCAGAATTCCTTTACTTGACTGTTGAAGTCTATTATTAGCAGTCATTCCGACGCTTCCGGACAAACGATGTACACTCAATTAGCTAACTGCTGTGATTAACTGTTCGCTGTTCACCTGTATGACAGAAACACATACTGTAGATGCATTGCAAGATGTTACAGTTATTGTTAACATGTTTACTTAATGTTGTAATTTAGCTTAAACTGTGATGGAATCATTCCATATAACTACATGTTCATTCCTAACCAAATGTCACATTTAGAATGTTCTCAATCATCAAATTCGTTCTTCTATTTTTTTTCCCACCTCTTTTTTTCATGATGTCATTAGGTTACATTTTGTTACTTACAACAAATCCTTTCCCTGTGATCATAGGTTTAAGGTTTATGTATAGGTTCCTCAACAGGATTCGCAGTGTGCACTACACCATTGACGCATGGCAACAGTCTATTATGTAACCTGGATGCGGTTACCATGATGATAAAAACCAACCTTAAATGGAGGGGAATCACAACAACCTTTTATATCCTTTATATCAAAATATGAAGTGTTACTCAATGTGAAGGCTATGATGGCATGCATACTTTCAAATATCATATGTGTATTTATAGTGTTTCTGAATATTAATTGTAACAATGAAGCCTTTTAAGCTCCTGATTTTGGAAAGGGAGAGATGGGGGGTGATGAACCATATCATGCCCCTTATCTGTCTCGTCTTATTGAATTACTGTCTTTGACACCAGCTCTTTGGGGTGACAGATTGAGTTTCAATGACAGATGATCTTTTGTCACAGGGGTGAACATACCAATAGACTTGAATGAGCACATTTACATTTGGCCTTTAAATTCCCTAGGGATCAGATCAGATCAAATCAGATCAGATATGGGAACATAGGGCACTTAGAGCATAGGCTTTTTTTTTTTGGGGGGGGGATTTATAGTTTTTATTATTTCATATGTGCATACCTCCAGAGCAACCCTCCTTAAAGGGAGAATGCATTGAATAAAGCAAACTTACATCTTATGAGAAAGGGGGAGGCATGAGAAAACATTAACAATGCGAACAAAACAAACAATGACATCTTTTTACAATGGTACACAATAAGATGAAGGAGAACATAAGAGTTACTGCTAAGTCTAACTTATGTCAGGGCCCTTAATATAGATTTCCCAATTATTCCATTTCAGCATAAAGGTTTACTTTATTCATAAGTCTGAAAGAAAGCTTTTCCAGTGCTGCCAGATGACCAAGCTGACTAAACCATGAATTCACGGATAGAGCATTGGGGGCCTTCCATTCGCACATGATTAGTTTGCGACCCAGCATAAGTGCTGTTTGGATCCACTCTGCATCTGAGGGGCTTATGGGGCTTTTCCACTAGAGGGCTGACCCGGGTCAGCCCGGGCTGGCCTGCTTCTTTGGCGCTTTTCCATTTGTCGGCCTGGGTCGGGTCGGGTCGGGTCGGGTCGCTTCTTTAGCTACCCATCCAGGGCAGGAACCTTTTTTGAGACCCGGAACCTTTTTGCCAGGCTGCGTGTGACGTGTGACGCTGCACACCGTTGATTGGTCAATGGAAATCGTCATCCCATGTTCATAGATTTCTTCGCTAACCGCCATCTTTAAATACCACATTCGCTCTTGGAAAATGTCACTAGTTTCTGTAATAGCTTATTTAAAAAGATTCGAAAAATTATGCTGACCATCGTATTATCTTAGTTTAATGTCATTTCAATGCATCATAGAACTTTTATTTACAACAAGCATAACACAAAAATCGCTATTATGCACCGTCTTTGCCCGTGAATAACACCGGCTGTGAAGGTGGTACAAACACAATACTCCTTTGCTAACTTCACCATCGGTATACGGTCATTTTGAGCCCTTAACCACCGCGCTGACACCCCGAGAATATATGCTTTTAACCGTAAACTCAATGAACCGGGAGTTCACCCGGGGGGGGGGGGGGGGGGGGGAAGAGAAAGTGAGAGGGCGAGAGATAGAGAGTGAGGGGGCTAGGATCGGCTCATAAGTCTGTACGGACGCACACACAGAGACACACACACGCGCGCGCGCACACACACACGCGCGCACACACACACAAAGAGAGAGACACACACACACACACAAAGAGAGACACACACACACACGTCTGAGACCCAACAGCAGACCGACGAAGGATCTGCTCCCAGCCAATTAAACGGAGGCGTCTGGGAGGATATTAAAGGGAGAGGGAAAGGCAAATTAAAAAAAGAACAGAAAGAAACCAAGAAAGAAAGAGAGAAAGAAAGAAAGAGAGAGAGAAAGAAAGTTTCCCTCCCTGCCAGTGTGAAGCCTGTAAGCCTGTAAGTGTCCTTATACATGTAGGCTACATATGGTGAATCTTTCATCCAACATGCATCATCAATCATGAAGTCGTCCTGCTAATCGGCTAAGTTTGTATATCCATTCCAGTTGTTGTAACTGAACCAGAATTGAACCTACAATTCTGGTTCTGTTGTGTCTCGTGAAAATATACGTCACCACCATGGCGCGCTTTTATAACGCGTAACTCCGCCTACTATCTCCTACTCCTCCTACTCGTTCCTGGTCTGTTGTGTATAGTGGAAAACCAGAACTGTTCAAAAACGTGCCGAAGCGTGCCGAAGCGAGCCGACCCGAACCGACCCGGGCCGATAGTGGAAAAGCGCCATTAGATCAGTAAGATGAGAAGGGGACTTTGTAACTGAATACGTTCAATGTAGGTGCTTCCTTCCCAGAAGTCTTTTATCCTTGGGCAGTCCCATAACATCAGAGTGCCCTGGCTTTTCCAGCATTCAGGGCTATCCCTTAGCTTAACCCTATGCAATTTCGATGGTGTCCAGTAGACTCTGTTTAGGATCTTAAATTGAATGAGTCTGGTTCCAAGATTTCTGGACTTTTAAAAAATGCATAATATCCAGTGCCACTCTCCCTCTGTGTATGATGTGCCTAGATCCGAGTCCCACACCATTTTAAGGGCAAGTGCCAACTTATCTGAGCAGTGTAGGAGCATTGAGTAATAGTAAGATGCTTTGTATCCTAACCAAACACCTTAACGATCTGTGAGATCATGAGATAATGAATGATGCTGTTTATTATGGAGTCATAACTCCAGTGGCAGTAAGAGTAGTGTTATTTTGTTGATTCAAGTGCAAGATCTGCAGGGTTGACTCTCAAGGTTTAGCTGTCCACTGAATCCACCTGCTAGGCTTATATCTTATCTCTCCTATGGACTTGCTTAGTGCTCTCTGAAGTCTTCTCAGGTGCAATCACCTCTGCCAAGACTGCTGTTAAGCAGGATGCCTGCCTTGATTATAATGCTGTTGGAGGCACAATTATCATGTTACATCACCTCCTCAAGTTGATCACCTCCATTTAGCTTTTCAGTGGTACAACACATTATCAAGGTTTGGTCCGTAAACCATGTGTGTTCAGTCTATAGTCAGTGAACTATTCTTTGTAGATACTTTTTGAATGGGGGGGAGGTAGCAGAGTTTTTGATTGACGGGTGGTAGCTTGCGCTAAATCGATGCACTGAACCCAGAATAATTCATAATGAATTGAAATGAAACATTATATTATTGATGGCCAAACTCAATATACAACGACAGGGCTCAATAGGGCTGCAGCTCCGTGTTAAAGAACAGTGGTAATTTCCCCCCCGGTGATATCTTAATTAAGATAATGAAAGTGGTTAAGAGACAGAGGTGAAAGAGGATTAAACACGGACAGCAAGGAGAAAGAGAGAGTGCACAACTAACAAAATTGCGGGCTGTACAACAAATCAGTTTGAGGGAGAGATTTTAATTAACCCAAAACTTGACTGTGAAATTGGTCTTCAAAGATGAGGTAGGTAGACTGGTTTCTATGTATCGTCATCTTGGTGCGTTCTTCTAGCATCAACATCGAATGATTATCTTCTTCTACCCTCCAATCTTTCTCTCTCTGCGTCTCTATCTCTGTGTGTGTGTGTGTGTGTGTGTGTGTGTGTGTGTGTGTGTGTGTGTGTGTGTGTGTGTGTGTGTGTGTGTGTGTGCGTGCGTGCGTGCGTGCGTGCGTGCGTGCGTGCGTGCGTGTGTGTGTGTGTGTGTGTGTGTGTGTGTGTGTGTGCGTGCGCTCAACTGCGTTATTCTTCGTTTCATTTTTCTAATCGCTCATTAAGGATGAACCCAGAACAATTCATAATGAAGTAAAATGAAACATTATATTATTGATGGCCATTATCAAACTCAATATACAACGATATAGGGCTCAATATACAACTATAGGGCTGCAGCTCCGTATTAAAGAACGGTAGTATTTTTTCCCCGGGGGATATCTTAATTAAGTTAATGAAAGTGGTAAAGACACAGAGGTGAAAGAGGGGGAAATAGGGACAGCAAAGCACCAAGACATGAATAGTTCTCGATAAGCACACCTCTGAAAACCTGTAGAACAGAAAACCCGCTATTTAAGACACGCGCCGCGGAAGTAGCAAACACGCGTCTGGTGAGGACAACGGACCTAAAAGTCCAGCAAAAGTTCCGCCACGCACAGGTTTTGATTGATTGATTGAAAACTTTATTAGAAGATTTGCAGAAGTAGGTACATGAAAGTACATATTACATACAAGGTCAACTAACAGGATAAAAACCCAAGAAAGCCACTGGCTTATTTCAATTGGGGTCCTTATTCTCAATTCATCGTTACATGTAAGACAGACAAAAAAACTAGTACTATCTACAAGATAATACAGACAAATAACTATTACTATCTACAAGATAAACATACATCCATCATGGGAAGAACAATACAACAAAACATAAGGTATGTACAGCGGGTAGGACTGGTGGTGACATACACCACAGGTGGGGGCGGGGGACAAAACACAAAGTATGTACAGTGGGTAGTTCGGGTCTTTTAATCTGATTTTTTATTTAGAGGGTCCAGTTACGGATTGCAGCCTCCTGTAAATGTTTTTTGAGAGTGGTTTTGAAGGTGGGCAGTGTTTTGCACTCCTTTAAGATTATAGGAAGGGCGTTCCACATTTTTACTGCATAGTTTGCAAACGAGTTTAACCCCTTGTTTGTGGTGCAACGCGGTTGAACGTGGTTCGTGGAGCTTCCTCTGGTATTGTATGTGTGGACGTTGTTCACTTTTTGGAAGTATGTTGACAGGTACTTGGGTGTCTTTGTGGTGTAGCGTATCTTGAAGACCAGGCCCAGTGCAAGCTGCTGCACTCTGTCAACTACTCGTAGCCAATCAAGGCTCAAAAAATGAGCAGCGGTTAGATGTGTCCTAGGGTTGAGGCCTAGCAGAAGCCTAACCAGTTTATTTTGGGCTGTCTGGAGTCTTGTTTTATGGGCCTTTGTGGTTCTATAGTACCATGATGTTACGGCATAGTCGAAGTGACATTGAATGAGAGCTCCTGATAGGGTCCTCAGTGTGTTTTTACTGACAAGTGAGGATATCCTGTACAAGAATCTAGTTCTATGGTTCACTTTTTTGATTACTTTTGCTGCCATTTTATCTCCGGAAAGATTTGCCTCTAAGATGGAGCCCAGGTATGTAATATCCTCTTTTCTTGTGATATTAATGTTACCCACTTTTATTTTAAAATGTTCAGCCTTTCTGAGTTTAGATGGGGATCCGTATAGGATGGTTTCAGTTTTACCTAGGTGTATTGATAGTTTATTGTCAGCTAGCCAGATGCAGATTCTACTGTACTCAGTTCAGTGCTTAGCGCTTTTTCCACCTGCAATATGTCCCTGTCAGAGACCAGCAGAGCCGAGTCATCCGCGAACAGGAACAAATTGCAATCACATGCTGATGACATGTCATTCACATATATTAGGAACAGTAAAGGTCCCAATATGCTTCCTTGTGGAACGCCGCAGGTCACTGGGAGGGGAGGGGACAGTGTTCCGTTCACACTAACCACCTGTTCCCTCCCCTCTAAGTAGGATTGCATCCAGCTCACCGATGTTCTATCGAACCCAATTGCTTTCAGTTTGTCTAACAATATGTGGTGATCTACTGTGTCGAAGGCCTTCTGGAGGTCCAGCATGACCATGCCGCAGTACTTGCCCGAGTCCACCTCATGGTTGATGTGGTCGTTCAAATAGAGAAGGCATGTGTCAGTGGAATGGGATGTTCTGAATCCTGATTGAAATTCATACATCAGATTTTTTTCGGTAAGGTACCTATCAACCTGTTCATAAACTATTTTTTCCATAAGTTTCGAGATGGAATTAAGAATAGAAACAGGTCGGTAGTTGCCTGGGTCTAATTTGCTTCCTTTTTTATACAGTGGGGTTACCCTTGCTATTTTAAAGTCAAGGGGGACGTGTCCCTGTTTGATGGAGAGGTTTATTATGTGGGTGATGATTGGGGTAATGGAGGCAGCTGAGTCTTTTAGAAATCTGGCTGGAATATTGTCATGGCCCGTGGCCTTTTCTGAGTGTAGAGCGCCCAGCTTTTTAAACACCTCATCGTTTGACACCATGGAGAGTCTAAAATCATCTTTGCGTACACCCAGTTTATTGTAGAACGCACGGATGTGCTCTACACCATAACGCCCTGAGTGGGGTGGTAGATTGTTAACTAATTTAGTGGCTATGGTTGTAAAGAAAGTGTTTAAGCACTTAGCCACATCCAGCTTGTCTGTAAAGAGAGAATCTCCAGATTTTATGCTGATGTTTGTAGACCTGGTTTTGAGTTTTTGACTGCAACCTAGTTGGCTATTAAGTAGCTTCCAAAGGTCACGTGGTTTGTTTAAGTTTTCTTCGATTTTGTTATCGAGGTATTTTTTCTTAGCAGATTTGGTCATGGTAATTACCTGATTGCATAGTTTGTTGCATTGTTTTTTAATTTTCTCAAAGTGGGTTTTGAGATCTTCGTTTAAGTGTTTCACTAATTTTGATTTGCATTTTTGAACTTCAGAGCATTTTAGGTCTCTGACTTTCATAGCATTTAGAATGTCTGAATTCATCCATGGTTCCGATCGGGCTTTAACCCTGGTGGTTCTCATGGGGGCTATACTGTCAATAATATTTAGGAATTTGGTTTTGAAACCTAGCCATGCCTCCTCAACCTGTGTGCTATTTAGTTCATCTAACCAGTCTTGATTCTCCAGTTTATGGTTTAAGGCCTCACTAGAATAGGATTTAAGGGATCTAGTGGTTACAGTTTTATGACCGCCAGCCTTGGGTTTATGTTTTTAGGTTCGGTAAGGTAAGGCGGCTGGTGGGTTTTCGGCCCAGGGTGAGTAAGTTATACTTATGATCATTACAACACACTGACACTTACAACAAGAAGACAACAGCAGCAGCACCCAGGAACAAAGGTGACCTCACTCACAGAACCCCGGGACCAAAGAACTACCACAAACTATCCTCACACCTCCACCTTTATACCATCTTGAATACCACAGCATTGAAACCAGGAGCCATTGATAAGGACCAGCCAATCACCATTCATCTCATTGAACTCAACTCTTGACATCACAAGACATTGCCCTCTGAGGGGTGGTAAATTTGACTTCAGAGAATGTACCCTTCTACAACTGTAGTGGAAGATATTATCCTCATTTCCAGTGAAGTAGCTGCCATCTTGTTGTGACATTTTTGTTTATCCCGCCCATTCGTTGCCCACCGTTGATGGTTCCGAATACATTGGTATGAATTCAGGCTGGTTCGCCAGACAGGGCACAGTTCCTTGGCGGTGTGAAAGCCCTATGTGAGACTTGTAGCCAGTGTAGAGATAGGATTGGTGTAATGTGTTCAAACTTCTTTGTTCTTGTTAGGACTTTGGATAAGCTGCAATTTACGAACAGCTCCTTTAGATAGGCCTGTTAGTAGGCCATTACAATAATCAAGTCTACTCGAAACAAACACAACCCCCCGAATAGTAATAATAAAAAGCAATAAAGCCAAAAAGCTAAGAAAGCAAGAACGTCAGGTACTGATTGATCAAAGTAGGGGGAAAAGCATGAGTTTTGAGGGAATGTTTTATTAATGTTGTGCTTAGAGTGTCCCAATGGGTGCAGTAGAGAAAGTCTGGTAATAAGATATTTCTGGTATTATTTGGTATGCACCCCCAGGTGTGTGTGACATAAAGGGGTTCTTCGGCTTGCTCCTCTCCCAGAACTCTTTTGTGCTGTGTGGAAAAACCTTCTTATATGCTTATACGCTATAAGGCTGGCGGAATATCAGTCAGACAACAATGTGTTTTGGGTTTTATGTTTATGTTTATTTCCACTGCATTTATAATATAATACTTAACCCTAAGCGTGCATCAGAAATGATTACCATAACATTTCTTATTCTACAGTATGCTATATGGAAGATAGCTAATTTTAAAAATATTCTTAATCTGGTTGAATAATGGTTTCTCTGTTTGTCCCATTCCTTTCTCCTTCTCTTAATCCCCTATCTCTTCAGATCCCCTATGAATCCCTGTCCCTTGCTATTATGCTTCCTTTTACCAGCTGCCAGCCAATTATCATAACATTAAGGAAGAGGTACAAAAGATAGAAAAAGAAAGAAAGGTAGAAAAAAAGTTCTGTGTGTTTTGCAGACATTTCTGTCAGCCCACCACCTCAACCTCAACCTTAGCAAGACTGTGCGGCGAACATCTCAGTGACAGCACGCTCCTGCAGATTCTTCTACAACATCAGGAGGTTATGTCTATTCCTCACCAGAGAAGCAGCACAACTTTTGGTCCAGACACTGGTCACCTCCTTCACCATGACTACTGCAATGCACTCCTGGCCGGGCTCCCCGCCTCCTCCATCAGACCTCTGCAGCTCATCCATCTGGAGTTCAACATTCCCAACCTCCCATGTTACCCCTCTCCTTCGCACCCTTCATTGGCTATCAGTAGCAGCTCGCATCAGATTCAAGACTCTGGTGTTCGCCTACCAGGCAAGCAATAGTCAGCACCCAAACACCTGCCTGTTCACTCCACTCTTCCACCTCTGCTGGCCGACTGGCACTACCACCTCTACGGGGATGCAGCAGTCGCACTATCCGGTCTTCCTTCTTCTACCATTATGACTGCCAATGGCCTCTTGCCCGAGTATAGATTACTTTTTTTTGCAATGACTGATGGATGGATGATTCACTTACATAGACGAATGTATTTGTTGTAAGTCGCTCTGGATAAAGTCATCTGCTAAATGCCCAAAATGTAAATGTAAACCTCTCCATTCATTTGGGTGCTGAATTCTGGGGAGCAAAAATGTGTCAATGATGCATAAACTGAACATGTCTAAAATACCCCACATAGTCTTAATGTATATCTCTAGCATTCATGGCTTGGGCCTTCAGTTCATGTTTTGTTGAATTAAGGTCGACTACAGACACTTAATCCTGGTCGTCTCGTGTGTGTGTGTGTGTGTGTGTGTGTGTGTGTGTGTGTGTGTGTGTGTGTGTGTGACGTGGTTATTTGCATGCATGTTTAAATTAAAATAAGAGTAGCCTAGATTGAAGATTCCATGAATAAATATAAATGTATGTGCAAGGTTTTATTGCAGACCTGAGAAGGTGTAGGAATGTAAGTGGATGGTTCTATTATCCCATGCTACTTCACCTTTGAAGTATCGCCAGGAGAGACAGAGGAGCCAGGGGATCCATATCAGTGTGAACAGGGTTCAGGGCCACCAGTAGGGAGTCTGCCTGGGGATAGACTAATGTGTCAGCCTCATTATTCAGCTATACAAGAGAATGAGTATTAATAGGTGGATGCTTGAAGCGATTATCAGATTACCGGTATCTCTTTTTTGTATCAGTTAACTATTTTGTCAAGCATGGCAAATTCTATTCAAATTAGCAAGGGATGAGAACACAATCTAGTCATTCATAGTCCTGAAATAACAACGTTATACTACACTTGTGATCAAAATGTTCTTCACTACTTGAAGAAATCAGTAGTCAAAGATCAGTGCATATTACATGAACACAAAATTAAGAATGAATAATCTAATCCTTTCTCTGTGACTGCCGGGAACACTTGTTCTTATCAAAGGTTTTACAGTACTTAAGATGACTGTGATGTATAGTTGATTCACCAAGTTTAGACAAATGTACTTATTGTAAGTCGCTTTGGATAGATGTGTCCCCTAAATTCCTCAAATGTAAACATGTAAAATGTAAAAGTAGCACATCACAAAATGCTAAAAAGAGAATCTGTTAGAATCTTTCTCAACAGTTCAATGGTAAATGGATATGCAAGTCCTTAGAAACAATTTCAAGACGAATGCTTGCCAAGCACAGGAAATAGATGTCCCCTGTAATCACCACCACAAATTGGCTGGTAGAAGATAAACTACCACGCTTGGACAAGCTGAAGGCCTGTTAATTTCCCTCAATATCCTTCCAATAGCACTAAAAGCTTGTGTATAGGGTCAAATACACTGTATACTACTTAAGGTTACACAGGTACTCTATACCACATACTCAAAAACATTCTCCCATAACCATGCACATTCAACAGTATCGCTGGGCTGAGGGAGATAGCTCTTCTTGAGTGCCAAGTTGTGTAATGTAGACTGTGGGGAACATGGTGCGGTCATACACATACACGGTGCATAGAGTACATAACACACAGTGAGTGAGATCTATCCATTTATGTAGTCCTGAGTGAGTGCTTTCTCACAGATCGATGCTTGCTGATGAAGGTGCCTGTTTTACTGTAGTTCTCTATTTGTAATTTAACCCCGGAGGCAGGATTATTCCTTTATACGATAGAAATCATCCTCATTGTCTCCATTACTGTGTGGAAGGGCAACACAACAGCACATGATAGAGGCAGACTCAGCAGGATTGTGCGCACAGCAGAGAGGATAGTGAGCACTCATCTCAGCTCCATCGAGTTGATTCAGTTGGACAGGTCCCGTACTAGTGCACGTAAGGTCATAAGAGACTATAGCCAGCCTGCCAGCACTCTGTTCGATCTGATCCCATAGGTACCACCAGGTTCAATAACAGTTTTTATCCTTTGTAATGGACTGTCATGGTTTTTGTCCCCTCTCTCTACTGAATGTACTGTCTATGACTCTTGAGAAAAGGATGTCCTATGTATGTTTTGTATGCATAAAGTTGAACTTGAATTGTGCAGAACAAAGGGACTTATTGATCCCAATGCCCTGTTGTAACAACAGCGTTGTTGTGTTAATCAATGCTGAATTGCGTCATACAAAGGTGTCATCTTTTCTCTTTTATTGCAAGGGATTTGCAGGTTTTATTGGGGTCTTTGCATTGTGCTGCCAATTACGCGAGCGTAGGTTGGATTTTATATGTGGGCGGTACACTTCGGGCAGGGGGGCAGGGTCTCCTCTCCCAGAATTTGTTTTTCAATTTAGACTAAAGCTAGTAATTTACTGCATTTCTATGCAATTTAACAATACTCATGGCACCTCTAGCAGGTCAACAGCAAAAACATATATATTTTTTTAAATGTGGCAGAGTATTTCTTTATCAGACATGAAAGATAAGAGTTCTATATAAGCACATTAATAAACGATAGCACTACAAGTAACTAACTTTAATAATAACTAACAACTATCGATTATGCATTGTGGCACCATCGATAAAAACGAAGTAAGTGTAACTATAATTTCAGCAAGTGGAAGCTGGTGGAGGCAGAAATCGGAGGATGGGCTCTTTGTAATGTATTGAATACATTACGGAAACTTTATTATCAGATATAGCGCGACATATCCCAACCATGCTTAATGACATCTACGCCCGTGCCCAATTATGCCCTGGCCTTGTGTAAATCAATGAATTTGCATTGTGCAGAACTAATATAGAACGAATAGTTCCCTAGGCAATTAATGCTGACTTGAGTCATACAACTATCGCACTCGTTTGAGTAACGCCTATGGAGGTTTAGAAAAGATGTGTGTGTATTCATTGCGTCGAGTTTAATCTCAAACAAAGCTAGACCGTCGAATTATGTGAAAAGTCTGTAAAATAATTGGCGAACAGAAATTGCGAAAGTAGTGTAGGCTACGGTGATGAAATATTGTGGACATTGGTGCCCTCCTGCGGAGCTCTGTAGCCTAAAGTTAACACTTGTGGCATGATGTTGTACACTGTATTTGTCCACTGATATTGAAACCTGATTTAGCTTTATTAGTGACAGAGTGTGTTTTAATTTGACATTTAATGAGGATCTATGAGGATATTTTTAGTGGGTGTGGTGTACACTCATGTTTCCGCCTCTTATTTGGCTCTTGCACACGCGAGTCGCGCAGTTGTCAAGTCTGCTCTGCTAACTCAGTAGTGAATGGTAAGATTCTATGACACTTAAGATGTTTCTTGTTTTTCTTGTCTGTTTGTCTGAGATTATCTGAGGGCACTAAATTAATGTTTTGTGATAGTTGATTCCACATAAAGTAATGGATCCAGAGAAAACAACATCCATCGAAGCCGATGAGGTAAGATTAGATAAGCAACCTACACATCAGTTCTTCAGATTCAGATTCAGATAACGTTTATTGCCATTATGCTTGACACATATAGGAATTTGTTTTGGCATTTACAGAAGGTGCATTTATGCTTTTTTCCACATACAGTATATATGAACAGTACAAATACAAATGCAAAAACAGGACAACACAGGACAGACAGTGCATGGCTAGTGCTGTATATAAAGTGCAGTGCAGAGTTATTCAAGGTCCAGTGCATGTATTCCAGTGCAATTCTGCTATTGGTAGTTGGGGAAATCATATTGTGGGTATTGATTGTTGTATTTTTATCTTTCTCTGAAAAGCACAATGTTTTGGTTCTACTACCTACACAGTTGTTTTTACTCTCCATTGAGACTACTGACTCTGTTTACCTCTCACATATTTAATGTGGTGCACACACCACATTAAATCTAGACTCTAACAGACCCTTTGGCCTGTTTGATCCTATCACCATGACTGAGAAGTACATTGTTGGTCCATGTGCCTCAGGACAATGTGTTTGAACGCCTCCTGAGCCTCCCCACGGTGAGCTACACCTGTGAGGTTATTGAGAGAACCTACATCAACACCAAGCAGACCCACCCACTCTTCTGCTCTGTGTGTGCGGTGTATGAGAGGGGGGCTAGGACTCTCAGCAGCCTGGTGGTATGGAGCATCCAGCCTGCCATCCAATTTCTGGGGCCTCAGCGTGAGTAGTACTGTCCTCCTGTCCTCTACCTACTCTGCTTCTCTGTCTAACTGTCAGCATCAGTCACTGTACAGTAACACTGGTAGACAGTCCCCATACCTCCACGAGAGGATGGGCTCTACTCACTCAAAATAAGTAGTTTTGTCGTAATACCTTAGGATTTGTGTATGTTTTGCCTTTATCATTAGTACCAGCATCATATGCGACCTCTTTTATGGATGCTGGCTGATTCACAATGACAGTGATCTAGGTGAAGCTTAGTAAAAGGATGTTAGTGAGGTCCCGTATCTAAAGTTACAGTGCCAGAAACAGAGAACTTGGTATGTGGATGTATTTTGCTGTACTGTACACATGAATTCCAGCTCCTAATTATAGTCAATGATGTCATATCCCACCATTAGTGTTGTGCTGTGTTGTGCTGACATAATCTGTGGTGACAACAGAGGTGTTGTCAATGGCGTACTTAAACATTGTTGTTTGAATCGAGTATATCCACATTCACAGTCACACCACTGTCTTATGATACAGTAGATAGCACGATTTCATCCACACCGATGCATGTAAAATAAACACATTGTCATAAGACAATGCAGTCACACTCATATTCAGTACAGTATGAATGGCCCTAAGACTGATTGGGCTTGTACCAGAGTATATGTGCATACTTATTAAGTATGCAAGGCCCCCCATAGCCTTGTAATTTGCTTCAAGTTTGATTCTTAGTTAAGATTACAGATTTGTCTGTATCTTTTTTCTCACAAGCCCTGAACTAACTATAACCTTGTTTTTAATAGTATTGTGTGCAATGTGGAGAGATGTGTTCTCTCTATCAGTTGGCTGCAAAAAGGTACAATCCTCTCTTAAATCATCATATTGTCCCTAGTTCCTGCTGCAAACAACATGGCATGCAAAGGGCTGGATCGTCTGGTGGATAATATCCCAGCCTTGCAGTATCCCCCTGAGAAGGCAAGGAGACTTCTGACTCCTTCTAAATGACTGTTACACAGCATGACTTCTCCCCCATACTAATCTGTTGCCTATGTTCCACAGCTGGCGTCTGGCTTTGTCGAGGCAATAATCTCTACAGTCCAGACTGCCAAGGATGGCATCACCACGGCTCTGACCCTGGCTGAAAGTCTGGTCAACTATATTCTTCCTGCATCCTCTGAGGAGAATGGTATATCGTAGCTTACTCATTTTATATTATGTTGCCCTTAAATGTATGTCACTACATACAGTAGTAATAACTGTTATTAACAGTGTATGTACAGTATATAGTAACTAATATGTCATTGCTACATAATTACAGTCTAGCGGTATTAGTTATTACAAAAAGGGAATGCACTGGGATATTTGGCGTCACCTTTGACCATGTTGAATGGAGTAATACTGTTGTAATAATATCTATTGCCAGGGAAAGAGAGTTTTGACATTGATCGAGCAGACTATAACCACTTGTGTGGTAACTGATACTGCTGGACTGTAACTCCATGGCACTTACTTAGTAGTTGCTATGTAAGTGCAATGTTGATGCCATAGTTATTACTATGTAGTTACTGTACATTAAAGTGCAATTTAATGTTGTTGTTTAATGTTGCAATTTAAAGTGTTGCCTCAAACACATGTGAGACAGTCTCTTTTTTTTTTTTTGCATATTATGAAAGTTGAAGTGTTGCCAAGAGCCCACTCAATATAACAAACTACAGTTTTAGGATCACTAAATACAGTGTTTTGTTGTTGTTTGCGAGTGGGTTTGCGGGTGTATTCCGGTGGTGTGGGGGACGTACGTATTCCCTTCCTTTTACTGGCTGTTGCGCCTGCAACCACGCCATGAATATGGCTGCATGTCTGTGTGTTAGTTTACATGTCTGTGTGTTAGTTTACAAAATGGAACAAAAAAAAAGTGTCTACGAAACGAAGATTTAATCGATCAACATACTGTACGTGATTCACGGCACTGTTGTCTGCCGACACACTTTCTGCTTTGTACTTTGTACTTTTGTACTTTGTACTTAAGCTTAGTGAGTTACATGTGTTGTTTACTAGGCTAGCCAAACAGGGGGGTATTCCATGAACGCAGATAAAGGAAAATCCAGGCTCGTTTTGATAATTTGCAATAATAGGCTAGGTGCACGATCTCCCTACTTCCTGAAAGGCAACTGGGATGAACATATCCTGTCTCACTCTATTGGTTTAATTGATTAATCAGCTGTGCACTGTGTGTTCCAACAGTTTACTGCACAGCTGATTAATCAATTAAACCAATAGAGTGAGACAGGATATGTTCATCCCAGTTGCCTTTCAGGAAGTAGGGAGATCGTGCACCTAGCCTATTTCATTCCGAGGTCTAATTCCCTGAATGTGGCTGAAAGAAATCGCTGCTGAGTTACCATGGCAACTTATGTCTCAGAACTAACCTGGTACCTACGAGGTTGACTGTCAAGATTAAGTTAGATGCCTGTCAGAAATGTCTAACAGGCGGAAGCAAAATCCTGAAAGACAGTTCCGTCGAGTGTCTTTTTGGGAACATTATGTCTGATCTAATGTGACAAACAAGGATACGCGCGAAAATAGCAGTTAGGAGAATGAGGCTGGCAGGTCACTGCCAGAGACACCAGGAGCTGCCAGCCAGCTGATTCTGTGGGAGCCAACACACAGGCGTCGATCACGAGGGCGTCCCACACTAATACCCCTTTCACACATACGAGCCTACCCAGTATATTCCATGGAATTTCCCTGGTCCGGGTTATGTGTGAACGCAACTGACTAGGGAAATCCTCCAAGGCAATTACCCGGGTCGTGACCATGTATAATTCCATGGAATGTACCTGGTCGGTGTATGTGTGAACAGAAGCCTGGTCCAAAGGGTTACATATGTCTGACGCCCGACGTTTTCACATGGAACAAGTTAACCAATCACAGCGAGTAGTTTCTCACCTGGGCAGCCTGCTCATACGGTCGCGGCTCCACGGTTCTTTGGTGGAAAGGCATTTTTAACGAACTCAGGTCAAAACACGAAGATCTGCGCTCACTACCTTTTCCAGTTGAACATAAACTAAACTATTTCAATGCTGCTATTGTTTGAGAAGTTACAAGATCCTCACATCCCACTATATTTTTCAAAGGATGCAAAGTTCTAATGTACTGGAGACATTGTAATTGATCCCAAAGTCTGTTCAAATCCAGGCAGCGAGACCAGAAGGAAAACACAATTTGATCTTCTATAATTCTAACTGGATAGTACTTTGTTTCCAATCATAGTTAGCTAGATTACTTACTTGGCTAGCTTACCTACTTATCAAATGTACATTTTGTGATATAGATGCATTACAGAGCAGTGCACCCACACCAGTCAGCAGGGAGAGAGCCCGCAGGGCAGAGAGCTCGTATTATGCTTACCATCAGTAAGTTCTCCCATACTGTGCTTTTGGACTAGTATATTATGTTTATATCAACGGTAATCAAGTGCTTTAGTTGGCGAGCGAACTTGGTGATGGTAAACATAAAACGAGTTGACTCGCTGTTAAATTAATATGAAAAATGTGATGATAAATACATATAAAACGGAGGTATGATATATGGCAGATATATATATATCTATATATATATATATGGTATATGCATGGGCGTCAGCAGCTTTTTGAATGTGGGGGGGGACACTTATTTTTCGGGGGGTCTGGGGGTCCTCCCCCCGATTTTTTTTAAATAGTAGATTCAATTTCCTGCATTCTGGTGCGTTTTACACCCAAAATAATCTCCCTCTTTCTTTGTTTTTCCTTGGAGCTGGCATGGTCTGCAATTACTGACTACTATTATGTTTTGGTTTAACTCACAGAGGCCTGACACTGACACGTGGCACTTTTTAGGTACTTTATTAAATATGAAGATTCAAAGAGTGAATTAGAAAAGAATGAGGTAACTTTGAGTCAACAAATTGAATAAAAAGTTATGAGGAAACATAAAATATGTACCTAGGCTACTCAGAGCCTATTACAATCAAACTTAGCCCTCTTCAGTGCATTGCAGAACATACAACTATAACAAACAAAACAAAAATCAAAGAGTGAATTAGAGCTGTCTCCACTGCCCCTGCCTGCTGCCCCTGCCTCTGACTCACTCTCACTCTCAACCACCTATATCAGGAGAAATGGGGATGCATTGAGCACTTGTTCATATTGTTTTTCTCTAATAGAACATTTGACATAGAAATACAATCATCAATACAAAAAATACAATCACAAGCATTTTAGAAATAGAAAAATAAATGGAACAGGTGTTTTCTTCTTATTTTTTAACCCTAGCTCAAGCAATCAGATGCTAAATTGATTCTTTGGGTGGGTGCAATGGCCAAATTAAATAGTGCAAATGCTCAGGGCAATGAACACGGGCAGGAGATGCAATAATGACAGGACAGGTAAGCACTGTGAGGTGTTTGTCGCCATTCTGTGCTTTTGATGACATTTCGCCTGTGTCTGTTCTGCATTTAAACATGTCTAACCGCACTAGTAATGCCTAACAAAACTGCTAGTGCCATATAGCTGATCTAGCTCGTATTTGGTTGCTAGTAGGCTATGCTAATTCTATTGCTAATACAGAGAATGTCTCATAAGGTGCTAACATTCTTATCAGAAAAGCTGGCTGTGTTTGACCTTGGGAGAACGCAATGTTGCTGTTTGGCCACTCACGGGAAAACTTGGATGACTTTGACTTACTTTTCTCTTCTTAGAAAAAAAAAATCCTTATATCCATCTTGGTGGATGATCTAAATATCGTCTTGCCTCAGTCTGAATGTTTTGAATCTGCGTGCGTGTCTGATGCTGCGTGCCGTTAAAAACAGAAGTAAAACGCGGAGTGGATTTCTGGATATGGGCAATCCCCTACTCATAAAGTGGAACGGATTTGATTGTGAAGCAATGAAAATAACGCTGACCAGTCATGCAACATATTTTTGATGGCAAATGTGGGGGGGTCCAAACTACCTTGTTTCAAAGGTGGGGGGGACACGTCCCCCCCCAAATATATGGTGGTGACGCCCATGGGTATATGGCAGTCTCATTCCAGTTCTCATTCCAGTTCATTCCTCGCCTGTCTCGTCCCAGTTCTGCATCCAGTTGAATGCGTGATTCAAGTAGACCCGGGTCGGAGCTATGTGTGAAAGGGAGCAAACCCGGTAATTTTGGGGCATTTAGCTCATGTGTGAACGGCGAAAATCACTTGCGGACCCGGGTTGGGATTCCATGCCCACCACTGGAATACGCTCCCAAACCCACTCGCAAACAACCTATGTTTTCTAACAAATTAGAAGTATTTAGTGATCCTAAAACTGTGGTTTGTTATATTGAGTGGGCTTTTTGCTCATTTGTGCGACTTGAGAATTGCCAACTTGCGGCCCTTTTTACCAGACCGTCTCACATATATTTAGATACTGTTTATTCCATTACAAATCAAATTGGACCATAGAGTAGATCTGACGTTTTGAGAATATTGTGCTTTTCTCAACACCAGACATATACTCACAGGGTACACATATGCAAAAGTACTGTAGGTGAATTGAAGTGATAATGCCACTTCCCTCTTGTTCAATATTGTTTAGAATGGAATGACTGATACCTAGACCTTCTCATGTTGTTTATGGCACCCAAAAAACATACACAATCCTGAAGCTATTTCAATTATGACCACAGTGTGGCACCATGCTACAGTATTGTAGTTCCTCTGGTTACAGCAGACAAGCTGCTGGGTGACTGGAGATAAGAGATGTTTCGTCTCAGGGTACATAAAGAAAACACAATAGTATGCTTTAGACTGGACGATAAACTGATAACATCACTTTCAAGGACTTGCAGTAGACACTCAAAACCCCTCACCCTCTACACATGGATTCTCATGCACAAGAATCGGTTATTTTACAATTATAATGTGCGGATTGTGGAAATATAATTATATTACATTCAATTGAATTCCCTCAAGACAACTCTGGCTTTGCAATTGGAAGTAAAAACCAGAGGGGACACAAAACCATTTATTACAGCCACTTTTATGCTTGCAGATTATACAACACTCTCTGCGAGTCATGAGCCACTGAGTTGACCACTAATTATCTAGCTATTCTATAGGATGGATTACTCTACCTGTTGTGCCTGCCTGGCCTGGCTAGACAAGCCACTCTAGTGTCCACTCTGGTGTTCCCCTGCCTGCTCCTCATGGCCTTAGTACAGATCCTTCAGTGCTGCTGCACTCCTGCTTCAGAGAGACAGGATAAGCACTTGGCTTCAGCTGCCAGGGGGTAATCCCCTCTACATCCATACAATGCCCACGTATGTAGGGATGGGAATTGATTAGATGTTATTGATACCGATGCCATTATCGATTCTGCTTATCAGTCCTATTCTTTATCGTTTCCGTTATCGATTCCTGATAAATTTTCTTTGTGGGAAAAAAGTAGGCCTACACAGGTTTTCAGCGCTACTTTTCTTAAAAGGATATAATTTGGAAATCAAATCTAAAACGGACTGATAAAATAAACAATTATTCTTTAAAAAAAATAGGCATGTATGCCTAGTAACATTTGAATAAATTACAATACTCCTTTTCAAAAGGGAATAAGCTTGAACCAAATATAAAATTTAACTGGCACATAAAATAAACTTCTTTAGAATTTAGAAGGTCTGTGGCTAAAACAAGATCATGCGAAGACTGATGTCTGTCCTATTTAGAAAAGAGGCTACACTGCAGCCAGCAGTATCATTATGCCATACATACTGATAATATTAAACTATGCATTTTACTACATTTACTGCTTATATTTTCAGTTGTCTCATTAATTGGAAGTTGGAGTAACTTCGTAATATAATTACCAAATTACCATATAATAAACCAAAGGAACATTTACATATAACAAACGTTAACACAGGTTGGTAGCACTATCTGCCACGGAGTGCAAAGTATCAATGGGCGCGTTTTTATTCAGTGGCAGTAACGTCCAGGTCGTCTACCATTTAGAATCCACGACGTTGCATTTCGTTTTACTTTGTTTGTCACATTTTAAATAGATAACATGCTACTTTATCAGCTTTCTCAAACAAAGTTTGTGAACGGATACCAGGTGCTTGAATACTGTCATTGCTGTGACTAAATAAAACATTACACTCCGATACTACACCGCTGAGTTTGACGTCAGACGCAGAGTTTGACATCATGGCGCATGAGTTTTTGCAACACACAACTGTCAGAAAAACATGCCGGCATCGATAAAAGGAATCAATAACCTTGGAGGCGTCCAATTCCGATGGATTGGAACAATTTGGAACCAGTTCTCAACTGGAACTGGTTCTCAATTCCCATCCCTACTCATACGGATGCTCAAATTTGATGTGCTGAGCCTCCAGGCTCTCTGGAGAAATAACAGGCTCCCTCAGGCTCATCATCACAGGGCTAAAGTTGAGCTCTCTCACTGAACCAGGCTCTGGACATCACTGGTAATGACTCCCCAAGAAGACTGGTGACCCATGTCCCTGCTTTAAGCTTCATATGGTTCCAGGCCTATTCTTAGCTGTGTTCTGTCTGTCATATGATAAAATAGTCTAACATGGGCTGGGAACCTCGGGGTTTGGGAATGATCAGCGTCCTCTCCTACCCCACATCGAAGGGCCGCAAAACAAACAGCCTTCAGGCCTTTAAGCTCAGAGTAAGTTTCCCATTCACTGCCCTGCTCTTATTACAACCTGCCCTGTGTGTATGTACAGTAGGCCCAACTGTAGAAGTGTGTCACTCTGAATAATTCCCCTCTCACGTGGACATCCAAACATAAAAAGGTCTAGCAGGGCCTAATGATACACATGTAACCTTTATTTCTGTTGCATTATCTTCTAAGACTCTAAGATGCTCATTTTGTGAGACACAAATTCAATTTCAGGCACTTACCTGACAAATCATGCAGTTTGAAGTGCATCCGGCATAGTTAGGTAGGATGATTATCCCCCCCTAAACAAACAGCCTTCAGGCCTTTAAGCTGAATGGGATCAATATACAGCATAGAGGCAATGACAAGGTTAGTGAATGAGTGAAGCAACATTAAATAAAGAGTCACTAGGAAGGGGGAAATGTGCTTTTAGTAAGGAAAATGTAGTGATGAACATGGGCAGGAAATAGGAGAAACAGGAGAAAAAACAACAAGGAGCATTCGAGAAAGTAAATGTTTTCAACATATCAAGAGACAAGAGCAAAGGTAAGTAGTAGAAAGTAGAAAGTAAACACACAGAGTAAAAAGCAAATAAATAGGTGCAAAGCTGAAGTTTGAATTGCTATGTACATGGATGTGTACATATCTAGTTGCACACATACAAAAATAAAGAAGTAGTGTTGAAGCTGAAGTGCAAATGGCTATGTACATTGATAAATTAAGGAAAGTACAGTATAAATAAAGTAAACACAGCCTAAAGACTGCACCGCAGGCAAAATAAATTACCTGGCCTCACCTCACTGCTTCATAGGTCCTTCGACCAAAATACGTTGTGTGTGTTATTGTTCGAACATGAACATTCCATGACAGTCTAGACAGTTATTTATGAATCATTAAATGGACAATGGACAAACGTATATAAAATCACGTAATTTAATTACCGTAACATTATATATCGTTCACAAATAGCCTACACAGACAACTTTACTCTGCTTCATATCACTTAACATACTCCATAAATATATTGAAAACATATACCTCCCATGTGTGATTAAGAATGCATCTTGGCACTACAATGTGTTACCATGTTGAAGCATTTCCAGATATAAAAAAAACAGGCCTTTGAAATTTGACCATTTTGGCTAAAAGCTAAGGCTAATGCTAATATAGCACTTTAAAACTCATCTTCTCATGACCACTTAACCTGATTCAGTCAGATGGGGGTGGCATACTATGCTAGGCTTGCAGAATATAGTGTAAGCACATTATAAGTAGCAAAATGCTTGACATAAACTATACAACATGGTCATTAACTGGGGAAGGTTAATCCACAATGCATTTTTGTATTTACGCTTAGTGTATATTATCATGATAGCATAGTAGCCTATGTATATCAGGTCATAATTGGGTGACTGGTACCTTACAGGCCCGTGGTCCTAGGGTAGTTCATAATATCATAGCTTAGTATATCATGAGTTCAACTTGGCCCATATTAGGTGAGTGGTCTATCCCTGTCTGTCAATCTACAACCTGTCTGTAGGTCTACCCCGTGTCTGTCAATCTACAACCTGTCTGTAGGTCTACCCCGTGTCTGTCAATCTCACCCCATTTATGGTTATGGGGGCATATCTGTAGGAACACGCCCCATTGCCGCTTGCGGTTATATTTATGTCTGTGTCTGGCGAGTTGTCTTGTCAATGAATCCACATACATAATGTACGTTTTGGGGAAGAAAAGAAAGAAACAGAAATGTGGATGTGTCATGGTAACTATCTAAGTAACTTGAAGCCCAAAGAGAGGGAAAGATTGGCCAGTTCTGCTTACATCAATGGAACTGTAACCTTGTCTCTCAATGTTGGAATCATAAGATAATGTGTTAATCTAACAGCTACAATATGAAAGTGACACCCCCCCCCCCCCCCCCCCGTTCTGTATCGGCTTGTCCAGCAACCAAGAGCTCTCTGTCTTTCTTTCAGAATCTGACACTTTGTGGGAGCAGGAGTCTGATGTCAACGCTCCTGGCCCTCAGCCCAGCCACAGAAGGCTGGGGGCCCTGGCCAGCACAGTGTGCAGACGTGTCTACAGTCAGACAGCCATACAGCTCCAACACACCAGGAGTCAAGGTCAGGCCCTGGTCACACGCATCCCTGGTGTGTCTCCACTGGTAAGAGCCAATTGTCCGTTTAGTCTCTGACCCAATACCTGTGAATGATTAGGGAGGAATGAAAATGATGGTTAGTTTAATGTCTAAGTACAGCTGATTCGTAGTCAGATTGCTTATATTAGGTCATCTGATGTTAGGAGAGAGAGAGAGGAGGGGCCATACAAACATTGCAGAGAAACCCATTGTGCACGAAAAGTTCAGTCTTTTTCAGTCTTTACTTCAGAAAAGTGCAAGATAAGTCCAATTCAAAATGTTTGAAAGATGCACGATTGACAAAACCTCAACAAAAATGTATAAATAAAAATGCTAGTCCTTGAATCCCTGAGATTGTGCTGATAGATATTTTGCATATTGCACTCCCCTTTGCCTCCCTGGTTCAGAATGACTACCTTTGTTGCACTCTGTAGAATTCATTGTAGCAGTGCAGATGGTCGACCTCTTTTAATGACAGTTGTTTTTGTTACTTTGGCGTGAGTCCTAAACATGTACGAGAGTGGACATGTACGAGAATGCACTCTGGTGAGGATCAAAGACGATACAATTAAGTTGCCCTTGATTCTGACGTCAGCTGATAAATACAAAAGCTTAGAACTTTTGATAGGACTTTCTCATGGTTGTAGCTTTGTTAAAGCTGGTCACTACCGATTGTATACTACTAACTGATGGGCTGGCTGTTCAGTATCTGTCTTGGAGGCTATTTGACCACTATTACAAAACTGTAGAGAAACACTTATCACAGTTTACAAATAAAACATGACAAGGCAGAAAAAAACCAAAAACATTTATGTTTTGCAACATAAGCATATCAATCGCTGTCACACATTGTATATTCAGACTGAAGGGAAATGAAGAGAGACAAATGACTGAGCTAGCTGATTCTTCTCCCTGACAGGGTGGCTATGCCATGAAGAACCTGGAGGCAGTTAGCACAGTGGATCTGACCTCAAACGTGAAATATATCACCCGAAGATCTTTCTCAGTCATCACTAAGGTTATTCTGTTGCTTCACCGCTTACAATCATTTACTAAAAAACCTAAAAATGTTTTTGTCTTAAACCATGCGTGATTCAATAGATCTGTCAATAGATGGTGTCATGTCTGCCCCACTGAAGGATGCCTAAAATAGTCTCCCCAATGTGACCTTTGATGTACCACATGGAGGTATTCTCTGAAAATTTAATCAAGGGCATTCTTCACATTCAGCATGCATTCCATGCGACTCCCCCCTTCTAGGCATAATTTAGAGAATGGATATCGCACAGAGAGATATTTCACAAAGAGATTAGAAGTGCTGTTACACAACATTAACACCCCCCCCCCCCCCCCCCAGAGTTGGGACATTCTGGCACACAGCCAAGGTTATGAAGAACAGTGACCAAATGTTAAAAAGACACATTGTGTATGTCAATTTGTGCTGTAAATTATGTATGCAGATCTAATTTCCTGAAACATCAGCTTGATTATCAGACAGGAATGAGCCACACAGTGTAAAAGGGTACAGGGCAACATGATGAAGAATAGTTCAGAGACAGTGAATTGCTCATCTGCCTGTAATGTGTTTTTGTCCTTATGTTGCAGAGTGGTGGTGAGCTACAGAGCCTGGTCGGTGACTTGGGCCATCAGCTGCAGAGGACCTACGTGGCGGTGGTATCCAATGTGAAGAGTGCCCCTCAGACCACCTTTATCCTGGCTAAGGAAAGGCTGGATGTGCTGATTGAGACCTTGGGCAGCACACGTGAATACGTGGTGAAGAGTGTTTCCCATATCAGTGTGGTGAGTCAGTCATCCCTGTGCCTGGTTTGATTTCCCCCCTAATGTCCATGGATCTGTCTAGCATCACCTTCACCTTCACGTGAACCCCTCATTTAAGGAAAAGCTCTGCTCATTGCACTCAACCCAATCACCCATTATCTGTTGTCAAACATCAGCTCTGGCCTGCAAAGATGGCTGCCTCACACTGGGAGAGGGAGCAGAGATAATCTGATAACAGATGGATGTCTTTATGCTGTGGATGCATGTAGTGGTTACAGTACTGGATAGTGCCTGGCTGCATTGGGACACGGTGACTTGATTTTGCGTAACAGTAAATCTATATTCCATGTAGCATTCAGAAGTGCTTTGAAAGTGAAATCATAATACCTTTTAAGTCAGTCAAATAAACAGTTGATTGGTACAGAACACCACTGGTAGTGGCAAATTGTTGATGAAGTGTTCTTATTCATAGAATTCATATGTAAACTCAGGGAACATTTTGTTCAGTGGGGCCCCTTGCTCTAACACATTATCAACATTCTCCAATGCCGTTATTGGACCTGAGGGGATAGTCCCTCCCAGGGGAGGCGTAGACTTGGCTTGATGTCAGACAATCTGCTTACTCAATACTGGGTTTTTAAAAAGACAGAGCTACATGTATATTGGCTGTAGCAGAATTGCATGATGCTATCTTTCTGTAAATTCCCTGTAAATTCTAATCTAAATTCCCTGTGTTAGCTCAAAATATAACTGGCCATTTTCTGCATCACCATGAAAAGATTTTCCAGCAGCCACATAATATCAGGGAAAATAGCAGAAGACTCTAGACCTACAGTATCTATTCATTCAACATAGTTTTGCAGATCAATATAAGAGAGGAATGAGAAACTGCTCTTGTGTGAATTCAACCACAACTACTTGAATGAGTTTCAATTCCTCAAACAAAAACAGCAATACTAGGTGTCAGTGATTTCATCAAGGAAATAATGTTCTACCATTGATATGCTGTTGTGTTCTCTGTAATGATCCAATAGTCCTTATACTCAGACCCAGGGTCTACCTGCAGACTGGGCCAGCCAACAACAAGAGATCTTTCCCTTCGATTCTTCTCAGTGTGTGTGGGTTCACAGTAATTGAATACCATTCAATTGAATGAATACCATACTCAATGTGCTGCAACGTGTGTGTGTGTGTGTGTGTGTGTGTGTGTGTGTGTGTGTGTGTGTGTGTGTGTGTGTGCCTACACGTGCACATGTGCACACTCCCCTCAGATCTTTGAGAGTGCAGCCTGACCCTGCAGAATTCTCAGCTTTCTCACTAATAGTTACCATTAACACCTTCTACACAGGAGATGGCTTACAGACCTGTCACAATACAGTGCTGCATTGCTTACTGACAGACAGTTAAAAACCAGAGGGATCCATATTCTGTCCTCTCACCTGACTAAAACATCATTTTAGGTTATTACATACCCGTTATGCTCTTAACACCTAATACCTAAGGGATGATGATTTTAATCTGTACTGTTTACCTTGCTGCTTGATTTAAGATTTAAGATCTGTGCTGTAGAACAGCTTAGTTCTTGGGTCTCATTTATGGGGAAACCTTGCTGCTAGACATATTGCGAAAGGGCTTGCTTGCAGCATTCACTGGTTTGATTCAGTTTGATTTATTTGGAGCAATGTGTTTTGGGTCAGGATGCAGCTCCGGAGTAGAGACATGAGCTGCTGTAATGCAGGTAGCAGGGGAATGGAGGATCCAGTCACAGCCCAGACATGTGCAGGGGCATGTCTCTTGTCCAGGCCGTGATGTGAAGCCATGTTGTTACAGCCAGTCACCCCTGAGATCTGCTTTTTTTTGTGCTGGCTTTTTTTCTTGCTGGCTTTGTATTATGACACATAACTTCTAATATTATTGTTGTATTATTAAAAAAGGAGTTTATTTGAAAAGCTGACATGTCTCCGCCATTCTGGCTGGTCATTAGTCTCTAAGACATCTGACTGAGGGCTGTGCTCTGACAGCGGGCTGACTGACGGCTGTGTTTGTGTACTATGAAAAAGTACAGTATAAGTGCAGATAGTATGCAATCTTATCAAAAAGATTCACTAAAAGTTGCATGGAAAGAAAAACAAGGACATGTTTTGATACACAGATGAAATGGCTAGTGCTGAGAGTATTGTGCATAGTGAATTTCCACTCCTTAGAGACAAAAGGGGAGGGGAGGAGATTATGGGTAACTTGTCAGACAGACTGCACGACCAGCATTGGAAGGCCATATTTGGATTGCACTTAAGGAGACCAGCTCTGCAGGGGGTTTTAATTCTCTGTTGGGGAGTTCAGGAATGGCAAATGAGTATTGGATAGCTAGGATTTTTGAACAGTTAACGCATTTGTTAATCTTTATTGTGTGCAAAAAGGTCCACTTAGGCCCAACAGTTTAACAGTTCACACATTCCAGACCCCCTGCTTGGAGCATGGTAAATCGTTTATTGGGAGTTTGAAAGTCAATGTCAGAGTGGCATATGGTGCCTTAATGTAGGATTCAGGACAGGGGATTTATTGTGTTTAATGAGATGTGACCTGTAGCTGCTTTGACCTGTACCTACCTTGTTCTATAATTTAATACAATCTGTATTGATGTCATATGTTTTCTAATTCTAGATGTTCTTGATTCTTCTCACATATTATACAAGAAGTTTTCATACACAATATCTGGCCACAATCACTTCAAATTAGCTCTCTTCTTTGAGGAGATTTGGCCACAAATGTTGAACTATTTGTTTGAGTGTTGTTTTATACCTGTGGTTGAAGGTGCGTTGTTCTATGACTACTGAGGAATTGATGATGACACTCATTATAAGTCCTCTAAAAAAAAAAAAAAAATGTTTGCGCTGGAAATGAACTAACTACTTCAATCAGGGGTCTTGAACATGTCCATGTCTCAGTGTTTCCTAGGCAACATGTCAAACAGGAACTGGGGTGATGCTATCTGGGGCATCATGAGCATAGTACTATTGTCTGAAGCATTTTATTTCCTCCCACCAGTCTAATTCTGTAAGTAATATAATTTTGGTCTATGTGAAAACAAACAGAACAATATGTACTGTACAGTGCACTGGAGAAAATAGCTTGCATTCAGTTAAGCTCTTCTTCTAATTTGTATTTTATTGTATATATTGTAAAAGTCATGAGGCGAGTATACTGTATCTGGCACCAAAATGGATCATGGTTAGATAAATACTATCAATGCATGTTTTGTTTACCTTTAGTTAGTAAGTGTTGATCTTGATTTTTTTGTGTTGTCCAAGTTTCCTGTGCAATGGGTGACCCCCTAACGCATAAAACATAATTACGGTACCTTCTCATTAATGTGATACGACCTGGTTGTATTCAATAAGGAAAAGGGAAATTACATTGCGTTTGCGTGAGGGCATTGATCAGCTATGTCTTGGGAAAACGTGCTACAGTGTTAGCAGTCTGAGCAAGAAGGCATAACTTGTTAAGGCTTGTTATTGGCATAACTGGATAACTTATTTTAGTTCTAGTTACAGATTTGCTTGAAGGTATGAGCGGTTGATTAGATGGTTTGAAGCTTGCTTGAAATTGTTGGACCATTCTAGATCATACAAGCATCTACTTGCCAAAGGACCCTCCTAATGAAAGATAATAAATCAATCGGATTCTCATTCCATTATCTCTTGGCCGTCATACAGGTTTTGATTCCCTGAACAAACAGCAGGCAAGTCTAGCTGGAAGAGTCCCATACTGAGGAGAAACCCTGCTGGCTTTTCTGGGAAAACACTGTCTGATATTCTGATTACTCACCAACCCAGCTGGCACATCATGTGTCTGAAATACGCAACGACAGGTTATTTTGAAGATGTCATTGTAGATGCTTACCTCAGACAAGGAGGCATTTGTGACTAAGAAGAAACAGATCTTGACTTGAATTCAAACATACTCTGTGACGGTCATTACATCATCCCTATATAGACAATAACAAAAAGTAAATCAGATGAAAAGGAGCATAGTTCAAATTACTTGGATGAATTGCTGTCAAATGTATTCTTTACCTAGCAGCAATATCTGACAAGACTCTATAGGGTCTCTCAAACTTGTGTTGATCATGTCTTGAACTAAGCATTTTGCCTGCTGGCTTTGTTATGTGCAACAACAGCAGATAGTTCAGCATTTCCCAACTCTTTGGTTTGATGAATAAACCACAAACATTTGTCTTTCGTTTGGAGACAAACAATGTCTGTGTATTGCACCAGTAGCCTATATTGCAGTATTTTGGGGTTCAAATCCAATCAATTAGAGCATCTTTTAGATGATTAGAATACACTAATCATCTTAAAGATGTGTTGGCATATCCTGCATTCAAGTTGTTGTGGTCAAAGCAAATTTATCATGTCAATTTGGATTCGCAAGACAGAAATGTTCAAGCTTAGTCATGTTTTAGTCTTGTAACTAAACGGTCTTGTAAGTACCTGTCTGCGTTGTTTAGACTCCCAGTATCTTTGTCTCCAGTAACGAAAGTGTATCTATACATGTGGAGGAGATTGGGGATACCAGAGGCTTAGAAAAGCTTGCACACCCCTTGTAAAACAGAGCCCCCGGAGAGCTAGCCATGTGGAACAGGACATCACTGACATCTACGGTGTGTGCTTCTTCTACCTGCTGATGTAAACAGCATTTTTGTTTTGATTTGAAAGGCACATAGGATCATATCTCAAGCTCATTCGTTTAATTTGACTAAAATAAAAAATATTCCGACATTATTTATGTGTTGCTAATTTCGTTGCCAGAGTACAATCCTCCGGTGGATAAAGCAGAGAGTTTTCTGAGACGTCTCTTTCAGGCTGGTTTATAACACCAGAATCCTGCTGAGGAATGGCCTTGAGGGGGTCAGGGAATGTGACAAGGAGCCGTTTGGGCCACAGACAGAGCCAGCCTTCATTCATTAACCCCTGGCATGTTCCTGTCAGTGGATCTTCAGACACATCCAGACTACAGGGGTGACTCAAAGTCTGGCACCAGCTTACTTGCCGTGGAGCCTGCCAAGATGGTGTCTGCCAACAAGGCCACCACCTCCCAGGGCCCTATAGGAGGAGACCTCCTGAGAGGTATGAGGGAAGAGTTAGCGTATCCACTCTCTGGTCAGCCCAGTTCACTGGAACACTCCTTAGTGAACTGGTGGAATTCCTCAGGAGAATCGTCTCCTGGTAGCTGAGAGGAATTTATCGTTAGTTTAGGAAGACAGAACTTTAACAACCCACCCCCCATGAAGAAGAGTACTGTGCAGTCGGCAGAGCCCATGCATTCAGGAAATAACAGGTTTACAATGTTGAAGTGTTGGAACAGACTTACACTGTCATATTACTGTATGAGGCCAACAATGTATGCTGGAATTATCAATGACTAATGAAAAAGAAATTAGCAAAACATGTCACATATTTTAAGGAATCTATTAAATTGCATTGTTATTGTTTATAAGTGGTTATGACTTCTCAGTGACACTCTAGCTTATCACTAATGTATTGATTCACCAGGTCGTTGCCATTCCCCAATGTTATATCTTGCCAATGTTTTCTTACACAGGTCTCAGCGTTCTCCTCCTCCTCCTCCTCCAGTGGGGGATCTAAACCAGGCTGTAGTCCTAGGGCTGAGGACCTGGAGGAGAGCCCCATGGAGCCCCAGATCTCTGATGAAGCCCATTTCCTCAAACAGCAGGTCCTGAAGCAGATCCTGAAGCAGATCCCCATCATCCAGTAGACAGAGGATGCTACTGGGGTTCTCCCACAGCCCTGTCTCTACCTAGCACATCCCACAGAGAGGAAACACCACTGAGGTCCCAAAGCTCCTTGCATGATATGTTGATTGGTTGCTGACTTTGCAATGTATTGCGAAAATATTGCAATGCAATGGATTCGGTGAGTAATCCCCACTACTACCTAGTTAGTGTAGAGTAGTGGGGATTACTACCTAGTTAGTGTAGAGTAGTGGGGATTACTCACTGAACACATCGCATTGCAGAATAAAAGTCTGAACATTTGTTCGGTTGCTGACTTGTTCCCGCTTTCCCCAGCTGCTGTCACATATGTGCACTGTGCGTGCACTCCAACCACAACAACTCTGCCACTGAAAACAAACATTGGGGTAGTCACTGTGGAGTTCTGTTATCTGAGGACACAACTCTGATACATAAGATGAAGCATGAAGCATGATACTTGTCAGATAGCAGCAATTATTGTACAGTAACAGCAATAATGTAATTACTTTGATCCTGTAACAGCAAGTCCTATTGTGTGTTGACAAATATGATTTGATTGGTCAACAATGAACAAACTAGTTAAAATCAAGCTCATTGTCTAAGGAAGTGTAGTGTGTGAAAAGTGTGAGTATTGGACATGGAGAGAAAAGAGCCAAAGCATGTCTACCATTCTTTTTGACAAATACCTAATAGAAAATGTCTGAGACCAACTTTAATATTCAGCAGCTTTGCACACACACACACACACACACACACACACACACACACACACACACACACACACACACACACACACACACACACACACACACACACACACACACACACACACACACACACACACACACACACACACACACACACACACACACACACACACACACACACACACACACACACACACACACACACACACACACACACACACACACACACACACACACACACACACACACACACACACACACACACACACACACACACACACACACACACACACACACACACACACACACACACACACACACACACACACACACACACACACACACACACACACACACACACACACACACACACACACACACACACACACACACACACACACACACACACACACACACACACACACACACACACACACACACACACACACACACACACACACACACACACACACACACACACACACACACACACACACACACACACACACACACACACACACACACACACACACACACACACACACACACACACACACACACACACACACACACACACACACACACACACACACACACACACACACACACACACACACACACACACACACACACACACACACACACACACACACACACACACAATCCATGAAGCTAAGCATCTTGATCCTGGCATTAGCTTTTTCTTTCCCTATATCAGCCATTAATGAGATTAATAAATGGGATTTCAAGTTAAACCAGACTTATTCTTTCTTGCTGCCTACCAATGAGAAAACATTTTCTAATTTCTTGTGGAAATATCTGTTATGTTAACTTGAGAAGAGAGCGGTATCTCATCCTTTCCTCAAACATTGCTATCATTACTGATTCTTATAGATATATATCACGTTGCACTGTTTCTCTACCACCAAACAGGACTTCAAACCATATTTGCCATGAATCTGTTGGATGACTCAATTAATAGGCATTCCATCTGAACTGAACATAATTCTATTTCTTCCGTCTGTCATGCTTTGCTCATTATTCTGACCTTGAACGAAAACATATATCACACATAGATTAATTATTTTAGTCATACTGCACGTCTCTATAATAATTTAACAATTGAATAGCAAGTTTTAACATTTTTATTCAGCACATTGCAATTAAATATCAGGAACATTTCATTTCAGTATAGGAATATATACATTATATACAGTACAATAGCCTACATCAAATATTTGTACATTTGCATATGTCATTTGTTTTGTACAATGATTGAACTGCAGTATACATACAATTGCATACACGTGGCTACAATGTTGTCATTGTTTCCCATCTTGGTGACAACCAATATGGACATCATGTGATCAAAAGTGCTCATGTTGGTTTAAAAAAGTGATGTTCATGTAAAAGTATTAAGTGCTTTTCCAGTGAAATCTCAGTGTCGGGTGGGGAAACTGGTCAATAGATTGGAAAGGACAATATCATGAATAAAACTGCAAGGCACCTTTGTAGAGAGGATTATGCTCTTGATGTGGTGTGTAGTCTGTAAGAACATAAGTGATCTTTGGTGTATGAATCAGACTTAATGTGACATGGTCTGCTTAATGAAAGTGTTCTAAGGCAAAATAACCATGGCACATTTGATCATACACCCAATGGAATACATTTGGACTTATTTTGGCTATTTCATTCACATGCATTTCTTTTCAGTCATTTTCAGTGTAAGGAGCAACGTTTTAGACAGTTACAGTATTACATTTGTTTCTTTTAAACAATACAAAGTCTGTAATCCCTCTTGACAGCGTACTCTCTCAAAGTGAGTTTTATCCTGTGACAGCCACAACTACAGAAAGAACTCTGCATACACAGTAGTCTCAATTTCCACACCTGCACTGCCAAGTGCCGTTGTGCCTGCCGCTGAAATTGCAGTGTTCAAGCCTTAAGGCACTCCCTGGATGCCTTTGGCATAATTGTACACCAGGTAACAACCCAGCCTCAGGCTATTAGAACTCCCTCAATGGATCACATAGTAACTTGTGTTACAGACCCATACATTGATTACAGTGTATAACTTTGTCCTCCCTTCCAAGTCACTAATCCTCTTACAGCGAATCTGTCCGTCTCCTGGCAAATACTGCAGACATGCTTTTTACAATACCCTTGATTCCAGCTGGCTTTTTGATGGCAGACTTGGACTCCCGTATCCTGTCCACAAGTTCATGGAACACCATCAGGACACTGTGGTAGTTCTCAGCAGCTGAAACCTCATAGAACTGGCAGTCTGTGCTGAGGGCCAACAGCCTGCCCTCCTCACTAAGGACTGTCCGTCGATGATGGAGGTCCCTCTTGTTGCCAACGATGACTATAGGGACCTTCTCTATACCCAGGTAGCCCTTGCTGGTCTTGATGGTCTGGATGAACCTGGCGACAGAGTTAAAGCTGGCCCTGTCACAGATACTGTAGACCAGGACAAAACCGTCCGCCCACTGTACTCTCTTTTCATATAGGGAGCTCTCAGTGGACAAGTCCTGCAAAAGGGGGATCAGACAACAAGAAACACTTGATTTTATTTGATGTTAATATCTGATGCATCACACAAGCACAACACCATAGCAGTGAAGAGTCTTTTGAGCAAAAGGTATGAGTTAGTCTTCATACAACAAGTCTGTATATGTATTGAGCAGAGGGAGACCAAGTCACTGTGGCACTGATGCTGCTAAAACATTCATTCAAGCCAAAGCCAACCATGCAGTACTTGGCAGTGACCCTCACTGCAGTATGGATAAATGGCAGCACTCTCTGTGTTCCATTCAGCCACATACAAACGTGATTTACAGAAGTGCTCTATGTAGGCCTATGCTGCCAAGTGCTAAATATTCTCAACGCTTGCAGTACTGAATGAAGTAGCTTTGATCAATGACTAAAGTTAAAAAGCCAACCAAAATACACCAGTATAATAGATATGATAATGCATGAGAAATATATACATTATTTTTAGATACCACGGTTAAGAAGTGCCGAAGTGTTAAACTAAGTAGCGCCGACGTTATATCCCATTCTCACCTGGCAATATGGTGAATCCCAGATGTTAAAGGTTATGTCCTTTCCATCCAAGATAACATTGTGACTGTAGATGGATTCTGGGAGGAATTGATGGACAAAATGATATCTGTTTACATTCAAAGTACATACAAGAGATAAATGTAATTCATGTTACACTACTGTGCAGTGCAGACAGGCATAACTTACCTATATCCCCGTATTCTCCGATGAACCTTCGAGTTAGGAAGCGGACCGCAAGCGCTGTAAAAAAAAATCATCATTCAGTAAATACGGTGATCCACGCCAATTAAGAAACAATTATCACGACATTGGCTTGTGCCCAAAAAGCAGTAATGAGGATATAATGTTTTCCTACCAGATTTACCAACCCTGTCCGTCCCCGCAATCACTACATTTGCATCCATTTTCAAAGCGTTTAGTCCTGTCACGTCTCCAGTGCTTTGGTCGGCTTTCTCTGTCTCTGTACTATTTGAGAAGTTGCGATTGAATGAGGGAGTTTTGACTACGGACAGTGCAGTGCGTAGCCTGTTTAAGTGACCATGGGGGCGTGGACATAATCTCTGGGCCATTTAATTTGAGATCACTTTACGAGAAAACTGTTGTTTGATATATTTTTTTCAAAAGTTATTTATCCCTGTTATTTGTGTGTTATTTACTCCAACACTTGTCACAGAAATCTCTCAATAGATTTAAAATGTGTGAATAGGAAATGGTATCTTCCAAATGCCCATTCAACAGAGCAATCAGAACTACCACGCCCCCTTTTGGGTGGTAGAAGTGTTCGCAGTTTGACTGGCGGTCAATGGAAGGCCTGGACTACACAGATGTTTTTTTTAACGCACTTTTTTTTTGTACAATTGGGCCTGTGTATGCTGCACACCTAATCTATCCTGAGATGACACAACGCATTTAAGATCACGAATCCTCAATAGATTGATCCATTCCATCTATTTTACCGACAAGAAGATTCTTCACAACCATAGATCTCGGGTCCATCACTGTGGCCTCCTCCAGGACGGTCTGGACATCATCCTCCTTCGTTTAAAAAAAGGAAAAAGGAAGACACATTCATTCATGTTCAACAATCTGGGGAAAATGTGACGGAATGTGAACTTGTTTTAGTGTCTGTGATGATATCTGCCACATTCATGGTGAAATGAATAAATGTCAGTCACAGTACCTGGTAACGTGTGGAGAGATCGGTCCAAATCTCCTCCTTGATGTTCCTCTCCAATGTGGAGTCCTCTGTCTGGGCTGAATAACGGCCCTCCGACTTCTGTAGGATGGGAAGAATCTGACGACAGGTTGGACATAGTCCATGCTAGAGTAGTGAAGAGCATATAGACTGTGTGTGTGTTTACGTGTGTGTGTGTGTGTGTGTGTGTGTGTGTGTGTGTGTGTGTGTGTGTGTGTGCGTGTGCGTGAGAGTGTGTAGGATATTTACGTAGGTAGTTGGTTGAAATAGATCACGAGCAAAGCTTCTGAGTTACAGACTATTTATTTAAGCAAAGTTACATACAGCAAACTAAAAGGCACTTAATGAGCGACGTCTTCTTCAAATCAAATCAAATCAAATGTTATTTGTTGTATAGCGCATTTCTTACAAGATGCAACTCAATGTGCTTCACATACTGACAGAGCCGCAAGCAGGCAAAAGTAAAAATCCTGTACACTATGTAGCCAGGAAAATTCCCTTGCAGCCCTCTACACATAGAGCGACTACTAAACAGTTTGCCTACCAGCACCAAGCGGTGGACCCCCACACCCCCCCTCGGGGAGCCCCCAGCGCCCCACACACCCAGCCCGCCCCACCACCAGCACACCCGGCCCAGCCAAGCAAGCACAGACCATAAAGGCCCCACACAAGGACGGCCAAGCAGGTGCCCCGGCGGCGGAATAGACCAGGCACACGGGGCAGCCGGGGGCCCCCAAGGGGAGACCCAAGGACCACCGGCGCATAGCAAGCAAGCAAGGGCGAAAAACCTGTACACCATGTATCCAGGAAAAGTTCCTTGCATATTATCGGCGTACACACTGTTCGGCGTACACTCTGTTCGGTGTACACACTGTTCTTGGTTGTTGCTTCTTCAGGGACAGAGGTTACCAGCACGTGACCCCTGTTGGAGAACAGCCTTTACCGCTGTCTCAATTACATAGAGGGTATAGAGCTAAAAGGCACTTAATGAGCGACGTCTTCTTGGTTGTTGCTTCTTCAGGGACAGAGGTTACCAGCACGTGACCCCCGTTGGAGAACAGCCTTTACCGCTGTCTCAATTAGATAGAGGGTATAGAGGTGAGAGATTAATGTAAACGTAAACTTTTTAGCACAATCACATAGCAAGCTAAAAGTCACTTAATGACCGACGTCTTCTTGGTTGTTGCTTCTTCAGGGACAGAGGTTACCAGCACGTGACCCCTGTTGGAGAACAGCCTTTACCGCTGTCTCAATAGACTTAAACTTTTTAGCAAAATCACATAGCAACCTAAAAGGCACTTAATGAGCGACGTCTTCTTGGTTGTTGCTTCTTCAGGGACAGAGGTTACCAGCATGTGACCCCCGTTGGAGAACAGCCTTTACCGCTGTCTCAATTACATAGAGGGTATAGAGGTGAGAGATTAATGTAAACTTAAACTTTTTAGCACAATCGCATAACAAGCTAAAAGGCACTTAATGAGCGACGTCTTCTTGGTTGTTGCTTCTTCAGGGACAGAGGTTACCAGCACGTGACCCCCGTTGGAGAACAGCCTTTACCGCTGTCTCAATTAGATAGAGGGTATAGAGGTGAGAGATTAATGTAAACTTAAACTTTTTAGCACAATCACATAGCAAGCTAAAAGGCACTTAATGACCGACGTCTTCTTGGTTGTTGCTTCTTCAGGGACAGAGGTTACCAGCACGTGACCCCCGTTGGAGAACAGCCTTTACCGCTGTCTCAATTACATAGAGGGTATAGAGGTGAGAGATTAATGTAAACTTAAACTTTTTAGCACAATCGCATAACAAGCTAAAGGGCACTTAATGAGCAATGTCTTCTTGGTTGTTGTTTCTTCAGGGACAGAGGTTACCAGCACGTGACCCCTGTTGGAGAACAGCCTTTACCGCTGTCTCAATTAGACTTAAACTTTTTAGCACAATCACATAGCAACCTAAAAGGCACTTAATGAGCGACGTCTTCTTGGTTGTTGCTTCTTCAGGGACAGAGGTTACCAGCACATGACCCCCGTTGGAGAACAGCCTTTACCTCTGTCTCAATTAGATAGAGGGTATAGAGGTGAGAGATTAATGTAAACTTAAACTTTTTAGCACAATCACATAGCAAGCTAAAAGGCACTTAATGACCGACTTCTTCTTGGTTGTTGCTTCTTCAGGGACAGAGGTTACCAGCACGTGACCCCCGTTGGAGAACAGCCTTTACCGCTGTCTCAATTAGACTTAAACTTATTATCACAATCACATAGCTAGTTAAAAGGCACTTAATGTGCGAGGTCTTCTTGGTTGTTGCTTCTTCAGGGACAGAGGTTACCAGCACGTGACCCCTGTTGGAGAACAGCCTTTACCGCTGTCTCAATTAGACTTAAACTTTTTAGCACAATCACATAGCAACCTAAAAGGCACTTAATGACCGACGTCTTCTTGGTTGTTGCTTCTTCAGGGACAGAGGTTACCAGCACGTGACCCCCGTTGGAGAACAGCCTTTACCGCTGTCTCAATTAGACTTAAACTTATTAGCACAATCACATAGCTAGTTAAAAGGCACTTAATGTGCGAGGTCTTCTTGGTTGTTGCTTCTTCAGGGACAGAGGTTACCAGCATGTGACCCCTGTTGGAGAACAGCCTTTACCGCTGCCTCAGTTAGATAGAGGGTATAGAGGTGAGAGATTAATGTAAACTTAAACTGTTTAGCACAATCACATAACAAGCTAAAGGGCACTTAATGAGCGATGTCTTCTTGGTTGTTGCTTCTTCAGGGACAGAGGTTCCCAGCACGTGACCCCTGTTGGAGAACAGCCTTTACCGCTGTCTCAATTAGACTTAAACTTTTTAGCACAATCACATAGCAACCTAAAAGGCACTTAATGAGCGACGTCTTCTTGGTTGTTGCTTCTTCAGGGACAGAGGTTACCAGCACGTGACCCCTGTTGGAGAACAGCCTTTACCGCTGTCTCAATTAGACTTAAACTTATTAGCACAATCACATAGCTAGTTAAAAGGCACTTAATGAGCGAGGTTCTGTTGGTTGTTGCTTCTTCAGGGACAGAGGTTACCAGCACGTGACCCCTGTTGGAGAACAGCCTTTACCGCTGCCTCAGTTAGATAGAGGGTATAGAGGTGAGAGATTAATGTAAACTTGAACTTTTTAGCACAATCACATAACAAGCTAAAGGGCACTTAATGAGCGACGTCTTCTTGGTTGTTGCTTCTTCAGGGACAGAGGTTACCAGCACGTGACCCCCGTTGGAGAACAGCCTTTACCGCTGTCTCAATTAGATAGAGGGTATAGAGGTGAGAGATTAAAGTAAACTTAAACTTTTTAGCACAATCACATAGCAAGCTAAAAGGTACTTAATGACCGACGTCTTCTTGGTTGTTGCTTCTTCAGGGACAGAGGTTACCAGCACGTGACCCCCGTTGGAGAACAGCCTTTACCGCTGTCTCAATTAGACTTAAACTTATTATCACAATCACATAGCTAGTTAAAAGGCACTTAATGTGCGAGGTCTTCTTGGTTGTTGCTTCTTCAGGGACAGAGGTTACCAGCACGTGACCCCTGTTGGAGAACAGCCTTTACCGCTGTCTCAATTAGACTTAAACTTTTTAGCACAATCACATAGCAACCTAAAAGGCACTTAATGAGCAACGTCTTCTTGGTTGTTGCTTCTTCAGGGACAGAGGTTACCAGCACGTGACCCCTGTTGGAGAACAACCTTTACCACTGTCTCAAATAGATAGAAGGTATAGAGGTGAGAGATTAATGTAAACTTAAACTTTTTAGCACAATCACATAGCAAGCTAAAAGGCACTTAATGACCGACGTCTTCTTGGTTGTTGCTTCTTCAGGGACAGAGGTTACCAGCACGTGACCCCCGTTGGAGAACAGCCTTTACCGCTGTCTCAATTAGACTTAAACTTATTAGCACAATCACATAGCTAGTTAAAAGGCACTTAATGTGCGAGGTCTTCTTGGTTGTTGCTTCTTCAGGGACAGAGGTTACCAGCACGTGACCCCTGTTGGAGAACAGCCTTTACCGCTGCCTCAGTTAGATAGAGGGTATAGAGGTGAGAGATTAATGTAAACTTAAACTTTTTAGCACAATCACATAACAAGCTAAAGGGCACTTAATGACCGACGTCTTCTTGGTTGTTGCTTCTTCAGGGACAGAGGTTACCAGCATGTGACCCCTGTTGGAGAACAGCCTTTACCCTTGTCTCAAATAGATAGAAGGTATAAAGGTGAGAGATTAATGTAAACTTAAACTTTTTAGCACAATCACATAGCAAGCTAAAAGGCACTTAATGACCGACGTCTTCTTGCTTGTTGCTTCTTCAGGGACAGAGGTTACCAGCACGTGACCCCCGTTGGAGAACAGCCTTTACCGCTGTCTCAATTAGACTTAAACTTTTTAGCACAATCACATAGCAACCTAAAAGGCACTTAATGACCGACGTCTTCTTGGTTGTTGCTTCTTCAGGGACAGAGGTTACCAGCATGTGACCCCCGTCGGAGAACAGCCTTTACCGCTGTCTCAATTAGATAGAGGGTATCGAGGTGAGAGATAGACAGAGATGAGAGAATGTCAGTGGAGTGGGGAATGGTGTGTGTATGGGGTGGTGTATACGGACATATACAGCTACATGGGACATTGACAGAGAGCTACATGGGACATTGACAGACAGCTACATGGGACACTGATAGACAGACAGCTACATGGGACACTGACAGACAGCTACATGGGACATTGACAGACAGCTACATGGGACACTGACAGACAGCTACATGGGACATTGACAGACAGCTACATTGGACACTGACAGACAGCTACATGGGACACTGACAGACAGCTACATGGGACAGACAGACAGCTACATGGGACACTGACAGACAGCTACATGGGACATTGACAGATAGACAGCTACATGGGACACTGACAGACAGCTATATGGGAAATTGACAGACAGACAGCTACATGGGACATTGACAGATAGACAGCTACATGGGACACTGACAGACAGCTACATGGGACACTGACAGATAGCTACATGGGACATTGACAGATAGACAGCTACATGGGACACTGACAGACAGCTACAGTATATGGGACATTGACAGACAGACAGCTACATGGGACACTGACAGACAGCTACATGGGACACTGACAGACAGCTACATGGGACATTGACAGGTAGACAGCTACATGGGACACTGACAGACAGCTACATGGGACACTGACAGACAGCTACATGGGACATTGACAGGTAGACAGCTACATGGGACACTGACAGACAGCTACATGGGACACTGACAGACAGCTACATGGTACATTGACAGACAGACAGCTACATGGGACACTGATAGACAGGCATCTACATGGGACATTGACAGACAGCTACATGGGACATTGACAGACGTCAATAATCCTGTGGTTGTGAAGCTGCCATCTCTCTTTTTTCCTCTCATCTACCTTGACAGGTCAAGCAGCTGACTGTCAAATTGATAGGTGAAGAGTCAACAGGAAATGTCTTATAGTTAGCCTAAGACTTTTTAAAGAATCTCGCCGGGGAATAACATAAGTGATGTAGGCGATCATTTTCCAATGGATTTGTGGATGGATAGCTGACCAGATCGACAGCTACGTGTAACGTTCACTCACTTCAGTCATAGTAAGTGACGATCTCCTACAGTCTTGATGCAACATCCGTCATTAGCCTGCTATGGTTAGTTGGACTGCTTGTGATGCGGTTTAACGCGAGCTAACTTTAGCTCGTCTGCTCGCCTCGTCGGTATGCGGGGGACAGATCCATTTGTGTATCTTCTAGTTTTTATTACTTTATGCTTATATTGTGAGCATCAGTAAACTGTGAATAACACAGGTGGAAGTATCGTCTCTCCTTTCGCTCGTGTGCGTTGCTTAACTGAGAATGAGACACTTTCAACGTGACGTTGAAAACATAAAAATAAGTACTTTCCCTTTTGTTTTCTTAAAATGTTTATTCACCATAATGTAGTATGGAGTTCAAAGTACTAAAATACCACATAATATCAAAATCGCCAAAATAGTCAATTTCCATCTATTTTTGCTCTTTGCCACAAACGACGCCAGCGACATCCGACGGGTTTTCGCAGGCTGCCACACATATGCTTGTAATCTGTTTCTTCAGTGCTGTTGAGTTATTAATGTAATAGTTTCTTTTAATACAAACATGTGTTTAAGTAAAAAAAAAAAAATATATACTTCGTCTGTTTAAGCTAAAAGTAAACATTGTATGATGTAAGATCTTTTAAAGGAGCACACGTGAAACAGTACAAAACATTTGCTAAAGTGAATATTCAACATTTAAGCCAACATCAGTGGTAAATTCCGGGTGCCGGTTCGCCTAGTATTTGACTGCCTGTAGCCCAGTCACGAATGGTCCCAGTATTGTAGCTTCAGACGGAACAATTTGTTTGTTATTGTGCTTGCTGTAGCAAGCCTACGATAAGGTATTGCTCATATTTTAATCCTGTTCTTTTACCAACTGCTAAACCACAATATAGTAAGCTAGTTACTTTAGCTAGCGAACAGAAGTGGGGAAAAAACATCAAATCAGATATATAAATGGGTTATTTTGATAAACTAGACACATTTTGGGAATATATATATGGTTATTTCCTCGCCTGAAAACATATTAAAACTTCATAAAATGACATGTTAACACATGTAGAGTGTTATTATTAAAATTACAGCTTTTAGCCAATGGAGGTTTAAATTGGAGGATTTGAAATCCCCGCTGCTGGCCGGTGCGAAATGCATTCTGGGAGGCAGGTCTGTTATGATAAGTCAGGTCTGTAAGATATAAATGCGTGCCGTCCTGTACCGTCCCGGTCTGGTCAATGGAGAAGTGCCATTAATCATATCACACCAGTAGGCAATATAGTGCAAGATGGGATATGAGCGGACACACGATGAGCCTACTGTCATAAAATGCATAAGTGAATTATACACACACACACACACACACACACACACACACACACACGCGCGCGCGCACACACACACACACACACACACACACACACACACACACACACACACACACACACACACACACACACACACACACACACACACACACACCTGGTTTGAAGAAATCACCAGTACCTGGTTGAGGCCATTATTGTGATCAACCTATGTGTAGATGGTACACTGTATCATGACTGCATCAGTACTGTGTCATTCAGGTCGCTGACATTAACACCCAGAGTCAAGTCCATTCAGAATGATCAGCACTTTCATCTGAAATGGCATTGACCTTTTCCTGCTTCTCTACATTAACATTACACATTAACACCATGGGGCGATTAGTTTGACATTGAAAGGGCCCTGCCCCTGAGAACATTAACTTTGGTTTCCCATTCACTCAATAATCTATTAAAATAGATAGCCATAGTGTGCTGTCAATGTCCTTAAAGATAAGTGTAAGAAGGTTTAAATTATTAATTGATTATTGTTGGATACATAAGCCCTGACCACACATTGTTAGTGACCTCTTGCTTTTAGCACACAAGGTGTGTACAATAATGTGTGCAGTCCTATTCAGTTATACCTATGGTTAACCACAAGAGGTCACCTGAAACCTAGCAAAAGAGAACATTAGACTGCACAGTTCTCCAAAACGCTAACATAAGAACACCTTTTCTTTTTGGAATGGAAAAGGTGGAGTTGTGTCTTTACTCTCATAATCTGAGCAGGTGAGTATGATAGAGAATGGTATGGTATTTACTACTAGTTACTACTATGTATTGCTGATGTAATATTGGAAGGTACAGAGCTATTTAGATACAGGTAATAGAGTTTAGTAAGATATATGGAATGTATTTTCTTGGCATGGCTATGATCTTGTTATAGATAATACTGTACAGGCCTCCTCCTCTGATTGCTTTATAAGATGGTAGGGAGAGAACAATGAAATGTCAGACTGTATGAACTGACATTTCTATCTCTGTGCGTTTACAAGAGTTATATACATATTGTCTCCAGCACACTGACGTGCTGACGTTGCCTTGCTCCTGCTGCATATAATTCCAATATCAGAGAGCCAGAGGCTGTGAGATTGCGATACGGTCTCTTTTTGTGCATAGCATATATGTTTTCACTGGAAGTAAAATAATACTCTGATTAAGTTATTTTCCATACTGTTATTACAATGTAGAAATGGCCAAGCCACTAATAAGATACCGTAGACAGCTGAAAACAGATGGATTACATTGTACTCTATGTTGAGAAAGAACATTATTAGGATCTGATCTGTCTTTCTGCTTTATTGAGGTTTTAGCATGCCAATATCTCCATAAAGCAGCATTTGTTTGCAATGATCTTTATATCATAGAAAGTTGACAATGGTGAATTCACCATTCAGGTAATTTTTTTCTGAGACAAAATCCTTTTGATTCTGTTGTGATACCTTGGCCTGCAAAATACAATCAATCAACTGAAAGCGCTGATTTGAATTTGAAATTATGACATGAGTGGAAAGCATGCAGGAAATAGACCCTTATTCAATTGCCTTGATTCTAAGCTTTTCTACAATAAGCTTTTCTACAATATCTCAGCTGCATCAAATGGTCAGTCATGAAAATACACTTTCTTCAGTTCTCCACAGTATATTGATGTATACCAACCCCTTGGCATAGCTTTGATAATCATGTGGAAATTAAGCCAACAGATGGAGTCAATCAAAACTGAGCATGCAATCATATGAATAATTCATATCAGGTAATTAGGAGTAACTTACAGAAGAGTATTAGGGCCATGTCAAAAATGTAAAAACACAGATTTTTCTTTCTTTTTTTTGCATGGATAATACTTACGACATTTCCAGAATAAAGTAGCATTGATGATGATTTAGAGAATACAGTTGAAATTGAGCGATCGTATGCCACCTTATTGTTTACATAGTACAGTACATATACTGTAGCATGCACCAGAGTGAAGGCCAGTAGGAATGTGAAAATAAGGAACTGCCTAAAATCCACAGCATAGAACCTCACCTGTGAAACATGGTGGAGGGGGTGTTATAGCTTGGGCATGTATGGCCCTTCATCATGCAGCAAAACAGTGACCACAAACATACAGATGGTTGCATCTTCGTCCAATTCAGAGAGGGTTTTTTGTAACAATGCAAGACATTACAATACAACAAATCATCATCATCGTCAGACTATTTCAGGAGGTACATTTATCTATGTTGCTATTATGATATCTATGAGGCTCTGTTGTGCTGTTTAGAAAAAATATACTGTAATAAACATGACATATATATAATACAGTAACATGCAAGCATTGCAAACACCTGGTTGTAATAACTAATTTGAATCAGTAGCGATCAATGAATGATACCTTGATATAAATGTTTCATTTACGAAGACTGTTTTGGTCCGGGAAAAAAACATTCTAAAATTGAGTATCCTACCAAACACTTGATTTGTATAAAAACATTGTTGTTACTGCCAGAGATGTTCTAGGGGAGTGGACTCCAGGGTATGCATTTAACAGCCGGTATCCAAGGAAGTGTTTTTATCACAAATTCACAATTGGACCATTTTACTGTAATACACATTGGAAGTCATAAACTGCATAATATAAACATAACTGAAGTCACTTTTGGAGTCATGAGACTGGTAGATTATTAACAGTAAACAGGTCTAAACCCATCCTATGTGGACTGTTTCACCTGAAGATTTACACGTTTTCAAGCAAAATATTTATAGTCGGTATTTAGTCATTTACTTATATTTCATCACAAGGTTAAATTTGCCAGGTAATTAAGGCCTACAGGTCACAAATTAACTCCTGCATTTCTGTTGGGTCTACAATCACCATGAACTGACTATATTTAGTAGACCCTAATTTACTTGTATTTAGCCTACCGTTCACCAGCTCTGTCCTAGCAATTGTAATTAACGTTGCTGTTTGTCCTAGTTAGTCCTACAAGTGTGAGTGTCTCCAGTTATGTTTACCTAGGCCTACATTCTGCAGTCGGACTAAGGACCTTGGTAGTGTATTATGGCCAATGATGTAATTGACATATGAATGACCTTGGTGTCCTCAATGGTCATTACGGCCCTGATTAAGCTACATCCATATTTTGTATGATATAAAAACAGAGCGTTGTTCACAGACCTATGCTCCTATGGTGAGTCATTTGAAACTCCCCAATGTTATCGTGGGTACCTACCTGACCTGTCGGCCTCTCCTCGACTACCTCCGTCAGTGTTCCCCAGACAGTCTCTAGGAAAAAAGAAAAACTAATTGTCTGTGAGGTATTAGGCTACAATGGTCATTTGTCAAATGAGGTGATGTTACAATGCAGGGGCACAGAGCGGCTCGCCATAGGGCCTAACAATCACACAATGCCAATGGCAAATATCCCAGCAGGTCAAAGTAAGCCATTTGTGGGGGGGGTGAAAGCTACCATCTCTGTCGTTGTTAGACCTTAGAGCTTAGACCTTAGAGCTTAGAGCTTAACTCTATCAGTGCTCAACCAAACACATTAACAACAATCTTCACCATTCATATCCCGGAGGAGCACCCCAATTATGTCACGACCCAACAGCTCTGCATGTACATTGAAAACCAATGGGCTCGTTCCCACACAGGGCCGAGGCCGGACACAGGTGTGTCGGCTAGCTCAGGGTTAGATGACAGCACCCAGGTAGGTGTTCAGCAGGGAATGGCTTACCATGGTCCGTGGCGTGGATCGCTTGGGTGTACCGGACAGCCCGCACGATAGTTGGCAGGGTGTCCCCTCCCGTTCAGTATATTTAACATATAACAAAACAACGACAACAAAACACGACACGACTTGGGAGTAATCCACAGATCCAAACCGTAATAATAGTCTCTTAATCAATGTCCTCGGGTCTCTTCAATATCACTTCTCTCTCAGGTAGGAAATTAGCACCTTTCAAATAACACCCGCCAACAGGCAAGCCACTCCCCCATGTACCCTGGGTAGCCAATCATCAACCCCCTGAGCTTACCATGATAGACATACAGAAAATAGTTTGATCGTGACAGTTATATATTATACTCACACATACAGTATATGTTTAACTCTGTTACACCAGTACATACATTCTGTGGCCCCCACCACCATCCAAGTTGCCCATCCCTATGTTAGACCATAGACCGTTACCGTGGTAACCGGGTGTCAAAGCCACTGTGTTAGCTAGCCAACAAACAAACGGCCAGAACAGAAAAAAAACTATTAATGTTATGGCTTAGATATTCAGATGTGGAGTGACAGTGTGAAGAGATGAACATTTTCATGTAAGATATCTGTGTATTGTTAAATCTGTAGAAATGGCAAACAGGTTTTGTGTTTTTCATATTTTCAAGTGGTCTTGTCTTGTCAGAGAAAGGGCTGCCCGTTCCCATGTCTCAGTGGTGCTCTTAGACCTGTCGGACACGTGTATATGTATATAGTCCTGGTTGACTTTGCCTACAGCAAGCACCCTAATTACTGACTTTTGTAATGAAATCACAAAGTCTCACATATTTTATTTTGTCTTAAAGAATTTATTAATTAAAGAAATACTATATTCTTTTATAGTATTCTTTTTTTCTTCTTTTCAAACACGGAATAAATATGCTATCCCAACACTAAATAGGCCTAACCCTAACCCTAACCCTAAACATTTATAGGTGCGCCGGTGGGCGGCTGTGAGGGAGGCCTTCTCCTCCCCCCACCGGTCTCTGTCCTCCTGGAGCTTCGTGCAGGCCTCATCCCTGCTCTTCTCCAGGTCCAGCAGGGCAGCAGCTCTGGTGAGGACCAGAGCCTCAGCTGCCTCACTCTCCAGGGCCCTGACGTCGGCCTGGCTCCTCTCCTCCTGCTCCATGACGTGGACTTTTTGTTGGAGGTCGCTCTCTCTCAGTCTACTTTTCTCCACCTCCCTGTCAAGCACCAGAGCCTTCTCAGCTGCCGCCAGCTTGTCCTCCAGGGCCTCTCTCTGCAGGTCGCTCTCTCTCACTCTGCCTTCTTTCACCTCCTCCCTGCAAAGGACCAGAGCCTCCTCCGCTGCCTCTTTGTCCTCCAGGGCCTCTCTCTGCAGGGCCTTGATCTGGTCCTCTGCCTCCCTGTTGGCGTTGGCGGTCTCCAGGAGGGTCGCCCTGACCCCGGCCAGGCTCCCCTCAGTCTCTCGCTGGGCAGCGAGGGCCTGGCGCCTCTCCTTCTCCAGGTCAGAGATGTTGTGGAGGAGGCTGCCCCTCTCTTGCTCCATAACGTGGAGCTTTTGGAGGAGGCCTTTCTCTCTCCATTGGCCCTCCTCAACCTCCTCACTCGCTCTCTCCAACTCCGCCTTTGCCAGAGCGCTGCTGGCCTTCTCCGCCTCAAACTCCGAGTCCTTGGCCTCCAACCGGGCCCTCCACTTCTCCTTCATCTGCTCATGCTTCCTGCTTGTCGTTCTTGAGCTATTGTTATACATGGCTACAATATGAAAAACAAGGAAGAGAATGTGAAATTACGTATTTTAGATTTATATATTATTATTATATAATTACTTGTCCCCTAGTAATTTCTCAAAACCAACAAACTAAACTGTCAACTTCTATGCTGTCTTGCCGCAAGGCCTTCTGGGACCTGCAGTTCTACCTATTCTTAGTCAATACAACAGAAATGTACTTTGATATGATTGATTAATATGTAACATATTAATCAATCTCTTTTATTTTTCAATCATGTAACCTATAGAGTTAATCATGTAACCGATAAAGTTAATCATGTAACCTATAAAGTTAATCATGTAGCCAATAAAGTTACAACAATCCTATTAATACAATCCATTTACACCTAATATTATTTTCAGCTGTATTAAGTTTATTGTAAAGTGTAGTATGTATATTGTGGTATGTAGCCTAGATCCGCCTTCCCTTGTTCTGTTATCCATTTTGGCCTTGTTATGGTTGTGATGTTTTCAATGTTTTCAATTGGCAATGTTTGTCTCCTGTTTGTCTGTGTTTTGTCATGGTTGTGTCTTTTATTGTTTCTCCTGTTATTATAGTTAGGGAATATTAGCAAGATTGTCTGACCATCTGTGAAAAAAAATCTTACCAATAGCTTTTTTCACCAATGGGTTCATATAAGTGTCTACCGTAGTAACACCTCTCAAAAGATGCAAACTCAAATCCACTGGGATTTCAAGCCCATAGACTTTTACTTGTCAAGGCAAATTTTGAAAGCGCAAATCTGTAATTCAAGACTCTCTGGTAATTTACACACAAGACCCACGTTGATCTCTCCTCAGCGCGCACACACACACACACACACACACACACACACACACACACACACACACACACACAAACACACCTCTGGGTTGGTCCTCCGGGCTGGCTGCTCTGTGGGCCTGTGGGGCCGCTCCCTGGGCCTTGTGGTTGTCCCCGCGGGCGGCCAGAGATTTGGTGAAGGCGATGTAGTCATCGTGCAATTCAGTTTCAAGCTGCCAAGCAGACTGGAAATTGAAGACATTTCCCTGGTTCTTCTTCTTAGTTGGCATTTCTACAAACAACTGAACAAGGAAGGAAGAGAATGTGAAATGACGTATTTTATATGTATATATTATTCTTCTAGAATGACTTGTCCCCTATGAGTTCATGGATGACTGTGAGGCTGTTTGAACTTCAAAAGTGACTGACGTTGATATTGCGCAACATTGTGATTGAAGCATCAGTTGCAACGTGCCAAAAAGCCATATCCTTTTCGTATTTCTACCTTCAAAAATTATGACTAGGACGTCGGGTTGTAAAGAAAAAGCTTCTTTATATAAGAATCTCTGTTGGCATACACTTTTGATCACTTTCAAACAGTGGCGGACTGGCCACCGGGCAAGCCTGGCAAATGCCAGGAGGGCCGCGAGACTCTGGGCCGCTCAGAATGTATTATATAAAAAAAAAATATATATATATTTGTAATTTTGTCTCTGGTGATTTTCATTGAAAATAACTTATTTCAGCAGACCGCGGCCCAAAACATTTTATATCGGCCGGGCCATCCACGCAGTTCTGCGCGTATGCCCAGGGCCCTAAACCAATAGGAGCAGAGCTCCCCTATGGGGCGGAGCTCCACGATATAGAAGGATAGTTATGGAGATATACTCCAGTTCTATGAGTGGAGCGGAGCCCCATCGGGCTGCTGGCCCACTTCGACTTGTTCAAACCCGGCTGTATTGTATGTTTGGGAGAATGAGGGAACGGAGGACGCCCGTTTTATAGCACCCCAGGGCGGGCGCGGACATCGAACTGGAGTATATCTCCATAACTATCGTAGTCAGCTCTATATCGCCAGTGGACACGCACCTCATGTCATCATTCCGTTTATAACAGCAGTTAACGTTACACTGCTTTCATTTTCAGAATGGGGGAATTTGACGAGAGCGATGCAGTTAATGTGCAACAACTGGATGCAGGGAGCAAGTGTAGTTGGAAGTAGGAAATAGGAATGCACCGAAATTCGCATGTATTGGGCCGAAAATAGCACAAAAAAGTACATTCGGTGTGAAAAGGCTATTGAAAGAGATATTGACTGATGACTGCCTACTGATAATCCATATAATTACAGCAAACATGTTGGTAGTTTGGCATCTGTCCTCTGACTTTTTATGTTAACAATCCGTGTTGCGTTTGGAAATAGGGCTGTTGTGTCGCAAATGCCAGGGCTGTTTTTTGATTCCAGTCCGCCCCTGCTTTCAAACAATAAACAAGTTAGACTTTGACACGCAGCGCGCGCGCACACACACCCGCGCAGCCACATCCAGACCCCCCCCCCCCCACACACACACACACACAATGCTACATCTCCAAAGGTAACTAGCTAACTTCGGCCTCAAGTAAGCTAACGTCCACAGGCGCTTACCTTGTGATAGCGTGTTGATCCTTGTGATACTGACATCAAACTGGGTCGATTGCCTTTCATAAGCCCACATTTGATTGTGACGTTATTATGTATTCTCGACTGTTGTGATTATGACGTCATCCGTCTGAGTTTTGTCTGAGGCCAGCCTGGTCTCAGAAGCTCCATTTTTTTTACCCCCCCAAAATAATTAAAAACAATTATAATAATACAAATAATAATCATATTAAAAAGCCCCATATCTATTAATCTCTCATTCCGATCATTAAAGCATTAAAGCTGTTAACGTTAATGATGGCAGCTTCCACCTACGTTGCACTCGGAGAGAATCAATATTGGACGGAGACGATGAAGTGTTTTGCTCTCGCATGGTTTTATTTCCCACCTCACCACTGGTACATCTTTTCGCTCAGCCGAGCTAACTTGGAATAGACAACAACTCGGACAAGTGCATCAACACATTAACATATCGTGACGTTAGAATTATAAGGTTCTATCTCCATTTTTGTCAAAATTGAGTTTTGTACATCATCTGATCCATTAGGTGTTTATTAATGCCTGTGTGGTGTTATTTTTAAAATGTTGAAATTTTTGAGTTAGTAATTCATAAAATACAAAGGTTCCATCTCACAGAACATAATGGAATGTAAAAACGTTGACGCTCAATATCTCTGAACTGCCCTAAACGGAGATAGAACCGTATAATTCTAACGTGTAGTGCCGGAGGAAAAAGGAAAGACGTAGGCAACGTAATGATAACTGTTTAATCAAAATAACAACTTGTACTCTCAGTACAGGACCAGAAAATAGATCACCAAAACTGTTGTGTCTAAACAGGAAGTTGCAACGTTAATAATCCTCCCCTCTGCCCCTAGTGCCAGAACTGGTTCCCTCCCACTACACAACCAACAGTAAGAGGAGAACATGAACCCATAATGTAGTCACTACACCAGCCCCCCCAGTGTTCACCTCAATATTGGAAATCCTCACGGCGAGGAGGGCGTATGGCCCGGCCCCTACGATCGTAGGTAAAGTCAGGAGGTGCGGGAGGAGGTGTGACATCGCCCATCACGTCCTCCTGCAGGGAAGGACGGGGGGCAGTGACGACCGGGGGCTCGCGAGCTGCGGGGGGTTGTCGGGGTCGGAGGGGGGAATGGCCAGGGCGCGGCAGGGGAGGTAGGACTGGAGGCCGGCCTCTGCGCGGTGGCAGGGCCAAGTCCAGGGGCAGTTCAAGGTCCAAGTGGGCCGGTTTGAGGCGATCAACGGACACACACTCAGGCCTACCCCCCATGTCAACCATGAAGTTCTTGGCTCCGGCCTCGATGACACGGAAAGGCCCGTCATAAGGAGGACGTAGTGGAGTCCTGTGGCCATCATGACGAATGAAAACGAACCTCGCTGAGTGCAGCTCCGGGGGCACCCTCGAAGTAGGGACACCATGCTGCGTAGTCGGGACCGGGACGAAGGTCCTGGCGCTGTCCAGCAGGGAGGCGCGCTGAGCGGCGGCGGACCAGGGCTCCGTTGACTTGGGAATGAAGTCACCGGGGACCCGCAGCGGCTGTCCAAACACCAGCTCAGCGGACGACGACTGGAGGTCCTCCTTAGGCGCTGTCCTGAGCCCCAGCATGACCCACGGCAGCTTGTCAAGCCAGTCGCTGTCCGTGAGGCTGGCTCGAAGGGCGGCCTTCATGGATCGATGGAAACGCTCACAGAGCCCGTTCGCCTGCGGGTGATAGGCGGTTGTGCGGTGGAGCTTGACCCCCAGATTCTCCGCCACCGCTGCCCACAGCTCTGAAGTAAACTGTGAGCCACGGTCAGAGGAGAGATCAGCAGGGGTGCCGTAGCGGGAGACCCACACCGCGATGAACGCCCGGGCCAGGTCGGGGGCTGTCGTTGAGGAGAGCGGAACTGCCTCCGGCCAGCGAGTCGTCCTGTCCACCATGGTAAAGAGATAGGTGTATCCGTGCGAGGGGGGCAGCGGCCCTACCAGGTCCACGTTTACATGATCGAACCTCCGCTCAGGCACAGAGAACTGCTCCAGGGGGGCCTTGACGTGTCGATGCACCTTGGCGCGCTGGCAGGCGATGCACGTGTCTACCCAGGCCCTCACATCCCTCTTGAGCCCATGCCAGACGAATTTCTCTGACACCAGCCGTGAGGACGGTTTCCTACCAGGGTGAGACAAGCCGTGTATCGCCTCGAAGGCGGGGCGCCTCCAGTTGGCGGGGACCACCGGTCGTGGCTGACCCATGGAGACGTCGCACAGGAGCGTGGCCCCTGCGTCACCGAAAACCACCTCTTCTAGGCGCAGTCCTGTGTCCGACAACTTGAGAGCCTGGACGGCGGGGTCGGCGGCCTGGTCTGCAGCCATGCGCGCGTAGTCCAAACCCAGTTGGACCGCACCAACCACCGCCCTGGAGAGACAATCCGCGACCTGGTTGGACTTCCCAGCAACGTGCTGGATGTCTGTGGTGAACTCGGATATGTAGGCGAGCTGGCGCTGTTGGCGGTCGGACCACGGCTCCGCCACCTTGGACATGGCGTGCGTGAGTGGCTTGTGGTCCACGTAGGCCGTAAACTCGCGGCCCTCCAGTAAAAAACGGAAGTGTCTGACAGCAAGCCACAGCCCGAGGAGCTCCCTGTCGAATGTGCTGTACCTTTGCTCTCTGGGAGACAGCTGGCGGCTGAAGAATGCAAGAGGCTGCCAGGCGTCCCCAACCCACTGTTCGTACACCGCTCCCACAGCAAAGTCAGAGGCGTCCGTGGTGAGAGCAGTGGGTGCCGAGGGCGAGGGGTGGGCCAACATGGCAGCGCGGGCCAGGGCCGCCTTGGTGTCCTGAAAGGCTTTGACACGCTCCGCCGTCCAGTCCACCGGCTGCTTCAGAGTCTTGCCCTTCTGGGCATCGTACAGAGGCCGCAGGATGTGAGCGATGTGGTGGAGGAAGCGATAGTAGAAGGTTACCATCCCGATGAACCCCTTGAGCTCGCTGATTGTGCTGGGGCGCGGGAAAGCAGCGACAGCTTCCACCTTCGAGGGGAGGGGGGTCACCCCCTCTGCGGAGACCCGGTGCCCGAGAAAGTCGATGGTGTTCCGTCCGAACTCACACTTCGCCGGATTGACAATCAGCCCATGTTGGCTGAGCCGTGTGAAAAGGGCCCGGAGGTGGGACAGGTGCTCCTCCTCCGTGGTGCTTGCGACGAGGATGTCATCCAAGTAGACGAAGAGGAATGGTAGGTCCCGGAGCACCGAGTGCATGAGGCGTTGGAAGGTCTGCGCCGCGTTCTTCAGGCCGAACGGCATCCGCAGAAACTCGAAGAGTCCAAATGGCGTGATTACGGCCGTCTTAGGGACGTCCTCGGGGTGCACCGGCACCTGATGGTACCCCCGTACCAGGTCCACTTTGGAGAAGAAGCGTTTGCCTGCCAGGTTCGCTGAAAAGTCCTGGACATGTGGGACCGGGTAGCGGTCAGGCTTGGACGCGTCGTTGAGGCGGCGGTAGTCCCCACATGGGCGCCACCCGCCGTCTGACTTAGGGACGATGTGCAGGGGAGACGCCCAGGGGCTGCTCGAGCGCCGAACGATGCCCACCTGCTCCATATGCGCAAACTCCGCCCTGGCGATGGCCAGCTTCTCCGGGTTGAGGCGCCTGGCCCTGGCGTGGAGGGGAGGCCCCTCGGTCTCGATGTGGTGCTCCACTCCGTGTTTCACCGTGGGCGCGGAGAAGGTGGGCTTGGTAAGGTCGGGGAATTCGGCGAGCAGCCGAAGGTACTGGTCACTTTCGGCGAGCGTATTGGACCACCCGCTGTAGACCGCCTCCCCCTGCGTACAGGCGAAGGAAGCGAAAGTCTGTGAGTTGACCAGGCGCCTGTTCCCCACGTCCACCAACAGGTTGTGGGCGCACAGAAAATCCGCACCAAGGAGGGGAAATGTGACAGCCGCTATGACAAAATCCCACGAAAAGCATTGCCCTCCGAAGCACACGTCCACCGCCCTAGTGCCATAAGAGCAGATAGGTGTGCCGTCCGCGCCTGCCAACTGCGGACCACGCTCCTCCTTCGCCACATCCGATCTCTCTGCCGGAATGATGCTCCACTGGGCACCTGTGTCACAAAGGAAACTGCGACCAGAGGCGGTGTCTTGTATGAAGAGCAGCCTGTTGGTGACGCCAGCGCTCAGGGCCACTACTGAGTGCCGGCCCCGCCGTTTCCCGTCGGTCCGAAGGTGCAGGGTGAGCGGCACCGTTTGGCCTTGGCGCCAAAAGTGGCGTGGTAGAAACAATGGCCCGCAGCGTTACCCTGCTGGCCAGAAGGTCTGGCGTCATCCTTCGCTCTCCTGCGACGGTCGGGTGGCGGGGCGGCCGCGGGAGCGAGCAGGTCGGGGGACCGTTGAGGCATGGCCAAGACGAACCGGTCCGCCTCCCTGGCCAGGGCGCGGGGCTCCATGATGGCGGTGTTGGCCAGCGCCATCCTAACTTGAGCTGGCAATGTGCGCATGAACAGCTCTGTGAAGAGGATCATGGGGTCTTCTGTACCGAGCAGGTTTAGCATCCTCTCCATGCGCGCAGAAGGCCTCTCGTCACCCAAGTCCGACATGGCAAATAGGCGACGCACCCTCTCCGCAGTGGACAGTTCAAATGTCTCTAGAAGCAGGGCCTTGAGGCGCTCATATTTGTTCGTCGTCGGGGGAGCAGACAAAAAACCTACCACTCGAGCTGCGGTGGAGCTGCCCAACATTGCCACAGCATGGTTGTACCGGTCGTCGTCGTCATCGATGTCACTTTTGTTGAAATGTGCCTCTACAATAGCAAACCATGCAGCAGGCGTTGAGTCCCAGAACTCTGGTAGCTTGAGAGTGGGAGTGTGCGCACCACGCGTTACCCCGACAGGGGATGGTGATGGCTGCCGCTGGTTTGAACGTCTTCCTCGCCCGGACATTTTGCAGGATTGTAATGTTCGTTCGCTGGTTTTTGTACACAATTACGTTAACAAAAATCCACGTCGGGGTCACCAGTGTAGTGCCGGAGGAAAAAGGAAAGACGTAGGCAACGTAATGATAACTGTTTAATCAAAATAACAACTTGTACTCTCAGTACAGGACCAGAAAATAGATCACCAAAACTGTTGTGTCTAAACAGGAAGTTGCAACGTTAATAATCCTCCCCTCTGCCCCTAGTGCCAGAACTGGTTCCCTCCCACTACACAACCAACAGTAAGAGGAGAACATGAACCCATAATGTAGTCACTACAAACGTCACGATATAGCACAAGCCTGCAGTCTTACGTCTTACAGTCTTTTATTTATTTTTTGGTTTCTTTTTATTTTACTACTCTATCTTTTCAGTTTGTAAAGCGTCTTTGAGTGTCTGGGGCATGGGATAAGTGACAGAAAGACAGAGCATAGAAATAGATGGGTAGAGGGAGGTAGACATGATATCTGTCAACAGTTAATAGTTAGCAATAGCTATCGAGTAGAGCGATGTGAGTGGGTATAGAAATAGATTACGCAGAACTGGTTGAACAGAAAAACAGCAACCAAGTAGCCTTGAGCAGAGTGGTATGTTAGAAGAGTGGCGCCAATGAGCTTCAAATAGTTCCACATAGCTTCCTGGTTATACTGTCCTGATTAACCCAATATTAACTTTTTATTGGACTAACAACCAGTTGTCAGGCAACATGCTCTGTTGGTATCTTGTAAAGGAACTATGGTGTTTGGGCCAATAGAAAGTTGACCCCTTCATTGGTGCCACTCTTCTTCATAGAACACTCTGACCTAGAGCAAGTACTTGACCTGTGAACAGCTTCCAAATGCAAATGCCACACTTGGAATCAACTCAGACCTTTTACCTGCTTAATTGATTAACAAATAATGAAGGAATAGTCCACAATGGCCCATGAAACAGCTTTTGAGTCATTTGTCCAATTACTTTTGGTCCCTTGAAAAAGAGGGAGCTACAGAGCTGTAATTCCTAAACCCTTCCTTCAATTTGGATGTGAATACCCTTACCCTAAAGCTGAGAGTCTGCACTTTAAGCCCATGTTCATTATATAACTGTAACTTGAAGATGTTTTGGTAAACAGCTAAAATTAAAAATTCTGTCTGTGTCCAAATATATATCGACCTAACTGTACATACAGTATAGGTTTAACTCTGTTACACCAGTACATACATTCTGTGGCCCCCACCACCATGCAAGTTGTCCATCCCTGTGTTAGACCACAGACCGTTACCGTAGTAACTGGGTGTCAAAGCCACTGTGTTAGCTAGCCAACAAACAAACGTCAAACGGCCAGAACAGATATTCAGATGTGGAGTGACAGTGTGAAGAGATGAACATTTTGATGTAAGATATCTGTGTATTGTTAAATCTGTAGAAATGGCAAACATATTTAGTGTTTTTCATGTTTTCCAAGTGGTCTTGTCTTGTCAGAGAAAGGGCTGCCCGTTCCCATGTCTCAGTGGTGCTCTTAGACCTGTCGGACACGTGTACATAGTCCTGGTCGACTTTGCTTACAGCAAGCACGCTAATTACTTAATATGTAATTAAATCACAAAGTCTCACATTATTTTTTTAGCACACTTTTATTAAAGAAATGCTGGCAAGTACGGTATGTGTGTGTCACACTTTTTTTTTTTTTTCAAACACCTTGTAAATATGCTAACCCTAACCATTTAAAGTAGGTAACTTTGGACTTCTTCTTCTCCTCTTTCTTCTCTGAGTCTTCCCTTATGACCTCCAACAGCTGTGCACCGAGGGCCTGGCACCTCTCCTTCTCCAGGTCCGAGTTGTCGCGGAGGAGGCTCCTCTTCTCCTGCCCCATATCGTGGAGCTTTTGGTGGAGGTCGCTGTCTCTCAGTCTGCCTTCCTTCACCTCCTCCCTGCAAAGCACCAGACCCTCCTCAGCTGCCGCCAGCTTGTCCACCAGGGCCTCACTCTGCAGGACCCTGGTCTTGTCCTCTGCCTCCCTAGTGGCGTTGGCGGTCTCCAGGAGTTTCGCCCTGACCAGGGCCTCAATCTGCAGGACCCTGGTCTTGTCCTCTGCCTCCCTAGTGGCGTTGGCGGTCTCCAGGAGTTTCGCCCTGACCAGGGCCTCACTCTGCAGGACCCTGGTCTTGTCCTCTGCCTCCCTAGTGGCGTTGGCGGTCTCCAGGAGTTTCGCCCTGACCAGGGCCTCACTCTGCAGGGCCTTGATCTTGTCCTCTGCCTCCCTGGTGGAGTTGGCGGTCTCCAGGAGGGTCCCCTGATCTTGTCCAGGCTCCTCTCCGTTTCTCGCTGTGCAGCGAGGGCCTGGCACCTCTCCTTCTCCAGGTCGGAGTTGTTGCGGAGGAGGCTCCTCTTCTCCTGCTCCATATCGTGGAGCTTTTGGTGGAGGTCGCTGTCTCTCAGTCTGCCGTCCTTCACCTCCTCCCTGCAAAGCACCAGAGCCTCCTCAGCTGCCGCCAGCTTGTCCACCAGGGCCTCACCGCGGCTCCTCTCCTCCCGCTCCGTCTTGTGGAGCTTCCGGGTGACGCACCTCTCTCCCCGTCTGCTCTCCTCCCACAAATGTCATCATGACCATTATGATGATGACGTCATCCGTCTGCATTTTGGCCGTGTCCACGTGACTGCCTCTTGTACAATCTAGTTACTTGGTTCCATTATGACTTTGAACCAGGGTTCGAGTTATGTGGGAGCCAATGGGAGCTGAGCTCCCATAGAGATGGTCTGAGGCTCTCTGAGCTCCCATGAAGGCAGTAAAATCAAAAATCTGTGGGGGTCGCTAATAATACATTACCACAACTATTATTTGATCAAAATGTCAATGTAATGAATATTATTTAATTTATATTATAAATATTGTAAAATAAACACGTTTTCCAAAAGAACTACGCGCACCATTAATCTCCTGTGAATGACAGTATGCCTTTGACTGCCTGCACTTCACCACCAAGACACCATGGGGCGCAGTAGAATATTGTGCAACAGCAAAAGGTTGATTAATCAACTATGCGGTAAACCGTTGGAACACACAGTGCACAGCTGATTAATCAATTAAACCAATAGAGTGAGACACCAGTTGCCTTTCAGGAAGTAGTGAGATCGTGCACCTAGCCTATTATTGAGAAGCAAACATTCATTCATTAGCTATACAGGAGTATACATACAGTAGCTACCATGCCGCCCAAAAAAAGGCCACTGCTGCCGACCGGGTCATCAAGCCTAGAACATTTCGGGTTTTTATCAAAGACATCGGACGTCAGCATCATGGGTTCCAGGACCGCGACCGCAGCCTACTGAAAACAGACCACTTTGGTCTATCTTGTCTCCGTAAAGGTAAGGTGGCTTTTACTTTTTACTAACCTAGTGTACTAACCTAATGTATTTTTCGCTCCTTCTGTATAGCAAAAATAACACAATTATTGGTCGAGATACATGTGACTATCGCTTTTATAGCTGTTGTTTCATGTGGGGCTGTTGATGTGGTGAAATGAGTAGCCTGCAGCTGTAGCGTCAGGATATGTTGGGATTTGAGGATGAGGATGATGTTTCGGTACCGGTACCGTTTTTAAAGTATCGATTTGTCACCGGTATCGAATAAAACCCAAACTGTACCCAACCCTAACTATATGTTTACATGCCAACTAATTAGCTAATTCATTTCTGTCTAGAGCTGAGGGGAGCAACAGAGAGACGGACAACAGGACAGCAACAGAGAGACAGACAACAGGACAGTAACAGAGAGACAACGGGAGAGGAGAGCAATAGAGACAGAACTGAATGCACTGAACCTTTTTTTTATTCTTTGCATTATTAACACTGTTGTGTTATTGTGTTATTAAAGTGTTTAAGTGTTTTATGGTAAAGCATTATGAGTGGTGTGTGTGTGCAGGGTGCTCGTGAGTTGTATATTTTGGGGAGGGGGGAGGCTTGTGTATGGGGGCGGGGGGGGTCCTCACACAAAGGAGTAGCCTAGGGCCACTGACCACCTTAATCCGCTACTGCCTATAGCTAATTAAAACTTGTAAGTCCCATCGCTGTGTGGGCATGATTCGCGCGTGCATGAGAACATTTCGCACTGTTATTTTGGAGACCCCCACAGAGCTCAGCTTATAACTCGAACCCTGCTTTGAACCCAGTGTGCGCTCCGGCGGAGTAACCTACTATTTCATACTTCCTAGATAACTTATGTCTCTTATTATTTCAGTACACCAGATCACCCGTCTGTCATTTCATTGCTAATACACTTAGTCCAGAAACATTGAAGAAGAACATTGATGAAGTTGATTTCAAGTAGGCCTACACATACCTGTCAACGCTCCCGTTTATAGTATAGAAACATACCTCATTGGCCACTGATGTATGTAGCCGCGACTGACTGTCTATCCCTGTATATAATACATGTATTATTTGAGTCCTTCTTCTGCCACTTGGGGGCATAGTTGTTTTATCTTTAGAGTCTTTCGCCTAGGCCCTAGCCTAGGCCATCTATCTAGTGGTGTTTTGTTTAGTGCTGCTTCTTGCTCCACACTTCCTGGTTTCCATGACTACAAGAAAACTACAGTTTTTTACAGCATCAATGTTCTTGCCCCATCGTTAGTCATCTTGTAGTTTCTAACTCTTTGAGTGACAATATCTGTAAGTCCAATTATTACCCATAATGTTTATCTTTAATTGTTTCGGCATATTTACTACAGTTTGCACAATTTGGTGGCATGTACGAGATGCACTGATTAGCATAAATGCGATGTTCTATGTAATACGTATCTAATTAGTTCATCTTATATCTTATATTTAATTATTTTGGTAAAGAATGTATAGTCTAACCCTAACCCTAACCCTAACCCTAACCCTTACAAAATAACGAATTAGTTATGTGAACTGTAACCAGCTTGAGTAAGCTATTGTATACATATTTTCTGCACTGCTCTTTCACAGAAAAAAGGCGGGAGTTTTTGGAATTGCATGCTTCCCCATATGGGATCAAACTGTGGGGCATCAGATGAATTACTTCCCAGCGAGTCCCAACCTCTTTGAGAACATGCTTTCCTAGTTTGTTATACTTGATCTTAGCCCTATATTAGCCCAATCTTAACCCTATCCTTTGCAGAAAATAGCTACAAAGTGGTGGAAAGTTTTGAAAATGACTGATGCCACGCAACACATAAAACCAATCAAATAGCCCTGCTTGGAAGAGCTCGAAAAAAAACTGAATTACGTTTTTCCTTCAGGTTTTCTTAAAATGCCTTCAATGTTGCAAGATAGCATAGGCAACAACTGTATTGAAACTAGTCCTACCTTGTCGGAAAAGACGAAACAACAAGAACCATTCTACAGGCATATGAGGGAGGGTTTTTAGAAGGTTAAATCCAATGAAATTGTGAGCACATTCTCACTCACATCATCATCACTCCGTCCAGTTCAATCCAAGCCAGATCAGCTAATCTAATGTTCTCCAGACCTCCAAGGTGGTGTCGACCAAGAGGTAAAGGTGTGTGAGCATCTGACCCGCCTTGGACTCACTTGAAACAAATAAATAGATCTAGAGCATAATATTGTGCTGCTAGTTTATGATATGATGCAACCATCTGCAGCCTTGCATTTGTCGATGATTTCACTTTTCAAAAGGCCAATATCTCATCCAAGTCCATGTGTTTCCTTTTGAAAAAACCCAATCTGCAGCACAAGCTTCAAATTCCTAATACTTATAGTAATAATAATACAAATAATAATAATAATATAATAATAATAATAATATGGTTATTAGCCTACAGTATGTGCTAAAAGAGCAAGGGTTTCCTTGTTACTAAACCCAAATCTGAAGTAGAACTGTAACTTTGTTAAAAAATAAAAATAAAAATAAAAATCCACTTGATTCTCAAAATAATAACACTTTATTATTATCCAAGCAATCCCATCACTGCCCTAATACCCTTCTGTAATAACTTGTGATTTGCTAAATCAAATGTATTTTAATGACTGAACATTTGAAACTAAGATCAAGTATAACAAAATTATTAATCTTACTCCATTTAAAAAAAATAAAAAGAGCGAAAACATGGTTATCAGGAATAGGAAGAAATGAAGAAATACTATATGATCTCCAAGCTAACCAGAGGTAGGCTATTCTATGAGCCTGAAAATTGATTTATTGGGCCTATATGCTGTTGGTCACCGAGGAGAATTCAGATGCCGCTGCACTTCCCCTGAAACCAATTCTTTCATTTCCCGAGCTGTCAGATGCCATAACCGTTATTATTATTGCACCTGCGTGTGGAATACCACACCGGTGTCAGAGACACTTTTGTTTCCTTGTCAGTGAAGAGCCACATTCTTTCATAGATGAAAAATACCCATTTAGAGAGGTATTTATAGACATGAACCAAGGTTTTGAGATGGGTTGGGTTGGTTCTTGCTCTTTCTTTCTCTAACACTTAAAGAGAAACTGAAGCGATCAACATACTTTTCCTGTTGAAAACAGTTTATGTAGCATCGGTAGTAGACATAATCAATTCTAGCACCAGAATTTATTAAAATTATGTATTTTCATATTAAATTATTCAATGAGTGCTTTAAACAGCTATATTCACATCAGAGCAATTGCCAATGTGATAATTTACTTGGTTCTGGTCAACTGCACTGTATATAACACACACAATGACCCATTATTCTGTGAACATTCATCAATGTCTGTTTTCTGAAATAGATTTCCATAATTTAGCATGTCACAGTCCATTTAACTGTAAAACCCTGGAAGTCGCACTCAAGTTTGTCTCATAACATGAATTCAAGTGAAACGCTTAAATGGCATAATAAAAAAATAAAAAAATGTACTGACTTATATAGCGCCTTATTCCAAAGCGCTTTACAATGGCCTCTCATTCACCCATTCACACACACATTCACACACCAATGGCGGCAAGCTACCATGCAAGGCGCCGGCCTGCTCATTGGAAGCAATTTGGGGTTCAGTGCCTTGCCCAAGGATACCTCGACATGTGGCCAGCCGGGGTTCGAACCGCAGACCTTGCAATCATTAGATGCCGGCTCTACCTCTGCCACTGCCGCCCCAGTTGATGGCATGATGCTGACTATTTATTAGTCACAGCTAAATGTGTCAGTTCATGTGCTACAGTATACTGTATGATTACAGTCTGTACAGAGAGCAAACTGAGGGTAGGGATAAAGAGCAGTTAGAGAGAGGTGGTGAATCAAAGCATGAATCAGTAATCTAATGTGATTTCTTCCGATGTGTGCACAGTGGATCTCTCTCCTGGTTTTCAGTGTTGTGGTTGGAGGGGAAAAGCAGTCTGAACACACAGGTTATTAGTCAGAGAGAGTAGTTAATTTGTATGATCTGTCTTGTACAGTATGTTCTGTGATTACGTCAGATATCACTTTTTTAAAAAGACTGTAGGGAATAGGAACAAACAACATGTAAGAAACAACAGGAACAGATTGAACTGTAAATCTTCTTTGAGGAATGTCCTCTCCCACACTATTAAGATAACACTAAAAGTGGGATGAACCGTCTGCTTGTTTTTGTATTACTGGGTGCCTTTTGGACAGGTTTTTATTTGGGATGCAAAAGATACATAGTTATTTAGCATAGTTTAGTACATGCTGTAAACATGAGCTTCATGTTTCATTCATGGCTGCTCATAGCCCCTTGTTGTAATCAGAACTTTGTAATGGGATTGAGGAAGTATAAGAGTATTTGTAAAGAGATTGCGGAAGTAGAACAATATTTGTGAAGAGATTGATGGAGTAGAACAGTATTTGTCAGCACCTTTCATTGTTACTGAGGTCGTTTCTTTTGGCTTCAAAAAATAAAATAAAAACAAATAGGCCTACTGATTGCTTTTGGCTGTGAAAATATTGCTACTGTTTTCCATTACTTCACATTTTAAATGGTTGATGTAATGTTTCTGAAGTAACACAAGACGGTGAAATACAGCTTAATTCAGAATATTTATGATATATATTCAAATGAGTATGATAATGTTGTTGTTTTTCTCTTAGAAACTTAAGAGCTGCAGTCACACATTTAACAGCAGGCACACACTGTACCCTCCATTGAAAAGGTGTTTTCATGAAAAACTGGTCCACAGGAAGCTCCCAGTGCGGTGTGTGCGCTTATGCAAATAAATCTTCTTATGGACTTAGCTCACACATTCCCTTTACATGTTTGATAATTCCACTTACCCCTGATGCAAGGGCATGTTAAGAAACATTGAATGACAAAATTCCCTGGATGAAAGACCTACAGTAAAAGGCCTTTTGGAAATGTACATTGGATTTGCTCTCTCAGGTATGCTGCTCCAAATGAAAGAGGCTAAAACTAAGACAGTGCAGCCATGATATGATGCCTTACTTTAGGTGTAGCATTGGCATCAAAGACATATTCTCATATCCCGATATTGTTATAAAACCAGGTACAGTATTAAGAATAGAATTCATAGGCTACACTTTACTCATTCCAGGGATATCCTACATTTAACTGGTCTGTCTTACATACTTACTTGTTTTTCATGACAAAGAAAACGGTCAGCTATCTTTGAACAAGCATGCAAGGTTTTGAGAGCAACATTTTACAGAGAACTGAACAATGAATGGCAGTCTCGTGCCATAGATTACCAGGGGTCGGCAACCTATGGCACGCGTGCCAGCAGTGGCACGCGACAGCTTAAACAGTGGCACGCAAGCAATAAGTGCGAGAATGGGAGAATGTTTTATATATTTTTTATGTTGGCTGCGTTCGTAAATTCGCGCACACTGGGTTCAACGTCACAAAAGTAATTTGATTGGACTAGAGGCGGTCTCAGGGACGCTCCGGCGCTCTCAGGGCGAATTTACGAATGCAGCCCTAGTCTCTCATCCACTCCACGAGAGTCGTATTCTGGCGCCAATTTTCAAAGTAAAATTCTGAATTTTGTCTCACCCTGCTGTCTCACCCCGTTGAATGTCACCCTGCGTCTGATCCTGATATTATATATATATTATATATATAGCCAGGGTAGGTTGTTAACTTCATAGTCAAGCGATCTGCACTGACACACCGGCAGTTTCAGTCCCTGCTTGAAGAAATGGACTGCGTCTACAAGGATCTCCCTCTCCTAAGCTGCAGGAAAGTTTTGGACCGGTTTGTCGGCTGCTTTGATGCCATAAAGGCCTTCCTGGCTGAAAAAGGCCAAGACTATCCAGAACTCGAGAACAATAAGTGGGTTGTGAAACTCATGTTCCTCGCAGATATTACTGGACACCTGAACGCTCAATCTCCGTCTGCAAGGTATGTATGTATCGTAATGTGTATGTGTGTTTTCAGTTTTTTTTTAAAGTCTATTTTTTATTTCTATTAATATAACTAAAATGTTTTACATCTAGTTTTAGTTGTTAGTTTAGTTTTAGTTAACTATAATAATATTGTTGTGTGTGTGTGTGTGTGTGTGTGTGTGTGTGTGTGTGTGTGTGTGTGTGTGTGTGTGTGTGTGTGTGTGTGTGTGTGTGTGTGTGTGTGTGTCGTGAGCGTGCAAGTGCAAGTGCAACGTGCAACAATAAGCCTTATCTTATTTTATCTTCAGGTGCGGGGCAAACAGTTCTGGATATGTACGACTCGAGACATGGGCGGCTTTTGTGGGAAAGCTGGCAGTTCTTTCAAGGGACGTCGCTACCTCCACTTTCCGCTACCTCGGACACTTACGGGAGCTGTCAGTGACGCACAGCATCAGCACCACTGAAATATGCGAATACATCAGAATGCTTGAGTCAGAGTTCAAAACACGCTTTCAGGAGTTTCAGAAGTATGGGCCCATGTTCTCTTTCCTGATAAAACCAGACAGCTTTGCCGTCTGACAACTGACCACTCCGAAGCTTGTCTGTTACTTAAAGTGACCAAGTACCACCCCCAGATAATGGAGTTGAGCAAAGGAAAACAGGGCCAGGGATCACATTGATTGTTAGGACTGTTTACATGGCTTTGCATAGGTCTTTGCAACAACAACAACAAATGTTTGTTGTGGTTGGAATAAAACAATAAAATGTAAGTAACAACCAAATAATTATATAAATATAAATTATAATTCATACAAGTAAGACCCTTGTATAATCACCATCCAGTTAGGCCTACTTATTAAAATGATAACCATAGGGAGCGCAGTTAGCAACTTTGTTAGAAATTGAGCGCTCCAATTTGCTTAAAGTTGTGCTACGCATCACAAAGTTTTAGTTGTCTTAGATGTTATGTTGGTAATTTTGTTCAAGTTTCAGTTAGTTGACTGTTAGGCCTGTTTATTTAGCATACATGGCTTTGCATACATAGCTCTTTGCTGAAAATTGTTGTTCATGTTGTGGAATAAAATTGCAGATCTGTTCGTCTGTTTGGTTTGGTTTGATGTCGAGTCATAATTAATGTTGATATTGTGGTTGGCACACTGACTAACAAGAAAATGTAAAAATGGCACTTCATATAAAAAAGGTTGCCTACCCCTGGATTAGACTATAGAGTACATTTTCACTGATGATTAGAGTAGGACCTCTTAGCCAGCTGAATTTCTGGAGCCATTGATCTCTCTGAAATATGGCAATGTCTGATGGAGCTGGTTCTGCATGCCTCTAAGATAAATATACAGCTGCGGAAAGCACAGGCGTTTGCCTATCTTTACAAACAATCTAACGGCTGTGATTATGGATGGAGCATTATGCTGACTTATTGGACATGCTCTATTTCACGTCAAGCCAAAACAACCCCTGGGGCCCCTGCCCTGTGATACATCACAGCTATAGCCTCAATCCCTATAACACAAGTCTACTGTACACAATCAGAGCCATAAACTAGAGGGTTCCTTATCTCTGGAGCTGTGATCCCATCTGTGCAGGCTGCTGAGAGGTGAATTAAACAGGCAGAGAAAGAATGACAGCGCTTCCACCTGCATCCAGCAGCACAGCCTCCCTCACACTACCTCAGACCACCTCAGGGAGCATGGCTGAGAGATGCCCTGCTCTTGTCCATTCTGAAACTACAGTCTGCTCTCTTGATACAATTTTGAAAGGAGCAGGTCGTAAGTCTGAGCAAGTCGTAAGTTTGGCCACCTCTGGCCACCACGGTGAAATTCAGTTTAAGTTCCAAACCACAACATCCTCCCTAATAATAATATAACCCCCTGAAATGGACCTGCTGCTGTTTTGTTTCTGCATCCACACACAATTCTAAGAGGCAGCCTCCCAGAGACATAAAGGGGATAATCAGAGAGTCCACTCCCCTAGAACACCCCTGGCCGGTAACAACATGCTTGTATACAAACCAAGTGTCGGATAGGACACTCCGGGCCAAACCAGTGTCCGTAAATAAAATATTTCTTTCAAGGGATCTCATTCCCTGATTGTTACCAACTAAACATAGTCATTACAACCATTAGGAAGCTTTTAGAAAGCTTCAATATTACATGTTGCACCTTTAAGTCTTGGTAGTTGCATCTCATACTGTGTAAATCGATGTGTTAGAGCGTATTTAAAAAAGGGCCAGAATACTGAGATCATACAAATAGATAACAATGGTGTTGTTTTATATACTGTATGTCAATGTCATGTGAGTGAACCTGTTTTGTATTCAGTGTCTGAAGGTTTCAGCTCTTAGGGAAATCAGCTAGACCTGGAGGACCTTTCTTGGTTTTGTATTGACTAATTATCCTAGATAAAGAAATAAAATAAACATTTAAATATACAGCATTTACAGCCTATGTTGCAGTATGTTTCTTATACATGTTGTGAGATGCAAGGCTTTTGACTGTGCAGTATGTCCACACATTAGAAGTCCACATACAGTACTATACTGTATTGACAACTGGTCTGATACAGATTTACATTTGAGTTACAGAACCAGTGACATCTTAGATTAATGTGTTGGGATTTATCTTTTTTCGCTTTTTGTTTTCACCGACAATTATAAAGCCAAATAAGTATTTCAAATAAAAATTTCCCTTTTTAACTACAGTATATGCTGAATGCTAAACATTTTGCCATTAATTATGCAATTACGCAATATTTTGGCAGGCCTTTTCTTTTACAAACATAGACACACTTCTGAAGCGAGACATTTAAAACCTGAACAAAAGACGTTGATGTCAGTTAAAGGCATCCTTCATCAGCAGCAGCTGATGCACTGATGCTCTAATTAGACAGCTGCAGTGTAGGGATGTGAAGAAGAAGAGTAGGAGGCCATTACCGTGTCATTTCCCTGTCAGGAAGGAAGCTCTCAAACTGGAAGCTTCAGGATAACAGGCGGAGGAGAGAGGACTAGACCACACTGCCTTTTCATATGTAGCTCAAAAATACACGCACCATTCTTTTGGAACCAGGCGTTCCAGATTGAAATGCCTGTATTTTCTGTATAAAGACCCTCAGTCCTCTCACATTGTAAATCTGCTGTTCATGTGGTTATTAATCTATTAACTCTTATCATTTCTGCAAGGAGAATTCTTGCACGAGAATGGGCCAAAGGTTTGCTTTCAACTATAATGTTGCTGCTGTTATGAGCTCATAGATGATGGAATCTGGTTGTGGGCCATCAGCAACACAAAGGCAATTTTTCCATTCACAGACCAATCAATCAATCAATCAATCAACCAATCACATAGTATAATGCTTATTACAAAGCTTAAAGTGCTTTACAACAGGAACAATACAAAAACAATAGAACCATAAATACGATACAAACAATATTAACTAACACCAAACCATAGACCCATATGGTAAAGCTGTAATAACCATGTAATTATTGTAATAGATAACCCACTTACAATGAATATCTTAATCAAATTATATATGCCTGTTTTTATAAAGCTTTGCTACTGATTTAATTTGATTTACTGAGTTTAAAAGGTCCTCGATGATTTCCCCTTTTCAGACTATAAGCCTTTCCATGACTGCCTTTGCAAACATTACAGAATGCTCATGTGTTACCTTTAGTTAGCATTTGACTTCAGAAATGGTTGTGTGCAAAGTGGGAAAAGCAGTGAATGCATATTTGATGGCATAAATATGGTATGTGGTTTATAATGGTCCCTAAACGGGCCCTAAGATTAATGATGTCCTTTCCATCACCCCCCCCCCCCCCCCCTCTCTAAACTCAAACTGAGTGTAAGTGGTGAAAGTAGGTTATCAAGGGGAGACAGTTGAGAAACTAAAAATACTCACACTCTCCTTTTCCTTAAATATTCCCCCTTGCATCCAGCAGAGTTCTCTAGACAGTGTGTGAGTCTCATACACGTGCATTTGGCTATTTGAGTTTCAGTTGAACCAGCCATTACCATTGAATGCTGATACTTTGATGATGATTAATTTATTCTTTGATCGATTTATTTCAATATATATCCTCCATTTTAAAATTATACAGTATTATTAAAAGTCATTTTATAGATGTAACTTGGAAAAGTTGTCAGAGTGAATAATAATAATAATAATAATATAACATATTTCATATTACAGTTTTCTCCCATTTCGAGAATTTTTGACAAAGTGAAAAGGAAGAGCCTTCTTTAACTGGGAGTAGTGACATTTTCTGTGTGGTCTTGTGCCAGACGTCACTAAATCTGATGGTAAAACAGAATGTCAGGGCAATTGAGAGATGGTGGATGAGAGACAGGCTGGAGTCCTGTCACAGAGTAGATAATGGCGTTCCTGTTCCTTTATTTAAATGGTTTTGGAATGGATTCGGTTGACAATCCTCTCTGACTCTTCCCTGCACTGTTGTCATGGAGAGAGGAAGGCAGCACAGTCAGCAGGTTTGAAAGCTCTTGGTAAATTTATAGAGGATTTTGTTGTTCTCACCCAGTTCCCTCTCTTATTCTAGTTCAAGGGTTCAGTAAATGCCGGCAAAGGGTTTTCTGAAGCAATCATACAGTATCTATAATATATAAATATAAAAACTGTGTGTGATGGTGTGATGTTATTTCTATGGAAAAACTTTGTATTGGAAAAAAACTAAAAGGGGGACACACCGTATCAGTCAGATGTTTGTTTATTTACAATATAGTTCTTTTTTTATTGTAAGGTTGGAACACAACTATGAGAATATTGTTGACAGATCTCATTCCAAGAAAAGTAGCAAAGCTAGAATATGTCCTTTTAATAGAGTGCAGCAGAGCAAAATTAGAAGTCAAGTAAATTATATCCCCTAAACTGCATAGCTTCATGAAACATTAAACAGTGCTCTGGACAGCCCTCTGGGTTATGTGTCTCCTGTGACAGTGGGCTTTTTGGATCTCTTACCCGGCCCTTCAACATTAGTGATCACCCTCATGACACATGCTAAATGCACACTGACTGTCACTGACTAAATCATCGGACCCACTAAGGACATGAAATCTCCCGAGAGTGAGATGACGAACCTTTTAAAACTCCACAGTTCTACCGTCATTTTATGCCCTCTTATGATCTAACACTCTAACACTTATCTGTTGCAGCGGGAAAGTTTCCATCTCTCCCAAGAGTGATTGTCAAATCCCACCCACTTGGAGGATAATTCCATCAGTCTCACACAAAGCTTAGCTCTAAGTTCCTCTCTGAATCCCTGGGATGTGGCTGAGGAGACGTTTGATTTATAAGTATGTTGCTCCACAGAGTAAGTCACACCGTGCCAGTGTGGGGAGGGTTTAATTAAAGGGATTATTGCCCTGCTGATTTGAAATTTGGGAACATGTCCAAGATCCACATTTATATATCATTCTAACAGTAAAAGCCTAAAACTGCTCCTAATTATATCACTACATTCATTCTGAGGGTTAATTGCAGCAACCATATAATCTGAAATATACAAAAGCAGAAAAAGCGTTGATGTAGTCGGGGGTGATTCTCTTTAATTCTACAGAATATTGACCTTCAAAAAATATGATTCTGTCTAGTACAATCACAAAGCATCTATACTGAGGGGTTTAGCACTAACCTGTGTACTTAAATTCAGCTAGTAACCTAATTAACTCACAACTTACCAATACTTGACTTGTTTTTAGGAAATGCAACTGATTCTAAAACTGTTCTTGTCATAATGCATGACCAAAAAGAATCAATACATGATGGTAGGATCCCTATTGTCATTCTAAAGACAATGTACAGTATACATTGACACTTTCAACCAAATGTTGTTTACCCGTATCGTTTCCGGATTTTCGTCTGGCCACACTTGTTATTCAAGGTATCAGATGAACAAGTTTATTTTCAGATCTGATTGGCCTCCTAGCTGTTCACGTTGACTCTTCACATATGCAATCCAACTTGTCCATCAGGTTTCAGTGGTCTTTCATTTAGCTTTTTTTGAATGCTTTGTTGTGTATCATTGTAATTTTCCACTTAATTCCCTTTGAGCAGGCATACACTGACCTACTGAAGGCGTGGTACCCAGAGCTTTGGCCATGAGTCAGAATAAACAAACAGGCACTGTGTTGACTATTTCAGCTTTGTTGATACTGCCACACCCATCGTGGAGTAATTACAAAAGAAAAGGTATTTGTGACTGTGGCCTGACACATCAGAAGGCTCAGTAAGGGTTCACCAGCATGAGCAGCTGGGGGGAGTAAACTGCACGCCCTCCATCTCTTTGGATTTGGGTTGCATCTAGAAATAAGCACTGCTTTATTTACCCTGGTGAAGATCAGATATCATAACTAGATATCATAACTTTGTATGTGCTGTGTGCTATGTTTGAAATGCTCTCCCCAGCAGTGCTCTCTCTATTGATACCAGTGTAAAAATAGGCAGCAAAGCCTCAGCATGTGATGGTTTGAACGTAGAACAGACACTACCACACTATTTTTAAACAGGCCACAATCACAGAGGAAAAAAGGGGCCTCCTGACATTTTTTTTGTAACTCTCACTGAAGCTGCAAATGCCATTTAACTGTCCTTCTGATCATACAATATGCATGTGCCCTGAAGAACTCTACTGAGAGAAAAGAAAACTAAACTCTACTGAAGTAATTTACGGTTCTGGTTACTGCATACATTTTGGCATAAACTGAGAACTGCACACTGTTGTAGTATCAAGGAGATACATAATGTACAGTATGTATGGGTTGATTTCAGATTACCTAACCTTACCTAACCCTAACCCTTCCTTGCTCTCTGTCACTATTGTGAGTATTATAATAAAGGGTGTGCACACACGCACTCACGCACACTCATACGCACACGCACACACACACACACACACACACACACACTGACTCACTCAGTGATCTTTACTCAGTGTTTGTAAGCTGTTTGTCTATCTGGCAGTTTGCTCCAGGCAGAAACCGAGACAGTGCAAAGTTGAAGGTGCGACTACTATACTGTAGCCTATGTATGCCACGAACATTTACATGCATAGTTATGAGGGTGGTTAAATGATCTCTGGGAGATGGGGAGTTGTGGGGAGTTGGAGGCAGGTAGGGTTGCTGCTGTGGTTTTTTCCCAGTAAAAGCTTTGTGTAGGCTGCCCATGGGGGGAAGGGCTTTGGTTAGGGGGGAGGGGGGAGGGGGGGAGCTGGCTCAGTATGTGAGCACTGGCATATTGAAAGATCTCTCCTCCCTCCAGGTGAAATTCCAGCGTTGCTGTGTAGTGCTTGATTATGTAGCACCTGAGGCCAGATTGGCCCAGCAGCTGTCAGGCAGCTCTGTGTACTGGCTGGGAGCGGGAGCTGTCATGGCCTGCACATGGACCTGCACTGGAGTCCATAGACAACTGATTTAATTCTACAGCCATACACGCTTACTGTAAATGGCTTTATGGAATGACCTCTCAATACATCTGAAGCCTATCAGTTACGACTAATTGTGTGTAGTGTAGTGCACTACTGACGTTTACATGAATACCATTGCACATCTCTCCTGATATAGCTTCTCTTATACTTATACTTCTATACTATTAGATACTGTACATAAACTACCTCACTGTACTGTCTACCTGTACATAGCTCATAACTGTATATAGCCCATAACTGTATATACCTCTAAACTAAACAGATGTTTACAATACTACCTCTGCACATACTGTATATTGCATAGTTACCTATCACTACCATTCTTGTTCTATTTATGTCATGCTCTTATATCACTTTTTGCACTTTTGGTTGGATGCTAAACTGCATTTAGTTGTATAGTACTTGTACTCTGCAATGACAATGAAGTTGAATCTGATCTAATCTAAAGTTTCATGTAATTTGTGTGTTTTTCTACCTGCTCATTGGAACAAGGAGATGCTTATTGCTCATTGTGTGGAGTGACAGCAGAGTGACATTGTGATTAAGTGTTTATTGATTTTAGTTTATTAGTCCCTATTGTAGTTCCATTTGGGTCTGGGAATACGATATGTAGCTGGAAACAGCCTCATAATATCATTGTGTTTCTGCACCATGGAGCACATTAGTGTAAACAGTTCAATTCTGTGTCTTGCTGCACACAACATAATTAGCGAAGAAGAGAGTGCTCACTCCCTGTGTTTGTGTTAATGCACTCTGTTGGCTGGCTCTCCCAGATTTAAACTACTGTACGGTTGAGGACGTTTTTGCATATGCTATTGTGATGCCTCATGCCAACTCTGCTTAGTTTGTCCTTATGTCCCAATTCTGACAAACTGTACGTCACTAATAACCCACTTTACTCTACGTGCTTGGGTGTTGAACAGCTGCAACTGTCAGGCCACAAGCACTGATGCAAAGTGCCCAGGAACCATTTTTCAGATAGTGTCTCAGGTCCTGCATGGTTCACTGCACTAGAGAAGACCCTTGGGGTGATTCAAACCAAGAGTAGCTGTGAGATGTCTTCTCCTAAAGAGCCACATGGGACACACAAGACCAGTCAATCTCTCCTCTCCTGATCCCTCTCTCCTCACAGCTGTCAACCATGTGTTTGCATGCCGGTGCCACCATGGTAACCAGGAAACACATGCAAACACAAACATGGCATGCAACACCTGGACTGCTGCGTCTGAGTCTTTTACTGCCTCCAGTACTGTAGTCTAGGTGGAGACAAACGAGGACAAGAACTCTAGTACCGGTACCTGCTTTTACTAGTAGTGATACTATAGGCCTAAAATTGCTCAGCATGTTTGTGTTGCATTCTCTGTCGTATGATAAAAAAAACTAATACAAAACATTTTGGAATATAGTATTACTATGTGCTCGTTAAGCTTTTTAAATGTATTTTATTTTCCACATAGCTACAGTAGTTCTACAGTCAGTGTGCTTTTGTACTTGGCCTGAAAGGATAGAGCCATACACCTTCTCTTCTACAGAATGTCTGTCTGTTTGTGCTGCCCCTCTTCTGGAGGCCAACTAAAATTAGCATTTTTACCACCTAAACTCTAAATTCCTTCTTCACTAAGGAGGGAAGAATTGATGGTTGCTCTTGTATCCAAAGAGATGTGTCTGGAATTTCTGAAAAGCTGAGGATGTTACCCTAGTAAAGCGTATGTGAAGTCAGCCTGGGAAAAAGCAGTGCAGTACTCAGATAAATAGATCAGATAAATATTTTCACTAATAGTTACAAACAGGCAAATACTTGAGTTGTAAAACATAAATACATTGATGAATTTTATCACTCAATTATTTAATCTCACTGATCTGCGCTCAGACTGTGACAATTATGTAGGTTAGGAATATTGACAACAAGTATGTATTACGAATTACTGTGAATGATTGATGCCACATAGTACGGTAACTTTTATCATTAATATTTCTGTTTGCGTACCACAATGTTTGAGGAAATGAGACAGTACATGTGGAACACAAAAAATATATTTAAATCATTGTTGAGAAATTCAGAATGAAGTACTACACTTAATAGTGTTGCCTTTTCGCTCCAATTTTCTAATATTTTCTGTGTAATTCTCCTATAACTTCAGGCAGCATTAGGCCATGATTCAGGAAGGGTGAATTTTCAAGCTGTATTAAGGCCTTTTTGTATACATTCTGACTGTAAGATATTTAACAACCAAATGGATGCTCTATAATCCTCATCTCATCTGTCACAGGATCCCAGCACCCACCCCAAAATCTTCAGCCCTGCTCTAATGCCATAGCAGTTGCCATGGAGATGGCTCTAGGAGGGGATGGGCAGTGGGTATGAGTATGAGTATGAGGGGACTTTCAGCTTCTCTTGTGGACTTACTGCTGACATACTAAATTGAATACAGGATGTTGGGGTTTAACTATAACACTGAACACATTATGCCCCAACTAGTATGTGCCTATTATCACACATCATCAGTAAAATCAACCAAAGTCATTGCCATTACATTTCCCATGATGTAGCGAACATTACAAATATGAATGCATACATGCAAGCTGTAGATTCGTACTGTACAATATGTGTTGTGGCTTCTGTGTTGACTATTACCTTGTACACTACAGCCTGTGTCTCAGCAAACAGCTTTCTTAAAGGTTGTTTGAAATTCTCACAGGAAGTTATTTGAATGGAATACATAATGAGTCATGTCAGTCAAAAATAGTGCTGTGGGAGTTTCCAATGTTCTCTTTATGACACAGCATCTACATTGTAAGTAGAAGGTAAAAAACAGGATGTTTGCTGACCCCAGGGTGGACTACTTAGGCCCTAGAGACTGAAAGCAATTTGTCATCTCATTGACATCCTCTTCTGACTCACATCTAAAACGCATGTGCCATAAGGACCATCAAAAAGGTTACTGTGGTTATAGTGAAAATGGCTCCTATTTCATCTCTGACAGTTCAGTTTCTGTACAGAAAAGTGATCGGAATTCCTATAGAAAAGTTAGGGTTAGGGTTAGGGCTTTTTCTTTCAGATATATTGCATTTTGATACGTATATTTTAAAAAAACTCAATAATCTGGTATGCTCACTTCATTTTAGGTCTAGATTAATTTTATGTTTCCCAAGGGGACTTTGTGTCAGATACAGTATATTCACATTTGAATCCCTCATAACAATACATTGTATTACAGTACATTCAAATACCTAATTTAAAAACAAAACATGTACAGTAGACCTGAATATGAAGTGTATTTCATGTTTGTGTTCTTGTCTATATTTGTTGGTTTAGGTGTGCTGCATATAGATCTACAAATTATTTCTTAAATGATTTTCCTGGAAGCCCTTTTATGTCTCCAGTAAAGTGTGCTTGAGTAAGAAAAACCTTGAACAGGAAAATGTGTTATGTAGAGGCATTAGCTTTCATAAGTTCAAATCTCCAGGGTCATGCAACTGCTGGATACATTCTAAAAAGGCAACTGAACAAAAAGAGGCTTCTGAATTGCTACTTCTTGGCAGAATCACTCTGAGGGGTGCAGATAATGACAGGAATTCAGAGGGAGTCAGAGAGCAGGGGGAAATCACAAAGCTGGAACTCTCGAGTTCAAAAAGTCCTACAGTAACTGGCCTTCAAAGACACCACTTAACACACACTGCCATCAAAAAGAGAGGGCTTTGGTTTTGAAGTTCACCATTTGAATGTAACACATTGTCTGTGTGGTAACTGAGATAATATAAAAGACAGCTTACTTTGGACCATGTTGCCACAGATCATTAACGTGAAATTGAATTTCAAGGCGCTCTCTCCATTCACAGTCCAACTAAGATATAGACCCCATGGAACACACTTCACTGCCCACAGCCATACTGTAGCATAAGAGCAGTGTCATTCACAAAATCTGTGTGTTGTAACCTATCCTGCCTTTTTGGATTATTTATTGTACTGCTACTCTATGACCAAGCTACAGTAATAACAGCTCCATTTAAAGAATTCTGGTTATACTCCTAGATTTGTTTACACAAGTATGATGGTTACAATGTATTAATAATATGATTTGTTAATTGAAAATATACCATTGTGTGTAGACATCACTGTAGTTTTTACAATACTTTATTTGGATTAATTCATTAGCCATTGTTCCTCCTTTTCCTGCTATTTTCTAATTTCTCCCAGCAGAAGGGATGGGCTGCTCTTTGGCAGTCTGCCCTTTTCCAAATCCTATAAATAAGAGCTATTCCATAGAGTAGCACAAATCCTCAGAAGTCTTTTCCATTTACACATTCCTGGCAGTCAGGTACTCCTCCACCCACTCACGACTGTACAATCTCATGCCCTGGGAAATCTCATGCCCTGGTGTGGCATGACACACACACACACACACACACACACACACACACACACACACACACACACACACACACACACACACACACCTCCATACAGTATGCCTTTAGTTATGCTGTTCATTCATTCATCCATTCATTCATCCATTCATTCATCCATTCATTCATCCATGCATTCATTAATTAATTCTCAACTCAGTCATATGTTGACTAACTGTATTACGTATTACTGATCAACAACAAAGACACTATAAAACGTTAACCCAGAAGACAGTTTAAATGTCAAATTGACAAATGACATATTGATTAAAATTAGCATACTATGGATTCATCATTGACACACTACCTGTAAATCATGTATTGGTGTCTTGTACTGATTAACTGTTGTCAAATAATCCTGACAGCTGATTTTGACAAATTAAATGACTTAGACTAATCTAATAAGAGAAACAAAGAGAAACAAACTTTTCCTGTTGAAAACAGTATATAGCATTGGTAGTATATTATCAATTCTAGCTATAAACGGTAAAAGAAAAATGTAACTTTGGACATAAAAGCCAGTAATTTCATATTCAGTCATTCAATTTAGACTCTCTCTCTTTCTCTCTCTCTCTCTCTCTCTCTCTCTCTCTCTCTCTCTCTCTCTCTCTCTCTCTCTCTCTCTCTCTCTCTGCCAACTACACCATGAAGTCATTTGAATTAATGGACACCCAACAGAATATGATCTTCCAGTTTGTAGGCAATTATTAACCATGGGCCGAAACAAATTACCTTCCTTTCTCCACCTCAGTGACGTTACTCATGCAGGAAAAAGGCAGAAAGAAGGAGCCATGTGTTTAGAACTTATTTGTAGTGTGTAGAGTGTTGTAAATGAATACGCAAACCTTTGTTGTTTGCAACTTGGACGACAACACATTTTACTGAACTACAAAAATGAAAATACAGTACATAGGAACAATGTCAAAGCGCATACATAGTGAGGGAGCACTCTTGATTGAGTAAATTGCTTGCATTCCTGTTTCTGTCATTTTTCAAAAGGTTAGAGCAGTATTATTCAGGCACAGGCACGCAATAGTTTGTTATAGTTATAGGTCAAACGTTGCATCATGATAACCAGTACTGTGCACTTCCATTTATTTAAATAATGCTCGTCATGACATAGGCTATTGTTGATGGTCCTACATTCTAATGTCTACTGTTTTAAATGTTTATGCAGGATTCATAACATTTAAGAACATAGTTTGTTGTATACAGTAAATAATTTATTTTGTCTTAACATGCCCTACTTGACTCTTGGTGAAGAGGTCATACATTAAATAATCTATGTTTCATAACATAACAACAACAACAACAACAAAAATCTTAATTCTAGCATTATGACTGCCAATGGTCCTAGCATATATCACTTTTTCTTGCTATGACTGATGAATAGATTATTTACTTACTTAGACAAATATTTATTGTAAGTCACGTTGGATTAAGGCGTCTGCTAAATGACAAAAATGTAATGGAACATAATATAACATTCCCTACTTGACTCTATCCATGTCTGTCAAAATCTGGTTATCTATTCCCTGATTGAAGACCACCAATATTTGACTGTCTGTCTATTTGACAAACAAACAGATGTTCACTGCTTGGCGGTGTTCACTGCTTGGGGTACACTAAATTACATGCTTAACCTGTAAGGCCCCCATGGTGTCCATATTACAACATCACATTTAGCTATCCAAAAAAGAAATTCTGTAAAAGACATTTTAAAGACATTTACATAGTCAATGGATCCTATTATTTACCCTTGCAATGCAGTATGGTTAAAATAATCTAAATGATTATTATCACAGCAACTCATTACTTGCTTTGTTTTTTCTTTTAGAAAATTGCATCAGAGGCCTCCTACAACAACATCTCAAAGGTGAAAAAAAGAGTTGGTTGAGTGTCAGGTCAAATAGTTATGTTTCCCTTTAAATGGCTAATGGCACTTTAGCTGTGCCACACCAGGTGTTTAGGCAAAAATGTTATAGTCCATTATGCTGGTTTATGAGGCTTTAATTAACTATTAATAACATCTTATTACATATATTCCTGTCTCTCTCTCCCTCTTTCTGATTTTGTATGTGTGTGTGTGTGTGTGTGTGTGTGTGTGTGTGTATGTGTGTGTGTGTGTGTGTGTGTGTGTGTGTGTGTGTGTGTGTGTGTGTGTGTGTGTGTGTGTGTGTGTGTGTGTGTGTGTGTGTGTGTGTGTGTGTGTGTGTGTGTGTGTGTGTGGGGGGGGGGGGGGGGGTAATAATTGACTAATTGACTAATAATGATAGATTTTCCCATAACATCAAGTAAAAAAAAAAAAAACGTATTCTTTATATTATCTAATTATGTGGGGGGGGGTGAGAGAGAGAGAGAGAGAGAGAGAGAGAGAGAGAGAGAGAGAGAGAGAGAGAGAGAGAGAGAGAGAGAGAGAGAGAGAGAGAGAGAGAGAGAGAGAGAGAGAGAGAGAGAGAGAGAGAGAGAGAGAGAGAGAGAGAGAGAGATATTTGCTTAGAATTTGGTGCATGCTACACAGCGCCACTCTATGGGCTGTCTCGGTGGTTCATAGAGGCGCAGAGTCGGAGCAAATCCGAAGTGGAGAGAGTGCACATGCACACACACAGACAGTGGAAGGACCATGTCAAGGAAAGCCGGAGCAGCAACGCCGTGGCAAGCTTCTCGTCGAAATACTTAGAACCAGAACATTGTTACGCTTACAACTCGAAGACATACTTCAAAGCGGAAAAGAATGCAATTTGAGGAGAAAACCGGCGATTCTCATTCAATTTGGGCCGATGAACATCGTGGGGGGAGTTTATATGTCTCTCCACGTCTTCATATAATTCGACGGGGTGGCGATGTTTAGAGCCCGCCAATTGAGCGACGGTCCTTTGGAGTTGGGTTGTGTGTTTACAGTCCTAGCTTGTCAGATGTAAAGACATTGATTGCAAGACGGTACGAGTGGAAATAGACAGACCCGTACGGCAGACGCGCTGAATGTAGCCTACAGGGGAACACGGCAGCGGTGTCTGATCTGTGTTTATCTCCGGGCTGGTCGTATTATTATTCTGTGTTTCGTTTCTCCCCGTGATACAAAGTAGCGCCACTCGTTCAGGATGCAGGTGAAAAAGCAGAGGGACACGGACGGGAGCAGTGGAGACCTTCAACGAGATGGAACCCACAAAAACAAATCCTGCTTCTCAAACATCAAGATCTTCTTGGTGTCGGAGTGCGCTCTGATGTTGGCACAGGGCACTGTTGGAGCATACCTGGTGAGTGAAATATTAGAAGCCTGTGTCCTACTACATCTGTGCTCCGTCATGATGACATCTCACATCTGGCAAGAAGCATGTGTAGAATTGTGCATGGTTTAGGGCCAAACTAACCTAACGCACAGTCTCATTGCTCGCTGTTGCATGTGCAAAAGTGTCTTTCGTGGGACGTGCAACAGCTATGACATAACGAGATGAAGTGTAACCGGCTTAAGAAGGCTTGCTTTGCCTTGACATCAACCGGTGCTTTAAAATACCCAGGTAGCCTACTAGATGATACGTTCAATAGACATTTTTTCATCAGCCCCCGACAATATCACTCCTCTCCCTGTCATTAAAACTGTGAATGGTTTAGGTTGTTCTAATACTGTAGATGCATCAATAATCCACCCTGAACTTTAAGAGTTGGCTGTTGTCCAACTAAGTTAGGTCTATGACTAGTTCCTAGAATTCACAGGTGACCTGTTGTTGATCTGTATTGTACGTCGCCGGCTATTAGGAATGACTTCTATAGCTGTAGACCTGCTAAGGCAATAAGCTACAGTCTATTTTGTCACTGAAGATCAGTGAAATGACATGGACATCCAGAAGTTGCAGGCATTGAGTGAAGAACAGATTGATTGGTAGTGAATATTCAAATCTCCTCTTTCATGGCTCCCACTTTTACAGAAAAAAGGTAGACAAAACCGTTCCTGGGCTTGTCAAGAACCCTTTTAAGAACCCCTTTTGGTACCAAACTTGTTATAGGAGGTTGTACTGTACATCACACACAAAAGGGTTCTTTAACGAGTTCTCCCACCGGGTCAAGTAAAGTATACTTTAGATTAGAATTTATGGCTTTATGAAGCCCCAATACACATTACAAGACCCATTAGCTTTTCTTTTAGCAAATTGAATATTATAGGCCTACAGGGTGTTGCTTTTTACATGACATGTTCTTGAATGAATGATTAAAGCATCCATAAGGCCTTTAACGTTTGTATTCTTTTAAATTAGGACGAGATGCCTCAATGCTTCTTTCTCTTTTCAACAGTTTGATGATATTCATATGTGGGCAATTGTTTTTGATTCATGCTACAAAAACATATTTCCTTCATTAAAACATCAACATGTCCATCCCAGTTCTCATAATAAATGAAAGAACAAGTGAATTGGTTGAGTGAATGAGTTCCTAGCCTATTTTTGATCCGATGTCTCATCAGTGCTGCCGAGAAATCAAAGATGTAAACTGAAATGCTTTGGCCATATTTGGTGTGGAACATGTTATCTAGTTCCATGCCTCTCAGCCACACGTCTCCAACCATTGGAACTGTGTGGACGAGGCATGCTGCATGCCGTCAGAATTTCCTGCACTTGACTTGATTGTTGAGCCAAAAATACAATGAACAAGTATCCATCACTTCATGCTTTTTCTTCATTGGCATACAATCCCCTATCCACATTGTGTATTGATGGCCATAGGCCCAATAAAAAAGGCCTATAGAACGTCTGGTAGCCTACCTGCTTTTCTAAGTTATGAAGAAATGGTAAACTCCGCCAACATGAATGCACATTCTATTCCTCAGAATCAAATCAGTCTCCACCCTCTCTTTCAGGCTGACACGGCCTGGTACATTGCACTCATTTTTCTGTGATGTGTCTCTTTGCTATTTACAGGCTCTGCAGCCACGTAGGAAGGAATGTGTCTATCAGGATTCCTCTTGTAGTCCTCATGTCTCATTTCATCCCACTGTTATTGAGAATGAAAATGTTTCAGCAGTATGTCCATGCAACTGGGGGCTTTGTGTCCTTGTGTGGGCTACAATAATACATACATATAACACTTATTTGTTCATCATATTAGTTGATCTAGCTAGCATTTACAGCCATTACGTTGCTTAATCGGTATGTTCAAATACAGTTTCCAGTTTCCACTTGTACTGTATGAGTCATGTGAAGAATCTAAAGAAGGTTAACAAACATGCTTGTGCTTTAGACTGGTGAGTTGCGGAGAGGCTACTCATTTAAGTATGACAGCTTGCAAAGTAAACACAGGGGCTCTGGCAGGGTTTGCAAATGATAGACCCTAGAGGAAGGGCTTGACTTGCCTAAGCAAATAGGATAGGTCATCAGACCTGCTGTATCTCACAGGTGTGTCAGCACAGGTAGTTCTCTTTCCCATGGCACCTGCTCGATTTGCATGGACTCGAAACCAGGAGCCTGCAACAGGGACAAACTGATGACTCGTTAACTCTTTAGATTCCCACCTCTTTTGGAGCTATTGTTGTGTCCATGATAGGATGAAGGGACTTAAACTGTGATCCGGCGTTCCAAGCCACAAACTCTAGCGTCATGGCCCATGTTTGTGCTCTAAGTTACAGTAGCAGCTTAGGGTGCACCTACTGTATACTTGTGGACAAAACACCAACAACACACTACTAACACTGTATCTCCTGATTTGGCGAGCTTCATGGTAAACTGTTGAGGGCATGTACCTGTAAAAGGACACTAAACCTCAACACTATGGGGTTGTAGTACTTCCCCTTTGAGCATAATGAAACTTATTGAGAAATGGGGTTGTGTCCTTCGATTCTCAGAAATTCAACCGGTTTGTGGTTCCTTTGTTGTGGTGCGTGACACTGGTGAAACCATTTACTGTTACATGCTCCATTGCATTACATGTAGAAAGACAGGTTGAATCATCTATTTCATGTTTTTGTTAATATATCTAACCCTAACCGTACTATCTTATATTTTTATAACCAGCTGCATTAGTTGATACGTTTCTACATGAACTGTATTTAACAAAACATTGTTGATTTCATTGAACATGTCTTAATTATTTTTAATATCCCTCAATGTAGGGCGTAAGTTGGGGATTGCAGCTTACTGTACAGTACAGGCTGTAACATATGTTGATGTTAAAGAATAAATGCATGTTCTAGAATAGGCTAGCTTTGTTTATTTCAGAGAAAGAGGTTTTGACTGCCAATGAATTGTCCCCCTTAAATGTCAGCAGAGCAACCTTTGATGTGCTTAAAGACTTTTTGTCTTGCATAAGTCTGTATTTATGTCTCAAACTGGAATTTGCTCTGCTTACACAAGCCTCATCCATTTGTTTAAAAAAGAGATGTCCGTGTGTGGTTTGGCGCCTCTCATTCTGAACAGGTGATGTCATGTCTACTTGACAAGTTGTCCATGAAAACACTGCCAGACAAGTTTGTTGTATAACCATGCAATAAATAAAACATACTTTCCTGACTGTCACTGTAAGGTAAAGCATCAAGACTCTATCTCTATCTTAAACTGACTGAACTTACTGTAGCTAGCTGCTCACCACTCTGGAATGTACAGTTTACGTAACATAGACCTAACTAATAGATATTTGTGCAATTATTGAGCATCTCGGAATGCCAGTGGATGTGCACAAACATGTGGAACTTTGGGAGGCCGCATGCTAGCTAAACTCTCTGTTCTCAACTCAGCTGTCAGTCACACTGCTGTGTTAGTGTGGCCTGAGCATGGAATGACATGGTCCATGACCGGCTGCCCTGCCTCCGCTGTGGTGGGCGAGGTGGAGGTTAGTCTGTGCTGGGGTGTGTTGAGAGCTCCAGCTGTGCCGTCAACAGGTTGCTATGGCTTGGCATGAGGTGTGAGGACAGGAGCAGATGGTGATGTTTCCAGCCCAACTCTTCACGGTTCCAGCACTGTTGGGAAGCCACATTACACAGAGTCCCTGGCAGCTCCGATGAGGTTGAAAGCCCATTCTGAACACACACACACACGCATGCACACACACATTCCATTCTACTGTTATGGTTACCTACTGTATACAGTATGTGCACTGTACACTCACTGAGCACTTTATTCGAAACACCTGTACACCTTCTCGTTCATTTGGGTGGTGTAGGGACTGTTTTCTTGGCACACTTTGGGCCCTTTAATATCAATCAATTATCGCTTGAATGACACAGAGTATTGTTGCTGACCATGTGTATCCCTTCATGGCCACAATGTACCCATCTTCTAATGGCTACTTATATCATGATGCACCATGTCACAAAGCAAAAGTAATCTCCAACTGGTTTCATGAACATGACAATGAGTTCTTCAGTGGCCTTCCCAGTCACCAGATCTGAATCCAATAGAACACCTTTTGGATGTGGTTGAACGGAAAATTCACAGTTTGAAAGTGCACCTGAAAAATCTGAAACCAGAATCTCAAAGGAATGTTTCCAACATCTTGTGGAATCAATGCCATGAATAATTGTGGCTGTTTTGAGAGAAAAGGGAGGCCGTACCCAGTATTAGTATAGTGATCCTTATAAAGTGTTCGGTGAGTGTATGTTGTAATAGCATTGTCTTTACTAATCTTTTTAAAGTGTTATTACAACCATGACCATGACTCATCATAAGTCATAAATGTCACAGCCTACACAGCTACTTTTAAATGTTTAGTCCATGTGAACTAAAGAGCTTAACTTAGCCTGTTTAACTCACTGTGGGAATGGTAAATAAGTATGCCCTTTCTAGGACATTTTGGGACACATCGGAAAATAGCTTGATAATTGTTATGAAAATAACAGGTGGGATATAGCTAAACAGTTGGTTCCATTTACATTTTTTCCCAGACATTTCATACCAATGAGATCCCTCTAGACAGTTCTACACATGAAAATAGAGGTAGATGGAAAATAAGCTAAATTAAATCTATCTGATGGTTCAACTCCTTTAAACCTTTGAGAACGAGTCACTGTTATAAGCCTATGTGTTTTTTCTCCTCTTAAGTCTTGTTGAGAGTGTATGGGTGAATGGTTAGTTGTAAATCTCCCTTGCTAGTAGGTGTTCATTATCACTAACTTTGAGGAAACTACCATGTATTTTTACTAACAACTGGCAAAGAGCTGGAGAAAAAAAAATCCACTTGTGCCCCAGCTTCAATCTAGAGACAGTGCTGTTATCTTTCACTTTCATTAAACCTTGCACAAGAGTGTTGGGGAAGCAGTCACTTACAACAATGCGATGCGAGTTAGTGTTGCAGTGCCCAGCTAATCAAAAACAGAGGAATGGATCTTTCAGAGGAATGAGTCTTGGCAGAGAGGGGATTTTACTCAAACCACAATGAGGAACATCTGAAAGGGGCCTGGGAATCAGTATATTCCAAGGGGATGGGATTATTTAAAAGGGCACAACCTTCATAACATGGTCCTTTCATAGCCATGCTATATTCATCTTGTCTGTTCAATACCTACTTTGCGGTCTGCGTGTGTAACTAGATTCAAAATGCCACTCTGCAAACAATATCGTCTTTTTAATTTGCATACACCGAAAGTTAGGAAACCCAGTGCACATTAATCATTCTGATTCCACTATGCAGAGTTTAATGTTTTGAAAATATTTTCTAATTCATTTGAATGAATTGCATTTAATTTAATTGATATAAAGTAATTCTGTAATAATCAAATAATATTCATAATGTTGTGCTTATGCCTGTTTTTCGAAACTCAAAAGCTCCCACTTTGTCTTAATTGTCTTTTGTTTTCACTCACATCTTGACAGTTGTGCATACAGCATGCATCCATTATTCATAACCTCTTTCTACATAGTCTCTATTTGGAAGCTGTTTATTTCTCCCTAACTTAAATTGTCTCAGCTAATATGAAAGCAGTATTTCTACTAATATTTCATCTTATTATGATGATATCGTTATTCAGTCAGAGTTATGTTTAAAGTTTATGATTAACACATATCTCCTCTTTCTCAGGTCAGTGTCCTGACCACCCTGGAGCGGCGATTCAACCTCCAAAGTGCCGACGTGGGAGTGATCGCCAGCAGCTTCGAGATTGGCAACCTGGCTTTCATCCTATTCGTCAGCTACTTTGGTGCCAAAGCCCATCGGCCGAGGTTAATTGGCTGTGGGGGTATTGTCATGGCGCTCGGAGCGCTTCTCTCAGCACTGCCAGAGTTTCTAACCAACCAATATGAGTATAAGGTTGGGGACACTTGGAGGACAGAGAATGGGCGAAACGTCTGCTCCAACACCTCCAGGAGTGGTGACAGGGATGTTGGTGAAGTGTGTTCAAACAAGGCCAACACCAACATGATGTACCTGCTGCTGATCGGGGCCCAGATGCTACTTGGGATCGGCGCCACCCCGGTTCAGCCTCTGGGCGTGTCCTACATCGATGATCATGTGAAGAGGAAAGACTCCTCTTTGTATATAGGTGAGTCGGTTAGATACGTTAATACACCATATGGGCAGGATTTACCAGACGTTTACCCCTGCACAACCTTGGAGCTGTTCTTTTAGAGAAGGAATTAAGGAACAAAACGAAAGTAGGTCATAGACATTTGGTATATGTTTCTGGGAAAACGGGATCTCAACGAAGCACAAGAATAACTATTTAAATGAAGTAGATTGTTGTCACACTGGCAATTAAAAATCTATTTGTTCCATCACAAGGTAACCCTAAGGCAAACAAAAACCCTAAGGCAAACACAAGATCAGTGGCTATGTTTGTCCGCTGTTCATAGCCTGCAGGTGCAGTATGAATGTATTCCCTGTGCTGTACTTGGTCTCCTTTTGTCCACAAGAACAGGCCTGCCCCGTGTGACTGCCAGGTGAGCAGATCCATGAGGGCTTTTACATCTCCATTACGTTTGCGCTGGAGTCACTGGCAAGTGAAGAAGGAATGTAAGACGGGCAACATTTTTTCACTCGGCTGGCCTGTGCTCTATCACAGGCATGCTGCTGATGTGGCTTTTCAAGGTTTAACGGTGCATTCAAAGCACTTTCTGAGCTAACCGTAAATAGCAGATGATTGCCTGGAAATATCCCCTGAGGCAACTGGGGTCTCTGCTCTGCCTTTTTGCCAGTTTGAAAACATTTCACCGATATTTTGACCCCATTGTATGATATCAGCTAGTATTCCCCACAAAGGTATAAGAATTATGTTTATTTTTGAACGATTCTCCTAAAGGGGTTGGGAGCAGTATAACTACTAGCATACAGTATGAGTATTCTTTGGAATGAACCATAGGACCTGTTACTCCTTGGCAGAGCCCCAGGATTCTGGCTGCTGCCTCTGATCTCTCGATACCAAGCCCACCCAGAGAGATAATTCACAGTGAAATTACAAATAACGATGAAACATAAATCATGTGTATGATAGCAGCTGGCTTTGAAGGTCTTCAGTTGTCAAGGTGACAAAGGAACGCCTCTGCTAGATAATGGTAAACGTCCCCAGCAGCATGTCATCCTTCTCCTTTATTGTTACTGATAATGACAGCATTGTTATCTCAGTAGATACAGCCACAAATTGTTATCACAGCAGGCAGGTTTCCAAGTTGGACCTGGCCATAATTTGGTGTCCATGTACACACATCAGCCTTTTATGCCGGCCTTGTTTGATATCTGTGCGGCACAACAGAATGAAAGGAAGGCTGAAGGGGAGGGATGTTTTAAAATATACTTTTTGATCCATGCACAACATTATTAAAGGGACATGACATTTGTCAGTGTAACATAGATGTGAGGGTCACTATCAAGGACAATGGCTTTGGTGTTTGTCTGATCTTTTGCCTAAAGCTGATTTGTCTAACTGCCACTCTTTGTGTTCACTTCGTCCCCTCAAGCTAAGCCTTTTTTTCTTGCACTTCACAGTGCATTCTGCTTTGTCTGAAAGCAACAGGACCCACAAACAAGCAGAGAAACGGCTTTGACGTCTGGCACAACTGCAGTGCCTTGTTCCCAGTGTACAGTAGGAAGTGGGCTCGCACTGATTAAAGTTTGGCAGGCACAGAGGGAGATTTGGTGCTGTTCTCCTCAGATAAGCTGCAAGGAGAGTTGGAGGAAAACAAGCGGTGAACACTGGAGAACAATGTGGTATTGAGTTGAGAGCCATGTGCTCAGCTGATCGTCCTAATCCCCATGCTGCAGGCATGTCATGTGCTTGTGGCAGCATGAATGGGAGAGATTGTCTAAATCTCTCTAAGATTTCTTTTCACATCCTGATAATGTATTCTATGATTATTCATCAATGTACACAGTAGTGTGCACTGACACACTCACATTGTTGCAGTTTCCAAACAAGATTTTGCATCATAGCAAAATGGTTTTGTTTACATTCTTGTGAGACGCCTTATTGGCACTTTGTCCTCCACTGCCTGGTGGTCAGTAATGACCAGCCAATAGCTGAGGATGGAGATGCTTCTTTATTTACCGTTACTTATTCATTTGATCTGTAATTGAACAAGTACAGTATGTCTCAAACAGTACTTGGTAAATGACGTAGAGCCTCCTGGTTGATATTTATGCAATTTCATTGTCATATAATAGTTAGCACCAGTTGCCATGTCAACCTTAGCCATTCAGTACAGTGTACGTGAAAGAGAAAAATTACACCAACGTCCGTCCCTGCATATGGGGAGACTATATAGGGCCTGATACATCCCAAAGGCCTACAATATCAAGGTTAATAGCTAGCTTTGTACTACTGTAGCTTAATTGATTCTGTGTATTTAATGACTTTAAACTGACACAGTCAGCAGAGTGATTACCCTTTAGCCTCTCAGTCCCCCGTCAGTCTGTCCTGCCAGCACAATTTCATTTCATGCTCGGTATGGCACATTTTACTCATATTATTTCATATTATTTCAACTCAATGCTTAAGGACAACCCACATTAAGAGTCTTACAGTGCTGTACAGTATTATTGATGGTAGCGCATTGTATTTAAGTGGGATAGAGAGGGGTTTACAAAGAAGGAAGAGATGGTCATATACTGGAGAGGCAGTCAAAGAGCAGTTATGAGGGGTCTTGGAGAAATGGAGAGCAGAAATATAAAGCTGCAGTATTTGATTCTTGTGATAGATGAAGACAGATGTGCTACTTGAACTGTACATGTTAAAAGAATCTGCTGCTTCTGAGACTTATCGCTGTGTTCTCACTCTGACGCAGGTTAATACTGTAGAAGATCAATGTGTCAGGAGAAGATCAATGTAGCATGAATATTCAGCAGCAGCTCAGAGTAGTGTAACACCTTGGTCCCCATAGAGTGCAGTGGGATCTAGGGGGTGAGGTGAAGTGTTGAATAGACTCAATACAACTATCAAACCAAGATTCTTCTCTTCTGCTCTTAGTTTGTAAGGGAGCATAATCATAAGCTGGTCCCCATATGACCTGATGCAAATTGTTCTTTGTGATAGTATTAAATCCATAACTGACTGCTGCTCTTGATTTTTCTTGATGTCGAGAATGCTGCTTTTGTTGTTGTTATTGTTGCTGTTGATGATGAGGATGGTGGTGGTAATGATGATTGTGCTCCCTTTTGCCCCTAGCAAAGCATATTGTTATAATTAGCCACAGGCCTAAACTGTGCAGGTAATGAGGGTATGGCCAGTGGAAGTTCAACCCTGTGAGAATGTGCTTTACTATGGAGAGAGTACAGGGTAGAGAGAGAGAGAGCCTTGTAGGAGTGGAACCATAATTACAGAGTGAGACTGGAATGCCAACCAGCCAGCCATGAGGTGGGTCTGAGTGGCCCGACTGCACATGCATACCACATAGCTCTGTGAAAAACAACTCCTACAGCACAGAGGAGACAAGGCTGGGGCTGGGCTGCGAGCACTGTCGCTGCCTCTGCCTCTGCTTCCTCCATGTGTAACAGGCTATTTACTTGTCTTTGAAAAGCAGAGAAAACGGATTTTCGTTTTGTTTTTGGCATGGCAGTGCTACAGAGGGGTTTCATACAGTCGGATCTCTTAAAGAGATGTTTTAGGTTACAGTATGTCCACTGCTGCTGATCCTATTTATTTTCAACTGCTTAAGGGTTAGGGTCAATCTCCTCCGTCACCCCTTGAGGTTTAAAGCAGGGCTGCAGCACTGGTGAACACTGGATTTTACAAGATTATCTTGTTCCGCGTCTAGACGACGTAGGCACTCATTTGGGGCCAAAGGAAACAAATATGATTGGACAGTTTGAGTCAACAGGATCTCCGTTCCCAGTGCTCTATGACCTTTCACCATCTACTTCTAATTCGGGCTCTTCCCACAGAGCCTTGGGTTGAAAAAATATACAGCACATACATGTACAGGCTGGGGCTTAGCAATGGCACACAAGCCAGTTGCCCCACCCATCGACCTCTCCCAGCTTTTGGGGGTTTGTAGAGCCTGGGAAGTCTCTAGTAAATCAGAGGACACACATAAAAATGTGATTAGTCATTGTCAATGAATATGTCTTTAAGAGATGTTAGGTTCATAAGAGCAGTTCTTTGTTATGTGCCTTTTTATGCAACCCATAATAAAAAAAATCGGCTGTATTTCTAGGATGTAGCATTTGTAACAGATGGTTGTTTAATAATTGTTAGTGTTATCACTGCTCTATATCCAAGATGATGTTCACTTCATGAGATTCATAGACTTAACACACACAAGATGTGAGAGGGCCTATGAAATGTTGAACAGGCTTGCATCCTGACTGAATAGTTGGTTTTATTATTAATATTATGTTTCAGGCCTGTTAATGGACACAGATAAGCAAGAGGAGGGAGATGTTTTAGGTTACAGTATGTCAGAACATAATAGTAACCTCAAACAGAGGGCTCTATCAGAGAGGTGGCATGAAATGTAGTATTTTGAAATGCAATTCCGCTTATGTGTGAGGGTTTGTCAAATCGTCATACTTGTGTTGAGGGCGTCATGTACGGAGCGAGTCTGAGGCGGTCTGAGGCGCCCGGAGAGCAGGAACTCTAACTGAAGAATGCTGTGTCTGTTCCAGGCTATGAAGTACCCCAGTCTCTCCCTGGCCACACACACACACACACACACACACACACACACACACACACACCCTGAGATGAATCTTCATCTGCTCTTTATTCTTTATGTCATAATTGATACAGTAGCCTGTAGTGTTAACATATTTTCCTATAATTTTCAACCTAGGTTTATGTTATCGCTGTTACAATGTCACTTCAGGTTCGGATGTGTTTTACGACGCTGGTGATTGTTGCGGTGGCCTCAGAGAGATCCTCGAGAGACTTGTCAACATTCCTGCTAAAATGTTCTGACTCCAAACAGTGGCTCCAGTAGGGCGTGTTTATATAAGCTACTTAAACTCAGTGCTCGTAATGTCATCTTGAAGGATTAGATTCTAAATGGGGGTTTCCATCTCTGCGATAAGCTCTGTGCTGAGTGTGCCTAGCAACACCAGTTTGTTTTATTTCAAGACAATAAGCAGCATTGATTTATCATTAACAAGCAGCAGCTTCTCTTCATCATTCTGTATGATTGTGCCTCTGTAACAATGTGACAGGAGACCTGTCATCACCCACACTGCTGCAGAACTCCCTGGATGCTCCAGAGGCACTGGTGCTATAACAGCAGTTGTTGAGGCGGAGGGCCAGTACCTAGCCATGGCTATTTGGAAATGCTACCTAACTGGTATTTGGCCTTGGAAATGGTAGCTACAGTAACTGGTACCCAGCCATGAAACATTGCATTGAACTATCTGGTCAACAAAGGTACAGTATATTATGTCTGGAAAAACCCAAGCAATTACAACTACACATGCATTGAAAATCAAATCATGAAAAGCAATCACTTAAGAACTGACCCAAGATATGCTAAGATGATTAGATGTAAGAGAAATTGTATCTAACGGAGCACCCACTCAGGGCAAGTAGTAAATGATGGTAACCTATAGTGATTGATAAGTGAAAGCCATTATTATTAAGAGTCTTCATTAAATTAGGGCGGAGAGCCTCATTAGAGTTGAATCTGCTGCCGTTCCTTTAACTTAATGATATCATTTATCAATCCTGTCTGCTGATGAAGCAAAACAGAGGCGTGATAGTGAGTCATCTAAGCAGGCATCTCCCAGACTGTGCCCCATATTACAGTAATGAAGACATAGACAGTAGCACCTGCAATTTGTGTATTTTCTGCTATTCCTTAGTTCACTTACTCTACAGGGAATGCATTGGATATTGTTGTTAAGCACTATGATCAAACTGTGGCATTGTTTGTCCTGGAGTCATTACAGATACAGGCTTGCAAACTTGTCACCTTGGCTAAATTAGCCGTTTTTACCTCAAAATAGGTCATCCATGTGAATCTTGTAGATCTGCAAAAAAGATATTTTTGGGGGTGGGGGTCTCATCCAAGTCACATGATGCACGAGCTAACTGATCTTCCTGTCTGCTAAACTCCGCTGCTGTTGAAATAACTTTTTGCTTCAGGCAGCTAGGTACAGTTCCAGACAGCGTGGAGAACACAGTCACGGTAAACTGTTTTTGAAGTATTTCTGCAGGTGTTAAAGGTCATGGCTACCGCTTCTTACACACGCATCATTGTTAGACCACAGTTAGTGCTAGCGCTATCCATTTAGCACCATTAGTGCTAGCGATATCCCCACCCCCCCGTCAAAAAATGTCTCCTCTAACGTTAGCAGCTCATTAATCATTTTCTTAGTTTTCAGGCAAAAAAGAAAAGTGTCACCTTTTTGGGCCATCACCAGTTTGCATCCCTGCAGATATCCATGGCAGAGCTCTGTAACTGTGTGACTGGTTTGGCTGCCCTGGGTTTAAGTGTCAGATGTCAGACACAAAATCCTATTGGTATTGTCTGACTGTCCACAGAATTACTGCTGACACTCTATAGGAAAGGCCAGGCTGGCTGCAGCAATGCAGTTTGCAATTGACAGGGACATGGACCTGCTGTATGATCCTGCTTTCATCCTTTCTGTGCCACTGCACAGTGTGAAGACGGTACTGTCTGTAATGAATAGATGACCAATGAGGGCTTGTGTTTGTTACCATAGATGAGATGTCTTAAGTTATCTGCCTAAACATTAGCTTAAGGTGAGGGACAGACTGTAAGCTGGAGGACGTCAGCAACATGTCGTAAGCTAGGGGAAGTATTACAGACTACATTCCACCACATCTTTTTCAACATCTTACGACCAATTTGTTCAGGAAGTATCTGAGCCAAAATGTTCCCCAAATGTAAAAAAAAATAATAATTAAGTAGGCTATTTATCGATAAAGAAGAAGAAGATATAGAAATCTGTATAGAAATCTGATATATAAATGATTAATTATCACCACTGCAGTGGTTAGGTAAATAAACAAATGCAGTATGTCTAATGACTTACTTACTGTATGTTTAATATAGTCAACCACAAAGAGGCGTTCCAGTTGACAGACCAGAGAGTATGCTGCCTCCACTGGTGTTCCTCACCATACCCAGAGCACTGACTCATGTTTCATCAGAGCAGAGGAGAGAGGCAAGAATACAGTTGATACACACCAGTCATGCCACTGCCCATGTGCCCACTTTAGCTTATCTGCACTCTGGGGGTGTTTGGACCTCTGAGACTCTGAGCAGTGCACTCATTCAGCAGCCTAAGAGCTTGAGCATGGCTCATGGGTGCTGGCCTATCCAGATGAGCCCTGTGCCCTCAAGCTGGGCTCACTACCACAGAGGGGATGTGGAGGTTGAGTTCGGAAGCCTCGAAATAGGTCAGACCTCCGGATGAATCGGGTCGGTGTTAACAGACTGTGGCCAAGAGCCCCAGAGGAGCCCCAACATCAGAGAAGTCAGAGCTGTGTGCTTGCCTCAGCAGCCTGTGGCTTTGCTCTCAGCTACATCGCCACTAGCCTACCATCTGCAGCACTGGAGATGAGGGCCAGCGGTCTGCCTGGTTCACACACATACAGCAGCATGCTGCCTCTCCTGGGTTCCCAGACGGCCCCTCCCAGGCCGCCCCACCCCACACCACTCTGAGCCGGCCCGAGCTGTGGCCAGCAGCAGCTCTCTGTTTGAGCGCTTAGAGAAGGTGGAGGGGATCGGCGTCGGACAATGGGTGGTCGTCATAACCTCATCATTTCCCTCTCCCTCCAATCTCCAATCCCCATGGCCTCAGTAAACCTGTCACCATGCACCAGGCCTTCTCAAGGCAATCTGGGTCAGGCCCTGTCGCTGCTGATTAAAAAGGGGATTTTTTTTTTTCAAGAGGGGGAGGGGGGGGGGGGGGGGGGAGGAGGCAGATCATAAACACGACAACATCAGCAAGCCGTTGCCACGGAAATGCTTGTTTGTCTAGCTGGTTTTTACTATTGGATTGAGATGCTCAGTCCTTTTCCCTGGCACTGCTGTCCTCTACTCTGGCCCTATGCCTGCTGGGAAGGAAGCAGCTGTCAAAGGGTGTGGGGCTGATCTGAGAGCCTCCCGGCAGAGATCAGTGGCATAGGAAGCAGCTCACAAATCACAGGGCCAGACACGGCTCATCCTCTCTGTTAGGACACGAGACCCGAGCCTTTGGTCCGGGCAGTTGTTGGATGTACTAGAGCTGTTCATTTCATGAGGTCATGGCTGACCTTGAGGATTCTGCCCAGAATCTACCGATTCACTCTTCACTCCTGGCATTAGCACAAATCCCCAGCCATTGATTGAGTGGTCTGTAAGTAGTGGCTCTGCGGGGCCCTGGATTACCCTGTAGCATGTTCAGCACTTTATCCCTGTATCAATGCTGACGTGACGCTCAGGAGAACATTGCCTAATTAAATGGACTTGGATCAATAGGATGGGCAGTAATTGTTACAAACGATCAGATGTCGGATTCAATCTACTTTTATTAAGTAGCCACGGTCAGTAGGTCTGTCTCATTCAGGGCTCCTGTGTTTACTAGGTTTGAAATAACTTGACAGGATTATTGACGCTATGTAGGCCTAATCATGTCTCGGGAAAAAAAAAATGGGATAGAAAATCTGATGAGCTGTATCTATTTTTCATTCAATGATGCCTTGAGGTAAATTATTCTGGCCCTGCCACACCACATCTTTCTTCAAAATGCCACTCCATAAACGATTTCATTGCAGATCGTCGATGGGGCATTGAATGCTCTGAAAATCCCATCCAACCTCTCCCTCCCCTTTGATTGGGCCAACCGCATCCATATCCCCTCTTCCTCAGGATGCAGCACAATTAGACCTCATTGTAACTTGTGGCTAACATGCTCTTGTACAACCAGCTTTGTTCTTTTTCCTCAAATGGTTTCAGGAAGGTTGGAGCCATGTTGTTTGGGACATCTCTACCCTGGTAATTATGCCAAGCCACCTGCTGATGAAGCTGCTACCAGCTGCAGTCAATAAGCCAGCCCCCCAATTCCCGTACACGCTCCTCCTCTTCTTCAATGGGGCAGCTGGGGGTCCTCCAGCAGGGGAGTGCAGAGCACCATAGCCTGCCTGAGCCTGCCGTCTGCCTGGCGGTCTTCTACCCTGGCTTCGTTCTAACACCCAGATGCACAACAATGGACACTGTGTGTGCCACTCACTCCAGGCCTCAGGAAAACATCTGAGGCAGTATTACAAACAGATCACTGTGACCCAGGAACCAAGACAGGATGGCTCGCTGTTAGAATGTACCCCCTCTATTTCTCTCTCTCTCTTTTTCTGTCTCACTTTCTTTGTCTCCCTCGCTCACTGACCTCGTGTTGACAGAGCTGGCAGGCTGGCAAAGTCCACGAGGTTCCAGTTTCACATCAGTGCTCTGTTTGCAAACATGCCCAATCTATTAATGCGATCTTATGGCACAAGGAGACTATCATTAACAGGGAAAGGGCTGGAACCTAGTATTATTGTAATAATTATAAATCACATGCTGAGTAACAGAACATGTTTTTAATTTCATGGTACGGTCTGTCTCTTGTTGCATTATTGCCCAATACAATACACAAGGAGAGTAATTAACATGACAGGATGATTGCAGCTCACGGTTTCCCCCACTGAATGTACAGTACTTCTTTCTGTTTTTTTGTTTTTTTTAACAAAACATTCCATGAGTATCAACAAGGTAAAATCCACATTAAGGAATCAGATAGTCGCAAAATATCAGATCGTAACTGATGATGGAAAGTACTTAATGGCATTAAATGGCCCATACAATCTGGGATATTGTTGTTGCACATACTGTGAAGGAAATTAACATAGTGTTATGGTGCAGCATTAGTCTACAGTATGTAACACCAAATACTAATGGAGATATCATTCAGGTTAATGACCTGTAATAACCTGTAATAGTGTTAGGGTGATGATAGACAGGTTAATACCCCAAAGATTATCTTGCCACTAGCCAGGGTTAGGGTTCGACTAATGCTATTGACTTACAATAGAAATAGAACACCTAACACCTAGGCAGGTGCTGAGCAAAACACAAACACAGTCGGCATTTAACACACAGAAGATGATACGAACTACGGTTTGTTGTTAATGTCCCCGATTACCACACTGGAAAGGCACGGTACAGTATCCGTTGTTGGTTCTAACCTCCTCTGGCTGTAGAGATACCAAGACAGTACAGTACTCATTTATTGAGCTGTCAAACTGGTGCCTGTGACTCATATGTGCGTCTTCAGGGTATGACTGTAGCATCGAACTAGTAGCTCAGCTATGCATGGGTGTGTGTGTGTGTGTGTGTGTGTGTGTGTGTCTGTGTCTGTGTCTGTGTCTGTGTCTGTCACGCAGGGACCACCAGACAGTGTCTCAGCACAGAGGGAGGTTGAGGAACAGTGTGCTGTGCAGGATCAGAGCCGTGTGGTATCCTTAGTTTACAATAACCATTCCCAGGACATGGTAGACATTTTTGTCTGGTATCCCTCTGGTGATTACGGTACAATAAACAAAACGATATGTGGTTAGACTGTAATGGAATGTTTTTTACTAGGATGTTATCCTTCACTGACAAAACATATTCTGCGAACTAAACATTGTTTGGTGGAGCCCATCACCGAGGAGATAGGAGGCTTAGGCCCCCTCTCAGCTTTTGCCCTTACATGGTCTCTCTTAAGGTTTATTTAGGGTCATGTTGTTAGTGTCAAGCTCTTTCTTCACCCCTACCGGAAGAAAGCTCCTTATGGTTAAGGCTATTAAACTCTTGTGAGGAACCTTATGTGGTAGATCTTTTAGAGGTCTAATTTCTAATCATATCAAAGTGTTGACATGACAGACACACGTTAGCTGACACTCCTGGTACAGGGGAATTATTTTCCCTGTGACAATCTTTTTTCTTTTTTTTCCTATCTTATGTATTTTCCTCATTCCATCTGGCTTTGGTGTTGTCTGCTGTGTGATTCCTCTCCACAAATACATAGTATTCTTTCAGAGGGAGGCCCCACACTAAGTAGATCTAATGTTATGGCCTTATATAGTCTCTGAATGAATTCAGAGGGCAGGGGCTTTTTTTTATAGATTCGGAGCATTTATAGCCATGACAACATCCCACAGTTCCAACAGATTCATGTGCCCCACTCAATAAAGTGTTTTATTTAATCATCCCGCTTTAGCTTCGAGTGTCTTACTTAAGTGGATTTGCTCTTTGTTGACTCCAGAAGAGTCATGGGATGTGACAGCTTTGCTGTTGCAAACATTCAATAATGAAATGAGCCAGATTTGAGATCAGTTAAAGGGCTCTTTTGACAACAGGCGCAGTACATATTCAGTCCCTCTTCTCGTTGTTTGTTTACGTCTATCGAACATGGGATCATGTGAACATGTGTTTGTTCTTTCATGAACCATTTAAGAGGATAAAGGCGGTAGTTAACTTAACACACATCCATACTGTATGTTGCATGAATCTGTTGAGATGCAGTTGTTTCATAAAGTTATTTGTTCCATGTCCTGTTGCATCACTCTCTGCATGATGATGGCACAAAGGCGCAGTCACAAGTGTCAGACTGGTCGTTTGCGGCCCTTTTCTTAAAATATATATATTTATGGTTTCAAAATAGCCGTTGTTCTGGACCGTTGATATGATGCATATCATTCAGGCCTTCAGCAAGGCCCGACAATGAACTCCCATTCAGGGTTGCGACCTATCGTGAGACCTAGATCCACAGCAGGGACAGAAAGGCCCGGAGGAGACTGGTCAGGGACAGCATCTGGAATCACCTGGAATTCCTGGGTAACACCTGTGTGAGATCCATAACTAGAGCCTTGAGGGTGCTTCATCAAGGTACATTTTCCAGTTCACTAAAAGAGCCTCACCCCTACATACCGCTCACTGGCCAATACCCGTGCAGCAGCATGGTTTGCATTTGGGGATGATATGACGTAGGAGGTGGTTAAAGTAGGATGATCCTAACCTAATGGTATTTGACTGTGAGGTGAGAACCTACTTAGCTCTTTGGCTTGTTATTTAGGTCAGTATGGTTGTGTAGTTCTGCTTAAGTCATTTAAGCAAAGAGTTTAAGCAACCAGTCACCCTTATTACACTCAGTGTGCTGTGCAAATGTTGTTCTTTGCTTTTACCTTTTCAAGTTTGCTCAAGTCAACTGACGTTGCCTCAAAGCTATAAACTCGGAGGGTCTCTAACTAACACATGCTGTTCACAGAAGACCTATTTAAATCACCCTCATCTTTATGCTGGAATGGTTAGGCTATGTTTTGTACTGCTTGACATTAGAAGATACACAGACTTCATGTATCAGTGAGGCCTATCAAAATGTAAAAGTAAGATTCATGGTTTGAAGTGGATATGCTTCTAGTAACACATGTTGACATTATGGTACATTATGCTCTGTTGAAGGTATACATGTCCAGGTCCAGCAGGGTATAATGTTGCTTTTTTTGACTGGTGGATCGCTGCAGATTTACATAGTGTACTTCAGAAAAGTAGACCTCACCTTAGTTTGCTTTGACTATTCTGCAGGACCTAACCTGTTGGCTATTTGTCCCATTTGTTTGGTCTGAGCTGTCAGTGTTTGCACAACACAGCCCATGCACGCTTTCTGCCAACAGCTTGAACTTGTGTGTGAGTCAGTCTAGACTGGAGAAAAGGAGGGAGTTTATAGAGCCATATCAACCCATTAAAACTGATGAATGGACCATGGAATCTGACCAGACAGCAGTACGTCTAATCTTTTTTCAGAAATGCACGACAATAACAACTGTCCCTCCCAACAACAGGAGAGTGACCGGCTATAGTATGGGAGTGAGTGCATTAACCCAAACAAAAGTACAGAAGTACAAATTAAATTGGGTATGCGGTATCTGTAATTCATTTCACAGGATGGTGAAATGCCTAATCTTTTACATTTCAAACATTTTTTACATTTTTTTACCTTATATTCATAACCCTAACCCTAACTCACATTTCAGTTTTTTTATTGACTTTCCTTCAGCTGTCAAAGACAGTCTCTCTCCCTATCTTGCCTAATATTTTACATTTCAAACATTTTTTACATTTCTGTCTCTCTACTATTTTTTTCCCTCACCTATGGCCTCATCACAGGCCCACTTAAAGGGACAGTCTACTACAATTCAATACAGACCAATATAATACTCTTTAGATCAGAGGAATAATATGTAAACCAACAAATAGCTCCCAAATGTCCCCAATATCTTGCCTGTTATTCACCCTGACCCAATTCAGAGTTTCATAAGAATGAGGTATAAGTACACAGAATATATTTATGAGGCAATCTCACAATGTGATATGATATGTAGGCTACAGAAGAGTAGAGAAGACATTCTTGAGACAGTGAGAGGGAGTGGTACCTCTGATTAGCTACAGTATGTCCTTGGGCCAGGCATCACATAAGCATCTGTTCCTTGTATAAATAGCAGAGCTGCTAGAAAAGCCTAGAAGATTAGAAAGCATCTGCGATAAAATAGATCCTAATTTGTGAGATTCATGCACCCTCCCATTGCTATCTATGGTTCTGCAACTTATGTTACAAAACCATGAAAACTCCATAGTTACTGTTGTTTAAAGGCACTTTTAGAATAATTTATATGCACTGATGAGTTTGCACAGCTGTGGGTAAAGTACCTGTTTCATTTAATCTGATATGTAACTTGCTCACTCATTTCATGTGAAATATAACTTGCTCCCCTGGCTGACTCACTGAAAGATTCTTTTGTGTACATTTCCGAACGGCTGCACCTTCAACCACCAAAGTCCGTGGCTACTTTCAGGTCATGTAACTAAGAAACTTGCTGGAGAAAGACATGACAATAATTGATAGTTTCAACTGTATTGTTTCAGTTACGAGTAACCAAGGTAGATCATTTTAGGCCGACTACTTTTGATCTCATGACCGTCTGCGAGATACGTGACAAATCAGTGCAGACGGAGTTACGCTGTCTGACGTGAGACAATAAGATGATCCAAGACTGTTTACAGTAGGCTATTTGGCCATGACATAACTATCTACAGCAACAAAACACTGTGACACTGTGTGGCTAGAGAGATGAGGAGACAGCGGATTTCTTTAGCCTCATCTGTATATTTATTGCTAACAGAGAGGGTGAGGGGCATTGCCCACTCGAAGGAACGGCACTGATATAAGGGCTCGCCGGCTGGCGTCAGGGGGTATGGGTTGATCCGGGGTTTAGGGCGGGCTCCCGTGGGATCTCACAACACTTTCATTATTTTCTTGATTATAACCATGTTCATGTGAAACTGTTGAAGTTGGTTCAGCCTGCTGCTGCACCTTGTATACTGTCCATATTAGTAGAACAATATTTTAGCAGGATACCGTTTGATAACCAGAGGTTATGTCACCACATCATACCACCTTCTTATTAATGAATGACCAACTCAGAAATTATTGAATGTGGACCATCTAAAATAGAAATCCTTTTTCTTAGAAAACCTGGGCGCAAGCTGCAGCTTGTAAATTATGCAATGTGAAGCTGAAGTCTCAGTTGTGGAGGAAGTTGGAGGGAAATGTTTGTGTCCCTAATAGTCAGAAACCCCCCCAGCATTAACAGGTCAAGGAGGAACTGAAAGTTGCTCTCCAAGGAATGCAGGGTGTTATACTGTCGGCATCAATATGTATTAGCCTCTGCTTTTCTCAAGGGGGGTATTCAATTTCTCATGAAGGTCTATGTCTTATATCTATATTATCTGTCCATCTATATGAAATAGTGCACATTTGTTTCCTTTAATACAGTATCATACTCTTTCACAGACTGAAAGTGTTGTTGCACTCAAAGGCTTACTGTAAATACTCTCCTGACAAGAAATCAAAGTGGATGTGATTTAAGATTCTCTGCACAGTGGCGAGCTCTGAAAACAGGACCATGTTTCACTTGGCCTGAAGCTGACGTAATCACCACCGAATGGGATGGACTCAGGCAACTGTGAAAACACTCACAAAACCTTAATGGTCCGTGTTCAAAAGAACTGGCGGCTACAAAAATATTGACATTACTGGCTTTCCATGTTGATGTGATAGCTAAGGCACTGCACCACTGTTTCTCTACGTGCCGCAGGATATATAATACAGGTCTGTAGAAATGGAGGATAACATGGATGGACTGTTTCTAGTATGCCTCTCAATGCCTATGGAGTCGTAGCTTGCTGTAAGACAGCTCTTTCCCCATGTCATCAGAATGTGTATAACCTTGGTGGAAAGGTTTTCTTTGGCAGCAGACGACTTCATAGGAGGGCGATGTTGAAGAGGTGGCACTGTCGTTGATGTGGCCATCAGCCCATTTCCTCATTGCGTGCCTTATGTAAAAAAAAACACATTCAACAACACATTCCATCCCAGACTAGGCCTACAGTACCTTCTAGGAAAGTTGCCCTTGACAGAACAATAGTATGCTATTTCTGTTCACATTGGCATCAGTGGTGGGAGGAAATGTGAACAGGAAATGTGTTGAGTTAGACAGGGGACTTCATTGTCTGCTATGAGACAGTATGTCACTGGGTTGCCTGGCGTAGCACATAGCACACAGCATTAACACGTCCCTGACCCATCCTCACAAGCCCCCTGCACCATTACGGTCTTCTTGCATCACGGAACTGTCCTCTCCTTTTTTCGCAAACCTGTCAGATTGAATGTTATTCCCTGTCAGTTTGTTCCAGTGGGCACGCAGAGAGTGGCTTGTGCTGAGTATGACGGCTCAACGCTTTCTCGCCATTTATGGCTTTTCCTCAAAGTCTTTATAAGGTCAGAGAGCCTGTCTGTGTGTGTGGTTTACTAGGGTATTTTACCAGGGGGTGAATTAGTGGAAGGAGAGGATATTGTTTGAAAGGTGTTAGGAGTTATAGTCTTCAGCCTCCTTCACAAGGAGTTATCCTAGTAACTCCTAGTTTATCCTTCATTGTGAAGGATAAACCAATCCAAAGTTTACAATGACTTTAGGTGGCCATGTGTGTGTTTTACCACTGTGCACACATCAACAATCTCTCTAACCTCTCTCCATGTCCATACAGTACAGTATCTGATGTACATTTTTTGTTTCATGGTCTAAAGAGAGTGATCCAATGATACTGTAAGCTGTGTGTTTGGATTCTCTCCTGCCAGTCCTCTCCTGATCACAGTGATTTTAGTTACACTCTGGTGAATAACTCTGAATGATGGAGGCCCTAAATCCTGGCACTTAGCCCTGGCTTAAGGATGATCTCTCTCACTCCCAGTCTCAATCTGGCCCCCCGTGAAAGTGGCAGGGGCCCTGGTTTGACCTCCGTGTTGGGCCTCCCATGCTGCACTGTATCCCTATGCTCTCGCTGGGCTCAGGGGGGATTACTGGGTAAACTTGAGACAGATTAATGAAGGGGAGCAAGGTATCCCCTCTGCAGAGTGAGGCTAGGGAAACGTGTTGGAAAACCAAGCTTATTGCTTTGTCTTTCTCCTATGTACCTATCAAAAATGTTGTTTTCAAGCAGAACATTGTAATGAACATAATTGGTTCAACAACTGTTGATATATATATTAGATAGTTAGATACTCTCGTTGTCTCTACAGAACGTGTTGCATGCATACAGTGCATTGTTGGCCACCTGTGTAATTGTGAGTGTGTGTGTGTGTGTGTGTGTGTGTGTGTGTGTGTGTGTGTGTGTGTGTGTGTGTGTGTGTGTGTGTGTGTGTGTGTGTGTGTGTGTGTGAGTGTGTGTGTGAGTGTGTGTGTGTGTGACTGTGTGTGTGTGTGTGTGTGTGTGTGTGTGTGTGTGTGTGTATGATGGGTGCATAGCTTTTAAAACCTGTTTTTCTTGAGCTTTCATTAGGCTCTAGTGATCGTATGAGGATGGCAAAGCAGGTTTAATCTTGGTGTTAGGAAAGGCTATTAGAAAAAGAGCTCTATAAAGAGACGGTGTCTGTAAGAGGCCGCAGTTCTGTACTTGACTGAATACACATAACTGGAGGAAAGCGCCTCTCCTGTTGAGATGAATGTTACATTGTTAAACCTGCTATTCCCCCTCTATGTACTTTACCGATCCGCACTCCGTAGTAGACACCTAGAACCGGTGAATCTGTATGGGTTTGGAACTGCTGTACAGCGTTCAGTTGAGGGACTGTCACAGGGATATATAAACCTGGCCCCTATTATCTACTGAGATGCAGCATTTATCCCATTGAATAGATATGAAGCCTCATGGAAACATTTCTATTTCCCCTCATGATTCTCTGCAGTGGTTCATGAGGGTGGACCATGGGTTAATTAATACCACTAAAGGACATGACTTATAGACAGCAGCCAGAGGAGCCCCTTCTATTGGTCTCTAAACAAATTAGGAAGACAAAACACAGTCGAGCACAGCTTTGTTATTGAATTATGTTGGTGATATTCTACAGAGAGTATCATTCACAGGATACTTAAAGGCTCTGGCAAAATACAGGGCCAAATTAGTTTGCTTTGTACTTGTTCCATAACAGGACCGCTGGAAGAGAAGGGGATTTCCAAATATCCTCTCCCCATATGACTAGACCTCATTCATCGCCTCAGAGAGAAGAACTATACACCTGCTCACCACAAAACAGAGATAGAAAGTGAGAGAGGAAGAGATATGGAAAACGGTTGAGGGGAGATCTGCTTGTCCACTGGGTAGGACACTGAGGGGAGTGATTAGGGGCTGTCTCTGTCTTCAGCAAGACGAAGGTTTGTGGTGCACCTGCCTGCCTGGAGAGAGAGGTGAACTTGCCTGTTCACAGAGAGAGCTTTTCTAGGAAATATCGCAAATATCTAGGAAATGTCATGAAAGGAGGGTCCTGAAATTTGATCGAGTGCAAAGATATAAAAATGATTTTACTCACAGGGTCAAATGACCCCACCCATGGCTGTTCTAGTGTTAAGGTTTAGGTAGTCAGTATACATGGGGTGTGCATGGGGATGATCAATTGTCTACAGTCAATTGTCTCTAGATTTGTATTCACTACGTATGAATGCTTAATCTCATATTTTTTCTATTTTGTCGAATAGAGCAGTTACATTTTTAACAAATATCAATTTGTATGCCACTCATTGTACATGAGTGGCATACAAATTCACATTTGTTGAAAATGCTCTATTCGACAATAGTTATCTATAGTTATAGATAATTATAATCTTGAATTATTTCTATAGTTATAGATAACTAAAACTCACTTTATGCACAATGGTACAATGTTATATCAAAGGAGACTGTGGTACTCTGTGGTACTTTCGCAGGAAACGAGAGTTTGGTGGAAAGTTTTAGCCTCTCAGTGGCTGTGGACCCAACCCAACTGTCATCTCCTGGAAAGTGATTTCACTAACTGATTTTCATCTTTGAGGTTTCCTGTGGTGAACTCAGTAGTTCTGTTGTTGCTATGAGGAGACAACACTCTCTGTTTCTAAGGAAACGCTTGAAACAGCCACAGCACAGCACTAATTTGATGCACCACAGGCCAGTTAGCAAGTATACACAAGATGGAAACTGCAGCCGTGTCTCCTGAAAGAGCTGTCAGACTGCATATGTTTATTGGTATCCATCCGCTTATATCCCTCCTCCTTCCTCCCTTTTATTTAGATTTTGTTTTGTTTTTGTTTTTTTACTATTTAGGGCATCTTTCTGTTCCTCATAGTACTCTCCAGACAGTCTGGAATGCCCTACTATTGAAAAACATAGTTAAGCTAACAGTATTCATGTTGTTTCTATGTCACTGGAAAATTAAATGCATCTATTCACATTCAGAGGCAACACCAGAGCAGCAGTTGTTATGACAGCTGGTTGGGAAAAGGGACTACATACTGTACCAGAAGTCAGTCTCTAAATAACCAACAAAGTGATTGATCTAGTATGGAGTATACAGTAGAATGATATCATTTGAGGGTATGTCGCATATGATTGATGTGAGTATACCATTGACTTTTATCAGTGTCCCCTGGTCATAATGTGAATCATGCAGGGCACACAAGAAGAGGAGAAAGATGCTGCTGTTGGATGGTGCTTCGAGATAGGTAGCGACTTCTCTGTTTGCCTTAAACCAACATGCCGTGTTGACCATCAACCATCCTGACAATGGGGGGTTAGCTGTAGGACTCAGGAGCATCAGACTCCCAGCATGAGAGTCTTAAAGCAAACACTGGAGACGCTCTCTTTTGATTCACTGTTTTCTCAGAGAAGGTGACCTGATTTACCCAGTCAGTGTTATGATAGGAACATCTGCAGTACTCTTATATTTCTGATGTGCCTTGGATGAGAGAAGATATATTGTATCTTTTACGAGTTGAACAATCTTAGAGTAAAAATCATTTATATAGAAATATAAAGACCTCTTAGTCTTTTATGTATTTGAAGCATATGTTATTGTTTTGAATGTGTCTTGATTCCCTACGTAGGTGGTATGGTCGGACTCAGGAAGCAGACCCTCATTGTGAGCACTTGCTCAAAGCGATATTACAGCAACCACTTTGATCTGAGCAATAGGGTCGTTTAGTGAATGGTGTAACTTTTTCCATGCATACAGTACTCACTCATTGGCTGCTTGGTGCATATGACTAACATCTGTGCTGCTGACTGGAGCCTCCCTTCCTCCCGCCCGCGTCACGGCAGTACGAGGGCCAACCTGGAGCCAGCATGGGCTAATGTCATGCTGGGCTCAGTGTGGCTCCCGCTGCCTCCCTCCGCCCCCTCTCTCTAATGGTGCAGAACCGCAGAGGGATCTGGAACAGCCAGGAGGGCCAACTGCTTTTGAGCGTCTCTGAATCATCACAATTATTCAACCAGCTAGGGCTCAATGTCAGTCCCCGTACTGTAAAGTGTTTCTAGCGCTTTCTCTTGATTTGTTTATCCCATAATTTATTAATTGATCTCTTTGTTAAGTGTCAATTTAATCAAGCTCACACTTTAAACTCTTTAAATGTATTTTTATTCATAAATCCAGTAGTCCAATTCCTGGCTGACAATACTCCTTTTTTATGGCACATACTCCTGGGCACATTCATTTTGATCTTTTTTGGATGAAAAGCCCTTCAAGCATCTGTTAACTGCAGTTGTAGTAAACATCGGTTGTTTGTTTATTATTTAATATAAACTCATGACTATGATCCTTGGATTGAACAATTAATAATAATAATAATAATAATATTACATTAGACTTATATAGTGCTTTTCTAGACACTCAAAGACACTTTACAAACTGAAAAGATTGAGTAGTAAAATAAAAAGAAACTAAAAAAGTCTAAATCTAAGTATTAAGTAAGTATATAACTGCCAGGTACCAGTGAGAAAAGGGAAATATACTCTTCTCCATTCTCGCTTGTATCTTCTGACTTATGTAAATGTTTGTCTCTAACTTTCCTCATGTTGGTAGAAATGCTGTCAACTTCCTGCCACCATCAGTTGTCAATCATTTCGGACCTGCCTGCCAATGCTCAGTATTACACTAAGCGTGGTTTTATTTCAGTAATAACACAGCCATGGGCTCTCCAGCCTTTCCAGCACTAGACTTCAGTGGCCTGAGCCAGGGAAGGACTGAGAGAGGATCAACATGAATCTCTCTGGGGAATGTGTGTGGCTCCTGGGGTTTGCAGCTTTAGCCCATGTTGTCAAATACCCTGTGTACCACTGGCACAGTGATGAGTGATCTTTTCCACTCAGGTCCTCATGATCTCAGTGTGTCTGTCCCTCTGTCTGAGTCACTGTTTCAGGCTCCTACTTTCTGACAGTTTAATGAGGATTTGTGGCCAGGATACATATCCTAGCTCCAGCTGCCCACTGTATTAGATTTGTTAGAGAACTGTTCTCTGGTAGGTCTCTGATATTTGAACTGAATGTTTCATGTTTGATGTACAGCACTTGTGCATTTTTCAATGTTATGGCATCAGTTTGTCAAAGTTTGACGAGTTAGAACTGGAAAGGTGATACAAGCTGTCATGCTGACATCAAGGATGTCAAATGCAATCCCTTAACGGAGTTTCCTTGTCTGTGTTTTATTTCCTTATTTGTTACATTTGCTTTTCCTCATTATTCAGATTAGATTGAATGTATTATTTTGTTTACCTTTATTTTACCAGATAAAATCAATTGAGAACAAATGCTCACTCTCACGCCATTTTATAGATTGTGTCACCCTAGTACAACAAAGGAAGTATTCACAAGGGTGTGGTTAGCAAGTTGTGTGAAGGATGCCTTTTGCGAAACAGGAAGCCCAATCTAGCTTTGACTTTGGCCTGAAGGTAATGTGAGGCGTGAAAGAAAGAGATGAGTCCAGCCAGAGGCCTAGGTATTTAGCGGACATGACAAACTCCAATTCAGAGCCATCGGCGCAGGAGATAATAATGATTATTATTATTATTATTATTATTATTATTATTATTATTATTATTATTATTATTATTTGTCACCTTAATCCAAACCTTGTCACCTTAGCAGTCCCCCAGTATGTTGATGGGTGCCTTATGCTAAAAGTGATTTGTGAGCAAGGTGCGCCTCCTTGTGGTCGAATTAGGAATGGTTTACATTCCACCTGGGTGGTACTGGACACTAGGAATGAAATCACTAGTGCGTGACTTGTGTGTATGAAACTGAAAAACACACACACAGCCTGGCCTGTTTATAGCAGACATTGAACTTGTTTCGACTGTTTACCGTAACACATGTTTAGTCTAACTGATAGAGCCTGTCTCCTCTGCTTTCCATTGTTTACAGGAATCCTCTTCTCCACCATGGTGTTTGGGCCTGCCTGTGGCTTCATCCTGGGGTCCCTCTGCACCAAGTTCTATGTGGACGCTGTCTTCATTGACGCCAGTGAGTCACAGTCAAAGACAACATCACTCCAATACAAACTATAGATTGAAATGGGAACGATGGATATTTGCGAGGGGGGTGGGGGGCAGGGGGATTATTTAGGTAATTGGCATTGATGTACCAATATGGCATAGCTATGTTTTTTGCTAATTGTTTGTGTTTTTCTCTCTCCACAGCGAAGCTTGACATCACTCCTGACGACCCCCGGTGGATCGGGGCCTGGTGGGGGGGTTTCCTCCTGTGTGGTGCCTTACTCTTCTTTTCCTCACTCTTCATGTTCGGCTTTCCTAAGGCCCTGACAGTGAAAGAGGGAGACGGTGGGGGGGAGAGTGAGCAGGCCATGCTGCCTCCTTCTCTCACCCAGGACTATGAGAGGCCCAAGCCCAGTAACGGTGTGGTGCATAACCATGAACCAGCCAACAGCCTCACCTGCTGCCAGCAGCTAAGAGGTGAGAGGGGAGAAGTCTGGCCCATGCCAGCGTAACGTCTCACAGGATGTTTAGAAGTTGTGTTGTTTGAACGACATTTGCATTGTTTGTCACACACAACACATGTAGCACATAACAAGGTTATTGTCTGCATCCCACCCACTCTAAAATATTATGTTTTATTGGGCTTATGTTGCTTACACATGGCGACACATACAGTACAGGCCAAAAGTTTGGACACACCTTCTCATTCAATGCGTTTCCTTTATTTTCATGACTATTTGGTACATTGTAGATTCTCACTGAAGGCATCAAAACTATGAATGAACACATAGGAATTATGTATTTAACAATAAAGTGTGAAATAACTCTAAATATGTCTTATATTTTAGATTCCTCAAAGTAGCCACCCTTTGCTTTTTTGTTGTTAATAAAATATATAATAATAATATTAAATATAATATGTGTTAATAATAATATGTTATTATATATATATTTAATATTATTATTATATATTTTATTAACAACAACAAATATATATTTTATTAACAACAAAAAAGCAAAGGGTGGCTACTTTGAGGAATCTAAAATATAAGACATATTTAGAGTTATTTCACACTTTTTTGTTAAGTACATCATTCCACGTGTGTTCATTCATAGTTTTGATGCCTTCAGTGAGAATCAACAATGTAAATAGTCATGAAAATAAAGGAAACACATTGAATGAGAAGGTGTGTCCAAACTTTTGGCCTGTACTGTATGCTCTACATACTTTAGTGTACACACAGGAGAATATGAAGCCAATTGAAAACATTTGAGTTTTCAGTACGTGAGTTCATTGTTCCTGTGCTTACAAACTAGTGCCTGAGAATAAATACAGCGTGAGAGGAGGCTGGAGAGATTCTGAAATAGAACAGGGGAATGTATTTCACAATTTTTTTTATTTTCAAATCCGTATTGAAGTTTTGAAGATCACAAATGCTTTTTTGTAAAGTCTGAAATATTGGCTGACAAACCATCTGGGGTAGTATATAAAATGTATGTATTTTCTGTCGAGTGAGCCAACAATAATATTGGACTTAAATACACTGCTGCAGCACATTTGTGGATACAAAGAAAAAGTTATATGAATTCCAAATTAAATTACACAATGCACTGCACCCAGTTATATGTGTCGATCAGTATGCGTTAGTCCATTAGTATTTGTTTTTGGCCGTGTGGCTTAAGGCCAATGCACACAGCGTGCGATTTCTGTTGCGCGTCAACATTCCATAATTTCCATTGTTGTCATGAATGGAATCGAATTTTCGCCGTGCGATTAAAATCGGGGCTGTGTGTGTTGAGATGCGATGTTCTCATAGACTTCCATTCAAACTTCAAAATGGAATGTTGACGCGCAACAGAAATCGCACGCTGTGTGCATTGGCCTTTATTGTATGAAATCGGGGACGACGACTATGGATTGATCAACTACAGTCTCTGTCCATTAGTATGTTATATATTAGTATGTCCGTCACTACTGGGACAGTTTTGAATGATGCATCTTGCCGTATAAATTGCTTTGGAGTGTCGAGGTGATGCCGATTCATCTTGTGATGGTGCAGCTAAAGTGATATGTTGTCATTAAAAACGTCATAATAGGGTGCAAAGAGGACAGCGCACCTCAGACCACACCTTTTGGCCAACTGGAAATCATACCAACAACCACAATAATCACATAAGGAGGGGGCGCTACATCACTCGTGGGGGACATGTTTACTGTACACTTGCTTCAACTTTATTTCATACAGTGCATCCCATGATTACACATGAATAATCCACTTGAATGTCCACATGTTGCTATGTTGTTAAGGTTCTTTCTACTTTCTCCCTTCCTAACAGTGATCCCCAAGGTGACCAAGCACCTCCTCTCTAACCCAGTGTTCACCTGCATCACCCTGGCAGCCTGTATGGAAATCGGTGTGGTGGCTGGCTTCGCTGCTTTCCTGGGGAAATACCTGGAGCAGCAGTTCAATCTCACAACCTCCTCAGCCAATCAGCTTCTAGGTATGTGGCACAAACGTAGAGAGCCATACATATGCACACAGAGACAAACACACACACACACACACACACACACACACACACACACACACATGCACGACACATGCACTCACACACTGCAATATCAGAATCAGAATTCTAGTTATTGCCAAGTGTATTCGCACATACAGCAAAATATATACTATATATATACCAGTGTTTCCTCTACATGCATTTCATCGTGGCGCGCCGCCACGATGGAATTTCCTCCGCCACCATTCAGATTTCTCAACCAAAAAAAAAAAAAAGGATTTAGGCCGCTTTTCAGACCTTCACAGCGCTAGACACACCCACAAGCGCTGAAACTGGACCAGTCCGTGTGTGTCGCGAGTATTGAACTTGAGGCTGCGTTCGTAAATTCGCTCTGAGAGCCCCGGAGCGCACACTGGGTTCAACGTCATAAAGGGACCAAGTCATTTGATTGGACAAGAGGCATTCCGTGAGTGCTGATCAGATTTCCAGAGCGTATTTACGAACGCGCCCTGGCTGTCACCCGAACACCGCGAGCTAGCGTAGTGTATTGTAGTGTAGTATGGAGAGAGAGAGGAGAAGCCTCTCTATGTGTTACCTATGTCCAGTGTACTAGAACCACTCTAACAGGAGTGTTTGTCCGTGAATAACACCGGCTATGCCCGGGGTAGAAACACAAGACTATAAGGTCATATAGGTTATATATAGGTCATAAGGTTATATATGACTATATAAGGTCTACAGGTCTACACGGTCATTTTAAGCCGTCGACCAGCCCTCTACGACCACGGGAAGTCATGTTAAAAGTGAAGATACTTCTGTTAAACTAAGCTAAGCTAAACATCGCTAATCGCTAACTCCCTCCTGGGCTTAAAGTGACAAGTAATAACGTTGTGAAAAAAACCGTCAGATCAGTGTTTTTGTTTTTATTGACAACGGAATTACATGCTGGAAAAACATGCAGACACAGACAATAAGAGACACACGGGAGAAGTACAGGAAAACATTTTATTTTTTTGGGCCATCCTCGAGTTTTGGCTGAAATTACGTCGTTGTTTTGAGCGCGCGTGCACGCGGAAAAATCGCGGGCGCGCGGTCAGCACTACCCGCCACCATTGTAAAAATTCCTGGAGGAAACACTGTATACTGTATACATAATACATTTGTATATATACACAATGTTTGGATTCCAGATTTTACAAAGTCTCCTCCCACTTGTTGCAGGGATGACGGCCATCCCTTGTGCTTGCCTGGGGATATTTCTGGGCGGTCTTCTGGTCAAGAAGCTGAACCTCTCAGCCCTGGGGGCCATTCGCATGGCCATGCTCGTCAACCTAGTGTCCACCGGCTGCTACGTCTCCTTCCTCTTCCTCGGTTGTGACACGGGACCTGTTGCTGGGGTGACCATCGCCTATGGCAACGAGTAAGAACAGACTGTGTACACAGTGTAGCATTCCTATTTTGTAATGTGTGAGGGAAAGGTTGTATAATCAAAGGAGGAACCAAGCCAGCCACTCACCAACTGTCTGCAAACTTCTGTCCAAATATAGCTTACATTTTCATACAATATCATCTTTGAAGCAGGGAAAATAACACATTCACTCATATCCAAGAGAACAGTCTCCAGGTACCATGTTGATTTTTTCTTGACATATGCAACATGTGAACAGCTGTTTGAATCTCTCTCTCTCTCTCTCTCCCTCCAGGACACTGCGGCCGGGCCAGAAACCAGAGGCTCAATGCATCAGTCACTGTAACTGCTTCACCTCATCAGTCAGCCCAGTGTGCGGCTCAAACGGTGTCACCTATCTGTCCTCCTGCTTTGCAGGCTGCACAAAAAGAGTGAGCGCAAGTGTTCTGTCCCCCCCTCAATCAGGTCATTACCCTGACAGGGCCCCCTCCCTCCATCCCTCATCTCCATTCGCCTCAGTCCATATGCTATGGTCATTAAAGACACCAGCCACCATCCTAGAAATAGAATCACTGCAATGGACACAATGACCTGGTCTGATGAGCAGTAATAAGCAAGTGAAATATGTTCAAATCCGGGGAGAACGGTGGAGGCAGAAATCGGAGGACGGGCTCAGTGTAATGCATGGAATGGAATGAGGAATGGTAGCATTCCTCATTCCGTTCCATGTATTCCATTCCATGCATTACACTGAGCCCTTCCTCAGATGTCTTCCTCCACCAGCCTCCACTTATGCAACTACGCACTGTACAGGTCAGCTGATGATCTGTTACCCTCGATTTGCTAAAGTAACTTCTATCATGACCTTGAATATCCAGCATGTCTTCTGGCATGTAGCCTAACATCCTCTTATAGCATTGTTTGAAATATGGTATATATTATAGAAATATAATATAGAAATATTCTAATCGCGTATGGTCAGGCGTTTCTAGCCGGAGAACAGATACTGGTTTCAGTTGAATATTCAATATTCATATCACATGCAGTGAGCAGCATTAGATTAGATTAGATTCAACTTTATTGTCATTGCAGAGTACAAGTACCAGACAAAGAAATGCAGTTCAGCATCTAACCAGAAGTGCAAATAGTGATATAAGAACATGATCTAAAAACATGACAATGGTAGTGATGGGTCAATGGGTATTGATCAAATCTAACAGTATGGCAAGTACGGTAGTTAAGATACAGTTATGAGCTTAGGGGTAGTGGTGGTCTAGTGGATAGTGAGTTGGACTTGTGATCGGAAGGTTGTGAGTTCAAATCCCGCCTGAAGCCACACCACTACTAGTGTGCCCTTGGGTAAGGCACTTAGCCCTCAGTTACTCCAGGGGGAATGTCCCTGTAATTCGTAATTGTAAGTCGCTTTGGATAAAAGCATCTGCTAAATGGCAAAATTATTATTATTAAATTAAAATTAATTATTGCTATGTACCGTTAAGGTAGCTTATGTACAGTTGTATAAAAGAGGCTATATCAAAGAGGTATGTGCAATGTGCAATACATTGGTATGTGCAAAGGTAGTATAGTACACAGCAGTAGTGCAAAGGGTAAAGAGTGATCACATTGTGCAACCAGCAGTAGTGCAATGGCTCAATTGGATTACAGGCAGGCACCACATTAGCATCACACTCATCTCACTTATATGAATCATCACAGTGATCTCTATTATAATCTGGAGTCCGAGCAGTGACCTTTTTTACACCACCACCACTGGTGACTGTGCTGTATTCCCCTCACACTCCCCAAATACAAACATTTATTTTTGATTTGATTTATTTATTTAAAATAGGGACAATGCACATTGATTAACAGACATGCTGTAAATGATCCAGAATTAGCCTAGCAGGCTAGTTGTTGTCTGCTGTCCCTGGCCAGAGTTTAAGAGGCATCCTAAAATCTCAAAATATTAAAATACGTACATACGCTACCAAATATAGAAGATAACATATCAAGAAGAGGACAAATAACTCAGAAGACAAATAACAAAAATGACTTACAAAACAAATTACCAAACCTGGACAAAAACTAACAACAGCAGACAATTACCATACAATAATCGCAAACTAGAGCAAGCCTAAACAGAACAAACAAAACCATACTTAACACAAAAGATACAAAAGGACAAGACAGAAAAGTTTGCAAGATGCAACATGGAAGGCTACTGGTGTACACATACTGTAGCTGGTTGTCAAGCAGACATATTTTTAGCTGCTCTGATCCTCTAGAAAGAAAAGAAGACAGACGGGTACCTCATTGTCACATAAAGCCAGGGCTTTGTATGAACATTAACAGTGCTGTTCCTCTCCTCCTATCTTCAGAACCTGACAGGGTGCTCCTGTATATCCAGTGACAGTGCGTTTGCCACTGCTGTCCCAGGGAAATGTCCCAGCCCCGGCTGCCAGGAGGCCTTCCTCACCTTCCTGTGTGTGATCTGTGCCTGCAGCATGATTGGAGCCATGGCTCAGACGCCCTCCGTCATCATCCTGATCAGGTAACAACCCCCTGCCAGGCACTACGCTGCTCTCTTTACCTCTCTCTCTCTCTCTCTCTCTCTCTCTCTCTCTCTCTGTGTGTGTGTGTGTGTGTGTGTGTGTGTGTGTGTGTGTGTGTGTGTCTGTGTGTGTGTGTGTGTGTGTGTGTGTGTGTGTGCGCGCGCGCGCGCGTGTGTCTCTGTGTGTGTGTGTGTGTTGACAAAAAAAAGCATGCAATAACAATTTACATATGTTTTCCATTCTTCTCCTCTCTCATAGGACTGTGAGTCCTGAATTGAAATCATATGCTCTGGGAGTTTTGTTTCTCTTGCTACGCCTCCTTGGTAAGATACTGTTAAACATACACAATATCTTAACTATCCATGTACATCTATTACCTAATAGATTACTAAATCAAATTATTCATTTTATTTGTAAATCAAATTGGATATACATTATGTATACAGTGGGGTGCAAAAATGTGGGCATCCCTGGTTTACAATTAATTTCCAAGTGATTGAAAGCAAACCTGAACACTAAATGCTACAAAGTTAAACCTTTTTGCAAATTTAAAGCAAGGTTTCTTTTTATTTTAATTTTTCAGAGTTTTTAAATGATAAAAAAGGAAAAGGGCCCTGTGCAAAAGTTTGGGAACCCTTTTGGATTATTCTTTATTACCTTTTGAGAAGATTATTACTAAGGCCCAGACCAAGGTGATTTACTTGTTACGGCTTCAATGAGTCATGTGAATATAATTCCAGAGTTTAACTATATATTCTGAAGTAACTCCATCCTTCTAAAGTATCCGACTGCAGTGGCTGTTGTGTCTGGTGTTCAAAACCATGGGTTCCTCTAGTCTAAACTGTTGTCCAAGGATCTCAGAATCAAGATAATTCCCTTCCACCATCAAGGAGAAGGCTACAAAAACTCTCTCAATGTTTCAAACTACCCATTTCCACTGTCAGAAACATCATCAGTAAATGGAAAATACCCACACAGAAGAACCCACACATCACTGCAAAAGAGCAGAAAGAAGCCTTTCCTACGACCCCAACACAAAATTAAGCGTCTGAAGTATGCAAAAGAAAACCTTGACAAACCTGAAGCCTATTGGAACAATGTGCTTTGGACTGCCAAAACCAAAATGTTACATTTTGGCCACAGCCAAAGAAGGTATGTTTGGAGAAAACAGGGTGAAGCATTTGTAGAGAAGAACACCTTGCCAACTGTTAACCATGGAAGTGAATCCATTATGCTTTGGGGTTGTGTAGCAGCTGGGGGCACAGGCAATATTGTGCGGGTGGAAGGAAGAATTTATTCCACCAAATATCAAGACATTCTAGAGGCTAATGTTTGAAGTTCAGTCCATAAATTGAAGTTGAAGAGAGGTTGGGTATTCCAGCAAGACAATGACCCGAAGCATACCTCAAAATCAACCATGAAGTACCTCCAGGAAAGACGGATGAAGGTTTTGGAATGGCCATCACAGTCCCCAGACTTGAATATTATAGAAAATCTGTGGAGAGATCTCAAACATGCCGTGCATGCAAGAAGGCCGAAGAATATTTCTGAGCTAGAGGTGTTCTGCCAGGACGAATGTGGAAAAAGGGTTAGAAAATTTCCCAAAACAAGAATTGAAAGACTCTTAGCTGGCTACAGGAAGGGTTTGCAAGCTGTTATAGTTGCAAAGTACTAGCTGACAGGGTTCCCAAACTTTTGCACAAGGCCTTTTTCCTTGTTTTATTATCTTTAAACTGTAAAAAGTTAAAATGTAAAAATGAATCTTGCTTTAAAGTGTGATGAAATGTGTCATGTTTAACTTTCCACCATTTAGAGGTTGGGTTTGCTTTTTTTCACTTTGGAAATGGCATTTTGACTAGGGGTGCCCAAATATTTGCACCCCACTGTATATGATGAATATTAGGACTGAATTGTTTCTGCAGTTTTTACTGTTAGTCAGTTATAGTGTGGATATGTTGCTACAGTAATTGAGGTTTAATGTTTGTTGATAATGTTTGTGTTATGTTAATCTCATATCCAGAGAGACTTACATTTCTCAGTATAAAATGATATAAAACCACAACATTTGTTTCAATATAGTTAACTAACCCTTGTTCCTGCTGTAGATAAAAGGCATGTTCTGCTGCTATAATCTCCTCTTCACCTGTTTTGTAGGATTCATCCCCCCTCCTCTGATCTTTGGTGCTGGGATTGACTCAACGTGCCTTTTTTGGAGTACAGACTGTGGGGATCGGGGTGCCTGCCTGTTGTATGACAACGTGGCTTACAGGCATCTGTATGTGAGCCTTGCTATCGGTCTCAAGGCCATTGCCTTCCTTCTCTACACCACCACTTGGTATTGCTTACGCAGGAACTATAAGAAATACATCAAGAATTACGAGGGATATACAACGCCAACTGAACTGTTCCCCTCCAGCGTCACACTCGACAACGTGGGGAAGGACAGCAGTCAGAACCCAGCCAACAGGACAAAGTTTATATACAACCTAGAGGACCATGAGTGGTGTGAAAATATGGAGTCGGTTTTGTAGTTTGAGAACTAACAAGCGGATACCCACTGGCTACACAAATCATTCTCTTGAGGGATTATCTTCTGTCTTCATTCATTTTTTTAATGAAGGATAGAATTTCCTTTTTGATAAAGATAGTCTCTCTGAAGTCCCTTTCAGGCCCTGGAAGATTGTTGCAGCTCTCTGCTCCACATCCTGGGTCACTTTTTATAGGGTCCATTTTGTTTGAGATGTTGAGATGTTATCAGCGAGGTGTTGTCCAGTGCCAGTGAAGTCTCTTGTGATCGTTTGTAGAAGACAACTACTGGCTCTGTCCTCAGCTCTTTAGTTGATTAGTTGGTCAATATAATACGACTTTTATAGTTGCCATATTCTTTCAACATCGATCACAGTGAGAATCAGTGAGAATGACAGTCCCTTTCCGTCAGCTTACTGTGCGTCACATCTCGTTCCTTTCCCCTCAAGTGAATGAGAATACTAAAGTAGGATGTTTCTTTGTTTGATCCATACTTAAAAGTTGCCAAGCGTTTACAAATTAAGAGATCATTCTGTCATTCTTTACTGCACTTTTTTTTTCTTTTCTTTTAAAAAATGTTTTGACTTCAAATAAACAGAGAGCTTCCTTATGTACTGTATAGTGGAGGGAAGATAGAGCTTCTAGGGTGATAGCCTACTGTATGCTTTCAATGTCAGAATCCAGTCCAGTGGTAGTACTGTAGCTGAAACGGTGTAAATGTTACACTGCACAAAAAAATTTGCTCTTGCTGGAACACAGACACCGTTTTTGACTGTTAACATAGACCACAATTTGTCTTTGTACCGGTTCAAATGTTTTATTATTCATATCCATTGCTATCCATTGCTATCATTTATATCATCTGTCCTTTGTCAGACTCAGTTCTGAAGGGTCTTGATATAGTAAACGTTTCTTTGCTGTTCAATTTTTGTTTTTGATTTGGTTAGTTTATTAAACCCTAATATGTCTTAATATGAGGGATTATGCAGATAAGAATATTATTTATATATATTTTTTGCACCATAGTGGGAAAACAATGATTGAAAAATTAAGAGTCTTTTAATGTGTGTTCTAATTACATATTTCTTCAAGTAAAACAATGAAGATTAAAGTTTATATATTTGAATTTGTAAGGTTCTGGATATGTTTTATTAGACTATACTGAAATTATAATATAAGAATATTAAATTTAACTTTATGAAAATGTTTAGTTGTGATACAGTATGCATCACAGATACAGTGGAGCCAATGTTATTGAGAGAAAGGTATAAGAAACAATGTTGTTACTTCAAGGCATGCAGAATCTGCATGTGAAGTCATAAAACGGTACAGGAGGTAATGTAGTTGCAATGGCAGTTAAGAGGATGATATCCCATATCAGGATTATTCACATGATCATTTTGTTATCCCTTTACATATTTATTTGAAGACCTCTTCCAGGTTTGTTGGCACATATAACTTGTTTTACTGATTAAGGTTTCTCTACAGTTACAGTTTTGGCATTGTCCCTTTCTTACACTTTTTTGTATGGCAAGATATCATTTATTTTAATCTGAAAATAAATTATTTTTCAGAAAATGAACCAGACGTTGGTGGTATTTTGCATGTATTATGAGAAGATTTGAGGTGAACTTTCACCTTCTTGGATTGCTTCTTAGCTCTCTGCCTCAACGTGATTAAACTCTCTGTTCTAACCTTCTGTTTAATAGTTCTGCAGTTTCAGAAGTCCTACAGATATTGTTGGTAAACTTTAAAGAAAGATAACATTTTAGTCCAGGCTCTGATCGTGAGCTACATTACAAGTTGTCATTAAACAGATGGGATCAGGGCTGAGTGCTCAGAGATTGTAATTGTGGTTTGCTACTTATTGGGAATTTGCCTTAATTGTCTATCCCCTATTTCTAAATGGGCCTTCTCACACACTTACATGTGCCAGACAATGGAATTAAATGATTGAGCACCGTAGCAGCATGGATTTGTCATATTTTAGCAAATATTAGCACATGTGCAAGGAATTCCAATGGCCGATTAGCTCTATGAATTTCAACCATTCCTTCTCCATGTACTACTCAGGTTGTAAAATGATCAATCAAACAGGTAGAGCACTTGATATTACTTCAGATCTGTTGCCATTAGTTGTCTTAACAGATTTGTCCAGGGGCTGTAAACTACTTTTTATTTGATCTAGTGTATAAATGACTGAACCGTAATGCCAATGACAGCCCAAAAATGTAGCTTTGCCAGCACATAGTGTGACACATTGGTACTTTGTACTTGATGCTGAGTGTCCTCTGAAAATATAAAAGGCAACCACACAGTGCTTTCATCTGGTCTACTTGCTAAGTAGATTAGAGTTCTTATTGATATGGCTTAGAATCTTAGTTTAGCCGTTGCAGATGAACTGAGCTGACACTGGTGGGGGAGAGAGTGCAAGGAAGGCTTTAAAGAGGACGTCTAGAGCTAATCTTCACCCTAGCCTTCAGAGCATTTGGGCCATACCGCAGATACAGACAGGTTCCATCACACCTGCACACCTCTCAGGTGGCTGGATATGAGAAGAAACATCACTTTTAAAGCTATTCCAAGCAGCCCAGTTATTGCTACAAAATGCCCTAACATTCATTGATAGCCCTTGAAGATTAAAAGTCAAGAGAATCATCAGTACAGTTTTTAGAGCATGATTTGAAATGTTATGGACACTGTAAGTGAGATACAGTAAAACTGTTTTCATTTAATTCTACAGAGACAGTAATGAATCCCTTACATACAGTATTTCAGTTCACAGTAATTGAATACCATTCTCTGCTGCAATGTGTGTGTGTGTGTGTGTGTGTGTGTGTATATGCTTGTTTACACTGCATCTGTTTTGCTTTGTTTCATGTGATGATCCATCAGCCGCTAGGTTATTGTATCGCACTGCACACAATTCATTTTGGTATTCATTGCTGAAGCTAATTTCTCCAGAGACCTGTCCAGTTTTTGAAAGCACATAGCATTTTTAATAAATCAAATCAGTGCCTTTGTACTGTAGTGGAAGTCTTCCCTAAAATCTAGTCTATTGAAGCAGAGCCAGGTCTTTAATGGGTGCAAACCACCTACAAAACTTAATTTTGAGAACATTTACGATTAACATTAATTACAATTAAAACAATACAGAAATAAACTACTTACTATTGAAACAAATAACACTGTACATCACACAACTCAGTCTGCTCATTATTTTAATTAACTCTCTGATTTTGTTTGTTGTGACAATGTTTGCTGTGGTGATTGTTAGTAACCAAGGATCACACAGTAATTATCCTTTGGAAGAGCTTCAAAATGTGTAAACCTACAGTGCAGGACCATTGAAGAGCTCTATGAGTGCACTTGAAAATAATAATATAATAACAGACACAATAATCATCATATTTATAATTTAATGCTCACTGGTAAATGCAATGAAAAATATTTAGGTGATGCAAGTTTCTTTTGATCAAATATTGTTCAAACAGACACTGGGTGGCATTTAAAGTACTTCAATTTCTTAAGGTTTATTAAGGTTTAAAGTGCATGTCACCAAGGCCACAAGACACTGTGCATCATATAAAAACATACACGAGATAAAAACATAAACATAAAATAAATTATGATTATGATTAGAAGCACTTTGAAATCAACCCAACTCTTTCCTAGCGTTGTCGTTCAATGTACATTTTAGCCACCATTGTGTCAGACAACTCAGTGAGATCCTTAAACAAAAGGAGATACGTTCATGCATGCCAATGACATTGGTTCCAGCATCAGAGGAACCTCAATTACGAACACACACTTTGACATGTATCACACTCGGGATGCTAATCACACCAAAGCCACACAAATACAATTGCCATTCTTCAAACAAAAGGTCCTTTAGAAAATAAAGCCTATAACAAGAAATCGGCTTCCTAACAGAAAAAGCTACAGACACATCGCTGTAAGAGTTTGTCACTTCCCTCCAATGCTGTCATATTAATGAATGCTATGTGCCATGTGAATCTAACACAACATCACACAGTATGACAGTTTGAGCTGCAAACAACTTAGATTATTTTATTTTTTTTGCTACATACTTCAGGGCAAGCATTCCAATGAATACCAATATACTGGTCCAATGGAGCTTGACTTGGTGACATTTAAAGGAGAGAAAGTTAAATGCTAATAGTCTTACTCCAGAGAGGTCACACATGGGTTTCCAAAAGGTTTGCATTTGTGAGATGGAAGACAGAGTGAACAGAATAAAATATGTTTCTGAAACTCATTGTTCTACAGTGTCAGACACCTCATTCTTGCAAAGAGGGGCTCCTTTACTTTCATGTTGGCCATGTGATGTTTGGGTAATGTACTGTATTTGTTATGGTTTGCTGCTTATTGAAAGCATGACCCAAGGGATACACTGCCTGAAGAAATCAGATGTGTTCTGAAGGCCATAGTTGCATGGCTACAGAACTCACAGAAGTGCAAGTGTATGGACATGTGTAAAATAGTATAGTTGGTTCTTCAGAAATGTGAAAATGCTATAGAGCTGAGTGGTGAATATTGACTTGACTTGGCCAGCATTTCTCTCCTCTCACGGAAAACCGATCCACGAATCTCCAAAATATGACCACTACACACCAAAGACCCATGGGTATCTTCTACAAACCCTTCTGAATACAGTTTGGTTGTTTAACCTCTGGAATATTTCAGTATTGGGCCTGTGGATACAGTTCAGTAGGTAAATTGCAGAATGAAATAAAGTTGTAGTGGCCGTCTCCTTATGACATTTCTCTGGGTCAGCAATGCTGGCATGAGGATCATGTCATTTCCCTCGGTTATGTTGTCCAAAATGAGGGCTCACTATTAATCATGCCCTCCACATCAAACAGCTGTAACTCTGCATTACACTGATGAGGTCATTGGTATTAAGTCCTTATATCAGGCACAGACTGAGACAACAAAATAGCCCTGGACTTTCAGCCAAAGGGATGCTTTTATTCTTAATTGTAAACATGTGTTTCCATCCAACACTTGCTCTTGACTTTGATCCAAACAAACAGATCACTCTAAAAATGCTGTTTGGAAGTCTGCCAATTACCAAAGTAACTGCTGCTGGAGAAGCAACCTGGTTGCGGGATTCTGCTTGAGTGATTGATCATTTTACACATGCCGATTGATTTGGTCCTTAATCTTGCAACAGTATTAAGTATAAATACAGTGCAGAGAGAAATGATGTAATCCTTTTGTGATGTAAAGTTAACTGCTCCTCCTGAGACATCGACTACCCTCTTCTCCAGAGACACCTGCTTCCTCCCCGACTGTTTCTCCTGAGATTTCTAGTATCCCCTTGCAGTTGTAATGTATATCCAGTGTGTCTACTATTTAAAATAATAATAATAATTTTGCTAGCATGATGACTGCCAATGGCCGCTGGCCTGAGCTACTTTTCCTGCTACAACTGGTTGATTGATGATTCACTTACTTAGTCAAATGTATTCATTGTAAGTCGCTTTGGAGTAAGGCGTCTGCTAAATGCCAAAAATATAAATGTAAATGTAAGTTGGACATCATTGTAAAGGTAAATAAACAGGCTTTCCAACGATATAAAATACAATGCCAATTAGTATTGTAACAACAGAGAAATAATCGACCAAACACATTTCCAAACGTTTTTTTCCAGGTTTTTACATGCATTATACTGTACATTAGTAACAGTATAGGTTATATAACCAATACATGATAGGGTCACTGCAATCTATAATATATGTACTTCATAAGAGATAAAGAGGTAAAGTCCATGTAAACCATCATGAACAGTTAGTATGGTCAATGCAATATTTCAGTATATAACATTCAAGTTTATAATGGTTCTAAATTACTTATGCTGATGATGTTTAATTGGTAGCAATCAGGGAATGAGATCCCTTGTATGAAATATTTCATTTATGAACGCTATTTTGGTCCTGAAAACTGCTATCTAAAATGTTGTGTCTAGAGGTGATGCCTAGGTTTGTTTACAATTGGCCATTGTGTTGTTCTAGGGGAGTGAATTCACCAATTGTTGCCTATCTGTCTCAGATGGCTGCTTCTTGAAATTATTCATGCATACAGAAACACAGCTAATGTCTGACACAGCAAGTCAATTTCGTAGGGTTATATTATTATTAGGGAGGGTGTTGTTATTTGGAAGTGATTTTAGACTCTGTGGGCAAAAGATGGCAGATTTTTTAAGGCATCACCTGAACTGTAGCCTACTGTATAAAGGTTTTATCCAGAAATGATTTTCTGATGTCACATTTCAGAATTCAATACTGACTTGTGTAAAAAAATAAAAAATAAAATAATACTACATTGAGCCAGTAAAGTGGGTGAACATTTGTATGCAAATATTTATGATCTGAGAACCTCATTTTGACTACAGTAGCTACTTGCTTCGGTCCTCAATCACTCATCCATCCGGCTGACAAACCATGCTGTGGAAGATTGAAAGGTTGCATTGATAATGGATTGGAGTGAAGCCAGTTATTTAGCACAGACACTGACAGGACAAAATGAACAATTATGCAATCATAATGACAGGGTCACCCAATAAAATCGTGTTTATGATGCAAAATTGTATAATTTGTAAAGCTTTCTCTCACCTAACCGAACTTCTCAAAAGCAGGAATGACAGATTTATATGGCATTATATGTCTGGTATGCTATTCATATCCAGTATTATACAGTCCTGGACCTCGTGACCAGAGCGTGAAGGTGTACTGGGCTGGGACAGGTAGGCTACTGCAGTCTATCAATAATGAATTGCTTTGGGAAGACCTTATTGTACATGTATTTGAGGTACCTAAAGTGACAATTGTTTTATCCCAATACCTTTATCATACCATAGTGGGAAGTCATACTAGGTAAGCTCCCATCGCAAGGCGTACTGTACCTTTAAGATGTCCACATTGCTCCCATCGCAGTCCCAATGTAGCACAAGCTTTGAAAGTTGGACTGGGGAATAGAGGTGAGAATGAACACAGTGCCTCTGTAGCAGGGTTGGAATGGAGAACCAAGAAAAGCGTTCGATCTACCCCGGAGTTGGACGGACACACTTCTGACTGCCCACAATGAACATTGAATCTATAAGCGTCGGCGATCGATAGTTTATGTACTGTAATGCCATATAGACTTAGTTAATTGTGTTGGTGTGTGGAGCTTCGACTAAAGACTGTATTGTATTGTTGGCTTGGCTGCCAGATAGTTAGGAAACCGTCTCAGTCATGTCGCTAGAATTACGCACATTGATGTTCGGAATTGTTACACTGCTGGTCATATTTCTAATAATTGCTGATATTGCTGAAGTGGAGGAAGAAATTGCGTAAGTATACCGATATAATTCATTTCACTGTACACTACACGTGCTATTTGACCATTAATTAAAATCCAATATAGTTTTGTAGGCTACAATGATCACTCATTCAGTTTAGAACTTCAGACGATGTTGTGTGCGTGTGTGTGTGTGTGTGTGTGTGTGTGTGTGTGTGTGTGTGTGTGTGTGTGTGTGTGTGTGTGTGTGTGTGTGTGTGTGTATGTGTGTGTGTGTGTGTGTGTGTGTGTGTGTGTGTGTGTGTGTGTGTGTGTGTGTGTCTGTATGTCTGTCTGTCTGTCTGTGTCTGGAACATACAGTATGTTTTATAAGAATCAGGCCACGGATTGGAAGCCCACATTTGCTTTTCACAGCAAACTTTGAATCAATAGCATCATCAAGCTGAGCTGTGAGGCACCCCTGAGCTTCTAGTTTTGTACCACTCTCCAGTGTATCCTGTCTCCACTCCAACTCCATTCATGTCATGGTAGCAGGGTGTTTGGTGGGTGGCTGTGCGGGAAGGAGATTACTGTTTGATTTGTTACTGAGAGAGCAACAGACTGAAGACAAAAAGAACAGTTTGCCTTCCTCCAGACATAATTGAGCCCTGCAGCATAAATCCTCTATCTTTCACAAAAGCACTTGAAGCTGGGAAGATACACTGTACAAATAACAGATCTGTGTGGAAGACATCTGGTGTATGTCAAAGCTGCACTACTACCCCTTTAGCAATAAGACTCATCTCAAAGTTATGTTACTGCTCAACCTTGTGAACTGCTACTTCTTATTTCTTAGGTGTTTCTCAATTGTGCATATCTCAAGCTCCACAAAACCATGTACACCCTTTTAGAAGCAGTCCCATATTGTATTACCTTTGAGCTTTAAAAATGCATAATCACGCCAGCTGCACTCATCCACAGTACACACATCATGTTATTGTTGTTGTTGTATTTTGGAGAGCTCTACACTTACAATAATATACAGGCATTAGGCATACACTCACTGTACACTTTATTAGGAACAAGGAATGGCAAGGCAAGTTTATTTGTATAGCACATGTCATACAACAGGGGCAATTCAAAGTGCTTTACATATAGCATTAAAAGAAATACAGAAAAAGAAGGATACATTTATTTATTTTTTTAAATGGCAAGAATCTATAAAAAATAAATAGATAAACATTTAACAACATAATAAGACAATTAATAAAAAGATATAGATACAAGTGTTGTTACTGCAACTGTATTCAAGCACTGCTCTTCCTGATATGGCGTGTGAGATCACAGTGTATCACGTTTGATACGCATCTGTGTTCAACCGCTATCCTGGTGATACGATGTGTGAGATTGCAGTGTAAAACAGAACACTATAGTAATACTGGGTAGGGCCTCCCTTCGTTCTCAAAACAGCCTCAATTCTTCTCGGCATTGATTCCACAAGATGTTGGAAACATTCCTTTAAGATTCTGGTCCATGATGACATCATATATGCTATTTAGCTGATGCTTTTATCCAAAGCGACTTACATTGCATACATATACATTTTTCAGTATACATCACACAATTCCTGCAGATCAGGTGCACTTTCAAGCTGTCAATCTCCCATTCTACCAATGTTCATGAAACCAGTTTGAGATTACTTTGGATAAAGTCTAATAAATAAGTCCAAGTGTATAAACTGTACAAGAGTGTGCAGGTGCTTTACAATGTTGAATGTTTTACTCCTACTGCTCATTATATGTACATTTACATTTAAACTGGTGTAACGTAATAGGAACATGTTATATTCTATGCATACATATATTATGCAACAAATTTCACCATTATTGGTTGTGTCTTTAGAAGTCAATGCTAATGACACCTGTATGCATTGCTCTGACAATAAGTTAATTCCAATGGAGAATTGCATTGGAAAAGTAACATAACTAATTATTGATATTCCCATATATTCCTGTATGTTATTGAAATGGTAAGACAAGCTTGATAGGCATTTATATAGTGTTCATATTTGTATCATCAAAAAGTCTTTGTTGTAATGAAATGCGAATCGGCCAGTTTGTCACAAAAACAAACTATTTTTATCTAGCTGGAGAATTGGCTTGACAGTTTCTGCTTAGTCAGACTCAGGTGTGTTCCATCACATCGTTCGTGCAGTTATAAGAGAGCTGTCTAGTGTTGATTAGGCTGCATTTGCCTTTGGTGTCAGCTTGGTGTCTGTCAACATGAGGACCAAATCGACATCAAGGAAGCCATTATGAGGCTGAAATATCAGAAAAATATATCAGAAACATAGCTAAAACCTTGGAGCCTTACCAAAATCAACAGTTTTTACCATCATTAAAAAAAGAAGAAAGCACTGGTGAACTCGGCAATCTCAAACAGGCTGGTAGGCCAAGGAAGGGGTTGAAGGGGTGCTATGGTTTAGGCAGGTATAGCTGCCACAAGTATTGTCTAACTTTTCTTAATTGATGATGTTACCTGCAAGCAAATGCCTCCAAATTCAATGGATGGCGCTTTGACACTGCGGATGCTGACAAAGTTCTCTTAACTACAGTATGTGTTTGCTGACAGCTTTTCCCAGCTTCACAACCTATGGACCACAAATATACCACGAAAACTGTGGAAAAATGTCAGCAAATAGGTAAGAGGATGTCAGCATCCGATTGTATGAAACAGTCTGTGATCATAGTAAGAGTGGAATGAATTATATCATTGTACCATTGGAGCTATCTCTTTTTGTGCTTACGTGCACAACCAGCCTGTTCTTGTAATCGCACTCCCTCTTCTCGGTAAGTATTACAACTATACCTCATTTTACTGGCATATTAGGCCCTGGTTGCCATTTTGTTTCATGTCATGCTTAACCTAGTTACAAACAGGAGCATAGTTGTAGGGTTAATATGTGTTTATGCTCCAATTTTAACTAGGTTAATCTCTTTAGTTACAGTAACACATCAGCTAGTATTGTTTTATTGGGACAGACCCTATCTAGTAAATTGTCCTACAAAGACATTTAGATTTAGTAATCAAAAAATTATAACCAAGGACTTTCATAAAACCTTGATACAAATTTGAGCTTTTAAAAAAATGCCGGTTGAGAGAGGATGCTGGCGTTGCTTGTTCGCCTCTTCTCCGCCCGAAATCTAGGTGTAATTGCAGTATACAGAGAAGATTGTCCTACAAAGACACTTAGGGTGAATCCCAATTCACCACTCCGGCTCCGTTTTCACCCCTCCGCTCCGTTTTGCGCGTTCACGTGTAGCCGTAGTGGCGTCCCAATTCATTACTCATTTAGGGTTAGGGTTAGGGTTAGGGTTTTCCATGGCTCCTCCTTGATTGGGCCTTAGACTTAGATTAGTAATCTAAAAATTAATTAGACCCCTATACTTTATTTTATTTATCTTTTGTTTCTTTTTATTATTACTACTCGATCTTTTCAGTTTGTAAAGCGTCTTTGAGTGTCTAAAAAAGCGCTATTTATGTCCCTGAGTAATCTCAGTCTTCCGATTCTTTTAACCATCTATTCAGTTGTTTCTTTCCTTTTTTTCCCTTAGCGGCCCAGTCCCAATTCAAGGACTGGGCCGTTCTTATCTTTAGTCTATGTACAGTCATTGTTTCTAACCATTTTTAAATATTTTCTTCAGTTTCTATCACAAAACCCAGCAAATAGGATGCTGTAGCGAAAGAGAAATCATATTCAGCCACTGTTTTTTCTGTTCAAGGTGTTTTCCTTGAAGGTGTTTCTCATTGAAGGTGTTTTCTTTCTGAAGATTCCAGAAGCTCCTTCTCTCTATAGCTCCAAGCTCCATAGCTGACAGGCCTCTTCTTCTCCGGACCATTTTTAGACTCCTCTTCGGCATCTGCGACTTCTCTTAGAATTTCAGCTTCCTTCCATTAACTCCATTTCTGTGCAGTCTTTAATGTTATTTCTGAAAACATTTGCCACTTCCATCATTGTCATAAGAATTTAGGTTTTCCATAATTTGATCCCAACCTCTGTACCAATATTTTGTCATTGCTCCACATCCAAATTAAACTCTTGAGAGTTTAGCATTTTCGTTCAGCTATACAGTTTGCAGCTGAGTGATAGGAGGTGAATACATTCTAGCAATCAATAATTTTGACAGGTAATCATCCAATTTCTTGTTTTTAAAAGTGCTTCCATTGTGCGATCGAATCTCTAGGTCTCTGAAGGTACATGCTAGAATGGCCTTGGCCAATGGTCATACTGTAAATGTTTCCCATTCTACTGTACTTTTTAGAATCGTAGAGACCAGCTCTTCCCAGAAGCGTACTTTTCCCTAGCATGGCTCATGACATTAGTCATGCCATGTGACCTGTCACTTTGTGAACCTCCGTTAGAAGTTCCCTTCTTATCCTGAGGTACCACTCTCCTTCCCAGGGGATCGTTTGCCCAGGACTTATTCCCTACAACCATTAAAAACACTTCCCCATTTGCCAATCACCCTGGATGTTCATCTCCGTCAGTTTCCCTGTTTTGATATGTTCTATCACATAGTCAATTAGTTTTAGTATTTCTGTTCTCTTTTGTCATGTTGATTGCCATGTTTGTCCATCAATTAATTTCCCAAGGTCCTCTGTTACCCCCTTCTGGACATATTTTGAATCAGTCTATTTTGATCTGTCAATGTTTATTTATTCTAAGTTAGCCTGCACAACTTGAGGAGCTGTAATAGGGTTAGGGTTAGAGTCTGTAACAGGGTTAGGGTTAACCCTCTCCTCAGGCCCTGCTGATCTCGCCTGAACTTCCTTTTATTATGTAACCCAATGCTGCTTTTTTGTCTTTTTGTTTGCTTGGTTCCTTTCTTTGTCTATCCTGTGTAGGTGACACTTTCAACAGACTCTTGAGTTTGTTCTCGCCGTAATTCATGCCCAACACTATTTGGTTTCCTCTAGCCTGGAGGTCATCTTTAGGCGTCTCCATTGCTGCTAATACAGTAGCCATTGAATCTTCCTTTTCTGATGTATATCTCTCCTGAGCCTACTGTCACTGTTGAACATAGGATTTGTTGATTTTATGCTAGATTTGTTTGTGGTAGTAAGATGTATGTGATTACTCCAGCATGCATCCCTATATCTATTGCCTAACATTCTGGCTATCCATTTGGATACACCACCATCATTTGTCATAGCTTCATTGCACAGGTCTACTAGAATCTGTCTGTTTGTTTAACTTGATTATCTGTGTTCCTATGGTACCATGGTAGATTCAACAACACACATATCTAGGACGACAGAGAGTTTACTCTGACTTATTGTCACACAGGGATATATGATGCTTACAAGGTCTATAGTATCAGATTGCCTCCTTGACAATGGTACTCCTGATGTCTATTTCATTTTCCTTAACAATGTAGCAGTTTCTGAATTGCCAAATTTAGCCAATTGAGGATTTGGAATCTCTGGACTCTAAATCAAATTTAAAAATTAATCAGTCTAGGCGTAGCCTTCTCAATCTCATGTTACAATATATCTGATCACCTCAGACTATCACTGGAACTTTTTGAGACATTATGAAACCTCCCTCTGTAGTAACTCCGTTTGTTTAAAGATACACCTGACCTAAATGTATCACAATGGCTGATGTATTAGCAGTTGTCACAAAATTTCACAGAAATATCTCCAAATTCCACAATGAATATTCTGGAATGTCCAATCCTGGATGAGCCTCCAAAATGTCAAAGCTACTATGCATTACCAAGACTGAACTCAACGTTACGTTACTGCTCAACCTTTTGAACCGCTACTTAAATTATTCCATGCCTCATTCCCAAGATCTGGAAATGTCTGCAGATGGGCAATTATACAGATAGGCAAAGTTATCTAGAGAATAATTTAAACTTCTCCATACAGACCATTACTACAATCTTCCAAAAGGGTTCTTGGCAGAGGGGTAGGGCTCCACCTAAAACCTTTTTCATCCAAAGAACCCTTTTTGGAGGAGAGGGTTCTTTGAGGGTTATTTGTTCTACATAGAACCCTTTTCACCCAAAAAAAAAAACTTTTGGGAAAACAGGGTTCTTTGTGGCTTCTTGGTAAAGCGCAAGTGTTCTCCATAGTTAGAACCCTTTTCTTCTGAATAGCAATTTTCTATAATAAATGATTATTTGCTTTTGTTGTAAATAGGGCCTCAATCACCAGAGCTTTAAAATGTTCTGTCATATCATAAACACCACCCCAACAAAACACATGAACATGAGCTCAGACGTAATACAGTTAGAATGAAATAATTTTAAAACCAACTTCACTTTTTTTGTGGTGCAACTACACAATGCACCACAAAAAACATACATTTACAATTACCCTGAATTCACTAGCAAATATGAAAATATGCTCCCTTCTGATTCAGTTGACCCATTTTCCCTCCTGTCCTGTCCCATCTTTCCCTATCCAAGTGAGGGGTTGTTGCCTGAGGCCCATATTGTAGTGTTTATTAGATGTATTAGCAGCCCAAGGACGGCAATCAATCAATGTCGATTTGTTTCAGTCAGGACACTTACGTCGGTTTAATGATGTTTAAAGAAAATGCTAATACATTTAAGTTTGAAGGAATAGGATGCCTCCCTCTATATAGCTCCCGAAGATTAAACAACATAAAATACAAAATAACATAAGCAGGGAGCCCATGACTATCAACCTCCCAAAAACAGAACCATCCAAACACCAAACGACTATGTGACCTACAATATGTGTATCAGGAAGACCCTCTCAGTATCCCCCTACACCTTCTTCAGTGCAGGGATGAAATGACTTTTGCCTCCTGGATCAGGATTCTAGCATTATGTGACCTCAACTATTCACTATTACCCATGTATCACAACAACCTCTCCGCTGCCCTTCTCATCTGTATTACAGGGCAGGGTGATAGATTCTTGACTCTAAGCTTGTTAGCACCCATACGAGGCCAGATGTTCTCCTACATCATCTAAGTACATGGGAATATTCTACCTACCAAGTATGTGTACATGTACAGTGAATCCATCACCATTTTCCTGCACATTTTTCAGGTTTCACAGAGGGATGTCAAGACACAACCTCATGGTTATGTGCTAGTTTATGGTTCACAGAGCACGCCTGCGATGGATGATTATCAAAATCTGTTTCTGTTCCATCACAGACTTGTGGATAAAGTAGAAGCCGCACACTCTCGTTCCAGATGCAAAAAGTGTATATTTATTGCCAACAGTTTCGGCCAGAAGCCTTTGTCAAGTCTTACAAACAAACTGGTGCTTGTCAGCCATTAAATAGACAGGTGTAGGCTAGATTGAATGACCATCACAGACTCGTATCATGCATTTCATGCTGCCTGTAGTGTACGCAGGCTGTTAATGGCTGCGCACCATCGCATCTCCATGTCATACATTAGCGGTAGTCAGCACCTTTTGTATACATTAGAACAGTACCTGGAATCAAGAAAGATATTGCCAGGTATGCTCACATGTCTCTTTCATGAGACGACTAGCCTTACCCACACTTCTACGCCAACGTAATGGCTGTTCGCTTTCACGGTCTGACTGCATTTTGATGCATTCTCTTCTCCTTCAGCCTACTGCTAATCTAAACGCACCATCTGTGTATAGACACCACATTCCTACAGCTTGAGTTATATGTCATGCCTGACATTTCATTATCAACACTCTTGGGCCCACCTCTTTCTGCATGTTCTATCCTATTATCTATATTCAGAATGATTCTTCAAGGGGGCCTATGATGATATTTTCTTGGTTCTAGGAATATTGGAGATTCAAGACAATTCTACTTTCACAGCTTCATCCCCAAGCCCAACAGGTTCGTCACAAAGGTTTACCTTTCCACAAGACAGCTCTAACCCTACTTTCCATTGCCTTTTGGTTTTGTAATATTTACCGATTCAGAAATTCTGGCCTTTGCTACCTTCCTAAACTAGCATCGGACATCTAGAATAATTAAAAGGCCGGATGTACATGATCATATCATAATCTCATTACATTATCTAAATAACTTCATGTGATTTTCATCTTTACCTTTTTAGAGCCTATAATGACAGTGCCAATTTGCAGGGAAAGTGATGCGCAGTGATATTTAAATAATATTCTAGTGATAAAAACATAGATTTGCCCCAGGGCTATACAGGAGATAAGTCCAATCTCATTAATGAGGCATGGAAATGGGGGGGATGGGAGAGAATCATTTATCAACAACAAAAGATCATTAGAATGCCTCTATGTTGTTGAATCCAATTGCTTTGTTGAACGATCACATCTTGTCACATGCATTAAAATCATGTTTAATTCTGATACATCCTTCATGCCCTTTTGTCAAAATTCAGAAATGTAGCTGTGAGGGTGGATCCCACAGCTCTAGTTAGTGAAGGTGAGGATAAAAGCCCTGCTCCTCCTCAAGGATTGCATAATAGGACCAAGCTGTCCCCAGATACCTGGACCTTCAACAAAACCCTCTCCAACCTCATCAGGTACCGTACTGTATCCCTCCCCCCCGCCCCCTCTGCATTGGTCTCACACTGTTCCTCATGAGTTAATAATTGTACCCTCTATAGGAAGAACATATTGAGGTTCTTAGATCCAGAGAGGGACATATCCATTCTGAAAGGCACATTGAAACGAGGAGATGTCATCCACTACGTCTTTGACCGTCAAAGCACAACAAACATCTCAGAGAACCTGTACCGTCTGCTCCCCACCGTGTCCCCCATGAAGAACCAGCATCACAGACGCTGTGCCATCGTAGGGAACTCTGGGATCCTGTTGAACAGCAGCTGTGGGCCAGACATAGACTCTCATGATTTTGTCATCAGGTAAGGTTTCTGTTCAACAGCTGTTGAATGAAAAAGTGCAGGGGTTTGGAAAAGGGGACCTTTGTTCTCAAATGTGTTGATTGTCTTTCCAGACATTTCTGTTAAAACCAAACCACCATAAAAGTGAAATACTGTACAGCAGTTATATTCTCTTGGTTTTATTTTAAACTGAACCGGCTGATGGATGCACTGGAATAATGAGGGGATGTTTGAGGGGATGTTTAAAAAAATAAAAGCACTGAGTCTGTCAGGATACTGGTCCGACTTTAAAGCTAACAGCTCTTTAGATTACAGAACTACCGTACCTTGAGGATCAGCACCAATACGCTGGAAAATATATTCTACACTCTTTTGAAATAGCTGTCAGAACTGCCGTAGAAGCTTTTAGAGATGAGCAGTAATACTTAGCAATTAAATATTTGACATATTGAATACCTACTGCTATCCACCAGAAATATGATGAGCGGCTAAGAGAACTTAAGCACTGCCGTTCCTGGGTCTTCTAGAATCATTTACCAGGGGAGAATTCGGTGTCTGAAACCATCTGTCAACTGTGCTATGTTCTAGTGTGTCAGCAAAAGAGGTTCACCTGAATGGGTTATTTATTGCTTCTCAAAGCTTTGTCAGTCAGTTGCAGCAAAGTACAGCTATGCATAGTGATGAAGTAGATGGAAAAGATGGTTTGTGTGGCCTTCTATCTAAAAGCAAAGCACTATGCATTGTTTGCTGATACATTTGTTCTGCTGGAACTGGGGTGGAGTTTTGCCCCAATTTCAAATCTATCCTAATCCTAATTCAAGGTTAGTTGCTGCCCTGCTGTTATTCTGGGCCTTTTGTGTCATATCCTACTGTCCCTAGGATATACTGTATGCAGGGCCATATGCCTCCATTGTTGAGAAGTCTAAATCCCCACCACTCTCCTGCAAATCCCCACCACCCCACCGCTGCCGGATAGGCTGCTCTGCAGGGCGAGGGCAGGACAGGTCTGGATTTGGATGGCATAGAAAGACAAGGCTTAAAACAGGCAGTTAACTGGGAGGGAAGGGAGATAACGACTCAAAGAAGTGCCCAACCATCTAATCCTGGTTCTCATAGACCAACTTTCTTGAATGGATACAGGGATTTATAAAGTCTTTAATGTTACTATGCAAAGCAATTTCGCACTTGGTGTAATATTGTAAAACTGGTAGTTTCAAATTAATCTAAAACCCATTAGAGAATATCATGACACATTATTCTGACAACAGACCTAAGCATTGTATCCAGTTGGCAGGTTTTCAGTTGCAGTTCATCCTTTGACCTGTGTGTGGTATTATTATTATTAGCTGACTGAGTATGTGGATAATGTAAAGCTGACCAACCATAAAGACATGTAGATCTACTGTATGGCTTTTGTATAAGGCCTAGATGATGTAGAGTTAATGCTTGGGGTTTTAGAGTCCATGGATAGGTAGGATCATGAATGTTTTGGTTTTTAGAATTGTATATGTAGAATTACCAAAATGTAAGTGTGATATCTGTGTGATGTAATTGTATCCGTCTCTCCTCAGGTGTAACCTGGCCCCAGTGGAGGAGTTTTCGGGGGATGTGGGGCAGCGCACCAACCTGGTGACCATGAACCCCTCAGTGGTGCAGAGGGCCTTCCAGGACCTGGCCAATGAGGAGTGGAGGGAGCGCTTCCTGCAGCGCCTCCGTGGTCTCTGTGGCAGCGTGCTGTGGATCCCAGCCTTCATGGCCAAGGGAGGAGAGGAGCGTGTGGAGTGGGTCATCCGCCTCATACTACTGCACAGTGTGAATGTGCGCCCTGCCTTCCCCTCCTTGCGCCTTCTCCATGCTGTCAGAGGGTAAGACACTGCAGGGGAGCCCATTTTAACACTGTGGCACACTACTGAGTTGGCTTGTACACCTGTGAGCTCCACAATCCAGGGCTTGGCAGGCACTAATCTCACTAGCAGAAGGTTCCTGGCTATTTTTAAACTGAGCATTAAAGCTACTCACCAGAGGCAGTAGGTGCCTCTCTCTATACTGGGGTTTGCAAAAGGAGGACAGTGAGCCAGGTACAGCAGGACAGGTATTTTCTTTAATAAATGTAGACATATGAACCTGGAGTTTCTCTGAAAGGGCAATAACTGTTCAGAAATGCAGTGCATGCCTCTGACCTTTTACAGAGATGCCTGATAAATAATCGGTATGCCAAACTGCATACTTACGTATCTGTAGGCAACTGTCCTCTGAGCACCGGATGCCCTTTAAACCCTGTAAGTCCCAGGTATAGAAAATCACCTTTCAGATGTTGTTGTAGGAGGCCTCTGATTATTTGCTGTGATAATAATCATTTAGAATTGTAACCATACTCCATTGTGAGGGTAAAGAATAGGCTATGACTATGTAAATCAAAATAAAAAACATTTACAGATTTATTTGTTGGGATAGCTAAATGTGATGTTGTAATATTGCAACAGGAGGCCTTACAGGGTTAAATAGATCAACCTTTGCCTCCAACATTGACCTTCTGGTAGTCCAGAGGGTGCATAGCTAGATTACTAACAGCCCATCTCAGAGCAGGGAGAGGTCCTGACTGGCCAGACTGTGACTGAGGGGACCACATAGGGCTTTGTTAATACAAGACCCAGACCAGACCCCCCAGACCCCCTCTGTATCCACCCACAGATCTGAGTGAAAGGTGAAAGAGGGAGGGTAGGGGCTTATTCAAGGATGAGTGGCCATTGTAGAGCTAAGAATGCAGAGGGTTCAGTTGTTTCTAATGGATATTGGCTTCAATGCGCTCATCCTATTTAAGAGGAAGGGTACTAGGGCACTATAATAATAATAAGAAGAAGAATAATACATTAGACTTGTATAGCGCTTTTCTAGACACTCAAAGATGCTTTACAAACTGAAAAGATCAAGAAGTAATAAAAAAGAAACAAAATAAATAAAAGCAAGTATAATGAAGGTAGTGCTGGGGACAATAATTCCAATGTCCATACATTGAAGAATATGAACAAGCCCACTGTAGACAATTGACCATCATCCCCAAGCACACCCCATGTATACTATGAAAACCTTAAGCGCACAGCTACTTTATTACTGAACTATCTATTATTACTAGTTGCACCATTAGTGTATCCTGTCTTACCGGTAATATTGTCACCTTTATCTTGTATTATGCCTATTGACTTATGTCTTGTGCTGCAATGTCAGGAACTGAAGCCTAAGAATGTTACTCTCTTACACTTGTGTAATGTAACGTAACAATAAAGTTGAAACATTCATGGCTATTCTACAATGCATCTGGTTAGATGACGAACTGCTTTCCTTGTCTTAGTCCTTGTCTATGACAATAAGGTTGAATCTACTACATCTCCGGTGAATTCACCCCGGAGGAGTTCGCTGCTGCCCTCCAGCATCTAAAGCCAGGGAAAGCTCCGGGGCCTGATTCCATCTGCCCGGAGCTTATTCTCCATGCCGCACCCGCCTTGAAATCCTGGCTGAGAGCGTTCCTCACTTCCTGTTTGCGCCAACTCAAGATCCCCAAAATCTGGCGAAGAGCCCTAGTTGTTGCGATCCCTAAACCGAATAAGCCTGAAGGGGACCCTAAGAGTTACCGTCCCATCTCTCTGCTATGCATCCCCTTCAAGATCCTCGAGCGTCTCATCTACGCCCGCATTGAACCAATTGTCGACCCGCTGCTCCCACGTGAGCAGGCCGGGTTCCGACGCGGGAGGTCGACCGTAGATCAAGTCACCCTTATGACTCAAGACATCGAGGATTGCTTTTCGGCAAAAAAGAAGGCCGGGGCCGTCTTTATAGACCTGACGGCTGCCTACGATACCGTATGGCATCGCGGCCTCTCCTGCAAGCTGCTCCGCCTGCTGCCGGACAGGCACATGGTCAGAATGATCATGGAGCTCATCCGTAACCGCAGCTTTACCCTCACCACCGGTCGCGGACAGCTAAGCAGGCTCCGACGCCTTAAGAACGGCGTCCCTCAGGGATCGGTCCTGGCCCCCCTCCTCTATAATATCTACACCTATGACCTGCCCAACACACTCTCGCGGAAGTACGCCTACGCAGACGACCTCGCAGTGGTGTACTCTGCTGGAAATTGGCAGTCTGTGGAGGGGATTCTGAGCCAGGACATGCAGACACTAGTGGCATACTTCCGGAAATGGAGATTGAAGCTTAGCGAGGCAAAGACGGTGTCGGCTGCCTTCCACCTTAACAACAGGGAGGCTAAACGTGAGCTTAGAGTACACCTAGATGGAACTCCCCTGCCATGTTCCGCTGAGCCAATCTATCTCGGCGTGACATTGGACAGGACGCTCACGTTTCGCCGACACCTCGAGTCACTGCGCAAGAAGTTAACAGCTCGTGTGGCGTTGATGAGGCGACTGGTTGGCTCGGGCTGGGGCGCCGGCGCAAGGACCTTGCGCACGGCAGCCCTAGCCCTCGTTTATTCAACTAGTGAATACTGCGCCCCAGTATGGTGTCGCAGTGCCCACACCCGCCTCATCGACTCGCCTATAAACGAAGCCTTGCGCATTGTGACAGGATGCCTGCGTCCTACCCCCGTGGACAACCTTCCCATCCTAGCAGGCATCCAGCCCGCAGGCCTCCGCCGCATGGGAGCCACAGCACGTCTCGCCTGCCGGGCCGTGGAGCTTAATAACCATCTGCTCCATGATAGGCTCACTATAACAGCGGAGCCCTCCCGGCGTCTCAAGTCGAGACACCCATTTGTGCCTGCCGCACAGGATCTAAGGCAGCAATGCAGAGATCTCAACATCAGTGCGGCAGGATGGGCGGATTATATGTGGCGCGCGGAGTGGGAGGCTAACACCTCCAAACTCCGCGACCACATCCCAGTCGCCGGCGCTGAGCCCCTCGGGATGGACTTGCCAAGGCTATCCTGGGTGAGGCTCAATCGTCTCCGGACCGGCGTCGGGCGTTTCCGCTCATCAATGCATAGATGGGGCTTGGCCCCAAATGCGTCGTGCGAGTGTGGCGCAGAGGACCAAACCGCAGACCATATTATCCTGGATTGCCCGGTGTACCACCCACCCAACGGGATGCATGGTCTGTCGGTACTAGATGACGAGACGATGACGTGGCTTCTGGAGGGGTGTCCAGAAATATAGCCCGGGTGAGCCCCTCAACCAGGTCTCGGGGTGGTAAAAGGGTAGCCCCTCGGCCCCGAGCCTGGTGGAGTGGAGAGGAAGAACAACAACCCATACGCCGAAGAAGAAGGTTGAATCTAATCTAATCTAAAAGAAAAAACATGATTTAGTATAATAAATACAAAGGGAGATATCTGTTTCTGCAAAACAACCCCTCAAATATGTTGCACAGTTTAATCGTGAATCATATATATTTGGATCTGTCATTATTAAACAATGCTTGGATGTTATGAAATGTGTTATCATAAATAATAAGGTGAACAGTAGGACGAATTACGTTTATAACTGATTCCGTTCCGGCGCATAGATATGGTCTGGTAGACTAAAGAAGAGTTTCACAAATTTCACAAATGTCACAAACCGCAAATTCCACTTGCGTGCGCACCGTTTTATAAATCCAAATGTTGGTGTGCGTAAATGATCTTGCTTTGCATACGTACGCAAGCTTTTTACGCCAATTCTACACAAAGCTTTATAAACGAGGCCCCTGAGCCTCCTCAGGAAATAAAGCCGGCTCTGGCCCCTCTTGTACAGGACGTCTGTGTTACCAGTCCAGTTTATTGTCCAGGTGCACCCCCAGGTACTTATAGCTCTGGACCAACTCCATGTCTTCTCCCTAGATGGAAATAGGAGACAGGGGCAAACTAGTCCTCCTAAAGTCCACCACCATCTCCTTTGTCTTGCTGATGTTGTGTAGCAGGTGGTTCTACTCACACCACTCAACAAAACTGTCCACCAGTCCTCTGTACTCGGTCTCCTGGCCTACAATGTCACATCCTACAATGGCAGAGTGGTCCGAGAACTTCTGCAGGAGGCAAGTGTCCGTGTTGTGCCTGAAGTTCGAGGTAGAGAGGGAGAAGAGAAAAGGAGCCAGAACTGTCCCCTGGGGGGCGCCAGTGCTGCATCCGTACAAACTGTGGCCTGTTGATCAGGTAGTCCGTATTCCAGGAAAGAATAGGGGAGTCCACCTGCATCCTCAGCAGCTTATCCGGAAGTAGTAAGGGCTGTATGGTGTTAAATGCACTGGAGAAGTCAAAGAACATGACCCTCACAGTGCTTCCAGCCTTATTGTGTTTGTATGTGAGAGTGTATGTGTCTCAGTCTGGTTCATATTGCTTGATGTATTTTCAATATTGTTGTACTGACAGATAATTGCATGTCTACCTTTTGGCCACCGTACAATAGGGTACAATTTAACAGTGTATATTGTTTTGACAGTTCTAATTTCTCAGGTGATGGGTTACGCTTTTATGTTTTTTAAGCACAGACAGTCATCAAATATGAATGAATGAATGAATGGTCTTTATTGTCATTGCTATAGTACAGGTACCAAACAACGAAATTTGGGAGGGGTGGCTCCCCTGGTGCTAGGAAAGAAAAAAAAACTAAAAAAACAAGAAGGGAAAGGAGCTGGTTTACATAAATAAAGGCTATGTACACTATCCACTACTATACTGTACAGATAAAACGACTAGGGTTGTCATATTGCACATAGTGTTATTGCACATTCATTTAAAGTGTCGCAGTTTGCAGGCTTGAAATGTACACATTTGTGCCTCAGCACTACACCTGATTTTTCAATCCAGCAGCTGCCATCAATCCGTCCAGACTGTCCAGGGCCCAGAACCTAGGTCTTTGCTGTGTTCAGGGCCTGGATGGCCCTGGGGTAGAAGCTGAGCTTCAGTCTGTTTGTCCTTGCGGCCATGGTCCTGTACCGCCTTTTCGAGGGCAGCCGGGCAAAGTGTTCGTACCCAGGGTGGGATGGGTCTCTGGAGATCTTGGAGGCCTTCCTGAGGCGCAGCGTGTGTTGTACAGCTCTTCCAGAGAGGGGAGGGGGGCGCCGGTGATCTTCTGGGATGTTCTCACGACTCTCTGTAGCGCATTTCTCTCTGCGGCTGTGCAGCTGGAGAACCAGTTGCAGATGCAGTAGGTGAGGATGCTCTCCACTGCGCAGCGGTAGAAGGCCACCAGTATCTCCTGCTTGTTGTGGTCCTTCCTGAGGACTCTCAGGAAGTAGAGCCGCTGTTGTGCCTTCTTGATGATGGCTGCTGTGTTGTTCTTCCAGGTCAGGTCATCCTGTATGTGCACCCCCAGGAATCGGAGGGTTGAGACTCTCTCCACGCTCTCTCCGTGGATGAGCAGGGGCTGGACCTCAGATTTTTTCCTCCTGAAGTCCACGATGATTTCCTGGGTCTTTGACTGGTTCAGCAGCAGGTTGTTAACCTTGCACAGCTTGCTCAGCTGCTCTACCTCATCCCTGTACGCCGCCTCGTCCCCCCCGAGATGCAGCCCACCACGGTGGTGTCGTCTGCAAACTTTACGATGGAGTTGCTGGGGTGGACGGGGGTGAAGTCGTAGGTGTAGAGGTTGTAGAGGATGGGGCTTAGCACGCAGCCCTGGGGGGACCCAGTGCTGAGTCTGAGGGCTGTGGAGGTGTGGGAGCCCACCCGCACCCTCTGGGGGCGGTCGGACAGGAAGTCCTTGATCCATGCACATATAGAGTGTGATAGTCCCAGGTCTAGTAGTTTGGTCACTAGCCTGTCTGGAAGGATGGTGTTGAAGGCAGAGCTGAAGTCCACAAAGAGCAGTCTCGCGTAGCTGTTTCCCCTCTCCAGGTGGGATAGAGTGGAGTGGAGAGTCGTCGCGATGGCGTCCTCTGTGGACCTGTGGGCTCTGTAGGCGAACTGGTATGGATCCAGGTTGGGCGGGAGGCGTGTGACTATGTGGGCCCGGACTAGTTTCTCGAAGCACTTCATGATGATTGGTGTGAGTGCCACCGGGCGGTAGTCGTTTAGGCAGCTCACCGTGCTTTTCTTCGGGACTGGGATGATAGTTGAGGTTTTCAGGCAGGGTGGGATGGTGGCCTGGGACAGGGACTGGTTGAAGATGTTGGTGAAAACCCCGGCCAGCTGGTCGGCGCAGTCCCTCAGCACCCGTCCCAGGACGCCATCCGGCCCTGAGGCTTTCCTGGGGTCCACCGCCTTCAGCACGCGTCTCACTTCATGCTCTGTGAGGGTGAGGCTGCTGAGAGCTGGAGAGAGTTGTGTTTGTGTTGTGGTTACCTCCGTTCGCCCCTCGTCGGACCGGGCATAGAAGGAGTTCAGCTTTTCCGCCAGCAGGGGGTCGTCCTCTGCGGCTGTGAGCCTGTTGGCTCTGAAGTTTGTCATGTGCTGAACCCCCTGCCACACCCGCCTGGAGTCGTTGCTCAGGAAGCATTCCTCAATCTTCTCTCTGTGGTCTGCCTTGGCCTCCCGGATGCCGCGCTTTAGGTTAGCCCTGGTGGTGCTGTACAGCAGTGTGCCCTTCCCTGCGAAGAAGGCGTTGTCCCTCTCATTGATCAGTTTTTGGACCTTCCCAGTCATCCATGGCTTCGTGTTGGGGTAGACCCGGACCCGTTTGTCCACGGTGACTGAGTTGGTGCAGTTCACTATGTGGTTCAGAACCGACGACGTGAACTGTTCCAGGTCCTCATGCTCATATTCCTGCCATGAGGTGTCATTTAGGCAGATCTGCAGTGGAGCGGACCCTGCTGGCCAGGTTCTGACAGTCTTAGTGGTGATGGGAGCACTTTTCCTCGTGGTAGTGTAGGCTGGGATCAGGAGGATTGACACATGGTCAGACATGCCTAGATGAGCTAGCGGTCTAGCCTTGTAAGCAAGCTTGACCTGTGACCATACTGGATGCAGAACGATGCAAATACAACACAAAATTTATGGACAGTGTGTACGCCGATAATATGCAAGGAATTTTTCCTGGATACATGGTGTACAGGTTTTTTGCCCTTGCTTGCTTGCTTTGTGCCGGTGGTCCTGGCCTCCCCTGGGGGACCGCTGGGTACTGGTAAGCAAACTGGCTAGTAGTCGCTCTATTGGTAGAGGGCTGCAAGGGAATTTTTCCTGGCTACATAGTATACAGGTTTTTTTACTTTTGCCTACTCGCGGCTCTGTCAGTATTGATTGATTGATTGACTGATTGACTGAACATTTTCATTGTGTGAAGCGCATTGAGTTGCATCTTGTAAGAAATGCGCTATACAAATAAAATTTGATTTGATTTTGATTTGGTGTATACCTTATCCAGTGTTTTTTCTCCTCTTGTTGCACATTTAACATGCTGATAGAACTTGGAACATTTAACATGCTGATAGAACTATATAGAAATATACTATACTATATAATATAGTTTTGAGGACAAACTTCATCGCTAACATCAAGTGCAGATGCTGTTAATGACTTTTCTAACTCTCTCCCTACTCCATTTGGTCTTCCTCAACAGGTATTGGTTGACTAACAATGTCCAGATCAAGAGGCCCACCACTGGTCTGCTGATGTACACCATGGCCACTCGCTTCTGTGAGGAAATACACCTGTATGGATTTTGGCCTTTCCCTCACGACCCACAGGGAAAGCCAGTAAAATACCACTACTATGATACTCTTACCTACGAGTACACCTCCCATGCCAGTCCACACACCATGCCACTGGAATTCAGGACCTTAAGTGCACTGCATGGAAAGGGGGCGCTGCGGCTCCACACTGGCACTTGTGATGCAGGAGCATAATGTGTGAAAAGCACAGCACAGACTATATCCATGGATAAAACCACTACATTTAAAGGAAATACCTCTGATTGATGTCTGGTAAGACATACTCTCTTAAGCTACTGTAAAAGAGGAAATATTTCTTGTATGGAGCTCTTACAGGATTCTGAACAGGGCACTTTTTAAAGCTGTGAATCAAATTTCAATTAGGCTACAGTAAGTATACTGCATGTCTTGTTTGGGCTCACTTGTGCATTGAAGCCTTGAGACTTTCCACCTTTTGTCATATAGCAACTAGTGACAAATTGTAACTAGGATAGAAACACTTTTGTTTGATTTTATATTGTTTGTACCTTATTGCAGTTGATCAACCGGTTTTTCACTGCAAGGATAGAAAATGTGTCTGACTGGGTAATTGCCTTCAAATTGAAAGCTTGTTATGTAACAATAATGTGCTTATGAAGTTAAAAAAGATTTCCACCAGGGGCATTGTGATTGAAATAAACTTGTAAAAGGATGGTTCAGTGTATGTTGAGCTCAAATAACATCTTACTTGAGTTGTCCTCATAGGCCAGTAGTGAAAGCTTCTCCCCTTCTCCATTCTCTACTGCCACAGCACAGGGTAACAGTTAGCAGCACCCTCTCCAATAAACAGGATTCTGACGGTACCTAGTTTAGCCAAAACCTGTCTCTGAGGAGTTGGTTACGATCAGAGTCCTGTCTATTGTTGAGGGCGATGCTAACTGTTAACCTGTGCTTTGTGGCATTGTAGAGAATGGTGAACGGGAGAAGCTTTCACTACTGGCCTAAGGGGACAACTCAAGGTAAGATGATATTTCACCTAAACCATCCATTTAGGAGTGTTTTCCTGATGTTGGTCATTATTTCCATGAATTGTACCATAAATGCAATTTACTTGTATTAACGTTTCACCACATCTTGCAATACACTGTTTCAGCCACAAGATGGAAGCACTAAATGAAAAATAATGTTTGGTTTTGACTTTCCTGTGTAAAGAAAGGTGGTTTGATGTTCCCAGGAAATGCAGTATTGCAGTCACTGTTCTGTTTTGTTTGGTTTTGGTGTACAGTCATAATATATTAGTCACTTCTAAATGTATCAGTTTAGGAATTGGTTTAAGCAGAAATCCCTTGGGTTCTGTCAATAAGGGCTGAAAAATCAGAAAATAATAATAATCCAATCAAAATGGTTTTACTTACAGGTTGTCTACCTAACTACATCTCTGATGCGATGTCTCAATGACTACTTTCTGGGGAAGAAGCCACAACAAATCTTGCAGACATCAACCGGTCATCCAGGGCAGACTATTTGATATGATTGGTTTACCTAGAGTGTGCTGTCTATCTGAGGCAGTTGCTAGCAACATGTTGAATGGTATTCAAATTAGGCCTATCTAGTAGAGAGTCTACTATGGAACACACCCAGCTGGTCACACAGTATCGTTTACACAAGCACAGTCAGCCACCAGCAAACTCACTCAGCAAACTCTTGACACTGTCTTCTTTGGAATTTCTCTCTTTTGACCATTTCCAAATAGAGGTGTGTTTGTTGACCTTGAGTTGACATTGGATTGTGCTGTTAAGTCAGGTTCTGGTTCTTTTGACGACTGTTTAATATATGGTCATGCTAAGATACTAATCTTGTTCCTGTGAAAATGAGCTATAGTGTTTTGTTTATAACATTGTACAGGTTTTGTCCTAAATAACTGAAAGCAGGAGATTTGTCCTCAACATGTCAATGTGAATGTCATTACTCAGGCAGGGAATTAATTATCTATAAACAAAACTGGGACCTCAGATTGAAATCCTTTTATTTTTTTATTTTAAGGATTTCCAAGATGTTTAGTGCTCTAGAGTATTATCCAAAACAGAAAATGTTTTCACGGTGGGAACATGCCATAGTAACAAAAGTTAGTTGAAATATTTGAAATATTCGTAGCGCACTCCAGTCAAATAAGCCCCCTCTCATGCGCTCTCAACCATGTGATCTGTCTGCAAAAAAGTGGTGTTTTTACAGGATGCTTCTGTTGAATTACATGATGCTCTTCTTATGTTGCCAATTAAGTTAAAAATAGTCTTACTATAGACGTCAGCAGGCCATCCGGAGTAATGAAAGCATTCGTTTGTAAAAGCATGTCTGTGTTTTGCAAAAATAGAAACAGTCTGTGACCAATACTGCTAAGCTAATTAGCCCTGAAATTGCCTTGGGGTCACAGCTTGTAGGACACATTCTAAAGAGATGTTCACATATCCTGCAAAATGTGTTAATGATTAGGTCATGTTAATCTTTAGGGTTAGGGTTTACCTCTTTAAGTCTACAGTAGCCTATACCCACCTTTTTGCTAAACAAAATGTATTTCTTTGAAATTGTTTTAATGCATCTGTAGTAGTAGAAGAACTGTATGTTACAAGAAGGACTGGAAGCTTGTGCAAGGTGAGAAACCTGAAGAGAGAGGGGTGAGAAGTAGTCAACAACTCTGCCTTGAAACTCACACAACAAACAAAATGACTAGTGACCAAGTGGGAGTTTGTCACATTTCAGTGTGATGTAAAAGTCCATATAGATATCATTCTGTAAAACCATAAGTCCAGAAAAAGAATATGTCTGTTTAAGGGGACAGCATAAGATGGAAGATAACAACAAGTGAGCAAGAGAGAGTACTATTTGGTTAATATTTTATAGGAATGGAAAAACCATGGAGCCAGCCAGTGGGTAGTTTACTAACGCTTCAATGTCATTTTCTGTGACAGAAACCAAGCTTAGACATGCTTTCAATATTCTTCAAAAGCAGCATTCAAGATTGGTATTCTCATTTAGGCTTTTTTGGGATGAGGATAATTAGGTACATGGCAACTTTTATTGACTTTACAACAGAGGAAAAGTTGCCTTAAACAGATGGTTCATTTCAAATCAAAGTTCTAAAAAAAGCCTCAAATGAACATTGTTAAGCACAAAAATAAATTACTTGTACATTCAAACACTGACTGTATTGAAGATTAAAACATGTTTGCAGTAACATCCTTTGGGAGAGGTTATTGTAAAGACAAATTGACAGTGGAGAGGAAATTATAAGATGGGAATGTTCTGGGTATAAGAATACGAGAAACAAGATGCCAAACTGCAGTATTTTGACTAATTGAAAACTGAAGCATCATAGATATCAAATGACACAAAATATCAAAGTAAAAGTAATCTCCAGTAGTTTATAGTATAAACTTGGGAAACCTCAAGCTTATTGTAAATCTGGTAATACATGTATTCAGGCTGAAATGTCTAATTGACAAATGCAGCTAAACAAATCAACAGGGTTACATAATCACACTGTAGCCTTCTGTCAATGTGGCAAAGATTTCCATCAAAAGAGTGCATTCTTCACTCATCATTGTATGAAGGTGAACACAATGAAAACACTGTATTTTGAAAAAGAATACAACATATTTGCATTGAATACATATTGAACATCTAGTGAATGAGGCGCAGAATAAAAATCTTGATTCCCTGTAAAAATTATACTGTCCGCTAGCCTTCATGTACATGTAGTCTACTCCATATTGTCACGTTGTCGAATGTGAATTATTTGCCTACATAGAGATATCGCTATCAGGTAGCTTAAATGGAACCTTTGTATTTGAATGTTTACTATTGGATAACAAAACTGCCTAAAGATATGACAAGGTTGTACAGAATATAGAGCTTTACCAGAGGACATGTTTAGACCAAATCATCTATGCATGGAATAATGATATCTTTTAGTTATTGACCTTTATCCTAAATGACAGTATTTTCGTTTTGGAGGCTCCAACTTTCTTAAATACGCTGAAGAAAATAAATGGGCGCACTTACATTTGACCAAATCATCTTTTTGTCTCACAGTTTTGTTAGTAAAATAATCTGCCCATGTTTATTGCTTACTTGCTACTTACTTGGAGAAAATATCTAAACCACACAACAGCAATGTCTCTTCTGATTAAAGCTGAAATTCCACATTCCATCAGTTTGCAGAGTAACTGGAGACTTACACATACAGTACCAGGAAATCCCTGGGTTAGAGTTGCCATTTTGAATGGGCCTCTGTATGTGTGTAACTGACTATGTGAACACACCAATTCCCCATTTACTGGGAATTGGAAACTATTTTGCAAGGTTATTTTAAAGTCTCAACATTGTAAAGAGATAAAGTATTATAATAAAGAAGTTTTTTGCATCATCTTTAAACTATATCCTACTTTGAGAAAGATATACTTATTTTCAAAACCCTACAAAGTCTGATCCTATGACCTGTTTTTCACTCTGCTTGTTGTGCTTCTGACCAAACATTTCCATTCAAAACTTAACAAACCCCAGTATAGAGATAGCAGCAAAATAGGAGTCTCTCAACACATACAGTATCAAATATGTACCAACCAAGAGGATGGAAAGTCTCAGACAGTATATGCACAATTAGTGGTTAGTGGATGGTTAATATTTGGTCAAATAATAACTGAATATTTGACATTTGATAAATAATCACAGTGCCAAACTAGTAAAAGTAAAGTATTTCTTGATTGATAGAGTGCAACCCATACATATGTATAAAATAAACATTTCTCTGTGGAATGTGTCTTCTATTACAGTGAACAAGTATAGAGGGCCAGAAGATTGCCTTTAAGCAGCAGCCATCACATTAACTTTAACCATTTAATTTTAGCTTGAATAATATAATATAACCATACTGGACAGTTCTTACTGTATATAATGTTTCAGATGTCTATTTTATTATATTATTATATTTTTTGGTGATGTGAGCTGCTGTAAAGCCTTAATTTCCCCCTGACGATCAATTAAGTACCTATCTATCTATCTATCTATCTAAACATTAACAGAAGCTACAGTAGCCTCAATTCACTCACTTTCAGTCTCATGAGATGGCCGATGTTCCTCAAGTAAGGAGCGTTCTATCTTTTTGTGATATGACAAAAAGGATTGTAAACACAGTATGTTCACAATCAGATACATTCTAGAAATCTAGACCACAGCCTTTTTGTGGTGTGGATAGTTTTAAGATATTGGCATTTTCTGATAGATTTGTTAGCCAACAACATTTTTAACATAAGTGGAAGATCCCTATATGATTATGGTGTCAATCCATTCCTTGAAGGTACCTAAGACAATGGTCACAACATGTAAAATTAAGCACAACCCTGTTATTGTTGGCAATTATGAAGCTATTCAAAGGGGAGTGGCAGGGACAAAGTTCTTTCTGACTGAAGATTCAATAAACCAGTGAACAATACTGGGCATACAGCTCACTCGTGTCCTTTAACCAGGGATGTGACTTGTCCACACATTGGATGAGATGGTTGATTCCGCTGGAATTGGCAGCACTGAATGTCGGAACTGATCAGGGAATCCCTGGTTTGTGTTCCCACTGGCGAAAATAGTGTGATAAAAAATGTTTATCCAGTTAAATCCTGGCATTCACCTGCAAAACAAGTGAAAATACTGAATTAGCCACGGCAAAATATGTTGCTTAAGAATCAGGCATTGCTGCAGTGTTTTATCAGTAATATCCTAGTCTCAAGTTTGATGTAAAAGGGTTTAATGTTATGAGTACTGTGTGATCAAAGAATGAATCAAAACCATTGATCAGGTCTCTGGGGTACAGGTAAAGAATAGATTGTTCTTGTGCTTAAAATCATGTTTGATTAATATGAAGTTGCATTTGCACCATAGTTTAATTGATCAAAGATATATATACTGTATATTGTCCACTGGGTGTGGAAGGAAATAATGTTTTGAAGTAATGCTTCACATGTTTTTTTATAAGTATTGAATGTCAGGTAAACAGGAGGCCACATCTTCCTCACAGGAAACTGGTCTGTGTCGAAGAACAATTGAAAGGGCGGAAGGGAAAACCCTTATGTAAACACTTGGAATTATTCTACAGATAAAAAGCAAGGTTGTCCAGAGACCAACTTTAACTTGTATCATTGATAATTCTAGTTATTGAACGATTATGAGCATGCTTTATTATGTCCAATCATTACTCTGAAATAAATGTGCCACCTTGTATTACTTTATTATGCAATTGTAAGGATTAAGCGATGTCACACAGTTGGGGGAGGGTAACAGTGAGGATATTGGGTCCATCCCACTGGCAGTTCTCAATCTACAGCAAAGACTATCATTCACACTACTAAACTAGATTACCCTGTGCAATTGCAGTTATAAAGTGATAGAGTTAACACACACTGTGATAACAGGCAAATATAGCCTTTTATTAAAGCAGACAGTCTAAAACCGAGATGTCAAACATGTTCTAAATCTTGCAATTAAGGCAAGAGCCATGTGTGTGGCTGTTCCACACACGGCAATGATTAAACATCCAAGGCAAAAAAAACATTCTTGCTAACTTGTAAAATGTTTAAATTTACAATTTCAACTAAATAAAATCACAAAAAGCCAATATGACGCATTTCCGTTTGATTTAATTTTGTCCTTATGTTTTAAAAATGAGATGGCATGAAGAGGGGCCTCAGTGCACGTGTTTTGCATTATAAACATACCACAGAGGAAGTTGCCCTTCCATGGGGAACAAAACATACCCTCAAATTGAATTGAATGGGTTTATCAATTATCACCCCAAGTGAAGTGTTTGCTAAAAGGCACAACAAGGAAATACACGAGGAAGTACATATACATAGAAACTAAACAGGTTGGTGACTCTCCTGTGGGTCTGCTCTTGTGCACACTCATGTCAAAGAAAACAAGTTTGGACACTCAAACACCAATGACTGTACCTGTATTTGACATCAAAGAGGGTCGAGTCCTCTTCATCCTCATTCTCTTCATTCAGGGGTGCCATTTCTACTCGTTCAGCAGGTGTTGTGATTATGTCATACTTTCGAGTTTTCCTGATTCTCCTTCCAGATCTGACAAAGCAAAGAGGGTTGTAATAATCAGACAATTAATGACAAGAGGTGTGTGGTAAATGTAGCATATTGTGTTTCCTTGTTACATGGTAATTCAGTAATTGCATGGTATATTTACTTTTTGTGTTATTACGTCGTATTTAAGTTGTTACAGTTTGTGTTATTACACAAGTGGAAGAACCTACACAACTTATTCAACTTCTGCATTAACTGCTCAAGCACTATGCAGGCCTAATACTATGTAACAGCAGCATGTTCATACTGGACAATTGTGTTACATTGAGTATTATATATGAGTACTATAGAGTTGATACACAGGTAAAAGGGTAACTTGTAAAGTGTGACCTACTGCATATCTGTAACACTTAAACCTGACATGACTGAATGTACAGTAGTAAGCCTACTCTCCAACTGGTGGAAACTGTTGAGAGGGGGGCCATAATAACCTACACCATGACAAAGTGTTTAGCATGTTTACTTATTTCAAAAGCATTCAGCCAGTTCAAGCTACAGTCATGTCTGGGCTAACTGATGACTTGCCACAGTATTTTGCTGCAATAGAGAGAACACCAGGACATCTCCTGTTTGCCAAACCCCCATCACAGATAGAATCGCCTAAGATAGAATCAATAATGACGCACATACTGGACTCTATGGGAGATGTATGCGACAGCGTCATCTAGACTTCAAAGAACAATAATGTTGGCCTGTAGTATGATATTTGTATTATATAGTGTTGTAGGCTTATATACATATTATTCATTTGCAAATCAGCCTACCTTATCACTTTGATGACCAGGCATGTGATGAGAACAGCTGTTAACACGCAGATACAAATGACAATGTTTTTAAGAGCAGGAAGGTGTTCCAATATTGAAGAAATTCGCGATCCGGTGGTCGTAGCGTGATCTGTGGCATTATTAAATGATGAACCCTCTTCGTGGATGGATGATGTTGAATTAAGCTGCGTTGCAACGGGTGAAGGTAGAGTTTGTGTTTGACGTTCACCTATAACTTCCCAGGCCACGGCAAGAACCAAGGTGAAGACGAAATTGTACGCCACCATTCTGCTAAATAAATGAGAAAGATGCTTGTGTTAAATACTATTGTTCTTCTCTTCAAAATCCTTAAACGAAGCCCCCCAAAATATGCGATACAACCTTAAAGCGTCTCTGTGACATTTTGATAGGCTGGCTATTTTTTGAAAGGTCGGCTATTTCATATTATTGCCCTTTCGCTCGTCAAATGACATTGATCATCAGACTTCATAGAACGGCGTAATTATCCATCTTTATATTATAGCCAATGTCCAACCTTTCCTGGATTGTAGCGGGCTGTCTCTCTGTCAATGCGCGCTGCTCCGTCTCCTCCAAGCCCTTCCTGATTTCATTGGGAATGTTTAACAACAGGGAGGGATGAGGATTATCTTCAGCCGGAAGAGCCCTGGAGGCCACTGTTCATGATGCTGAAGAGGGCAGTGCAAATGTTTTTTTAATTATTATTTTGTACATGACATTATTATACGTAGATCAACGTAAACCTTGATCAGTATGATAATAGCTATAAAATATTATGTATTTATTTATTTATTTAAAAAAATCCTAGCACCAGGGGAGCCCCCCCCCTCCCAAATGTCGTTGTATGGTACCTGTACTGTATTAATGACAATAAAGACCATTCATTCATTCATTCATTCATTCATTCATTCATTCATTCATTCATTCAATGTGATGGAATTGAAGGGAGCTATGTGAAAACTTAACACGTAACAAGCAGTGCAGAGCTTTCACAAATTGGCTAATGGCACCTTATGTAGGCTGGTTATTATTAGTGAAATATATTTAAATGTAGGCTATCACTATACCCACCGATTTAGCAATGCCAATACTATACATTTATTATCCTTATCCATTTATGAGCCTTATGTGAAAAGTAGTACTTGTCACATGTTACCAATGAATGCGTACACATGGGGTACATCTCAATAGCCTAAAGATGATCCTCTCCTCGTGTGTTTTGTGGGCTCCCCACCATATTGATTTCATCACTTAATAACTATATCTGATAACTATGTTCTAACTATGTTATTAGATCAGTGCAATTGAAGGAGAGCAGGCAAGGCTACTATAGACTACTGAGATTCACGCCTAGATGTTTGAGTTGGCAAACAACCTAAACAAATCAAGTCCTAGTGGCTAGCCCCAGGCACGTGTGTAGATGTGAGAGGATTAGATAGGTTTGAGCAATTATGGTTATAGCTCCCCCTTGGTGTGGTACAGTGTTTTGGTCATCTTGCTTATCTGTCCACAGTTCAGTCCTAGAGGTTGATTTGGAATTCAGGGATGAACCATGAGGTAAGACTTTCAGAGAGTTGCAGGTAGAAAAAAATAAAAATAAAGGATACATTGTGTTCTATGTTTAAAATGTTAAAATATTCCATTGTGTTCTCCATCTTTATTTGAATGTTATTTCTTAGAGCTCATAAATGACATGAGACCATGAACAAATGGACATTATCAGTACCCACTAGATGGCAGCATTTATTAATCATGGCACTGGAATTTTCGGAGACTTTATTTCATAGTTGACAGTGGCAGCTAGGTGGTGTTGTGGCAAGGACTGGAATTTCACTCTGGACCCTCATCGAGATCAGGTCACTGGACGTCCCTAGAAAATAAATAGTGCATGTCAAATCACCTACAATATGCTATTCTGGAAATAATTTCCTTCATTTTGTTTTATCAAAACAAGCTATTAGACATCATGACAGAACTAGTAGATCCAGTTATGTTATCTGGATACAGTACATCCAAACCAGCACCTGACAGCAGTGGCGTAGTCTTCTATCAGTGTCTATCAACACTTGTCAACAACATCATTTGAATAAAAAGAAATGTAGCAGTTGCAATGATCAAACACTGTACAGCACTCTTGTTGCATATGCACCATATTCTACTGTATTATAGAATGAAAAAAAGTAACATTAAAAATAAATAAATCCAGAGTGTATTCCTCCATATCAAATCATTCCTAAGGCAGTCCACTATGTTTTACATACTGTAGATAAAACATCTCTAATCAGGTACAGCCTCACCCCTGTAGGGCAACTTACAGTATGGACTTCAAACATTAAAAACATTTTCAAATGATATAAATGTTTCCTCTCTATCCATCAAAATGTACAATCCTAAGGCTAATGTAGCCTAATGTATGTACACAATTTAGCTTTTCCAGTGCAGTCAGTGATATGTATCTGATCCTGTTCCAATACTATTAACATGCATATCTTCTTATATCCTCTTTTGGGAGTGATCACTGATCTACAGTACTTCTAGTATAGTTTATCCACCATATTTCTTTTTCCTATACAGTCAGGAAACATCAATTACTTTCCTCAAGGAGGGGGGATTGTATTGTAAATTGTTTGAATGAGGTCTTTTGGTTGCCAGGCTGTGGATCTTTATTGGGAAATCTTCCACTGCAAAACAGCAAGAGCTGTTCCAGCTCCCATCTGATTGGTCGATGATGGGGGTGGAGTACAAGAGTTAGAGGGCTGGCTGAGCATTCAAAATGGCGCTCGCTTCGTAGCTGTTTCTTGTGAAGCGTCACTGCTGGGTCTCATGTCATTCTTCATTGACAATTGTTCACGTGATTTGTACATTGTTTTCCATTATTGGTCACATCAAGTATTATCAGTACAAGCATTGTAACAATTATATGAATACAAATTAGGTGACAAGCAATAGTTCAGCAATAATTCATTTCAGACATCCTTCAGCACACACTGCAGATTTTGTATGGGTTATATCTACACACAGTGTTTAATATATTTAATAATGATCTTTATGGATGTAACAGAAATAGTAGTAAAACGATACTGTGTGTTTAATATTCACAACACTATTTCGGTCTTCTTAAACACATACTATAGTTATTTGGATTAAAACATATCTGTATAGTTTATATTAATTCAAAAACAATCACAACCCTTTGAATTGTTTTGAGAATGTATGATAATTGTCACTATGTATGTATCCATCAGCTTTGATCAAACAAGGAATAATGATTAGCTAGCTGCATTGTTGCATTTTGATTCCACTGTAATGATGTAAACCAGAGAGAAGGGGCTCTGTTACCCAGGATGCCGGTGTGTTTTCAGAGGAAGTTGTCTGCGCTTACGTTGAGAGAGAAAGAGAGGGGGCAGAGCTACTGCCTGGGATAACAGGCTGAACCAGAGAGGAGGACAGACAGAGGAGGAAAGCGTCCAGCGCGGGATGGTGGAGACACGCAGAAGTGTCCGGGAGAAGACCCGGTCAAAACGACGAAAATCGACCGAAAATGCGACACGAGCGCGTGTAGATGAAAGGGGATAGCACCTTTCGCACAAAGCGGTAAGAATCTGATCGAAAAACATAAGTTGTTACTTATAAACTCGAGTTGAGTCGATGTGTCAATATGGTGGAAAGAACGAGGGTTCGACGGTCTGTTGTAAAAAATGGCCATGGTGGGTCCTCCTCAAACCAAGACAGAATTTGTTTTTCGACGTAATTCTTTTTGTGGTTGAAATGCAACTTAGTGAAATCAGTAGAGAAACATTTGGTGTTTAGTGTTAACCTAGTTCAAGTACAAAGTCGACCATATTCTAGGCTACACTTTCGAGTTTAAGAACCTACGCATTTAAAATTCGCTTTGTCCTTGAAAGAGCAAAATGTCCTTGTCTGAATTTTGAGGGAAATGACCATAATTCTCCACCATAAAACTCTTTCACACCAAATGTTGAGGTGATTGGGTCAAGACAGATCAGAAAACATGAAGCTATATTGTGATTTTGTAGATTTTATTATTAGAGTGAATTTCGATTTTTTTGGTAAAGTAATTTATTTCAGTTATTACAATTGATATCTACTTGAGTTGTAATGTTAAGATGAAAAATATTCGAAAAAACTCCAGCCAGGTGCAAATATGCCAAACGATATATTTCAGCTTATTTCAACATTAGTTGAAAATAATAATAACAAATGGAAAACAATACACATATTTTGGACTGTTTACATATTCATGCACATAACATCGAAGGTTCATGTTCAAATTAAGCTGCAATGTTTTGAAGACCATATATTAAGTATTTTGCGAAAATTCAGAATAGGGTGTTGGCTTTTAACTCTTTGTGGTACAGAATGGAAATAGTCACTGAAATAATTATATAAATAGTTTATTTGATTATTCCTGTAGTTAAAAGTAAGTAGTGATTTGGGAGGAATCATTTCACACTTAACAAACACAAAATGATCACTTAAACATAATTGATAGGTGAATAATTAAGAAATACACCTTTTTCTCAGGAAAATCCCCCCTGCATACCAAGGTCATTGACAGCCCAGGTTATATAAATATATCCATATAGTGAAGATGTCATCTCTGTTAATGGATATTTTAAGTTAAGTTTATGCTGTATTAACATTAGTAAAGTGTAATTTGAAGCTCTTTGCCTGGTATAATTATTTTAAACACGGTGTTAAGACACCATATCTTTACATAAAGTAGTATTGAACATCTTTAGGATAGTCATCAGCCAATTGAAAATGTCATGTTAGTGTTCACTTAACATTTCTATCCAATTCTTGGTGTCCATTTTCATACAAATCTGGTAAAATAAACAACCAACCAACTTGATTTATTTAATCTTGAATATACAGTTTTTTTTAAACATGTATGGATTCCAAATGTGTAAATGCACATCAGTTGCGTTTGTATAATACATATGTATTTCCATAGGCTTCCCATATGTGTTGGTATCATCCTTTTAGTGTGGGCAGATGACTCTTTATATTAAAAAATTATCAAATAAAAGTAATTACTCAGCGATCTGTCTGTTAATGGCATTCAACGTGATGAAATAGGCATGTAGGCTATTGGTTACTGTTGAATTTTGTTACACTTACATATTATACTAACTACTTTTATTAATTTTGTTTCAGAAACGATTGAAGTTTGAAGAATGGGGTGAAAGAAGAATGTGAAAGTTCTTGAATTTGAAAAATGGTAGGTTTGTCCACCAAGTTTGTAATGGCTTGTTGTGAATATTAATGAGCAACGATGGGTTAATTTGCGTATAATTCTCTTCACTGCTATCTAATACTTACCAGTAGGTTGTGCTGTTTTCACATTTTCACATTTGTTTTCTGCATTTGTCTTCAACCTCTTAAAGGTTTGTCATCTGGACAGTCCACCGAATTGATGACTTGAGGAAAAGGAATGCTCAATAATTGTAAGTATGAAGTTCTCGATACAATGTGACTGAGAAAATTGATTGCAATCACACTTATGTTAGTACACCAATGTGAAATAGATTTATCACATTACATCATTTGAGGCTTCTGTATGGAAACCTATATCTTCTAGAACTTATCGATGTCATCACACGCTACGCCAACTGCTGACAAATATGGGTAGTAAATTATAACAATTGGTTTGAAAACATTAGTGTAGAATAACAATAGCACTGAAAACAAACCAGATTTTAATTGACGTAGGGACATTGAAGTGTATTTGAGGGTATATAAAAGAGCAAGCCGTTTAATGGAGAAAGATTTGCGATATCCCTGTTACATTTCAGAAGTTAGCCATTTCAATGTTCCTAATAGAAACAGTTGCAAATTTTACCGTGTAGCAATTACATACGTGTTCTGACATAAGACTTTAATATGCTTAGCTAGCAGTACATTAAATTGTATGTCTGTTTTTTAATTGAGTATTACAGTGCCACATTTCAGAGGGGCTGAATGATTTGTTACAGACAAAATACAAAAAACAGTTCAGACGTGGCCAACACAATTTATAATTCGGTTGTTAAGTCTGACAGCAATTTCCGGGTCCAAATAAAAAATTCCACGGACCAGAGTACCAGTGTACTAAAGCAGTAGAATGACAGTTCAATAGTTTTTTAGACTCAGATCTATTCATACAACAAGGGACACAGCACTGCGGCATTTCGAGAGCGCCTCAGCCAACTTTGGGCCCGGAAACACGTAACAACTTAACAACCGAATGGCCTCCCAAGAATTGTTATTGACGTGTTTTTTAATTATTATAATTATTATATATATATATATTTTTTTTTTTATTATTATAATTATTATTATTTAAAAAACTGAAATACTTAGCGATGCTAAGCGTCTTGTCATTACTATAGTGTGAAATATTCATATTTCCACAAAGCATTATGTTAGCAACGTAACTACTTACTACTTCGTTAGGGGTTAGGCAGCATTAGTGTTCTGAAGGCCCAGAGTAAGAATTCGAATTAGTTAAAATAGGAGTCAATTATATTTATTATTACTAGTAGTTCACCCCACTCCCACCCCTTCAGGTTCCCAAGTTTGTTATTTTCTATTAATGCCACTCGTTTGAGTCCCGAAATTAACCCTCTTCTCCGTTACGAAACCACCAACAGACTCGCCGTCGTCAGGAGCACCAAACATTTCCTCGCGAGAGCATTCTAGGGTGCGTTCACCAAAACTCGCACAATTATCCAGCAACACAAAAACGGCAACGTCTCACAACAGAACACACACAGCATTCAAACGAGTGGCATTAATAGAAAATAACAAACGTGGGAACCTGAAGGGGTGGGAGTGGGGTGAACTACTACTAATAATAAATATAATTGACTCCTATTTTAACTAATTCGAATTCTTACTCTGGGCCTTCAGAACAATTAGGCATACACTTTAAATGGTTAATATAAGGAGAAGTTGTCAGGGGAGGACATTAGCTAACATTGCATTAAATTGGCGAACATTTTTCAGTATATATGGTCCCAGTGGGAATTGAACACACAACTGAGTCACAGAGGACCATAGTCATGCATTGAAGTTGAACAATTCTTTCACCTTAGTGCCCATTCTTAGTTGCTCGGATAATTGCTAGGTTCAGATGGATTTCCCCCAATTCTATGCTTCTGGGATGGATTTGAAGATAAGGCGGGAAATAGTCTACAGAATGTTAACAGCAAACAAATAGGAACAGGAAATGAATACGAACGAAAACAGAGATGTTATCATGACGCTTATAGTAAATAAAATGGGAAAGTTATTTTGGATTGGCACTACAGTGGCTGGTATGATGATTTATTTTAAGACAACTTGGTCTGGTGTGTATTTGATGGTGAATTGCAGCTGTTAACTAGAGCTTAGTAACCTTGTGTAGTTTGAATTAGATGAAGGAATTGGTGAAATGATAAATCTTTCTGGGCCATTTCTACATCAAATCCCTACCAAATGTGTGTATATGAGCTGCATTGGATATGGATTTTGATGGACATGTATATATAGGACTTGTATTATTTCAATATTATTCCTTGAATGTTGTCCAGTCTTTATTAATTTATTCTCATCCCAAACAGAATCAAGACATGGATAGACTTGTGCCATTCCACGTTGGAATAAGAAGACAACACTGTAAGTCATGTTATTGTTTCGTGCTGTAACAAATGGAATGTTTCTTGAAATGTCTGTTATAACATTGTTTAAACAGTGTCATGCTCTGTTGTGCAGTGAGTTGTATTACAAAGCATGTGAGTGCTTAACAACCCAGAGCTATCTATTGGTAAAATCAGTAGGGTTGCCAGTGATATTATATAATTTAGAGCTAAACTACTAACTAACTAGACCAACAGAACACCAACCTAGCTCTAAGAATGCATCTCCTACCTTGAATATTGTTTAAAGGAATGTGCAAGTGCATCGAGAAGGTACTAATTATCCTCATTACTTCAAACCTATGAAAAGAAACTTAATTCTGCAACGATTCAAAGCCATTTTGGATCAAAATCTTATTTTTTCACCTGCAAAAACTTTAACCTTGTCTTTTCCCACACCTTGTGTGACCATAACTTCCCTGGAAGAAGAAGGACGTTTCCATTTATTCTTTGCTTCTCTTGGATCAGGAGTTTTCCTCCTCCATCTTTCAACTATGGCCGGATGCTTTTCTTGCCTTTGGCGTATAGTATGCAAGGCCAACATGTGTGATCATTCACAACTACTTTCTCTTACGTAATATATACGTCTTACGTATCTCTTGCGTAATATATATATATATATATATATATATATATATTACACACACACACACACACACACACTCATTTAACAAGTGTATTTTATTATTCTAGTTCCTACTTCTTGGTTAATGGCATGGATTACATATTCTGACAGAATACATTGTCTACATTGCACTAAATTTCCCTTTTCCGTGACATCTTTTCGTAATCGCTGTCCGTCAACGGAAACAAAACGTGAAGGGGGACGGGGGACGACCCTAATTTCCATAACACTAATTTGACCCAACCCACCTCTACTAATGCATTTCTGCATGTCCTCACTGCTCCTTGTAGGATTACTTTCTCAAACTGAAGGCCCAATTGACATCATTTGGTCAAGGGTTTTTTGTACTCTTGTACTTGTGTATTTGGCAGGGACATACTCCTTAGAATTATTACTTACTTAGAATTCAACTGCAGTTCATCAACTGACGTCTTGGGTTGAACCTGATCTTAATTTTGTCTTGGTTCGAACCTGATCTTAATTTTGTCTTGGTTCTTTCGTATTCTTCATTCCGTTGATTTTCTTGGTACTTCCGTAATTCACAATTTTCAGGACTACGTGATTTTAAAAATGTTAGCACTTTTTCATTGCAGAATCTCATGTCGATGGCATGAGAGAGATATGCAAAGAGAATAGATGTTTCATAGTTTGTGCAGTTTGTCGCCAGCATCGATAACTGTCGTAGTTTAGTGTCTTTCCAAGCTACGGTATTTCAGATATGGCAGAGTTGTACACAAATGTCGGAGAAAAGATTTTCTATGACTATGAACTGGGCTCATGCCAACATGCACTTTGATTTGTTAGCCCCCTTGTGGACAGTTCATGTACTTTTGAGTAGACTCAGTACAATTCTATTTCAACAATACAATAACCCAAACGTAACTGTAAAACCATCAACATAATTTTCATCAAACGTTGAAAACATCTTGTTTTCTAATTCTCTAATGTCAACACGTTCACGCTGAAAGGAATGGCTATACTGAATTAGGATTTATTTTGATTAACAGACATGTCGGAACATTCCATTTTTAATCCTCTACGTGTGTATGTAATTGTCTTGTATTTCCTGTTTTGTCTCAGTTGCTATTTGAATGGTTGTGTTATTAGGTGTGAATAGGGTTCTATCACACTGAATGATGGTATTCATTTGAATCAAATTTATCGTTAAAACACGAACATGAGAATCTGAATATTTTTGAAACCAGAATAGATTTTTGTTGAGGCTAAATGTGAACAGATAGGTATGCATACATTGTGATTAACATTAGTACAATTCAGTAAAATGTTAGTCTCTACATATTCTTGCATTCGTGTTTGATTGGCTTAAGCATCTGTTTATGTATCCTGTGTAGTTAGATTATCAATGGTAGCGCAATTGACAATGCACACACAACCATCTGGACGATTGTATGGATTTAGTATCTTAAGGCCAATGCACACGGCGTGCGATTTTGTCGCACCGCCGAATTCGATTCCGTTGTTTTGAATGAGACAATGCACACGGCGTGCGATGCGATATTGTCGCACAACAACATTCGATTCTCAATTCACACCAATTAACTTCGGTGGTCTGAATTGAGAATCGAATGTTGTCGTGCGACAAAATCGCACGCCGTGTGCATTGGCCTTTAGATTCAAAAGGTTTTGACAGTGCACTGAGGATGGAATCCTAACTCAAGATCCGCACACTTAACTCACTCATCATTGCACACATTTCCCATTGACATCAATGCAAGAGTTATGTGAATGTTTGAGTTACGTGCGCTGATCTCGAGTTAGGATTCCAGCCTGGGAAAGTACAGCAGTTAAAACGTCTTGGTCTCTCACTATTTTTTTAAGCTAGCTGTTCAACATCAGAATTGTTATTTTAGCATGCAACTTTGAACTGACGGTTCAAAAGTAATGCAATTTGGGTTTACGACTCACTTCTCTTCTTTTTTTAATTCTATTAAGACGCCTTTCTGCTGGACAGTGAAGTGGAGACAACTGCTCTGTCATCAAGATGGCGGCTGTGATTTGGGAATAATCGGAATTTTGAGAAGCTGACTGCTTGGATTTTTGGGGGGATTTTTTTTTTTTTTTTTACGGGATCAGATCACTCAATTGGATATTAATTTTAAAACGTATATGGACTGTTCTTTGGACGTACAGGCAAATCTTTCGACTCAAATGTTTGAATATTGTACTTCCTAGCTACTATTGTTATTGCACTTAATTTCACAGTATTTTTCCTTTGTAATTTTCTGATTCGAATGTTATTGATGTTCAATAAAATGTATGTATAACGAACTATTCAGACTCTTCCATTCGTCAATATGAAACCTAAGAACTCTAATATACTAAATAGATCTATAATAATCACTTTTAATTCACGTTTAAATTCAAATAACTGGCTTTTTATCAATTTAATCAAAGCAAGTTAATTATGTATTTTTTTAAATGTACCTTATTGGTTTGTGCTATGTACACACTATTACATCGGATCATATTTAATAGTAATTAATCACAATTAAGTCTACCCTCGGAACACTTTGAGCATTACAACGTTTACTATATTTTGCTTGACTCATTGTCTTACACTGCAAAATCCAACTTTTGTGATTTGAAAATATTTAACGTGTTAATTGAAATACTGAAGTCATTTTGAGGCTGTTGTACAGATGTTCTGAAAAGGGCAAGAGCTGGTTAATCCATACCATTGTCTTCTATCCATGACCTAACCAATTAAAATTCTAAATGTCATATCTTCACATTATTCAAAGATATCAAACTGCTTTGGGGAATAAATGAAATGGTGTCCAAGTGGCACTATGCCTCTAAAATGGCTCCCACTGTTGTATTTCCTGTCTAAACAGGAAATGATGGGTCTGATTATAAAATATAATTTAGAAATACATTGCTGGCTCAGGTCAGCTCTTCTTTATATCTATTCCTAATGGTGGATCATACTTACAATTATAAGACTGTGCTTTCTAGATGAAACATATGAGAAAATATAGAATATAAGTTTGCCTTTTTCATAAAATGAAGGGGGTGGGACTTTGGGACATCACCTGAGTGTGGGGTAAATGGAAATAACGTCAATCAAAGGCAAAGCTTTCAGAGCTAGGAAGGAGCTCTAGATGGCGGATCAGCCTTGGGAAGGGGAACAATTCACAGGGCTTTAGTCAGCCCTTTTCTTTTTCATGAAATCATACAAGAGAGGCGATTTATTAATAATATTAGAAGAATAACGAAAACGATTATTGTAGGGAATACTATATAGGACTTTTCTGCGTTTTTGTCGGTTTTTTTGCGTCGTGAGGAGCCGTTTTGCAGAGCGTATGCGCGAGTCGTTGTTTTCCCTGCCTGGGTCTGGCAGCCATGGCTCGCCTCCATTTTTGGTGTGCTCTCTGAGGAGGTTTAGCCTTTCGTCTCACTATCACTTTAGTTCACGATTTAATAGCCTATTGTAAACAAAGTATCTTTTTATACATGTTTATTTCAGTTGACCTTTTTTGTTGCGATTATTTCGTTTTAATTTCATTACATTAGTATTAAATAGTCTATAGCGGATGAGAATCTAATACTTCATTATACCGTCCTGTACATGGAGTAGGTATGTTTACAGTTAATTGTACCTGTAGTCGATTGGTTTTCATTTTATTATCATACTTTAGTAGTTCTTTGTCTGATGACGCAGTTAGAATTAATGCATGTGGCTCGATCGGTGGATCTCATTGAAATATTCTAAACCCTTGCGATTTTTGACTCAATATGTCAGCAGTTGTCATATATTTACCATTAATGTATTTCTAAATATACATAACGTTAGTAAAATCGTCCGAAATTATATTGTTGCCTCTTATGTCGTAACGTTAAGGCTTTCACTGTCCTCAGAGAAAACACAATCTTATGGGACTTTTATGAGTTCATCCCTCTTCTAACTTTTGACAGCAAATACCAGGACATAAGGTCATCAAATCAAAGGCTTTCAAGATACAACGATGATGAAGAATAAGAATAAAAAGCAAGAGGATGAAGGTTCGACTCAAAGCAATGCATCAAGGTACGATCTTCAATATTTTAACTTTTTTTTTTTTTTTTTGTGAAACATGTCTTGATTGTTTACCTTGACAAGCGTGGTTGATCACATGTGGACATGTAGCAACATAGTTTACACGATTTCTACCAGTTTCATATCTATGACCTTGGTATTGTTTAGTAGCCACACCCTAATTTTCCTAGTATTTCTCACACTAAAGACTAAAGTTTCAGGCCCATGTATACATCTTTACCCATCTGTATAGCAACTACAGCTATGGTTTTTTTCCTTGAAGAACAAATGCATGTTTACAATCGTGACAATATGATCATTATTACATTGTATTGTGACCTTGTCTTATTAGTCGGTACTGCATTGCACCATTTTATTATACACCGTTAATTCTACTTTGAACATTTTGAGACATCAATTTACTAAGGTCAAGCAAATGGGTCTGATAACATATAAATAATTCTCTAATAGGCAGTGGTGACTTTTGAACTACATGTTCAACTAGGCCAAGTGCTAGAAGTTGAACGTATTATTCGTTTTTTCTTAATTTAACATTTTGACAGTGTATATTTCTAACTTAAGTTGAGGATGCCCCGTTAATTTGACATGTTTTGCAATACCTAAACAAACATGGCTCAGTTTTATAGCAGGCCTTACAATCCCCTACAATGACTTAAATGTTCACTTTCTTTAATTTTAGCCTGCCTTCTGAACTTTCCTCCTGAATGTATTGTCCTAATGTACTATTCTCATTTGTCACCTAATAATTTAGTATAGACATTCATACTAGATAATTCTAGATAAGATACTAGATAAACATTCTTACATGTTTTAGATGCAAAGTTGTCTTTGTTATGGTGAAAATTAATGTATTGTTCATAACATACCTCATATATATTTTTGAGAGGTTTCTGTAATAAGCACCTGTCTCTGTGTATTCTGAAGTGCTATTCACAGGTGCATAAAGACTAACTTTTGACAGGTTCATCTATGCCAACATGGGGCAGTTTCCCACACACAGATTAATCTTAGTCCTGGATGAAAGCATACTTTCAATGGAGACACTCCATTAATGATGTTTCGGACTAGGACCTTGCTTAATCTGTGGCTGTTTACTTCTCTAATTGGTTTGAGTTTATACACAATTAACTTATATCCATAGGGTTGCCACATTCTCTTGATTTTATTTCACAATTTATAAACGATCATTGATCTCATAAAAACGTTCAGTTCTTTTTATTTTGCTTTGACTGTGCTGTAGCATTATTACCGGTTCAACATGCAGCATGGTTGATATGGAGTGGTTAATTCGTTTTTCAGATTCTGGTACCATCGATTATCTTTTAAGTGCCATGGTGGTATTATCAGTTGCAGAACTGAGTGGTCTAAATCACCTGTGCTTGTTTTTGTAGTTGAAGCTAGATGGCGAAAGTTTAGCCCACAAAAGGCCTAAGTGACATTTTCCAAGTTTTACAGGAGAGCCAAAACAAAACGTTGATTCTGAGACGATTGTGTTGTATTATATTATTGAGTCATTGGTTGTGCACTATTTCAATGCAGTTAAGGATCTCAATTAGCTCCTCACTTGAGGCATCTTTCTATTGATATAGGCTACACTGTATAACCATTTTTTCCCCAACATGTGACTTGGGCCCTTTGCACACCAAGCCCTAGCTATTGTAGTCCGATTCATTCTGTTAATTTAACCTTGTGAAACTAAAAGAAAAATACTGACATAGGTATGGAAAGCTCTGCTTAAACAAATTCAATGCTTTCAAATGCATGACATAAAGTAAGCTAGTGCATATTTTAGGAAGAAGAGAATCCAATTTGTGAGCTAATTGAATCAATGTGTTCACATTTATTATTTCTGTGTTAGTGTTACAGAAGGAACACAAACAATGTCATTTCATCCTCTTCAATAAAGATGTTTAACATATTTTCAAGGACCTCATCAGGAGAAATGGTCATGTCTACGAAAGTCATTGTTTTTCCTTGCATAGTTTAATGGACATGATAAGCTATGACAGCCCATCTAACCATCATATTTAGATCATAGGTTAACACTGGGGGTGGTAAGTATCAATATTTGGTGAAACCCATGATGTCAGAAGTGACATGTAGGTAGTAACAAGGTAATGTCCTAGGTGACTAGATAATGTCATTGATGCCACATAGTGCTAACCTCAGTGGCCCACTCATATCTATGATGATCTATTTACACATTTACCCATAACTATTGTGGTTTCCCTTCAGCATTGCAGCTTTATGTCGACAATACACAACTATAATCAATCCACAATTCAATTGATAATGAAGTGTAAGGGGTCACACTTGTGCTGTGTTAGTGCTTTTGGACTGATGGCAGCCATTTTAGTAACCTATCACATTTATCACACAAGTATATCCTGCAAAATCAGAATCTTATCACTTCACCTTTGACCACTGTGTTGTTGGTAAAGGATAACTTTTAAAACACATTGGAGATGTGCTTGGAACAGGTGGACATTTCATTACATTTTCTATCATTAAATTGCACTTACAAAGTCACAAAATGGCCCTTGGTTTGTGCAACAAAGCTTGTATGACTTTCTGCATTAAAACTACTGAAAACTACAGGAAGTAGTTCCAAGGGCAGAGGCTTTTTTGAGAGCTGTGATTGGCTCATTTTACTCCTAGCAATGCACCAGCCTGTAGTAATTGAGAACAGGTTTTGTGTCCCGCCCATGTATAGCCAATCTCTCAGTGGAGAACAGCTGCTTCCTGCATGGTCAGCAGGAGCTGCATTCGCACCAGCAAAGGGCTGATCATTTGTTGCTGGATGAATTCATCAATCACTTAATCATAATCACTATTCAAATAAAATATTTATTTTTTCTTTATGATCTGTATCTTGAAGTGTTAAGTCATTATGAAATATTGTCACAATCTTCCTGCATTATATAATAACATAACTTATATAAGTAACATTTACAGTTATTTCAAAGATGCTTAGCAAATAAGTCATTTCAACAAATGGAGGTGAAAAGTATTTTTGGTTCAGCTCTAGTAGGCTGTTGCTTTACCCATCTAAGGCAGTCTGAGCTATTTTGTAAGGCACATGGCATGTATCCCCTGTTGTCTGTTCAGGGTACTGCATGCACTCAATCAGCACCACAAGCTATAGTAGGGCACAAACTGTTTTACCTCCTTCTTTAATGTGCTGAGCTTACATTGTGTAAGAATTACAATTTAATAAATAAATGTTGCATAGATACATGTGTTCTGGTTTCATTGTAATTCTAATTAAATTTATTAACTTTGACAAAAAAATCTTAGAATTCTTGTGAAGTTTTGTTTTTTCTTTTCAGAGGTACATTATTGAAAATGTAATTAATATATAATTTTTTTATTCATGTGTGATCACTCACAATGATAAGACTGAAGTGATTGAATGAGTTACAGGATTGTCTTGTCCCAAATTCCAATAAAGCAGTGGACAGCAATACTGGAATATTACCGATAGGCCTACTATATTGTCCTTTATTTGATATCTAAATCTAAATGTATCTTACTTCATTCATTTAGCTATTGTTCTTGAATGAACCTTGGTGGCACATTCACTTTCAACCCCTGGAGTGTTTACCGATCTTTGGCGCCCCCTACTTTATTTTTATTTTTTTACAACAGTTACTATTATGGCACTTTTTATTGCTTATTCTTACTAAACTAAAACTATTGAATATTGATTTACTGATATATCTTGATATATCTATTGTGGCTCAAAATAGTCCTGCGTCTATGTGGACCATCGTTTTAAAAACAAGTTTAAACGATTGGAGAGAGTGGGCTTATCATTACACTTGTTAATCTAGGTATTATGTAATGAACCCTCTGGTTCCATACTGATGAAGGCTTTGAAGTTCTGTATGTAGGTAGTCCCCTTTTGTAAAAGGTGACCTTTGGTTAAACTTTAAAATGTTCTGTTGTTTTTGTTTATTCACTTTTACATTGTTGTTGTTTTACCCTTGGAAACTATCTGTACACCTTCAATAATGTGTCAGACTAACATTTATTGAGGCTTACTAAGCATTTGACAATTACACATTCAGAGAAAATATAATTCACAAAATGGTGATACAGAGGAAGTTATTTAAATGTTATTCAGACTGAAATTCCACATATTTTTGATACTAGCAATTCGGCGACAGAAGAATCAAACCACTCTGGGTCAGAGTCTGGGAGTCAGTCGGAAAGTGAGCATGGCAGTGAGAGGAGAAGATCCCACCACTCTGAGTCAAACAGCACCTCCGAATCCGGCAGCCACTCAGAGTCTGAGAGTGAATCCACAGGGTCCAAGTCCCAGAGGGCTTCAGCGGAGACCAAGGACAAACCAGTTAAAAAGAAAGACAATCTGGCAGATGTGAAGAAGGTAAATGAAGCAAGGCATGCACTCTTTGTCCCCAAATTGTAATTCTATTGGACTCAAAGTACCCAGAACAACTTTAAAGCTCGCTGACACCAGTACCTTTCATTGAAGGGCCAAACTATTTGGCTTCGGAGATCACAGTTGGTAGTTGGTATACCAAATATATTTATTTGGTTATTTGGTTGCCAGACGTAGTGGTTTCTTGTCATCTGGCAATTATAGAACACAAAATACACAATAAAAAGTTAATTTTTTCTTTAAATGGGTAATGAATGACTGCTTAGGATGTGATCTACTGCAGGTTTGCTCTCCTATTTTCCCTTAGGTCATTTAGTTCCTGGTATTACTGTAGCTGTCAGCTAATTTTGATTTAGCCAAAAGAGGACACCTGTCTTTTACAGTATAACATTTGGTCAATTACACAACAGTTGTAATGCATTGATGCTACTACAAATGCATTTAGAAAGAGATGCCTTCGTTCAAGGTTACACTTGATTTCTCATTACAGATGTGGGAAGAACATCCAGATGTCTATGGGGTCAGGCGATCAAATCGCAGTAGACAAGAACCTGCTCGTCTGAATATTGGAGCTGGGGTAAGAAATGCAAAAGGAAATATAGGGAAACAATGCTCCTTAGAAGTTCATTGGCAGACCACTGACTTTATGGTGTTCACATTAAGACTTTATAGAAAGATCTGTGAGAATTTCTTGGCTTATTTTTTAAAGTTTCATACGACCATTTTGATGTGTTAACCGTCTATTGTTTGCTGAGATTGTGGAGATGCCTGCAGTGGCATTTGAGTGCACTTGACTATAAGGATTGAATTACAGGGGAAGGATTTCACACATCAGATGGTTAAGAAGTTTGTCATTGTCTGCCTCAAAGTGATTGCCACTGTACATGCTTGAGTTGCACCATCTAGTGGATGTGATACAGAAGCACCGGTGGCAAGGTATCTCAAACTCTCCAGTGAAATGTAATCAATCTCAATACGGTACATTTGCAGGGTAGCAGTGAGTCCGAAAGTGAAAGTCCTAAAAGAAAAACTCTGCGACCGAAGAAGAAAGAGTAAGTATTGAGATTGCCACAATGATAAGTGTATGTTTATTCAGGTCATATCATGTTAATTTCCCTTTTTTAACCTTTTCAATATTCCTATGCACTTAGATCCATCTGGTCATGTGGTGAAATCACTGTATATCCCTAATAATTGCCCTCATGCAAGTCAGGCTTGTCATAGTAACACCACTTTTAATCATATGACAGTGTTCATGTTATACCCAATTGAAATGGGTTGGTAAAAGTAAAACTGTAAGTAGGACTTAATGAGTAGATAAGTTACAATCGATATCTGCATCATTACATTAAGAATTGTGCACTTGCCTTCACTTTTTTGGACTACAGTCCTTGCTATCATGAAAGTCTAGCCATAGTACCGCATGAAAATCTGGATCTAAGTGAATGTAATTTATTTACTTATATTTGTTTATACATTTGTTGTACATTTGTGATTTGCATGAATTGTTGTATGTAGTTTTGTCAACACTGTGGTCCCTATCATTGTGTTCATTCGTATGTGGCTATCTGTCCTAAAACTTGGCTAAAGGGGCTCATTTAGGAGTTCATGGCAGCGAGATAGAGGTGGTTCTTCTCATCTTAGTTTGTTAAGTATAGACCACTGATCATATCGGGTTAACCCAAAGACCAGTTCCTGTTGTGAAGGAATAGGAAGAGCAATGATGGGGCACAGAGGGTGAACTTGTGGTATTTCTGTGTTGTAAGAAATACCTGGGATGATGATGATGATGAAGATGATGATGATGGTGGTGATGATGATGAGCAGGAGGAGGATGCAAGCAGTGCAGACAGTGAGCAGGAAGAGAAAAAAGTTAGATCCAGACGACTTCCAGCCAGAAGGTAAGGGTGTAGCGAAGCCTGGCCTTCAGACAGCTGATCTGTCAAGTTTCTTCTTGTGTGTGTGAGATCTGCAGTTTGGTGATGCTCATTTGGCTTTGTTTAATATCCAGTATATGATGACTGGGTTTGATTTTAGCTCTCAGTCATCAGAATCAAATACAAATTGATCACAAAAAAAGAACATTTTAAATCATTTAAATAGGATACACCAAATACAATTTGTTACGGTTCATACTACAAAATGATGACATACTGTGTATTGATATATTCCTATAATACCGAACATTGATTGTAAGTAACATTAGTGAAATTGCAGGTTTCAAAGCTGTTTCAAGGCCATTGGCACAAGTTAGGCTGTCAGACGTAATTACTATCCACTACACAACCATAGAGCATCAACAGAAAGACCAGTCACATACTGTATAATGCAGTGAGTTGAAGTTGTATGTTTGTGTATTTTACTTGATATTTTACAGACCACAAACCAAATCAACTCCAGTTAAAAAACAGCAAGCTCAGAAGGGAAGAAAAACCAGGAAACAAGAGTCGTCTGTGGATGATGATGATGATGATGATGATGATGAAGACGATGATGATGATGAGGAGGAGGAGGAAGACACCCCAAAGAGACAAACCCGACGAAGAGGGGCTGCAAAAGTCAGGTATGTAATTGTTTCATTTTCATGGCATGTGAAATCAGAAGGATGTTGCTGATTTCTAATCAAAGTTCAGTCCCTCAATGCCTGCTGAAATATAATGGCCAGCCTTTATATGTTAATATCAAAGAAGTCAATGTGATGTTTTCATCAGGGGTGCAAACATGTCACCTTTCTGCGACATTCGCCGTTTTTACCTCAAAATAGGTCACCTGAATCGGGTAGATCAGAAGAAAAAAATAAAAGTGGTGTGGTCTATATCTCATCCAAGTCACATGATGCACAAGCTAACATCTTCCTGTCTGCTAAATTCTGCTGCTGTTGAAATAACCTTCAGCTTCAGGCAGATAGCAGTCTTAAAAAGTCTGCCATGTATTGAAAAATGTATTGGATTAGGAAGTTACTTCTATGTTGCCATAACTTCTCTGTATCGGGTTTAAATATGTCCGGGTAGCAAAGTAACCCAACAATTAATATGGAAATAAATTGACATGGAACCTATAATCATTAACTTTGCAGCCCCCGGTGAGAATTCAGAGAACACCCAGCTAGCAACCCAGCTAGCCTGAGGTAAAATAATTATTCTGCTAGCGTGTCTCCATCATACGTCTTAAAATCTTTACTTTTGTAACTTTATGGGGAAGTGTACGTTTAACACTGCGTGGTTGGAGAAAAGCTTGTTTAGTGCTTTGTTGAAACCAGTAGAGGGGAATGTTTAGAATAGAATTAGAGGCTTTAGAATTGCACGGTCAGTCAGAGAAACACAAAATCCAAGTGAAAAACCAACAACAAACGCCTGCCATATCTTCTGTGTCCGTCCCTGCTTTGGGAGCATCAACTGTGTCCAATGTAGTGTTAAAGCCCAGTTTACGCTCCTGCGTAAAATCGACGGCGTAGGCTTGCGTAGGCCCGCGTAGCCTACGGCGTAGATTAACGCGCACCTCTCCAAAAATGTAAGTATGCGTCAGTTTCCATGCAACCGTAAGCTCTGTGATTGGTCCGCTTGGTAGCACATGATTCCGACAAGATTCCGACTCTCGTCGGCCAAAATGCGGAAGCCATGACAGAAATGTCATTTACTTTTTCTGTAATTACTTATTAATAAACATTTGAAAAATTATGATAACCATCGTATTATCTTAGTTTACTGACATTTCAATGCATTATAGACATTTTCTTTACAACAAGCATAACAAAAATACATTTTTTGATCACTATTATGCCGCTATGAGTACACCGACCAACGCAACGCGGTCCGCGGTTTGCGGACCAACGTAGAACTATAAACTTGGAGACCCCTTACGTAGGCTACGGCGTAGACGCGCGTAAATTCGACGCAGAAGCTTAAATCGGCCTTAAGCCTGGTACACACAAAGATTTTCTAAATCTAAACAGATTTTTTATCTGAGAGACCCCACACATGAAGATAAAAAATCATGGATTGAACAGTTTTGATCGTGTTGTGTGTGGTGTGCTCCGATATTCCCAATACAGCACACCACATATAAAGATCTGTCCTACGACAGTCTAGAGTCTCGTCCCCCAAGCCAGAAATCTTGCGCTGACCTGTACGAGGCAGCCACGTGCGACAGGGCAAATAAAGTTCTGAAGAACGAAAAGAAGAAGCGTCAGTCAACTCGCTTCTTGATTTAGCTACATTCCATTCCACGTCACAATCGAACTCGCAAGTTGTCAGTTTCGCCCACACACAAGAGGACTTTTGATCGTAAATATTGAACACGTATACTTTCATACTTTTTAATGCTAGCGCTATCCATCTACCACCGCTAGTGCTAGGCTATCCATGTAGCGCTGTTAGTGCTAGCACTATCTTCCCCCCCATTTTCTTTGTTTTCAGGCAAAACAAAATGTTGTCATCTTTTTGGGCCATCACCAGTTTGCACCCCTGTTCATAATCAATGACCGAGAGCAACACCATGACTATCCCTTTCCCATTACCATTTTGTTGGATTATAGTTATAAGGAGGACCAAAATGACTTGGAGACAGACTCTGATGACCTGATTGAGATGGCAGGGGAGGGAGCTGAGGAGATACAGGATGATGACAGTGAGATCATTGAGAAAGTTATGGACACCAGGACTGGAAAAAAAGGAGGTAAATCATTCCCACTAACGGATTTGCCATCTATGGCTCAGTGTTTCCCCACAGGATTTTGTGAGACTGTAGCGGGTGGACCACCTATTTATATATAGATATAAGGCCAGGAATTAAATTGTCGACAAGTGGGGGATTGGGGCACGAAACTGCTTGAACACTTTCCGCAACAGCACAAGCGAAACAGTGCCAACAATACTTTCGGTTCGTTATGAGACTATGGCGGGACAAATTAGACTACGGCGACCTGCCACAGTCTCGTCTATGTATGGGAAACACTGATGACTCCTTTAGGTTCTGAGAGAGTCTACAGAGCCTTTGACAGGCCAGGTGCTGATTTCACCCTCCTTGTTAGGATGTCTCTTGAGGCTTTCTGTGCTAGTACTCATGTTCTTGCCAGTATTCCTGAGTTGTATGCTTTTCCATGTTAGCTACTGGAGCATCCACTACCCAGTATGCCGTGGAAGAAAATGGGGACCCCGGTGCAGACTTTGACCCTGAGAAGGATGAGGGAGAGACCCACTATCTCATCAAGTGGAAAGGTTGGTCCTACATCCACAACACCTGGGAGAGCATCGACTCAATCACTCAGCAGAAAGTCAAGGGACTCAAGAAGGTGGAGAACTTCAAGAAAAAGAATGATGAACTCAATTGCTGGTGAGAGTTTGTAACATTTATATCCTTGGAAGTGTTTAGTCTTTACTAAATCAATTTAATTTACACTGATTATCTTCCATAGGTTTAACAAAGCATCTCCTGAGGATTTAGAATACTATCACTGCCAGCAGGAGTTAACCATTGACTTGAATAAGCAGTTCCAAATTTTGGAGCGAGTCATTGGTAAGGAAGCTTACATATGAACAGCTTGTCATGTGTTACTTTATTGTGTTAGTATTTTTTTTATGAGGAATTAATGTGAACCAGGCATTTAATACAATCTATTCTTGTTATTTGTTTGGCAAAATTGTGTGTTTATCACTACAAAACTAAATGATGGCTAATGATTTCTTTCTCATTAACAGCAACAAAAACAGGGAAGACCCAGGTGCCCTCTGATTTCCCATGTAAGTCCCTTCTATCCTTCTCCTCCTCCTCCTCCTCCTCCTCATCACCCTAAGGGCACCATTAGATATGAAAGGCAACACTAAACATTTGTATCTGTAAAACAGCTCACAAGACTGCATCGTCCTCCAACGAGCCAGAGTACCTGTGTAAGTGGATGGGCCTGCCCTATTCAGAGTGCAGCTGGGAGGACGGAGCCTTGCTGGGGAAGAAGTTCCAGCACCGTATAGACAGCTTCACCAGCAGGAACTCCAGCAAAACAATCCCCTCCAAAGAATGCAAAGTGAGCAAGGGGTCCTAAGCAGATTTATAGATTGAATTGAACTCAATAATGTAACTCAACAGTATATCACGTAATTTACAAGAACCCAATGATGTGCAGTGTACAGTATTGTTTTCTACATAATGATAAATTATGCTTGTCTAACTTCAATTTCAGGTGTTGAAACAGAGGCCAAGATTTTCTGCACTTAAAGCACAGCCATCTTACATTGGTGATGAAAACCTGCAACTGAGAGATTACCAGTTAGATGGACTGAACTGGCTGGCTCACTCGTGGTGCAGGTACAAATCAGGAAAAAGATTTCAAGCATCAAATTTGTTGGATCTACTAGCACAACCTGTGTTATGTCTTAGATTACTGGGCATTATGCAGACATTGACAGCATGAGTGCTGGCAAATATTGAACTTTTTAATCTCTGTGTCCTTTAGGTGCAATAGTGTTATTCTTGCTGATGAGATGGGGTTGGGGAAGACCATCCAGACCATCTCCTTCCTGTCGTACTTGTTCCACCAGCACCAGCTCTACGGGCCCTTCCTGGTGGTCGTGCCCCTGTCCACCCTCACCTCCTGGCAGAGGGAGTTTGAGACCTGGGCCCCCGACATGAATGTGGTGGTCTACCTGGGGGACGTCATGAGCAGGAAATCGGTACACCAAATAAAGCTTCTACAGAAAACCAGAGAAATGTCCTGTTGTTGTTGCCTCTCTGAATGCAACTCTGGAGCTGAATGTCCCTCTGCTTTGCTTGTGTCTTTAACAGATCCGCGACTATGAATGGGTGAACCATCAGACGAAAAGAATAAAGTTCAATGCACTTTTAACCACGTATGAAATTGTACTGAAAGACAAGGTATGGCATCACTATTTCTTTGGATTAAAGATGTTTTTTGCGTTTAAGATTTTGTAGATTTAATGCAAAAAATCTTAAATATTTTCTTTTGTCTGTAGACTGTTTTAGGGAACATCAACTGGGCCTTCCTGGGTGTGGACGAGGCTCACAGGCTGAAGAACGACGACTCCCTGTTGTACAAGAGCCTGATGGACTTCAGGTCCAACCACAGACTTCTCATCACTGGGACCCCACTGCAGAACTCCCTCAAAGAGCTGTGGTCACTTCTGCACTTCCTAATGCCTGACAAGTATGTTTCCTCTCTCTATATCAGAAGCATGACATGATGCTGGAAGATCCTAACTTTGATAAGAACAACCTGACGTTTGCATTTATTTACCGTGGTGCAATTGAAAAGCATTTTGATTGTATTCAGAGAACAAAATCCAGTTTGTAAACCCAAACTGCGTCATGTAAGGAAACATCTTCATGTCAATAGTAATATCTTCACCCACCGTAATGCTTCTCTCCTTCTCGGCAGGTTTGAGCATTGGGAGGATTTTGAAAATGAGCATGGGAAAGGAACAGACAACGGCTATCAGAGCCTCCACAAAGTCCTTGAGCCCTTCCTTTTGAGGCGTGTCAAAAAGGATGTGGAGAAATCCCTGCCCGCCAAGGTGGAACAGATCCTCCGCGTGGACATGTCTGCCCAGCAGAAGCAGTTCTACAAGTGTGTTCTCTTCCACGTGGCTGTTCTTTTCTATTCATCTCTTGTGTTTTGTACTGTTTTAGCAGTATTGAATGCTTCTGAACTCTTCTCCTCCAATTGAACCATGGCTGTCACCAGGTGGATTCTCACCAGGAACTACAGAGCCCTCACCAAAGGCCCTCGAGGCAGCTCCTCTGGTTTCCTGAACATTGTCATGGAGCTGAAGAAGTGCTGTAACCATGGTTTCCTCATCAAACAGCCAGAGGAAGACTGTGACACTCCACAGGAACACCTGCAGGTATGACTTGGAGCCCACTTCACCACAGACAACAACAATAGCCAGCTTTCCACAGCGGGGCTTATGCCATGCTTGCCAATTGCTTTTCCACAGTCACTCATAGGCTTCAACAGGGCTTACTCTAGGCCTATTCAGTGATTAAAACTCTGGCTATACCCCCTGGTCCTTATGAGGATAAACAAGGCTAGAGGCGTGGTTCAGAGGGAGAGTGGGACCAAGTGCTTTAGTTAGCTAGTGAACGTGGTGGGTGGTAAGCATAATACAAGTTAGCTCGCTGTAACTACACAATGGAATGGATTTGAATAGCGCTTTTATTATAAATACAATTGTCATAAAGTGCCAATTTAATGTATTGCTACTGTAGTGTTACCATGGTTCGCCACCTTACACAGAGAGTGAGAACGTACACAGAGACTGAGACGGACCTTTTCCAAAAACGGATGTTTGTGGTGCTGGTGGAAAGCCAGTGAGAAGTACAGAAAGAGTGTGGTAGGGAGATGAAAGGGATATGGAAAGTTAGATTAACGAGCAGAGTTTGTACATTGTTTCCCTTTTTTACATTTATCTTTAATGTGTTTTATCTTTACCTTTTCTTTTTACTGTTTTCCCCTGCTTTTATATTCATTCTATTCACTTTATGTTCTTATTCCTGTTGTAAAGCACTTTGAGCTGCATTTATTGTATGAAAGGTGCTATATAAATAAAGCTTTACTTACTTACTTACTTACTTACTTACTTACAAACTGCAGAATGTAAACAAACTAGAGATCGTACAGGGCGACTAGAAAGCCCAACTGTAGAAATTAAAACAGGCTTATTCACTAGGCTCGAAGCACAGGACTTTGAGCACTACCTGGCCACTTCTAGTCTTGACACACACTGGCTGTGCTGTTGGAAAACGGCTATTGGCTGAGGATGGAGAAGATCTGTTTATTTCCAATGTTGACCTCTGTGACCTTGTGTTTCAGAGCTTGGTGAGGGGTAGTGGGAAGCTGGTGCTGATGGACAAGCTGCTGACCAGACTCCGGGAGAGGGGCAACCGAGTCCTCATCTTCTCCCAGATGGTACGGATGTTGGACATCCTGGCTGAGTACCTGGCTATGAGGCGCTACCCATTCCAGGTAAGGTTTGACACACCCAGGTTTGACACACACAGTGAAGGATAAACAGCATATCCAAACATCTAATAGTGTTCTCCCATACTCCCATATTCTCAAGCTCCTTGCAAGATTTCTGATTGAGCAGTCAGAAAGCAAGTCAGAAGAGTAGTTCAAGAGCCAAGGACCAGCAGAGCTCCAGAAAGACCTGGAAGCAGCGGGTACAGTTGTCACAAAGAAAACAGTAGGCAATGCACTTCACCGCTACAGTCTCCATTCACGATCACCCCGGAAGCCGTTATTGGAAGAATATAGTGTGGTCAGACAAGACAAAAATCAAACTTTTCAGCAACATGCTTGCGTCATGTTTGGAAGAGAAATGGCTCTGCATATGATCCTAAAAATACCATACCGACAGTGAAGTTCGGAGGTGGAAGCATCATGGTATGGGGCTGTTACTCTTCACTGGTGGAATCCAAATTATCGAAGGGGTGATGAATGGAGCCATGTACCTGGAAATTCTTGAGAAGAATCTGTTGCCATCCACCAGGATGATGAGGATGAGACACGGCTAGATCTTCCAGCAGGACAACGATCCAAAACAATGCAAAGGAGACTCAGTTGGATCAAGAGTAAGAAAATAAAGGTGTTGGACTGGCTTAGTCAGTCGCCAATAGAAAATATGTCGAAGGAACTGAAGATCAGGATTCACCAGTGGGCCCCCTGGAATCTTCCAGATTTAAAGACTGTCTGTGGTGAAGAGTGGGCCAAAATCCCACCTGATCACTGAGAGATTAGTTGTTGTTTTTTTGGCGTGTTCAGTAGTTCCTGTGTCTTTCCCCTTTATTACACATAACGTTTTAATAGATTGGAGTGTTAACATTTCTTAAGCTGTGTAGTTTTGTTGAGTTAATACAAATCTCTGGGCTAAATTACATGTGAATAGCTGCAATGGACATTACATTATTATTTTGATGTGTTGAATACTTATTCCCCCACTGAATATACATTCTGTCTTTTATATTCTGTTCAAGGTTTACTGTTTGTGAAAGTGTTTACAGTGAAGGAGCAGTTTAGATTTTGGAGCAGTGCTGGGGTTGACTCAGGTGCTAACAGGATCATGTGTCAGTGTTGCTGCATAGCTCATGCCCAGGCAGACTGATAGTACATATGGTTATTTCTGTCCTCAAGTTATTTTTTGATGAGGACTGGCTGGTTCCCAGAGAGCTAGGGCAACCAGTGGTCTGCAGACATGAGTCGTAGCACGGGTAAGTCACTGTAGACATGGCTCTTTGTAGTGCTCTGTGAGAATATGGTGGTTGCCTGATGGGTTGTGTAATACCATGTATGTACTTGCTAAGTGGGATCTCTGAGGGGGGAGTTCAGGTGAGGTTCCATGGTCTCACCCCTCTTTCTCTCTCTTTCCCTGTCTCTCTCTTTCCCTCTCTCTCCACTTCTGTCTCTCTCTTTCCCTCTCTCTCCACTTCTGTCTCTCTCTTTCCCTCTCTCGCCACTTCTGTCTCTCTCTTTCCCTCTCTCTCCACTTCTGTCTCTCTCTTTCCCTCTCTCTCCACTTCTCTCTTTCTCAGCGTTTGGACGGCTCCATAAAGGGAGAAATCCGAAAACAAGCACTTGACCACTTTAATGCTGAAGGCTCAGAGGTATGTAAGACAATATTTTAGCTGATACAGTGTTGCACATTGCATGTCTGGACATTGGCAGCATTAATAATTGAGGTGTAATTTATCGTTTTGAATCTGCGTCAGAGCTAAGTTGACGTACACTTCACCAAATGGGAATGTTGGTGTTTTTATCCTGTGCGAAAGGGTTTGTATTAGAGGTCTGGCCCTAGTCCGGCCCAAGCCCGTGGCATTCAGGCCCGGTCCGACCCGACCCGACGAGCATTTACCCCAGCCCGAGCCCTACCCGGGCCCGAAGCCTATTTTCACGCTGTGGTGACACATGTCGCTCGCACACACCCACATACACACTCTCTCTCTCTCTCTCTCGCTCGCACACTGTCCACACACACACAAACAAAATGCTACAATGTAGCGGCTACAAAAAAAATGCACAATACAAAAACAGAGAATTCCGCTCTCGATGGAGAATGAATCAGGCAAAACAGGAACGAACTCAGTTGAAAATATAATGCACTTGTTGTGCCACATATCCACCACCCGCATGAACGCTTCCTTTCTGAGTGCTTAAATGCATTCGCTTCACACAAGAGGAGCAACTTATCATATATTATTGTATATTTCTGTTTGTAAACGTTAAGACGAACACATCGCAATGCTAACCTCAGAATGGCACTAGTAGGCGATAACATCTACAACAGCACTTAAATACATACGTTTACAGTAATACATTTATGTAATATTAGGACATTCCTGGCTGATTTCTCTAGGTTAGATTCTTGGTAACCGACAGAGCCCTTTCCGTACTGGTTTGTTACAATACGATAGTGCATTGTGATGTTCTGGTATGGTGCTATGATATAAGCACAAATTTTAAGTAAATTAAATAAGCTGTATTGAAAGGAAGCGAACGCATTAGCGTAAAGAGGAGTGAGTATATGCAGGGAGTGAGTATTTGGCACAACAGGCCAACACTGCCGGGGACTGGACTGAGTATCAAAACTAAAATAAGAAATGTTCTCTTCTGCTTATAGCCAACAATTACAGTGTGGTGTTATGTATTAACAACATGAGGACTCCAGTTCCCAATATGTACCAGAAGAGTTAAGCAATAAGCATGCGCAGTTTTCGCATATACTTTAATGTTTACTGTTGTAGCCTATCAGCAAGTTGGCATATCATACAGTAACATAAGATAACATACATACAGTAAGCCCACAAACTGAAACATATGTCATTCAAGCATGGCCTACACGGAAAACACCCATAGAAATTAAACAAGACTCACAATTCCGCTGTTAGATAAGCAACAAGAATTAAATAGCCTATTTCTCTTAAATCTTCACCAACAGGCTAAATCCAAAGACAATAACAGTCACAGGCAAAACTATGTTTAGTTATATAGCCTATTCCACTGTGTTCATTTGCGGGTGCTATGCAAGAAAAGGATGGCATCCACTGTTGATGTGTTGCTCCTTTGTTAATTAGCTCCCGTACTAACTTAGTGAATCCTGGTCCAGCCACTGTTAGATATGGTCTGATGTCCTTGCAACAGAAATCCACGCACTTTTTGGTGACTTGCGATATAACATTAGCTGGCTTGGATATAAAGGTTAGCTGGCAATGGTTTGGAGAAGAAGTTGGGCATTGAAAGTTGGCTTGTGCTACCATTAGCTATGCTGCATCCATGGTCAACATGACGTTGCAGAGGGATGAACCGTAAACTAGGATAGTATTGCAATTTCTGCACTGTACATGAAGTGTCAAAATTCTTCCACAATGCAGCTTTCCCAGACACATTGGAAACTATCAAAAGCTCTGCCTTTGCTAGCTGAGGTTTTAGCTTCTCCATCTTGATTCTTGATGACACTCACATTTTTATTTTTTATTTTTACGGCGGGAGCGCTACGCTACGTGTGTCTGATCACAGAGCCCGGTCCGGCCCGAACCCGATCTATACCAGATATAATCGGCCCAAGCCCGGCCCTAATCTGCTCATGGCGTCGGGCTTGCAGACCTCTCGTTTGTATACACGATAACTTAATGATAGTGATACCATTCATTTATGGGAATGGAGTCACATTTTGCATTTAGTGTTACTTAACAGTTGCCATGATGTTTAATGCTGATGCTAAACATGCTGACATTTTGAGATGCCAACCAAGTCAAAACACACTTTCTATTTCCAGGACTTCTGTTTTCTGCTGTCCACGCGAGCTGGTGGGCTGGGGATCAACTTGGCCTCCGCAGACACCGTGGTCATCTTTGACTCTGACTGGAACCCTCAGAATGACCTGCAGGCACAAGCTAGGGCTCACCGGATTGGCCAGAAGAAGCAGGTAACTACAGCCTAGACTCTCACTAGACTCTGGAGGGCAGGCTTGTGCCGTGACTCTCACTAGACTCTGGAGGGCAGGCTTGTGCCGTGACTCTTGTAACTCGACCTCCATTGTAATCACAGGATGGAAGTTGTGAGGTACTGTGTGATGTGTGTAAACCAGTTCAGCACAAGTTGTTTTATATCCTTTCCCCTGTCTTGCTGTACAGGTGAATATTTATCGACTGGTTACAAAAGGAACTGTGGAGGAGGACATTATTGAGAGAGCCAAGAAGAAGATGGTTTTGGACCATCTTGTCATTCAGAGAATGGACACCACTGGTCGAACTGTGCTGGATACTGGCAACTCGGGAAATTCAAAGTGAGGAGACTTTAACATTCAGTCCGTTAGTCATTGGGTGATGTTTTTATTTGACTGCTGAAAAGTCCTTCGGGCTGTTATCCTAACCTAAATGACTGTTTACAGTTCAAATCCATTCAATAAAGATGAGTTGACTGCCATCCTGAAATTTGGTGCAGAAGATCTTTTCAAAGAGGCAGAGGGAGAGGAATCTGAACCACAGGTAAACTAAAAAAGAGTTGTCTAAACTTTATATTTCTACTTCCATGTTTGCAAAATGTCAGTGTTTGCATTTACATTTACATTTACATTTTTGGCATTTAGCAGACGCCTTATTCCAAAGCGACTTACAATCAATACATTTGACTAAGCAAGTGAATCATCAATCCACCAGTCGTAGCAGGAAGAGTAATCCAGCTCAGGCCCGGGGCCATTGATAGAAGGAAAAACCTTCTTCTATCGCCTTCTTCTATCGCCTTCTTCTAAACCTAGACTTTTTTATTTTTTATTTTTATATATATATATAGACACTGGAGAAACAGAGAAACAGTCCAAGGGGGGCAATAGAAGTTTTAGGGGACACAGTAAAGGGGAAAAGTGGGTGTCTTCAGGAGACGCAGTGCTGGGGGGCAGTAGATGGGGCAGTAGATGTCTCAGGAGGAGCCCTTGTAATTGACCTGTGATGAATGTTTTTTTGCAGGAGATGGATATTGATGAGATCCTGCGGCTGGCTGAGACAAGAGAAAGTGATCAAGGAGGATCAAGTGCCACAGATGAGCTTCTGTCTCAGTTCAAGGTACCTTGGGAGATCATCATTCTCCACCATGCCTTTCTATAGTGTGTGTAGTAATACCTACAAACTGCTCAATCACTACCCTGATTCCCACCCTACTCTCAGACATTCAGGGCTCCCACGGGTCCTTGAAATCCTTAAAAGTTTGTGAATTTGAGGAAAAAAAAATCAAGGTCTTAAAAGTTTTTGAAAATAGACATGGGTAATTGAAAGTGCTTGAATTCCCCCCCCCCCCCCCTCTCTCTCTCTCTCTCTCTCTCTCTCTCTCTCTCTCTCTCTCTCTCTCTCTCTCTTTCTCTCTCTCTCTCTCTATATTCAAAAATGTTTTACTTAGCTTGTGAACTAGTAAATAAGTCTCTGTATTGCTTAACTTTACACATATTTCACAATATATTGTTTTGCTGTGCTGTGGTAGAGAATCTAGTGTTCACACATTCAAGACTCTCTTTTTAATTGTCTGTGAGCGGATAGTTCCTATTACCGGTATATAAATTCTCATCTAGATCTGTCTCAAACTATGCCGTGTTGGGTCCTTGAATTTGAGGGAATTGAGGCTTGAAAGTCCTTGAAAGGTGCTTGAATTTGATGCCTCAGAAGGTGTGGGAACCCTGCTACAAAGTGCTCAATCACTACCCTGATTCCCACCCTACTCTCAGACATTACTCACCACAGCTGTCCTCTGTGTGTGTGTTCCTCCTGCAGGTGGCCAACTTCTCCACCATGGAGGAGAGCACTCCAGAGCTGTCAGAGAGGACTGTGCGGGACTGGGACGATATCATCCCAGAGGACACGCGCCGCAAGCTGGAAGAGGAGCAGAAGCAGAAGGAGATGGATGACATCTACATGCTGCCTCGGAGCAGGAGCTCCAACAAGAGGGTGAGGAGAGTGGCCTGGCGTGGTCCAGTGGTCTAGCACCGCGGTCTACAGTGCACACATATGCCCATGTCGGCATGGGTTCGAATCCGGCCCATGTCCTGCTGACATGCCCTCTCTCCCTTCTTCTCCTTACTTTCCTGTCTGTCTTCACTGTATCTGTCCAATAAAATGAAACATAATTGGGACTGCCCCACTCAGAAAAAATTAATTAACTTAGAAAAAAAGAGGGTGAAGAGAAAACACAGGTGAGAGAGATGGTGTGTGTGTGTGTGTGTGTGTGTGTGTGTGTGTGCGTGTGTGTGTGTGTGCACGCTCAGCGCTAACTTTCGTTCTCTTCTGCTTTCTGCAACAGCGATATCTAATGTGGTCTTAATGATGGTGGAACCACTGTGATTCCAGGGTGTGTTTTTGTTAATCTACCGCCTGAGAAGCTTCCTTAATGAATCATTAGGTTTAATGGCGGTGTTTAATCCCTTGTGATTGCAGCAGTGTATCACAAGCATAATATCCATCTGTCATCTAAATTCATGAAATATGGAAGTGTCCCTTACAGCAGGACAATCAAATGGTTAAGGATTGCAGTTTCTCATGGTCTACAACATGCAGTAAAATGAGCATTGCTACCCATGTCTCAAGGCTGTGTAAGGCAGGGAGATGAAATGGATAGGGAAAGGTATTCTGCTGATGATAAGATGGATAGCGGTTACTAAGCGTTAAGGCAGAGGTTGTACATTGTTTTCCTTTTTTTAAATACATTTTTATTGTATTTTATCTTTACCCTTTCTTTTTTCTTTTCCCCTGCTTTTATATTCATTCTATGCTTGTATATGTTTTTATATTCACTTTATGTTCTTATTCCTGTTGTAAAGCACTTTGAGCTGCATTTCTTGTATGAAAGGTGCTATATAAATAAAGCTTTACTTACTTACTTAGGCCAGAGCGAATGACAGCGACAGTGATGTCGGCGCCAAACTAAAGCACCGTTCCTCAGGCTCGGAGAGCGAGACAGACGACAGCGACGATGACAAGAGGCCAAAAAGGAGAGGTAGACCTAGAGCACGCAAGAACAACGTGGAAGGCTTCACTGACGCAGAGATCCGCAGGTACATCTTTCTACCAGTCCTCACGCTGAAGACTTGAGAAAGTTTCACTGACACTTGGTTAACGTTCTGTCCTTTGCTTTAATCAGGTTCATCAAAGCTTATAAGAAATTTGGAGCTCCGCTCGAAAGGTACATATCACTCTCTTGAAATGTCTGTTTTGTTGAGTACCGTGTTGTTTTAGGATCGAGATAGCATCTAGGACAGCTTAGGCTAACTAGAAAACGATGTATTCATTTGTTTCGTTCACCAGGCCACACAAATTAAAGGCTGTTTCTGTGCTTCCAGGCTGGAGTGCATCGCCAGGGACTCTGAGCTGGTGGACAAATCTGTAGCAGACCTGATGAGACTGGGAGAGCTGGTGCACAGCAGCTGTGTGACAGCTGTACAGGAGTATGAGGAGCACCTCCGAGAGAACCCCAGTGAAGGTGTGTGTGTGCGTGTGCGTCCGTCTGTGTGTGTGTGTGTGCGTGTGCACACTAGTCTCTTTTGGGAGGTAAATACAGCTTGGAATGAGAGTGTTCTCATGTTTCTAATCATACACATCTCTTCTTTTAGCCAAAGGTCCCGGGAAACGCAGAGGAATTAACATCAAGATCTCTGGAGTGCAGGTCAACGCCAAATCTATCATCCAGCATGAAGAGGAGTTTGAGCCACTGCACAAAGCAGTGCCTGCCAATCCTGCTGAGAGAAACAAGTAAGCTACCACTGCTGGTATAATTGAGGACTCTGACGTGACTCGTATTCCACAGAAAATAAGTAGAGATAAGGGGAATAGATGTAGAGATAAGGGGAATAGATGTAGAGATATGGGGATTCCTAAATGGTTTAACTAAAGAGTTTAACAACCTTTCCTCCACATCTCTTCATAGGTTCCAATTGACCTGCAGGGTGAAGGTGCCTCACTTTGACGTAGAGTGGGATGTGCAGGACGACACTCAGCTTCTGCTGGGCGTCTATGAGCACGGCTATGGCAACTGGGACCTGATGAAGACAGACCCTGACTTGAAACTTGCTGACAAGGTAAACATCAGACCAGATTGTAGCGTGTTTTTGCTTATAGCCGTGCACCTCTGTTAAGATCAAACCATGGGTTACATTGACGGCTGGTAACATGTGTGTTTTATATGCATAGATTCTCCCTGGTAACATGTTTGTTTTCTATGCATAGATTCTCCCTGACGACCCCAGCAAGAAACCCCAAGGGAAGCAGTTACAGGCGAGAGCAGACTACCTTCTCAAGATGCTGAAGAAGGAACTGGACAGTAAAGACGGTGTTAAAACATCGGAGGAGGTGAGCAAAGATCTGGTTGGGCCTTGTTGTGTCAGTGTTTCCAACAGAACTTTGTGAGGCTGTGGCGGGTGGACCACTTATTTATTAAATATAAATACAGTATCGTTAGTCTCTTTAATTTGGTATGAGACTATGGCTGGACAAATTAGACTATGGCAGCCCGCCACTGTCTCGTTTATGTATGGGAAACACTGTGTAGTAGAGAAGTCATACCTAATAGTGCGTATGGGCTATTGATGCATCATGAGAAAATCCATTTGACATTTGTTCATCCCTTAACATTATTTTATTTTTTTACATTTCTTTCCTTTCTCTCCTCCTCCAGACCAAAGTGAAGAAGAGGAAGCCTCGGGTGAAGAAAGAGAACAAGGCCCCCAAAGATGAGCTGGGCAATGACATCTCCTCCCCCCGCCTGTCAGACAACCCCTCAGAGGAAGGGGAGGTGAGGGTAAGTCACCTCAAAACACCCATCAGTCCCCATCTGCAATCTGCTTTTTATTTATTTAGATTTATTTATTAACATTTTTCATTTTTTCAAAAAGCAAACAGGCAACAAAGAAAATAAGACAAACCAGAACAAACAAATATGAGGTCATGGGATGATCAGTAAATCAAATGCAATCTGCCTTTTGAGTTACAGTGTACTTTTAGAGCAAGATTCCAAATCATTTCACTATATAATTTATGGCTGTATGTGACGAATAACATTTGATTTGATTTACTGCAGAGCGGAGCAAAGTCTTTAGTCGTCACCAACTGGTTTACTTATTTATATCTGTTTTTTCGTAATCAACAGGATGATGGGACAGACAAAACTCCCACTAAGAAGAGACAGAAGAAAAAGGATAACAAAGAGAACAAAGAGAAACAGGGAACTCCTAAAAAAGAAAAGGAAGGAGACAAAGACAAAAAGCGTCCCAAGCCAAAAAAAGAAAAGGTGTGTTTGCTGTCGTGATCTTTACGTATTGTGCTACAGTCATATACAATTTCACATTTACTAACCTTTCCTGTTCCTGAACAATTGGTGGGGAACTTCTTGCTTTGTCTTTGTTATTGTTAATGGACATACGTGGAAGATTGATGTAAAGATTATGTTATCAGATTGTTCCTGGATCACTGGGGTGAATAGAGTATCAGTGTGTAGGTGTTTGTGTACAACATTTTTCAAGTTGTTTTTGTTGCCTCTCAGGCTAAAGGAGCCAAAGGGAAGAAGCCCCAGGGGCCAGTGCACATTACTGCTGGGAGTGACCCTGTTCCCATCGGAGAGGAGGACGATGAGCTGGACCCGGAGACCTTCAGCGTGGTGAGTTAACTACACCCCGTCATTGGCCAAGCCAGGCACTCACTGATACTCACTCACTGGCGTTGCTTGTTCGCCGCTTCTCCGCCCGAAATCCAGGTGTAGCCTAATTGCAGTAGCTATACAGAGACACTTAGACTTAGATTAGTAATCTAAAAATTAATTAGACCCCTATACTTTCTTTTACTTATCTTTTGTTTCTTTTTATCATTACTACTCAGTCTTTTCAGTTTGTAAAGCATCTTTGAGTGTCTAGAAAAGCGCTATATAAGTCCAATGTATTATTATTATTATTATTATTATTATTATATAGTACAGAATAGGGAAAGTATTCACTTCATACATCACCAAGATGTTTCCTCCATCTCACCTGTCGAACATTATGAGTGCAGTGTTTCATCAGAGGGTAGTTAAAGCTCATTGCTCATGGTTTGCATAGCTGAGCAAGCTGTGTGTGTGTGTGTCCAGTGTAAGGAGCGCATGAGGCCGGTGAAAAAGGCCCTGAAGCAGCTGGATAAGCCTGACGAGGGCCTGTCAGTCCAGGAGCAGCTCCAACACACACGCACCTGTCTGCTGAAGATTGGAGACCGCATCACAGAGTGCCTCAAAGCCTACAGCGACCCAGAGCATGTCAAAACATGGCGTCGGTAAGTCCTCAGCATATGTTTGTGTACGCTGAAGGTTTGAATATGACAGGGTTCCCGCGCTGGTCTTAAAAAGCCTTAAAGTCTCAAATCCAGCATTCCGACCTACAAGGCCTAAAAAGGTCTTAAGTTTCAGTTATTAGGTCTAAAAGATGAGGTGCTAAGGTCTAAAAGATGAGGTGCTAGGTCTGAAAATTTAGATTGTCCTGCTATTTACGTGGAAATTAATCAATCTGGAACCAAAAAAATGCCAATTCGCTGCCCCCGAAGAAATTATTGGCGAACGAAGCTACGGCAGGATGACAAAAAACTATTAGGTCTAAAATCACATCCAAAGAGGTCTAAAAAAGGTCTAAAAAGGTCTTAAATGTGACTTGTTGAAACTTGTAGGAACCCTGTATGAGACAAATCAGTTTCGCAGAAATTTTTTAGGTCAATATATTTGTTATTTCTGCAACTAATTGCCATGGTGACCTTATGCTCTGACTCATCAACATCCTCCTTTGTTTGGCAGGAACCTCTGGATCTTTGTGTCTAAGTTTACAGAGTTCAGTGCAAGGAAGCTTCACAAGCTGTACAAGATGGCACAAAAGAAGAGGTCACAAGAGGAGGAGGTGAGCTGGTCTCTTGCTTCGAGATTGGCCTATATCGAAATATGGGCAGACGAAAGGAATTTATCTTTTTGTGCTATGCTTACCCCTTCCATTGCCCTGTGAATTTTACAGAAGGAAGATAGGAAGAAGGATGACTCCTCTAGCAGAAAAAAGTCTTTCAGACCAGAGGCCTCCGGATCCAGCCGAGATTCCCCTTCCTCCAAGTCTCACCCAGGCATGCCACACCCCTCTCAGACAAGCCCCCACGGACACCACAGAGAACCCTACAACCAGTCCAACAAAAGGCACTTTGGAAACGATGGTAAGATTCTTTCTGTACAGAAGTGCCTTGTTACCGTTGGAGATGCATCAGGTCGGAGCACATGACATACAGTTTCTCAGATGGCTTATTGTACTATACCTCTACTCACAGATCGAGGAGATTGGCAGAGAGATCGTAAATACAACTATCCTGGGAATAGCATACAGTCTTGGCAAGGCGAGCGTCATCATCCCTATGATGCTCATCGGTATAAGGAGCATCACTACGGTGATCGCCGTCCCGAAAGAGACTCCTACCGCAGCTCTGGTAGTTACCGCAGCAGCAGCTCCCCTCGGAAAAGGCCGTATGACCAGTATGACAACGACCGGGACCACAGGGGCCACCGAGCCTACTATGACAGGTGAGAAGCAAATCAAGCCAACAGAATAGTATCGATTTGTATTACTCAGTCTTGGAATTGGTGATAGATATAATAACGCTAAAGCACTACAGGGCTACTAGTAGGCTTTGTTCAACTAAATCCCTTTCTCTCCCTTTCTGTCCAGACACCCAGACCCAAAGAGAAGACGGGGAGGAGACGAGGATGAGACGAGGAGACGAGACGAGTTCCGCCATCCCCAAGACTTCAGGAGGAACCCAGAGCACAGGCCCCAAGGCGCAGCGGGGCCAGAGCGGCCAGAGCACTACCGCCCCCCTTACCCTGACAACAAACCCGCCCCCCTGCTGGACCCACGCTCCCCGCAGGCTCAGAAGTCCCCCCAGGACTCACGCTCGCCACCTGAGAGACCCGCAGAGCAGAAAGCTGGGGCGGATCCCAACTGGAACAACAAGAAGACATGAAGCCTGCCTGCACAGGCCAAGACACTGGGCTTAGTGTATTGTGTCTGGAGACACAGTGGGGAAAATAACATGCTGCTGAAGGACACTGGGCCGTCTGGAGCCGCTGCTCAGCCAGTCATACCCTCGCAGTTCAAAAGGGAGTTGACAAATATTCTAACCTGTTTACCAGCAAACTCAAACTCCCACGCCCTTCTCCCAGGTGTGACTGTGGTAATGAACTGTGTCTGTGCCCATCACAAGTGTAGCAAAGAGTTCAGCATCCTGGCGTTTATCACACTAAAAAAAACATGTATCTCTTTAGTTGAAATGACAGGTGATCTGTCAATGTTTAGACTGAGTCTGTGGAATGCCTAAAGATGGTTAGTCCCATGGACTATTCTCTGAGAATTAAGGTAACGAAGCCTGAATTGTAATGATGACTGATCTTGAAACATAAAAAGTGCCTCAAGTATTTGGCCTTTTGAATGGTAAATGTATGGGATTATTCTCAAAGGAACCACAACATTGATGTTGCTTTTTGTGTTTAGCTTTGTAAAAAGAAAAAGTCATTTGAAATATTTCTGTACAATAGAATGTGTATCATGATGTCATCCACACCTTCAAATCTGTATGAATCTTTATCCTGACCTGGTTGTGTGCAACTATCATTTGACGGTATCATTACATTAAAACAGATGCACTTTTCCCTTAATCAATATGGGATTGCATCATTCTTTCTAAATCAAAGTGCAATTGTAGGTAAGTCAAGCCAGTACCTATTCCAACAACATACTATTTAAAAGGTTTTAGTAAATGAGTATTTCTCATTAGTATTAATAATCATAGTCTGTGATTGAAGACATTCACCATTACAATCCTTGCTCTTTGTTTATAATAACCACTTACCTGCAGGTAGGTTAAGAACCTAATGAAAAGGAATACCTTTTACCCAGTATTTAATGCTTGCAACTTCCTGTGCAAAGATTCAGAACACTGACTGTTTAAGCTATCCATAATCATGTTTATTTTTAGGTGTGTTACGAATGAGCCATTTCAAATGAATTTCTGAGGGTCTCTGTCTGAATAGTACTTTTGCATCTTACATTGGACTAAGTACAACTACTGGTTCCACTTGTAAGTATTGGAAAGAAGTTTCTGAATATTCTTTCAACTTTTTTCTCTCATCTTCTATAGTTTGGTTATATGTTTGAATCACAGTGACAATTGTGTAAATGCTGTTAGATTTTGAAGGGATTTGGGTGTTTATGGATATGGTTGGTGACATGCTGTTATTGGTCAGTCTGTTTCAGTGACATGCTGTTATTGGTCAGTCTGTTTCAGTGACATGCTGTTATTGGTCAGTCTGTTTCAGTGACATGCTGTTATTGGTCAGTCTGTTTCAGTGCCATGCTGTTATTGGTCAGTCTGTTTCAGTGCCATGCTGTTATTGGTCAGTCTGTTTCAGTGCCAAACCAGAGATTGGCCCTGCTCTGGTTCCTATGGTTTCATGGTGTTACTGGTATGCTTCTCCATTTGTGCCTTATTTCTGTGTATATTTTCATACTGTAAATGGCTTCATGGACATAACTGTATGCTACTACAGAGATGTTGCAGTATTAAACAAACAGTCATGTTTTATCGAGAGTGCTCAGTCAATGGTTGAATGCTACACTTGATCATTGACCAGTGGTGGGAACAAAATTATTTTTCTGTTTGTAATTTTTGTGTTTCTGCAACTCGCCCAAAACAATCTTGGGAAAATGAGAAACGGCATTACACAGATTAATCTGTGTATAATGTCCTTTTACAATGGAAAATGTGTTACAAGACATCAACAACTTACTTCCTTACCATTACCCACTCTACAGTTCCTGGATGTGTGTTCTTGAAAACAAGCCTGAATAATTTATATTTGTGACAAAGCCACTCTTCACATGAAATGTACTGTAAATATGTTAATAGACATAAATGTATTAAACTTTCCTACATTATGAAACATGTCCATTGTTTATTCACCCACCTAATGCATTTAGAGGTCTGTCATTCAGTTTATCCACTGCGACATTAGAAAAGATCATTTCTGACATGACATGACATGCGATTGGGCCTGAACCATTGTCTGATTTGAGCATATTTAGCGGTGAATGATAATCACTAGGTTGGACATGACTACACAGCCTTTAGAAGTCATAACAACATATATGAACCTCACTATTCGCATACCACTTATAAATCATCCATAAATCCACTGATGTTGTCAAAGTTCAGCAAGCCACGTTTAAATCCATCTACTATGAGGTGATTCCTCTCATTTCACGTTGGTTACACTAGGTGGCAGTCTAGCTAAATGTATCAGAAGCTGAACCAAGAGGAGTCCTGATTTTTTTAATGCTCTTGATCCGATAGTGTTACAATGTCACAATGAGTAAGAGGTTATCACAAGAGAAAACATCCTCACTATTAACAAGACACAACTTTTATTCAATAAATAATTTACAGTATAAACAGGTGTTGTGTGGCACCGCTTTTGTCCTACATACAAACACAGTTTGATCTTTCTGTTTTTATTCCATATTTTCTACCAGTACAAGTCTGACAACCTCTATTCACAATCAAGTTCAAACCAAGTAAGAGCTAAGTGAAAAGAAAACATAAAGTGCTTCAAAATCAAAAACATGAACACCAAAAAACCAATACTTTCCTGTATTCCCTTTTTAGATATGACTGGATGTAATCCAGATTACTGTAACTACCGTACTATGGCCCAGAGCAAGCAGAATGCTCTGAACCTAATGTCATTGATAGATGAGGACTGGGCAATGATCCTTATGCTTTGGAATATGCAGTTTTGTGATGTTCACATTTTTACAAAAATCTTTTTAAATAAAAAGATCACATTCACCAAACCCTTTCTCATATACAAAACTGTAGTGATAAATTCAACACAACAGATAAAGTACAATATTTCACCAACTCAACAGCTCACAAACATATATACAATCTCACATTACACATGTAGAACCATATATCAAACTCACAATACAAATTACATCTATAAACACAAGATTCAATGTTACAATCATTTTAGTTCATTTGATAATCTTTTTGCCAGACTACAAACAAACTGCACCAGTACATGCTCCAATAGCAGTAGTTAGGCCTGCCAAATACTTCAGTGTAGGGATATATTACCTTAAATCTTTGCCCCAGAAGTAATATTTATGGTACTGAGCAGAGTCCTTATTAAGCTGTAGAAATAGATGAGTGCGAAGGGACTACTAAGATAAAAACATAAATATTCTAGCAGGATGAAATAGTTCAAATAGAAACCCTGCTAAGTAAAGGGGTTCTGCAAATTGGCTGGCAATGTTATATCCTTCCAGGTTTCTGCCTTTTCTGTTCCAGAAACAAAGAAGCATTAGAAGTACTAGTACTTTGTTAACCTAGCCTCAGCCTCCTCGCAGGCTTCCTAGTTAATTAAATTATTGTTGAGCACAAACAATGTGATGGTGAAACTACTATACGGACAAAGGGGTGCTGTCACTGTGGTAATGCCAAAGGGGAAAATACCTGAACAGAAAGTGGCAGCTTCTTTGCCATTCTGCTCTGAAGAAGTCCACAAGTTAGCACCTTCCCAGCATAATACACAATCAGAAGTCCAAATACTTAAAGTGAATCACAAAAGTCCACACAGAGAGAGAGAGAGAGAGAGAGAGAGAGAGAGAGAGAGAGAGAGAGAGAGAGAGAGAGAGAGAGAGAGAGAGAGAGAGAGAGAGAGAGAGAGTGAGAGCAAGGAGAAAATTCAGCTGTTGGGAAATTGTTGGCACCAGGGCATGTTCGTTGGCAAAAGGTTTAAGCCGTAAATTCACAGGTCTACAGACAGATGCAAGCCATACGTTCCCTACAGCATAGCCATGTCAACACCCCTTTTGTAAGCATGACCAACAGAGTAGTTTGGGTGAGTACACCTCTATCTAGCTAAATGAACAGATAGTATCTTCACCTTTACAGCCTAGATGTAGACTGGTATAAAAAACATTCACCAAGGACCTGTAGACATCCCTTTTTAGCCATGATGCAGAGTGAAAGTTGGTTGGTTGATCAGTAAACTAATACATGAGACGTACTCTGTAAACGTTATTGTTTTTTTTTCTGCATTCTGTGTGCCCTTAAGTTTGTTTTTCTTATAAGCATTAAGGGCTGTTTTTCTTATAAGCATTTACATTCTTAAATGCAGAAATACATTTATCATAATAAGCACTTTCTATGATTAAAATACCACTATTTGGAGTGGAGTGGGACTCTTTTTTGACACTATGATTGACAGATGAAAGGAGTGAAATATTAGTTTTAGCTTTTTTTTCTTTTTTTTATATCTGCCAGTTCACTTAAGAGCAACCACTTGGCAGGCAGAGGGTGTTCCAACTGACCCTAGACCACCATGTCGGTTCTGTATTGGAACCTTGGGTGCAATATAAAGACATTAGGAAATATTTCTCCTAAGGAAAGTTTCTTGCACTTCTGAGGAAAACACACACATAGACACACACACAACTAAGCATATTCTGGCACACACAATTAAACACAGAGGTGGACATACGCAAGTGCGCGCGCACACATGCACACGCGCACACGTGCACACGTGCGCACACAGGCACACGCGCACACACACACACACACACGCACACACACACACACACACACACACACACGTCTTACAAAGGTCCTGACAATGTGACCTATTAATCTCCACAGCAGACAACTAGACTCGCTGCTCTGACATCCTTTTGGCCGAGTGCTTCCTCCAAAAAGGCTTTCCCAAAGCTGGAAGCTCATCAAACAGGGAGCTCCTTCTAGCCAGAGGTTAACAAAAGCCTCTGTCATGTCCACTAGCCCAGCCCCATGAGCCACAGAGAGCTACACTGGCTTGGCACCAATGAGAGGAGGAGATCAGCAAACTCTTCTTTCTACAAGAGATCATCTCGTCCTGCTTCCCATAGGCATGCAGCCCCAGTGGGAATGTGGGATTTAATCCCAGCTGGATATCCAAGGCTCTGGGGCTGCTGGGCTCTCTCACCACTGTTCTCTTCATCAAAGGGACCAGTCCTTAAACCAGCTGAATACACGCAATGATAGGTGGGAGCACGGAGAGAGCTCACCTCTTCACTAAATGGAATTCAACACATGAAGACAACACAAAAATGAGACCATGTGCTGGGATGAGTTTGATTGCACATGGGGTACTCTGTCCCTTCAGAGGCATAGACCAGGCAGAGCCCTGCTGGCTAGCCGGGTCACCACCTCCCCGAGGACAGCAGTGGAGTGAGCAGACTTGACGTACGACACAGCGAGAGCACTGTTTCACACCCACTGACAGCTATCATTATGATTACGAAGTTGGCAGCGGACTATAGATGAACAAAGCAACACTCGATCCACAATAAGACGGCGAGACAGTTGACGAGGGCTAACGAGAACAAATCGGGCCCCCGTGGCGCCGAGTTGCCAAACGCATCCCTTTCGAAAATGTGATATTTGTCCTTGTTCGAATGGAGCATTTTCACGTCCTCGAAGGCGTAGAAGGCAGCCATGGTGAAATTGATGTCCCCAGAGGATAGCAGGTCAAACACGCAGGAATGGAAGTAAAGGTCCTCTACCGGGAGACGCTCTTTGCATTTGGCCATGGCGGACTGGTAGGTAAAGCCGTAGGCCGTGGTGACCGTCCTGCCCCTGACTGGGGTGTGGCCCTCAGCTGCACGGGCCCGGAAGGTTCTGAAGTCGATGCGCTGGTTGGCGGGGCAGCCGTGCAGGCAGAGATACAGGTCCTGGTTGTCACGGTCTTCCACAGAGTTTACAACTTCCTCTGGCATCCGCACAGCAAAGGTCAGGTAGCGGCCCACCTGCCGGACCACTATGGTCGTGCCGATGTAGCGCGCCTGGATCTCTACATGCTGCCCTGCCACCTTCTCCACGATGCGCAACGTGTTGGCCCCGTGGCGATCCCCGCCGTTCTTTGAGCCATCAGCAAACGCCGCGGGCAGCTCGTCTGTCTCTGCGTGATACATCTTCTGGTCCACACACTCCTGGAAGTTCTTGAAGATGATTGTCAGCTTTACAGGGGGGGGGGGAGAGAGAGAGACGATTAAAAGAGATGATGAAGATAAGCAGTCAGCAACAGGACATGTCTCAAGTATATTAATACAATTTCAATATATAATGGTTATAGCCTGAAAACAGAAGGTAGGCATGAAAGTGCAAATGAATGAAGTCACTGAACATAAACCGGGAACAAATGAAGCATGCAAAATAAGACAAAATATGTTATCTTAAATATCAGCAGTATGGAACCTCTACTGTGGACCAAGGATGGTGGTAGTCCTACACACATGACTGAGGGTAGTCTTTGTGCTTTGGCATTAAGAACGCCACTAGTTTGTGTAATGTAGACCCATCTACCCCACCACGCCACTAAAGTGTCACATTTCAGCTATGCTCAACATGGGGGAGGCCAAAGTAAACGCCCTCAGAAAACACGGGTCTAGGCCATGTTAAATCAGGCTTCAGTTTGCAGACACAAAGACGATCCATTCATAGTGCTGAAAAACCTGCCTGTGAACCCCAGAACTGTGCTCCGGGGAGTGGCATTGGGCCAGGAGGGGAGAGCGTGCTCTGTGGCTAATTAACTAAGGCTGGTCACTTCTCCGCTTGCATGGTTTCATTAGGACGCCAGTGAGCCGTTGTCACAGCGGTGACCCCGGGACAACCGAGGGGCTGTGATCTCAGAACAGAGTGGACAGAGTGCAGGGGGAGGGGGAGGGGGAACACCAAAAATGGAGCACCAAAAATGCCCTCTTATTACTCAAATCATCTGCCTGCCATCCCAGCCCACTCCCCAATATTCAACAGTCTTGTGTTTGACTCAACACCGTTCCCGTCCCACAGAAGACCCCCCCCCCGTTGTTCAGAAGACAACTTTTGAAGTCCATTTCCATGACATTTTTGGAGTTCATTGTTGAGGCTTGAAATTCTCCAGTGAATGTAAAAATGATGCAGAAGGAAACAAACAAACGTCTCATCAACCTATCCCCAGGCAGATCTATGTACTGCAGTAGGAGCCCATAGAAAGTGGCGCTGCAGCAATGCCGATCACCAACCAGGGCAGTTTTGTTTGTACAGGTGGTATAGGCTGCTGCCTTGTTTTCCCTTTGTCCAGACTGAATAACTTAAAAAGCTGTCTCATTTGCTTCCAAGTAGAGCTGTGTAAAAAAGAAACATGACCTTAAAAAAACCTGAATGCTAAATAGTACATCATTAGTAGATCTTGATGATGGAAAATTGGTCTCTCTCTTTATGTGATTGAGGACAAAGTCCTCTTGTAATTCTCTGTATACCCTGCAACCATGATACTCTGCAAGGAGGTCTATGGCCACATAGCCCTGACTGCCAAAACGTAACCAAATGGACTAGACAGAATATAAGCGAATTTGCAGACTACAAATGCTCCTGCTTCTTTGTTTCACCTTAAGTTCTACTGAAAGCCATTTCAGGGGCAGTCCTCCAGGCTGTCCAATGTACCGTGAAACAAAACAATGATAATTTATGAGGTATGAGGGCCAACTAATGTGGAGAAAATATCTGCAGTTTCCTGCATGGCTTGAGCACTTAGTTAAAACAACAGTTTCTAACTCAGATACACACAATGGTATGGAATGGACGGCTACACATAAAGTGGGCCTAACATTAGTCTTGGCTGTCCTCAAAATAAAACTAAATAAAAAAAGAAATGAGAGGACTGGAGCCGCCTGGTAATGTTTGATGTTATACTGCTGTTATAATACTGGCATATCATTTGTAAAGCTTATCAAGATCTCAACAATTGTTCTGTGTATTGCCTCTTCAACTGCTATGGCACCGGTCCAAACATTAACCAGAGTCGGCTCTTACTAGTCTGACCACAAGAATAAGGAACAGGCAGTGTAACATATGAAATGACAGAAATATCTTAATGTAAGAGCATTAAGAACATTAATCACCGGTTTAACTTTAGTCCAATCGTATTCAGTTCACTTATAATCTAAACAACCAGCCAATATATTTTCCTATTCTCTGAGGAAAAAAAAGGTTAAATGAAAAGCGAGTAGACACTTTGGTCAGAGGGAACATACAAGCATACCCCTATATTCTATTTGTCACAATAGAACCTTTATGAACCCATATTGCTTCAAGAGAGAAGGTTTGTATTTAAACAAATCATCCACAATCTAAAGCTTTACCACTGACTTGAAATGACTCAATGAAATCTAGAATATGAAATATATCCATAGTCTAAGATAACAGCTCTTGACACCCGATTTACGAGAAGTTATGATCAAATAACATACTTTAGTAAATATCTCAAAGTCAGTGCAATAAAATTATGAATATGACTCAATAGAGAGATGTATAGAGGCCCTTCTCACCTTGGTGGTGGCTGTAGCAGAGGAGCCAGGCACGACAGGGGTGTTGGTCACCTGGACAGACAGGTATTTGTTGTGTATGAGAGGCCAGGCTCCCTCCACTTTGCAGGTCTGAAAGTCATCACTGAAGGTACGGAGGTGCGGGTCTCCAAAGAAGCCACAGTGAGTGTAGTTGGGTGGAGATGCGTGACGGGGAAGGCTGCGCTCATAGTGGCACACCTCTGGGCCATCAGAGCGCTCCTGGCTGTCGGGCTGGAGCTGTGGCGGCGGCGGGGGGGGTGGCGTGCGGTCCCGGGGTGTGGTTGTAGGCCCTTCCTTGGAGCAGTTGTGTTGGCTCATGAGGTCCTCTATGCCATGTTGGGCTGAGTGGTAGGCCAGGTCGCCCCTGCAGGTGCGTGCAGTCCTGCGTACACAGTTGTTGTATGCTCGCAGTGCTGTACAGAACTCCTCCTCTGGGCCAGAGCTTGAGGTGGAGGCCCAAAACTCAGAGTTACACTTGAGGATCTTGCACTGCAGACTCACTGTGGAGAAGAGACCACATTAGAATAACAGGCAAAATGGTGTCTAAACTAATCATATCTGTCCTTCTACAGTATATTGGGGTATAAGCGTCTACTAAGCAGTAGAGACTTGTTTTTGTTAAAAAAAAACAAAATAATAACCTATGCAAGAAAAAATACAGTGTTTTGAGATTCCTACATAATACATAATCCAGAAATGTTAAGTCTTGCAGCATTGTTTTAGTGCCTTGAGACAAATTGAGCATTTATTTCCATTAAATAACTGAGTTCAACAGCAACCAAAGCAACCAAAATTCCACCAAGAATGTGGTTCCAAGAGGTTGCAGTACGCCAACTCCATCATGTGTATGCACACTTCATTAAAATCTATTCTGCTCTGAGATTTCATGACACTGGATGAATACAGCCTCAGTTTTACAGAGCACATGGAACACATACGGGAGATTTACTGTACACAAAGGATTCAGTGAACCGGCATAAGTTCACACAACCAAATATGGCCATATGTTTTTCTAATGCCTATGTAGTAACATGGTAATAACCAAATCATTTAGTAAATGTTTTTAACTTCACAGTCAGTGGTGGAGTGTTTTTAGTTTGCGTGAAACTAAAAGTGAAATCAGGACATAGGCCTAATTATGGTTAACACCAATATAAGCATGAGAAGAAGCTAATGAGAGGGGTCAATGACATAGATTCAAACCTAATGTTTACCTAATGTTTGTATTTATACCCTCCTGTTTCATAGCTAAATAGCCAGAGAGGACACTTAAAAAGCACACCAGGGGTGTCAGAGACCTCCCCTTTAAATCATTCCTGAAAGAATCCAGCTCTTGTTGAGGGGGGTCAAAGTTTGTATGAGCGAATATAGGAGGGGGTAGTCTTACGGTCCTGAATGAAGACAATGTAATTTGCCATTGAGAAGAGACCAGCAGTCATAAATTAGCCCTGTGTAAAGGGATTAGGTTGAGTTTCATCAGCAGTGGGTTTGTGGTGGGGGGGAGCTTGCAGCCCTGACGGCTCCCTTAAAAGGAACAGGATCTCCAGAAAGAGACTGGCTTCAGGACCAGAGGGCGGAACAGAAGAGAGGTCTCACCATTCCACAGGTCAAACTGGATATAAGATATCCACCTGTTCAATGCACAAGGCTGTAATCAAAGAGTAACGTAATTTCCAATAGGCATTCCCCAGGACTTAAATTACATGACCTGAAATAAAAGTTGCTCTCTGGTGGGATGGCATGGGGGGTATAGGAAACAATAAATGTGGGCCTAATTCAGAGCAAATACTAGTTGAACCCTTAACCTTAACCGCCTTTCATACACTGTGCCTCCATATGTTAATGGCAATTCTTCTTTAATTGATCTCTTTCTTAACATCATGCCACTGACACATTTAATTTGCATGATAGTCATGTGTTTTGCTGTTCAGAATGTAGGTTAATAGCTGAAGCAGATGTTAAGGAATAACCTGAAAGGATTTAATTGAAATGGATAACACATAAATCCACGTAACACCACAACAAGCTACATTCAACATTGCATTGCATATGGCTTGGATACCTTTTGCAGAGCATCATGCAAGTGAAAAGCTCCCCCAAACATTTTATTGACTTCAAGTCAACAATTTGAAGTCACACTTTCAGTTGAATAATTGCCTACTGATGACTACCATAACCATTCCTTCCAACCCCCACACACTACTCCCGCCTACCAGCAACAAAAGGTATTTAACACCCATCTGATATGGCAGTAAACTAATCTTAATCTTGAATAAACGTCAACAACTATGCATTATCACTTCTTGTTGGGCGGTAAGTGGATTGAAAGAGAAACCGATGAGGGTCAGCAAATGTGCAAATTGAGTTAGTATGAGTTGGTCCTTGAGATATGTCTGAATATATCTATAAGCTATATCAATAAAGGGGGAGAATTTACCAGACGATTGTCAACAATGTTATCTTAACTTGATGCTGGGTCGAATGCATGGTTAGATTGTTGTTCATTGTTCTTTCAACATGTTTAGATGTGAAGACTACAATTACACTATATGCATCTTTCATGGCATTACATGTTTATGTCCGACATAACACGGGTAGATTCACGAAAAAAAAAAGTAAACAAGTTGGCCTTAAGTAGGAGAAACTTGAGAGAAGGTGAATTAATCCGCGCGTCGACAATGCCCACCCTCCCCCAAACACAACACGACCACGGGGCTCAGAGCCCAACATGAGCCGAGCTGAGTAGTAGAATGGTTGAATGGAGGAGAGGAAAACCACTCAGATGTTATGCTATAGCCTATTAAATCAACAGTAATGACGAAGTAAAAAGAATAAGCCCCTACAAAGCAGCAGTTTGCACGATACCAAAACCCTAAAGTGTGTTTTCACCGAAACACCATTCCACAGGTCTATCTGGGACACTTCAGATGGAATTCTCGAATGTTTCACATACTTTCACAGACTTCATGTTTCTGTCTTGCTCAAAAAAATCGATATATAAGAATAAAACCATGAGCGGATTTATGTAGAACCTTGCAAAAAGCCTGCAGTCAAAACCAACAATATATCGTGAGTTTAGAATTATAAGGTTCTATCTCCGTTTAGGGGCGTTCAGAGATATTGAGCGTCAACGTTTTTACATTCCATTATGTTTTGTGAGATGGAACCTTTGTATTTTATGAATTACTAACTCAAAAATGTCAACATTTTAAAAAATAACACCACACAGGCATTAATAAACACCGAATGGATCAGATTATGTAAAAAAAAACTCGATTTTGACAAAAATGGAGATAGAACCTTATAATTCTAACGTCACGATATAGATGAGAACTTCTTGCAGCTGTACTGGATGGTAAACATGGCATTTAGTAACAATGTGTCAAGTAAATGAACTAGTTCAGACCAATCCTGCTGCATTGCCATCAGTGTGGAACAGTCAGTCGAGTGTAAACACAAGGTTGTGAATAACAATCATGATATGGATTCCCGAATAAATAAATAAATCTTACCAGAGGGAAAGAGGGAAAGAAACACAACGAGGAGCTTGCCGACTTCCAGCGCCGAAGGTCCTGCTCCTTTCCCCATAACCATCCATCCAGCTCGGGGTCGCGCTTCTCTCCTCTCCCTGGTCAAATCAAGGCGTAGGAGAGATAAAAATTTGCAGATTATCTTGAATCATTACTCCTTGTTTCAACTACGCGAAATATAAAAATCTACGGTCTGGTCTGGAGCTCGGAATGTAGTCATGTCCTAAAAAAAAAGGAGGCTTGTTTCGAAGTCCCGAGGTTACTTCGGCTTTCCTACTTAGGCACTTGGAATTCCTCAGCAAACAGTGAAAAGTGGCAATCGATCTTCCATGTAGGGAGTGTCGGGGAGAAGGTGCAGTGGGGGGGCCGAAGGCTGGGACGGCGTCTCCTCATTGGTCCAGTCAGCCGTGTACGGCTGACTGGACCAATGAGGAGACGCCGTCCCAGCCTTCGGCCCCTTCCCAGTTTCAAATTACACCTCAATGTGCAGACTTGTTCATCGTAGAAGTCACGTTGAGCGACATTATAATAACCTAAAACTGTTTTACTGCAACATTATGGGACGACTAAACATTACTGCGCAAAAGATAGCCTTCAATGTCTCGAGAACAAGAATAGGCCTATGATATGTAGGCGTGTAAATAGTGTATAACATTTGTCTTGTGTCAACAACACACTGTCTCCCTCGAGTTTGTATCTGCTTATTAGGAAATAGGCTACCTGTATAACAGCTATACATACCCATGACTCAATGGCTGATATCTGATTATGTTAATATGGTGACGATTGTTCTATAGCCTTTATTTGCCAATATTTCAACTGACTCGCATGGATGAATGGTAGGCCTAGCCTCTAATCTCAGGATTAATATGAGATGATAGCATAATGTGCATGACATTAGTTTCATGGAAGGGTAGACTGATTTCTAATCCATTCTCCAGACAAATGGTTAATACATAGTCATAAGACACTCATATCAACAGAGAACGAATGTGTTTTTAGTGTGTAAAATAAACCCTGTCTTATATATTTCAGTGGTTTAATGCTCTCTGAATGACATTTTCATGACACACTGGTAGATATCAGATTATCCAAATACCAAAACAATTTATTGTTGTTTGAATTGGCAAAAACATTAAGTTGGCTACTTATTTCAGTAACATGAGACCTCTTCAGAAAATTGTGACAGCAAGAGAACCTATTGAGACATTTATCTCTAAGGGTCTTTAAGGCTATATTTCGGACCAGAATATTGTTAAGACCATTCAATACCAGGATCCTGAATTAAATATATTGTGTGTTTAATTTGCTGTTGTAGCCTATAGCCTATAGGCTACTAATTGCAGTCTGACTAATTTCTACAAATCTTCAGAATCAGCCACCTGTTGAATCACTTACAACACCAATTACGTTCTAGATGCTGCCCTGATACACTGAAGAAAGTTGGGTTAAGAGGGTGCCATTCATAATCATTTGACTTAATCTAGCTATGCTTTCTGTATGTAAAAAATGTTGATCTCTGGGTCAAATACTGTAAAATGTAAAATACTTTAAAATAGCCTATCTGAACTGCACTTGATTTAGTTCGCACCAATGGAATAGTCCCAAAATGGCAAACTCAAATAAGACTAATTTAGAGTATTTGACCGAGGTTTTGATAGATCACACTGTTTGTCCGGCAATAAAGGTGGCTGTCAGATTTATACCATCTAGGCTACGTAATGGATTTGATGCATCACTGCACCTCAATGAGACCCGATAACAAACCACGCCTTGACACATGTAGGCATTTTCATAGTCGCCCACATGACATGAAAATATACTTTATATGTATAGCGTACATGTGCGTTCCCACTGCCAACCGTTTTCATATTTTGGGGAGATAGCTCATCAGACCATTTTTACGCCGGTCATCGGATTTTTTCCGCTTTTCCAACAGATGGCGCTTCTATCAACTCTGAAACCTCACATCATGACAAACGCACATGGCATTAGAATGGTTCTAGGGACAAGTTGATCATTAGATATGCAAGTTGTGCACTGACCTATTCATTGCCTCTGTTGAAATTACAGTGTTACAACAGTCGACCATCAATATTGGGTCCTCCTAATTCCCCATGTCCTTTACCTCACAGTAATGCTGTAGCCTGTCTTTCAATACATATAATAATGTATGTATTCATTGGCTATAGGCCTACTAATATGTCTTTCTGTTTAAAGTTGCTATTGAGTGTTAGACCTTATTAGAGTAATTTGCATGATGAGGATTTGGTTTGAAAGAAGCAAATGGATGAAAGAGTATAAGCCTAGAAAATTATATTGTAAGTCATTAAGCTATTCTAGGCATGGCCAGATGGGCTAATCAACATGTAAATGAAATGACCAAATGTTTATCCAAAGTATTGCTGTGACGCCATATCAAATTAATACAACATTAAATAACATATGTTAATCAAAAGAGGCTAAAATATATTTTCAGTCTAGACTTCCTCTGCAAATGTCATATTGTAAGCAATTGGTTGTTGCTGTAACAAAAATGTACTTGTACCACAACAAAATAAATCATTTTTTACATATTTTTTATTTTTTTACTAATTGTCTATTGCCCATACACTTAATTAGGGGAGAGGAGGGCAATCGACACAACATGAATTACCAAAAGCAAAAGGCTTGATAATATAATGCCACTGACAAAACATGAAAGGCTAAAGCTACTTTCAAAAAAGCTACATTTAAAAATATATATATAAATAACGAGATCTAAGCCCTCACTATAATTGTCCACCTTATCATATCAAGAACAGCACCAACCTTCGCGGCTGCATGGGGCTCTCCGACGTGGCTCCAGTCGAGCTGCGGAACCGGAGGAAAGCGCAAGGACCAGGGGCAGACGACGTCCTCCCAAATCTTGCCAAAAGACGTGTAGTGTGGTACAATAATCCAAATGTAAACGCAAACACTGTTGTTTAACTTGGTGGCAAATGCGTCCTTCCATGCATGGTTTCCTTCGATGGTGTCTCAGATAAGGAGTGAGAAATGAAAGTAACACGATAATTCGCTGATAGTAGTTGAGATGGTGTAGTAGGCTACCTGGTCTCATCAACGCACTGAACCCCCGCCACTGCCACTTTCCTTTGCTTTATTCAGTTACCTATAAGACTGTATTCATTCGAAATAAATGACCATATCAAGAAAAATAGGAATACATTGTAACTCCAACTGTTCTCATCCTTGCGTTTGTATTCCTGCACTAATGCTGGTTTTAGTTGACGGTGGGAGGAAGAGCCCTCAGGGCACCGCTGCTGCTCTGCATGGACTGCTGATAGAGCTGGCCCCTTTCCTCGCCTCTGTGTTGTGAGATGGCTAGTTAGAAAGTGTGAGAGAGACAATGATCGGCTCTGCATGACGCCGCTGGGACCCCTCTTCAATCCCACACGCCGTTTCAGACAATCGGGGGAATGTATGGGGTGGAAATGACAATCCAAATATTATTCACAGCTGCTGCCTGCAACTAATTTTAATAAACTACTTTATAAAAAAAGATGAATGCTCCTCCTCCACAATTTGTTCCTCCCATTTGGCTGCTCGAGTACTACTGTATAATTATGTTATTATATTATCATTATAGTGGTGAAGATACTATTGCAGTTGGCTTACAGTTCTTTAATCAAAGCCTACATTAACAGTAACTCTGTCTTAAGCTTGGATTGAAAGAGAGACTGCAATGACCTGAAATGTCATCATGGAGATGCATATGGTGATTAGCAAATTAGTTTGGAATAAATAGCCAATATTAGATAAGGAAGTCAAACATGTATACAAGATTCAAATACAGAGGGGGACACCAAATGGAACCATTGGGCTGCACCTGTGTTTTAGGATCAAACTCAAGGAAACTACCACCCCCTGCTAGCGAGCCATTACAAGGACAGCCCCCATCCCTCTGAAGAGAAATGGCTCACTGCCTCAGCCTTCAGCTCTGACCAGGAAAATCCATCAAACAAGTGATTGCAGTCAAACCACTGTATTTAACTGAGTCAGGGGGTGTTGGGGATGTTTGTCCTTTCCACTCGCCTCTTCCAGTTCAACTGGACAGCACACAATGCAGCAGTCTGGCAGCAGAAACAGTGATGTTTCTGGGAACAGTACTGGGCATAAATCACTATGTCTGTTACAGGAACTATAATCTTCATGTGGTTTTATAGACACATTTTGAGCATGTTAGACTAGGATTATGCATTGCTTCTAGACAGACAGACAGGCCACCATAGATATCACAGTCTTTATTTGTCTATGACATTCATCAATCCGAACCTTACCTATACTGGGAACATAGCAACACACAGTGATTTGCAGTTACACCTAAGGTCCGCCTTTCACTAATGGCCATTGAGGAGCAGCATTTTTACATTGATATAGCAGCTCACACATGAAAGGCTGCCACCCCAGTGTGAAGAGAATGGCTTTAGAAGTGCCGGATGTTGGCCCCCTGTCTCAAACGCAGCTGGTGGAGGGGCTGCCTTGCTGCAGCAGTGTGGTCAGTTAACAGAAGTCAGTTGACACCAGTATGGCATTTTGAACTGTTGAATAATTTACTTATAATAATAGATAGACACACTGTTTGTTGATGATATAAAGATGTCAATCTTGTTGCATTTCAACAGCCGTTGTTGTAGTACTAATCAGGTACAATCAGCCATGTAACTATTATCTATTACCAATGAGAGAAAGGATCAGTTAAGTTGAGCCTTTGGCTCCCTGTGAGTTCCTTTAATTGTCCTTTACCACTGAACTCTGACAGGAGGAATGTCATAGAGCAGGCCCACATAGAGCTCCAGCTAGTGAAATAGAAACTGAGGGTGAAAATGTGATTTTCTGAGGCTGAAACGGCTATGGATCAGAATATTCCTATTATTATTATTATTATGATTATTATTATTAATAATAATAATCATAATAATTACAAGAGATGCTGAGTTTCTGATACAGGCAAAACCATTTACTTTCCAATTTGTCAATGTAAAACAGGGTAAGGAAGCAAGTGGTTGTATACTTTCTAGTAGACGTCCTCTAATGTTTATTCAATTAATCTATGACCCTGTGAGACCATGATAAACAAGCCATGTTCTATCTTTTCCTATGACTAATATCCCTGATAAGAGTGTATGTGGCTGATTATCCCTGATAATAGAGTGTATTTAATGGTGTTTCCTATACATCCTCCTTCTAATGGCTAATTGCAATTCCTAAAAAATATCCCTCAAATGTCCATGAAGAAAATGCACGAGTTGTGTTTTGTTGCATTTCTAACTCAGACAACATAACAGCACAAAAGGATGAATGGGTTACAACATAATCATATACTAATCATAGATGTTGTTACAGCTCTGTAAATCATATCTTTAAGAAAACATTTGTTCATGAATGTCACCTTGGCTGTAGCTGATAATCATTAATGCAGAATAAACTAGGGTCATAAAATGGACAATGAGAGATAAATTAATACTGGTGACAGTTTAAAAAACCAGGATAATTAATTCAGTGCCATTATTAAGTGAATGTTTCCTCTTCCCATTATGAGTGAAAAAGGATGTATGAGCCATAAGAGAGCACTACAGGAAAGAGTAACCACCTTCCTATCAGCCAAAGGACAGCTGCGAGGACAGGGTATATCTGAGTTTGTTTTGAAAGTTGAAAGTGACAAGTGACTGAGAACATATTGTAGAATATAAATGTCTCCCTGAATGAGGAGTTACAGTATTTTTCACTAGACTTAATAAGAAATAATTGTGTATGACAATAAACCAGGCCCTTTAAAGGCAATACTAATTTAATCTGCTGATCATTACCTCTCATAAAACCAAACCTATGATGACAGCCTCTGTTTGGATACAGGTCTGTTTACATTCTCAACCCTAGCTCTGTTTTTGCTTGGGGGACATTCCAGGTTGTGATTTGTGTGCATGGGAAAGCAAATCCATGCAGAACAGTAACAGTATTAATTTCACCAATTACAATTAATGCAATACAAACTCCCACATATCTAGCACGATGTCATTGTGCTAAGGCTTGTACTCACCTGTTTTATAACCTGTCATGACAATTAGGTGCCAATAGTGAATCAGGGAGTTGTCACAATATCTGCTAAATGCCACAACATTTTGCAGACATGCAGCAGACGAATTTGTCAGGACTGTCTGAGAAGCACACCACCTCCTGTGATTGCTGTGCCAACTGAAATAAATGTTCATTTATCTCTCTTTCACACAGCATGTAATGAGATAATCCCTTCTCCTGTGGATTTCATGGAAAATTCATAAATTTAATCCACAGCATCTGTTGACAGGTGATGGCAATTATTTAGGTTTATTCTGTTCACAAATGAGGCACAACAATAAAATGGTGCTCTACACCTATGAATAAACCTGATGATGTTTCACCTTCACACACCATAACCATAACACATCTACCACAGGGCCGTCCAGGCCCTGAACACAGCAAAGACCTAAGTTCGGGGCCCTGGACAGTCTGGACGGATTGTATGGCAGCTGCTGGACTGAAAAAATCAGGTGTAGTGCTGAGGCACAAACATGTACATTTCAAGCCTGCAAACTGTGACACTTTAAATAACGTGAAAAAATACTATTGTGCAATATGACAACCCTAGTTGACTATCTGTGCAGTATAGTACAGTGGATTGTGTACATAGCCTCTATTTATGTAAACCAGCTCCTTACCTTCTTGTGATTTTTTTCTTTTTCTAAAAGTGTTTTTTTTCCCCTTTCCTAACACCAGGGGAGCCACCCCTCCTAAATTTCGTTGTTTGGTACCTGTACTGTAGCAATGACAATAAAGTCCATTCATTCATTCACATGAATTGATATATAATGTCTCTATTATTATTATTATTATTATTATTATTATTATTATCTAATGTTCTATCAATACTGGGGAAAATAGAAAATGTAGTCATTCATTCAGTTGACAGATGAAACATTGCACCAGCACCAGGCGCTGGTTTCACTGGTCAACTTTTCCCAAAGCTGACATCTGAGCTAACATCTCTATCATGGTGTCAGGACAGGGACATACTGTAGAGGTGATGGAGGCAGCTTTCCAAATGCAGCATTCACCAACAGGATTTGTACAAAGAGGCCATTGCCATAAGAGTTAGTGAGGCACCATCTGTTTTGTGCTTTAGCCATCAACACTGACAATGCTTTGCAGTGTACCTATTTGTCTTTTTGTCCATGAGTCAAACTCATAATGCCTAATGTTATGAGTCAAACAAGAAATCAGAAATGTTACCAGTCAGAATTGACAGAAGTGGTAATACAGGCATGACTGTTAGACAGGGATGAAATGCTTGCATACTGAAAACAAACTTGCTTTGCGGAAGTAGATGTGAATAGGCTGATGTGGGAGGAGGTGTGCATATTCCACCAAGCTGAATACCAAGCGGAATATAATTTAATTGCAAGGTTGACCCGGACCCCTTTACAGTGTGTAAATACATAATGATATGGTGTGCAAAGATTGAATTAATGCATGATTAGATATACATTATGTATTAGAGGTACAGGTCTACGATCAATGTCTTCACAGCTGATGTAGAAACACAAATACGATTGGACTCAAAGATATCAAGCATATATACATGAATGACATCTAAAATGAGGGGTGGGTGTCTAGCATAATTGTCATTCATGATGTGGTGTGAGAGCGAATTCAAAAGATCCATTTGCTGGTGATATGTAGAGTTCAGACACTACATGGAATTGCTCAGATGTAGTCAGTAACAATGTGAATGCAGGAAGGTTGTACATTGGCAGATACTATACACACAGAGGAATGGGCTAGAATGCTTAAACCCTCATTATTGAAAACCTTTTCTCAGTCAAAGCGGGAAGGTGAATCTTTTTTCAAAAGCCCAGCGCCTGATCCTGTGAGAATTATGCACACTGTTTAATTCTAGTCATGCTCCAAACTGGAGCGGATGTGTATAGACTGCAAGTATAATTAGCCCCCAAATAGAGATGATCAGACTGAGATTACACGTCAAGTTAAATGACCATGAGGAACAAATGTATAGTCATTGCAGTGAACAGAATGGCCATTGAAATAATCTGATAAGATTTGTTAAAACATTGCACTATAGCAAGTGTATATAGGGAACAACACACCAGCTCTGCAACCATTTGCATGTGCATGAGGGCAGAAGCTGATATTTCAAAAGATGTAGAAAAGTTCATGTGTAGATGGGCTCCCACCTGGCATACATTTTGGAATGGCTCTTAGATGCTGTCTGAGTCAATACTGTGGATACACCAAGTTCTGCCCATTTACAAAACAAATACATTTGTGAACTCTTTTGGTTATATAATAATAATAATAACAATGGGCAATGGGGCGTGTTCCTACAGATATGCCCCCATAACCATAAATGAGGTGAGATTGACAGACACAGGGTAGACCTACAGACAGGTTGTAGATTGACAGATAGGGGGTAGACCTACAGACAGAGGGGTAGACCACTCACCTAATATGGGCCAAGTTGAACTCATGATAGTATATAAGCTATGATATTATGAAGTACCCTAGGACCACGGGCCTGTAAGGTCACCTAATTATGGTGTGATATACATAGGCTACTATGCTATGATGACAATATACACTAAGCATAAATACGAAAATGCATTGTGGATTAACCTTCCCCAGTTAATGACCATGTTGTATAGTTTATGTCAAGCATTTCACTACATATAATGTGCTTACACTATATTCTGCAAGCCTAGCATAGTATGCCACCCCCATCTGACTGAATCAGGTAAAGCGGTCATGAGAAGATGAGTTTTAAAGTGTTATATTAGCATTAGCCTTAGCCTTTAGCCAAAATGGTCAAATTTCAAAGGCCTGTTTTTTGAGATATCTAGAAATGCTTCAACATGGTAACACCTTGTAGATCCAAGATGCATTGTTAATCAGACATGGGAGGTATATGTTTTCAATATATTTATAGAGTATGTTAAGTGATATGAACCAGAGTAAAGTTGTCTGTGTAGGCTATTTGTGAAGGATATATAATGTTAAGCTGAATGGAATCAATATATACAGCATAGAGGCAATGACAAGGTTAGTGAGAGAAGAAAAGAGGAGAAAGCAGTGGGGAAAATGCATGTGGATGAATCCAACTGCATAAAGATGCGCGTCTTTGTTCTCGTCACTTTTCCGAAGATGCATTGGAGTCATTTAACACTAGAACAGCCGTGCCTTTTTTACCTACTAGTAGAGCTGCCTTAGTCAAATAGACCCCCTTTTTAGAATGTAAATCTGCTATTTACACACAGAGATACTAGCGTATCCTGATGTGATTTTGAAAATGTAAGGATACTGGGTGGTAGAACCCACATATCTAGGAAAAGTCATGAAAGGAGGGCCCTGAAATTTGATCGAGTGCAAAGATAGATTTTTTTTTTACTCACAGGGGTCACCATGACCCCTCACGGCTCTTCTAGTGTTAATCGACCACCGCTAAATGAAAGAGCTCACAGGTAAGAAGACTACACTTTATCATAAAACGATAGTTTGATAACGTCAACTTGCTTTGAACAGTTGTGGACAGAAATCTGTGCTCTTTACAACAAGTTTGTTTACACTCTCCATCTCGGTTGGCATTGGTTGACAGTTGCTGCACAGACACCAGCGATTATGTCCCACTCGCGCCTCCTCACCTCTCGGATCATCTTCATTTTGATCGACATTTTGTGTAATGTCTTCTCTGCTGTCCTCCTCTCTGCGCTCGGGTTCAAATTGAAAAGGTTGGACAGAAAATATAGCTAGCTAATTGCGACATGTGACCTCTGTCCCCTCGTATTAATAAAAGATGGAGGAGGGGAGGAGGGTGGGCACGTGTTGTGCCCACGTCAAATGAAGCGTCATTACGTCACAGTCACAGACGTGTCGAACATTTCAAAAATGTAAAACATTGAAAATGTCAAAAATGTTTTTTTTAGATATCTTCAAATGCTTCAACATAGTAACACATTGTAGTGCCCTCTATCAGCCTGTCGACTGCCATAAATATTGACGCAGCAGGGCAAATTCTCTGAGCACTTGAAAATTCTGGGCCAATTTTTTTTCTTTTCATATCATTTTCTCAGATATCTTTAAATGGATCTCTTATCCTTTGACACCCTAGAGAAAGACGTGCACCACGGCATGTTCATATACAATTTCTGACCAATCTGACTGTGTTGATTTTAAGTGAATTCTTATTTCCACCTGCAGAAAAATCCATCATGGCAGACTTAAGGGGTTCTTGAGGCAAATTTGTTCCCCATGAGGAAAGACACATGTGGAAATGCCAGCTTTCTGAAGTTAATTATTTACTTTTTGTTATTATAGCGCCACTTATGGTCTAATCATGGTCATTCTTTCTACCATAGTTACTGCTGCTCTCTAGTTGTGGCATGCAAATTCATAGCATTTTTGGTCATGGACTTTTTGAGTTATTTGACCAAAGCCAGGAAAAGAATAAGAAGAAGTAAACCACCAATAACAATACTGTTCCCACTACTACGTAGTAGTAGGAACACTAATAATATCTTACATTTATATAGTACCTCTTAAGGAACCCTAGGACACTTTACAAATGTACAGAAAGACAGTCAGACAGACAAAAATAGAAAACACAGAGACAATGCCAAAAACTAAACTAGGGGCCAAATAAAAGGCCTTGGTGAACAGGTGGGTTTTGAGGGCTGATTTGAAGGTGTCCAGGGTAGGGGCGTTGCGGATCACTGTGGGGAGAGTTCCAAAGGGTGGGGGCTGCCACACTGAAGGCTCTATCCCCAAAGGTTTGTAGGTTGGTCCGGGAGGTGGAAAGCATCTACATGTCTGAGGATCCACATGTCTGAGGATTGCAGGTTCCGGGATGGGGTATGTTGGCCAAGAAGGTCAGATAGGTAATGGGGGGCGCGGGCATGGAGGGATTTGTAAGTGAGGAGGAGGATTTTGTACAAGATGCGTGACTTGACCGGAAGCCAGTGGAGGTGAATGAGGGTGGGAGTGATGTGCTGCCAGGGCTTGGTGTGGATGAGAACCCGAGCAGCTGAGTTCTGCACATACTGGAGCCTGTCCAGGGCTTTGCTGGGTACCCCAAACAGGACTCCATTGCAATAGTCCAGGCGGGAGGTGACGAAGGCATGGACGAGGGTTTCGGCCACATTCAGAGAACGACGGTTGGAGTCTGGCAATGTTTTTGAGGTGGGAGAAGGCTAGTGGTTCTGCCCCTTTTAAACCAGTTTTAAAAATCATGTTTCACAATGATATAGTCAGAAGGGGAAAACAATCATCTGACATGGTGTTCTGTTTTTTTGCATATTACGAAAGTTGAAGAGCCCACTTGAAATAACAAACAACAGTCTTAGGATCACTAAATACTTATAATTTGTGAATTGGATTCACTGTCTTGTCTGCCCCTGGCTACTGGATAAGTGATACATGGCTTGTAAACAAACGTACGTTTTAGCACGTGTTCAAAAGCAAGGACTGTGTGATCACCTAATTATGTGTAGTTATGTGTTTTTACAACCTGGTCTCACACGGCAGACTCCAAACGTCGAATTCCGACGTGTAGCTCGCAGGGGTGCGCCTGCTATGTGCGCCTGTCGGGGCTTCTCTCGGGATTATTCCATTTTGAATTGCACTTGCATTAATTAGTTAGGCCACATTTAGGGTTAGGGTTAAGGTTAGGGTTAGGGTTAGGGTTAAGGTTAGGGTTAGGGTTAGGGTTAAGGTTAGGGTTAGGGTTAGGGTTAGGCCTAAAGTAAAAGTAACCCTAACCCTCTCCGTTGGTTGTATCTCAAAATGTGGCCTAACTAATTAATGCAAATGTAATTCAAAATGGAATAATCCCGAGAGAAGCCCCGACAGGCGCACATAACAGGCGCACCCCTGCGCTTTCAAACGAGCTCACGTCGGAATTCGACGTTTGGATGCGATGGAAAACGTCGAATTCTGACGTCTGCCGTGTGAGACCAGGCTGGTTTTTAGCATATTCATGTTCTATCAGCATGTTGTGATGTGCTAAACATGCAGTTAGATGTTCGTATCAATGTTCCTTTTTAGGGCTAGCAGCTGTTTTCCATGTGTTTTGATTCAGAACGCGTTTCTCCGCTGTTTGGTTTGAGGTGTACCAACATTCAAATAAGCATATCTTCTTCAACTGATTTCAATGTATAACACATCATTTGAAAGCTTACAATCTACACTTTCATAATCTGAAAAAAAGTGAAAAAATTACCATGCCCTACTTGAGGACTTTTTAACCCTCACATATTACTGTACACATAACATCATCATTATTGTCATATTCATGAAAATAACAAATTACATTAATATGTTCTGCTCCTGACAGGGGAAGACACTCATGTAAGTTAACACAGAAATGTACACCATGCCCATCTTTGGCTTTGTTGTCATAGAAACAGCTTGTATTTCCATTAAAGATTTAGCATTTTTTCAAAATGTATATCTCAAGCTCCCAAATGTTGATACACATTAAACAAATGATACAAAAGGGTGAAAGATGCAATGATAACTATTTGTCTCTGGTGTGACAGTACTGTGCAATACAGACTACGTAAACAGAAACCATCTTGTTTTGGTCACTGCATCCAGTCAAAGGATATGAGTTCCTGGTGTATATTCAGAATCACATGTAAACAGTGTTTCTCCATGCTTTCAATAATGCACATCAAAATACCCTCCAAAAGAAAAAGCTATACATTTAGACCAAACTTTCATGTTCAATGTGGAAAATGTTGTACTGTTTTGTTGAAATCACAGCACTGGGCCTGAATAATGCATTATGTTTGAAAGCGTTTCAACCCGTTCCGTCTCTTTATGTGATTGCCGTCTGGGCTGTAAGTGTGCAGAATCATTAACAAGCGAGACCAAAGTGTTCTCCATGTGTTTGTAAGGCTTATTCAAAACACACAGCCTTCTCTGATGCTTCAGCTACAGCTATCCACTCTCTAATGGAAATACAGAGTGATGAGGCTGTAACACATCTCTCGAGGATACAAGCACCTAGGGAATGCAGATCAATTCCAGTGTCATCCTCAATCTGTAAACCTGTAACAATTTGTTTTTATTTGCCTTTATAGCCACCCACATCTGGGAATCCGGCAATGGAAAATAAGCAATAGGTCTGAAATTCTTCAGAGCCTGTCTATTTCTTTGTTTCTCCTCCTTGGCTGTTGAACTTTACCAGGGTCCTGTAGTGCTGTGCTGTGTGCACAGCTGCAGGGGCTAAGTCTTGCCCTTCCTTTTGTGGCATCCTGTCACAATGGCTGCAGCCAGTGCTAAAGTTATTGCAGCTGCAAGCCAATTATCGGCAACCCCAAATCATTTTTGCAGCTTTCATGCTCTGGCAATAGTGGAGAACGGGGCTTTGAAATCGTATTTGTGTAATTACTAGGGCGACTCTGAATCCTCAGATAGAACAGACGCCTTCCAATGTTTCATCACACAGACATTACGATGCAGAACCCTGGTGGGGAGGCATTCATGATGATATGGGAACTCATAACCTCACAAGGTTGACATCTTACAAAGTAAATGAGAGAGGCAGAGCCTCCTGCATCCAAAAACTGATCTCATTCTTTAGACTAGCCAGTGTGGATGTTACCCCTTAATGTGGACTTTCAAATAGGGTTAGGTTTCAAATTGGTTCCCCAGGGTCAAAGCCGATTTGTAACATTTGGACCGTAAATTTTCCACCCCATTGTTTCCCAAAAACAATATACACAATACACAAGCATAAATATTAATATAGTTCAGTAACACTATTGAGTGAGGAACAGGGCGAGAGTCTGACATCATTTAACTGCGCATTGTGTATTCTAGTTAGTTTACAGAGTGCATTCTGTTGGAATAGGCTAACAATGTCGAAGTCCTGCAAAAGCTCCGCCTGGGCACACTTCAAGAAAATAGTAGACAATCGTGTCCAGTGTGGGATATGTGGAACAAAATTATTTTACCATGGCTCCACGTCAACGATGCTATCACATTTCAAAAAGTTGCATCCAACTGTCAAAGTAAACGAAGGTGATGGACCAACCCAATCAAGCATGGCAACATTTATTCAAGCTCGCAAGTGTGACAGAAGCCGCAACGAAAAAACGACTGCCTTAATTGCCAACATGGTGGCTAAAGATATGCTGCCCATTAGTAAAGCAGGGGAGGGGGTTTCGAAAATTAATGGCATACATAGAGCCAGAGTACACGGTTCCATTACAATTATTGTTATATTAGCCTAATTTAAGTATTCAGAAGACGAAATTCATGAAGATTAATACCAGAAAACAGTATACTTTTCACAGTTCAAGTTTTTTTGTGTGTGTTTAAGATGGTTGCCATTGCCGATGGTCCATGGCTGCTTTTGTGAATGTTGGCACACAATGAAAAATCGATTATTCGTTCATACCACCCACCGATTATTCAACCATGAAAATGTTTAGTTATACACATCCCTACTTTCAAATCTATGTTTTCGTCAGCTGAATGCACAATGTTATTAATCTCAATATTCACAGGGATAATATTCAGATGCCTCTTAACAAATGTATTCTAAAAGGTATACTTTATATTCTAATTTCTTATACTTGTATCAAGCAACTTACAATTCTTACACACATGCCCTTTAACCAGTACACTTTCACAGTAGATGTGAAATCATTTAACTCAGCTTGAAGCTAATATCATGGGTCAATTGCTGTAGAGCGAAATTCTACTCTTAGTCAATAGAAGGAAATTAATTTGCAAGTCTAAGATCTTGGAACCAGATCATTTACATACTGAAATATTTATAATCTTCTTAAATCCAGTGGAGTGTAGAATGGTGCAGTGGCTGGAAGAGCAGATTAATTTAAAACTCATTAAGACATGTGCTATCAGCTCAGTATGGTGGAGTAGCTGTATATCCCATTTAGAAAGACTGCAGGTATTGTTATCCAGACAGGGATGTGATGGAACCCTCCGTGATACATGTTCATTTCCCACTGCACCCGTGTCGTCCACTCTGTCTCCATAAAGGATGTTGTAGCTCCCTAATGAACCATGGAAATGTCAGTGCTCAGGTCCAGATTAATTAAAGAGTCCAGATTAATTAAAGAGTCCACGGACAGCTGATTACAGGAACATGACTTACAGATATCCCCAGTCCTCTGAGACAACAGATCTCTCCTCTGGGCTAAATGAGGCTGTTATTGATCATTTTCTGTAAGATGATACTAATTAATTGTTCCAACTCAGCCATTACAATAGGATGAATTGGAACAAGCTACCTGTACGTGTACACAAAGATGATTTGTTATTCAGCTTTCTCCAGGGCCAGGGTCACAGTTAAGATGTAATTAGGTTCATGAGAATCAGTGGTGGGCGTATCCTATGGTTTCAAAGTCCTGCGGCCTGGCTGCACCAGTCCAATAATGACTGATATGAGGGACAGGAGACTGAGGCCAGTGTTTAGTCAGGTGGTAGAGAGGAATGATGGTGAAAGCTGCTGATGTGTTTTCGACAGATATTTGTGACACCGCGGCAGCACCTGATACAGACAGACAGGCCTTCAGTAAAACTGTTTCAGCCAAAAGTTGTGAAACAGAAGGAGGCTCAAGCCCAATATAACTTCCAATGACAAAATAATACCAGTGACTCATATTTACCTTCAGGCCGTGCTGCCATTATCTTCCTTGTCTCAACATGCAGTCTGGTCCTCTCACCAGGAACTTTAATTAAACATGGTATATGCCGTCACCAGATACCCAGCCGCACCATTCTCCTTTATCTGACTGTACACTGTGAGAAAAGAGAAAGTGTTTGTCGTCTTTCATTCCCCTCATGTTCCATTGTACAGTATGTCCAAATATGTGCAACGTATTAGGCATACTATGTACATGCAATGTATTGTGAGTTATATATCTACTTGTATACTTGACTGGTAAAAACATTTATCGAACTCTGTCCCTGGTAAAAATAAATAAAAAATAAAAAAACATATATACAACTCAGATGACATTAGCAGATGTGCACATGCTTTTGTTTTCCCTTGAGTGATATGGAAGCTACAAGTGTAATGTGTTAACTGGAATATAGGGTTCTCTGTCACTGTGGATAAAGCTCCCTGCCAGTCCTATTGGAAACAATACTCAGAGTATCCCTGTTTCACCTCATTGGCCAATCAAAGCAAAGTGTGGGAGAGACAACCCCTTGGCCAATAAAAATTCGACAGTATGACAAACCGCTTATAGGAGCCACTTTTATTTTTTAAGAAACAAGTGTCTGGCCATCATTTGTTTCCTGAGAGCCAATACAGAATGCCAGTCTAAACACTAATATTCTCAGCCCATGTAAGACCTTTGTATTGTAAGGCAAAGCAGAACAAGAAGAACACCATTATGTAACTAAACCCAATTCCACGCAGATTGTAGAGTATATTATAGAGTATTGTAGAGTATAGTCACTGAAAGGAAAATAACAGCTTGGAAATTGTGCAGCTGACTATTCCGAAAAAGTCAAGAAGTCAAGATCTTTTCACTAAGTAAAATGACTCCTTTGTCTCAGCTTGGAGGATGCACTGTGTTTTGGGTGAGTTCTCCAGATGGCTGACACATGTTCATTTGCCTTCCTGGTGCGATCAGTCTCTTTTTCACAGTAAAGTGATCTGCACCAGTGATCCCAGCTGTATATTTGCAGTGTATTCTACTATTTCAGCAGTCCAGTGCCTCGATCTAAACTCAATGTCTCCTCTCCTAGACCCACCTTTACCCCATTTGGCAAAACCTCACATGGCTGTCCCCCTCCCACACCCCTGACAGGAGAAAGAATGCTTAAACACTTCTCAGCAGAGTTTTTATTCATCTATTCTATTTATCTAACCTTTATTCGACCAGGCGAGTCAGTAATGAACGAATACAATGAAGGCCTAGTTGCATTGGACACACACACACACACACACACACACACACACACACATGCAGACATGTGGATGTATACATACAAAGCTACAGGAAGAAGAACAGGGAGAAAGCAGAAGGGTTCTGCTGGTATGCAAACCATTTGAGAGTAATTCTGCTGAGATTTTACCTGTGTGTGAGTGTGTGTGTTTGTGTGTGCGTGTGTGTGTACAGCTGCATTTGTGACACATTGACACTACTGCCAATATCCCTCAGTGTGGAGCTCTGAAAATAAATCCAGAGATTTCAGTCAGCACAGCCCACACAGAGGAAATTTGAAATCACACAGCAGTTTTAGATAAGAAACTCAATTCCTGTCAGATCCCAGAGCCAAGACTTCTACAGCAAGAGACACTCAGGGTATCTGCCCATACTTGCCGCTTGTTGCATCTATATCAATATTGAATAAAGGTGTTGGCTGTTTTTCTTGTGTTAAATCAGAAGAAGATACTGAGTGAGCTGTTGAAGAATTGGGGCCTCCAAACCTTTGCTCTCAGCAGTATTGTCTGCCCTCTTTGTGCTAAATTCCCTCATCTTCATGCAAGTTCATGCACTTGCTTGTCACATTTTTAACCTATGACTAATACATCTGTTTTACTTTTCCCAATAAAGACCTAATGAGAAAATATTAACTGCTGAAAGTTTGGCTGTTAGTCTTTAACTCCGCTAGCATTAAGCAGTAAAAATACCCATCCCTACTGTACATGCCAAGACTTGATTGCCTCTGTTTTGGGGATTGTCTCAATCTTGAATTTTGATTGTTTATTTAGAAGATTTAGATGTTTTTTCTCTCTCTCTCGACACACACACACACACCTCCCCCGCCCTATGTTTTCTATTCATTTACAAAGTCCTCCGATTTGCACCTGCAAATCCTCTGACAGAATACATCAGGCTAACAAAGAACTGAAGCCCTCAGTTTCAGTGAGGCAACTGTCAACCAGTGTAGTTTTAGCACAATGGAGAGAGTAAAATAAATTCTTTAAGGGCATCCAATTGGAACCACAGAGGCAAACAGCTCAAATAAAAAGAGAGCGTCAGAGGAAAGAGTGAGATGGATACAGACAGAATGGAGGGGAAGGGAGAGTGAACAAGACAGAGAGAAAGAGAGAGAGAGAGAGTTGAGGATCCAGAGATGAGCACAGACAAGCCATGCTTCTACCTACAGAGCTGCTAACATCCTTACATCTGTATTCTTCTTGCTTTCATTGACAAAATTGAAAGCAAAGCAAAACCTTTGAGAGAATAGTTTATTTGGCTTACACATTGAACATAATTCATTAAAATGACAGTCATGTGTGCAGCAAAAGCAACAGTCCCCCACCACCATCAGCAGTGGTTTCATGCCGTGGTTAAACCCAATAGATTGAATCTGTTCTCTTGAATAGTTTGTTTTGTCAGGTCTCCCAGACGCACATCAAATCCTCAAGTTGAAAATAAGGTCAAGAAAAGATATTCAAAATGGTCGTATTTCTAAAACAATTTAGAATGTTGTTTTTGCAAACAGGCATTTTGGATAAAAGAACATGAGAATCAGTAGTATTAGGGTATTAACCAAACAGACACAACTGTGCTTGCGAATCATATGGCATTAATTTTGTTAGTACTTCATGTTGGACATTTTCTTTTAGGTAGACCACCAATAAGATAAAGTGTGAAAACTGCTCTAGCAAAACAATGGGAAACGGCTCCTTCCTGCCAAAAGCTGGGCTAGATATTTTGGGAAACAAGATTCCACACAAAATAGTTAGATCTTTGCGATGTGAAATGCAACAACCTGCTCCCTCAGTAACCTGGAGGGAACAAGCCTTTAATCCTCCCCAGAGCTGCCTTTAGTCCTAGTCTCATGGTCTTCTAGGTTGTGGTGTTAAGTGTTTAGGACTGATTGGACTTGATGACGTGTACTGTTCTGTGGCTGGAGAACATGCTGATCAAACCCAGAGACAGAGACAATTATATGTTTTTTGTATTCCTCACAATGTAGATTATCAAAATGACCACTCAGCCCTCGCCCACCTTGAAACTCCTATGGAGGAGGCTGTTTGTAGACTACATTTAGCACCATAGTCCCCTCCAGACTTAACAGCAAGCTCAGGGACCTAGGCATTGACTCCAGCCTATGCAAATGGGTCCTGGACGTCCCGTAAGTCTGACCATAAGTGGTGAAGATAGGCTCTAAGACCACCGCCCCTCTGACCATCAGCACAGGAGCCCCCCAAGGCTAGTCTTTAGATGAAAATGCACATTAGTTGTAATCACATTTAGTTACCTTCTTAGTTTTAGTCAACAGAAACACATTTTAGTCTAGTCTTAGTCTTAGCTACGAAGTTGTCACTGGGGCTCCCTGCTTTATAGTTGATGTTTTATATTCAAATTAATTCAACTAGGTTAATACAGGTATTGGATGCAAGTTGTTAAATTTCACTCTGTTAACACTTTTATGTGTGTAATATCCTTACCTTAGCTGGACATCTGTACCCTCCCATCGATATGATACTGCTGTGTTGTCCTTTATGGATATTGCACAGATAGTGTGGAATGTTGCTTTAATTCTGCTGAATTGAAAGTAAAGTGTGGCAATATATGTGACAGGAGCTGTTGTTTTGTTTCCCAGGTTGGCAAGGTTATTTCAGTTTACATATTATGAGATTGTAAGCTTTTTCAAATGATGTGTCATACATTGAAATCCAAAAATGGTTTAAGAAGATATGCGTATTTGAATGTTGGTACACTTAAAACTAAATAACAGAGAAAATTGCTCTACATCAAAACAGACTGCCCCATGGTGCTTGCTAGCTAGCTAGCAGCTAACAACAAAGTACATAACATCTAACAGCTGCATGTGTTTATCACATCACAACCAGCTGATTGAATATGAACATGCTAAAAGCACATAAACATTGAACAGTCCTAAAACGTCACTTTGTTCACAAGAGACCCACCTACTCACCTAGTGCCATGCAGGACGGCAGACGATACAGTGAATCGAAAACAAGCTGAGTTTGAACATTGCTGACAAATTATAACATAACTTATGTTAAAATTATGTTAAATAATAAAATGATGTTAAAAATATTTCGAAATATTTCGTTTTTTTATCCTAAAAATGTTAACATAATTTTATTATTTAACATAAAATGTTATAGTGAGTGGGGTCTTCAACACTTAAACTTAGTTACCCCTCTCACCACCCCCCCCCACCCCCACACACACACTCATCCCCCCCATCCCCCTCTTCCTCTCGAGAGACGCTTCTCCATTGACCAGACCGGGATGGTACAGGACATTTGTATCTTACCTGTACCGTATTTTCAAAAACGCTTCTCCATTATACACAACAGACCTGTCTCCCAGAATGCCTTTCGCACCGGCCGGCAGCGGGGATTTTGGCTAAAAGCCGTCATTTTGGCTTTACAAACATTTTATGAAGTTTTAATATGTTTTCAGGCGAGAAAGTAACCATATTCCCAAAATGTGGCCAGTTTATCGAAATAACCTGTGTATATATCTGATCTGACGTTTGTTTTCCACTTAGGCCAGCGGGGTTCAACTGAAACAGTTGTAACATAATTGCTAAAGAAGTTGTAAAATGATTTGGGGGGCCAATATCTTTAGCTAGCTAAAGTAACTAGCTTACTATATTGTGGTTTTAGCAGTTGGAGAAAGAACAGGATTAAAATAAATATTTATGAGCAATAACATATCGTGGGCTTGCTACAGCAAGCTACAGGCAGTCAAATACTAGGTGAACGTGTGTGTAAGACAAATAAACCTGGGTTTACTGCATTTCAAGTGGCATCTTTGTAATCATGACGACATAGTCATGTCTAAGAATGCATTTCACCATGTAAATTCCCATTATAGTGAAAATACCACCGCTCATCCGTGATCAGACTTAGCTGGGGTTCTGCAGCTGAAGAGTATCAAATAGAGTGCAAAAAAGCAGCGTTTGCATACTAAAATCTGTGCAAAAAACTATGTTTATTGTGAGCTTTTGGTCTCAAGGCTCTCAGACCATTGTAAACACCAGCTGTATGATGCGTCACTTATCAATCAAACCAATCAACGGTCTGCAGCATCACATCGTAGCACGGATAGTACCTTTCGCTCCGAGTCAGGAAGGGTAGCTAAAATCAGTACGGGTAGGGTACTACGGCCCGGTACGGCCCAGTTGGCAGTGGAGAAAGCAATCGAATCGGGCGCACGAGTTCTGGTACAGACGGTAGTGGAGAAGCACCAAAATACACACACACACACACACACACACACACACACACACACACACACACACACACACACACACACACACACACACACAGACACACACACAGTTATCTTTTATCTACTGTTTTCTCGCTTGGGAGAGGGCTAGGACACCAGGTCAGCATTCAACCAATGACAAGGATGCACAGCTCTGCTTAGATTAGATTTTGCAAGATAAAAGATGATACCGGTACATGCATGCACGATTGGAATTTGGAAAAAGGAAACATTTAAAAATGATCATTGAGGCATATATTTAGTTACAATGTTCGTTCAACGAAATGAACACTATACCCACGACTGCGTGGCCACTCACTGCTCCAACACGGTGATCAAGTTCACAGACAACGCGACAGGGATTGGCCTGATCAGCAACGGCAACAAGATAGCCTAGAGAAGTGATGGACCCTGGCTCAGTACAGCCAGGTCAATAACCTCGCCCTCAATGCCAACAAGACAAAGCCCCAATCAAAGCGTCCTTTTCCTACCCCTATTGGACTCATTTACTACATATACAGTACTGTATTGTATTATATTGCATTTCATAGCATCGTACTCTGTTCAGCATTTTTGCACTATTGAAGCCACTGTAAAATCCATTACTTTATTACTTATCAATGTATGGTTACTTTTGTACTTACTTACGTTACTTATTATTGTATTATTATTGTGTTTTTTTGTATCTGAATGCTGCAATGTCAATGTTGACGAACCAAAGCCAAATAATTTTACTCTTGTAAACTCTCTTCAGCGATTCTGATTCTGATAACAGTTTCATGGGATCTTATGTTGTAAATGGTTGCACCATACAGTATCTACTTTAAACATTGTCATTATCAGATCTCAGACTAGTTTGGTGTGTGTAGGTGTGTGTCATAATGTCCGTGCTAATAGAGTACTTAGGCAATGGCTGTAAATGTGAGAGTGTATGGGGGGAAAAAACGGAAGCAGTGATTTGAGTGTGGCACTCTTTGTGGTTTCAGAATATCTGCTCTCTTAATCCTGAACACAAAGCCTGGATGAGCACTACCTTTGTATGTATCAGAATGGGAGACTGAAGAAACAAGCCCCGGCATGCTCAATACCTTTTGCACAGCAGCAACACTGTGGCAGGTATGGAATCTTAGGTTACAAGGAGGATATCTACAACACCACGGAGGTATGGTAATACCGGTTGAGGAGGGATAGGAATACATCAACACACAACACAATAGCCCATGGCATGGCCTATATACTCTGATGAGTGTGTCAGTTTCAGTTTCGACTTTCGAGTAAATGTTTGCCATATATTTTTTATTTTATGACTGGATGCATCAAGGCATTTGAATCACAGATTCAAAACAGCCTAACAGGTTTGAACCAACTGAAGCAGTGCCTCACAGTTGTGGGCTTAAGTTTCAACTCTGACCTCCTTCTGTCTGCTGAATTTGTATTGCATCACAGGCACCAAACCTGGAGGGGATGTGTAGAGAACCTTGAGAGAGAGAGAGAGAGAGAGAGAGAGAGAGAGAGAGAGAGAGAGAGAGAGAGAGAGAGAGAGAGAGAGAGAGAGAGAGAGAGAGAGAGAGAGAGAGAGGGAAATTGTAAAAACATCAAAGTAAAGAGTTGCTGGTGACTCCTACAAGTGTAGGTGTAGAGATCACACTCCCTCAGTTAGTCAATATTGTGTCTTTACTTTACCTTCTGTTTACTTGCCTCCGGTAGGATAGCGCATTGGTGATTGTTTTATGGTTGCGTACTGTCAGCTTTTCCTCACGGGACTGGGATAAGAAAAATAATGAACATGTTGAATTTGTGCATGTATGGCAATAACTGAAGAGCTAGTTCCAGGCAATGACGTCATCCATATGTGATGTCTACTAATTGGCTTGGAGAGGACCGGCGGGGTTTGGCTTCACTGGCTAATCAGTCTCCAGTTGGAAGGAGTGTGAGCCTGAGAGAGGGAAGGGGTCGGGGCTGAGCTTCTCAGTCCTGAGTTGGATGTAGGCTTCTGCTGGGAGAGTGTCAGTGCATGCATTTGTATGTGTTTGTTGCTGTTTGATGTATGTTGTGTGACAAGGGCTGGATAAGGTTGGAGAAACAAACTTTGCAAACCTTTTCTATGGGAGAAGTCATCACTCATCACTCATCAACCTCAAACCTCTTTTGTGTGTGTTTTTGTCTCCCTCCTCAGCCTCCATGATGACACGCTTGCACCTGGGGGTGTCTGTCCTGACATCCTGGAAACAAAACAAGAAAAGCAGATGCAGACATGAAATACCTGCAGACCATTCAATTCAACACCCAAACTAAGGTGGAGACAATGGACTATTTGTCATGGGGTAAACTACAGCATTTGTTACACAAGAACAGTTAGTGTATTGACGATATAGCTGGAGCACATGGCAGTACATACTAATGAAAAAGAGGAAAACACACTCATCCACACAGGGAATTGCCATTCAGTTGTGCTGGCTCTTTTAAGTGGAAGGGTTGGAGCAGATAAGATGCTGAGGAAATTGTGAATGTTCAGATACAAAATGCAAAGAATGAGAGGTAATAACTCACTCAAAACCCTGGGTGTCAACAGAGGCAAATGAGGCAAATCTCTTACCATGTTGATTGATTATACTTAGGATATCATCTCATGAAATATCCTTAGAGTTTTAGGATATGTGCAAGGGCTGTTCTTGAAAGAATGTCACTATTCCTCTATAATACATTATAATAGAGACATTGAAATTCAATCTTTTCAACATAGATTTTGGATTCTGCATTGCATCTACAAATAGCTAGACCTTGGAAAGAGAAGGACTTGAAAACAAGTCAGAACAAAATAATGTTGTTTTACATCCAAAGTTGTTTTACATCCATCAGTTCAGTGTCATAAGCAACAATCTGACCACATCTCTTTGTTCTTACTCCCCAAGTACACACAACTCATCAAATGTGTGAAATCGACAGTGAGGACAGTTAAAATCTGTCCAGAGGGAGCTGGCTCTACACTGCAGCACCAGCTTCACACCAAGGACTGGCTCCTCTTCGACATACGTCTTTGATATAGCCTCTTTTATACATCTGTACATTACATACTGTACATAAGCTACCTTAACTGTACATAGCTCATAACTGTATATACCTCTAAACTACCGTACATGCCATACTGTACCTATCATTGTCATGTTTTTATATCATGTTTTTATATCATGTTCTTATATCACTATTTGCACTTCTGGTTAGATGCTAAACTGCATTTCGTTGTCTGGTGCTCTGCAATGACTATGGAGTTGAGTCTAATCTATTCTAATCTAATAAGACAATACAGCACTAATTGTTCACCTTTCTGCTCAGTAGTCTTTGATACCCTCCTCGATGATCACAGTTAGAGATGTGGTCATTCTATAACAAGCCCACGAGAGACACTGATATAAATCACATTTAATGGGTATTGTCCTTGAAGGAGGTTGTTGTAAAAACGGCCGACTGTCTATAATGTTCTCTTTATGGTGGTGGTATAGTTGATAAAGCTTGGATTGAGAACACTTCAATTTCTACGTTCTGCTATTGTTGGGAATCATAAATTCAGGCAGTGCCATTTTCATTAGTGCTGCCATGTTTCCTCGGAGCTCCCCTAGGCAAACCCATGTTGGCAGTCTGGTGCAGGATCAGGCCAACCACCTGTCAGTTCATTTTTACACATGGCCTTCTCTGTCAAACACTCCCCAAATTCCCCCTCTGCCCCACACAACACCTGTGATAGGCTTTTCTATTGCCATCAACAGCTGTCACTTTTACGCTCAGCATTAATTAAAGTGATATCCCAAAATATACAAAAGATTGCACACATTGTAGAATTTCAGCCAAGCTTGTCCTGGCTGAACAACATGTGTATTAGTGAGGTAACCAAACAGTCTTAGCATACTAAAGTGTGTCTGTTATCTTTGGTTCACACATGCTGCCTTCTTGTGCTGTAAAGAGCGTCCAACATCATTCTATTGTAGATCATTTATTTTCCACAGTTTAGACAGACATTATTTTGGTGTCAAACAAACTTTTAAGTGATGAAAAAATGTTTGAAAAGATAGAATAGAGCCAGTTCATGGTGAAGTGGAGGCAGCTTGGAATGGAATGAAGAGACTTTAAAAGTCAAATGAACAATAGATATCCCAGTTCAAACTGCAGTAAACACATGCTGGATAAAATAGAATTTATGTGTTTTGTCTACTCACATTTGTAAAGTACATGAGGAAAATCCGATCATCTAGAGAAGATTTAATAAATTAAGCATAGCAGATTGAAATGAAAAAACTAATACCCCATCCCTGTGCAATTGGATTTGTGTCAGCTTCATCTCTGGAGACTTTTGTTCCCAGAAAGCCATGATTATGATATTCAGTGGAATGAGACAGCATCAGTCACACCACATTGATCCAATCAATCCGAGGAACAAAGCCTCATTTGGAAGTAAACACATTTGTATGGTGCTATTGATTATAGGACAGGCTGTTATTAACAATCATTTGCATTTGCTACCCTACATAATCATCCTGTATGGAAATACATTTAAGATAATGTGTGGGTAAAACGTGCTGTGTCGTGGAATAATTGGCAGAAAATACTTCTTTATGTTTCCCGAAGTTGTAGCATGTTTGCCACAGATAGAATACGGCTGTGGGAGTATTCCCCAGTGATTAGCCTGCTCATATTTCTCCTCAGTTAACCAATAGTGTAGCATGTCTGTACACATTCTATTGAGTGTCTGTTTGGGGGGGAAAAACAACCATGCATTGCTGAAAGGATTAATGTCATGTTGTAATTTTTAGAACATTAAATGTACCTTGAGTGGACATTGAGCTTGCAGAAAACCTCAAGTGGTGAGCAGTTCTGCCTCATTACTGAGCTAGACAACAGAATTTCTCTGGAGGGGGTTCAATGCAGTTCAATGATGAGCAGCAGGGACGGATTACATGGATAGATTATACCAGGCAGACTGTATTTTCCAGGCCCTACATTTTGATAAACATTTTAATCAATAATTTTGATTGGTAAACACACAAAATTACTTTTAACTGCCACATGATTATTATGCCCATTAATTTAGTTGGGTATTTTAGCTTATCTATTTATATTACGGTATATTCATACGGAATTTGTTTGTTTTTTATTATCATTTATTTATAGTGGGAAGTATAGCCTTATATTATACATTTCATGTATTTTACATTTGATTTTAATGTGTCTTTCCTTATTCAGTTTTAGATATTTACGTAAATGGAAAACTTACATTTACAGATGTTTTCTCCTGACGTTCGATGAGGTGAAGTCCTCGATGATGTCATCAAAAACCAGGGAGGTCGTAAATCCATTCTCAATTGCCAACAGGGCAAAGGTGTTCCGTTCTTCTTTTTACCTTACTGTTGATCTCAGGTACATTTTCACACGTTTCAACAAAGAAAATGACCTTTCTTCTGAACAGTTTGCAATCAGTAATGTCAGATGCATACGAACGCAAAAGTCCACATTAGGGAAAGCATCCCTCAGGCCTAGCTCTCAGTCGATGACTGATCATTTTTCCACCATTGAGATGAACTGGCAAAACTCTGCTGTAAGATCCTGCTCAAGATCATGTGGGTATATTACCTTCAGATTGTCTGTCACTGCACACATTTCTCCAATATCCATTGATTTTGCTTTTGTAAGGAAACCAAATGTGTCCTCCACATTTTTGTATACTTCTTTGTGTTGTTGCAATTCCTGTGACAAGCAGTCACAGATGACATAATGAAATAATAACCGAACATTACTTTCTTCACTCTACTTCTTCCACTATATGCCATATCCCTTGGTTGCTGTGAGAGTTTTGGCCTCTGCTTCTTAGGCTTCAAAATCATTTATGGATTTGTCTATGAATTTTACAACACACGCTGCCTCAGGAAGGCCTCCAAGATCTCCAGAGACCCATCCCACCCTGGGTACGAACACTTTGCTCGGCTGCCCTCGAACAGGCGGTTCAGGACCATGTTTGCAAGGACAAACAGACTGAAGCTCAGCTTCTACACCAGGGCCATCCAGGCCCTGAACACAGCAAAGACCTAGGTTCTAGGCCCTGGACAATCTAGACAAAGTGATGGCAGCTACTAGATTGAAATCAAGTGTAATACTGAAACACAACTGTGTACATTTCAAACCTGCAAACTGCGACACTTTAAATGAATGTGCAATAACACTATGTGCAATATGACAACCCTAGGGTACATAAGGTTCAGAGAATAGGAAATGTTAGAATAGGTATAGCATAGCATAGAGTACAGCACAGTGTTTTATTTGTATAGTATAGTATAGTGGATAGTGTACATAGCCTTTATTTATGTAAACCAGCTCTTTTCCCTTCTTGTTTTTAGTTTTTTTTTTCCTAGCACCAGGGGAGCCCCCCCTCCCAAATTTCGTTGTTTGGTACCTGTACTATATCAATGACAATAAAGACCATTCATTAATTCATTCATTCATACAGAATGGGAATGGTGCATGTAACGTTGGGGCTAAAATCATCTGCCTCTGCCCCCGAGTCTTCGGGTGCGGAGCCTCCGTCCTCCTCTGCAGCGGAGGGTCTTGCAGTTGTAGCCGGTAATTGAGGCTGGCTTGTCCAGAGTTGGAAACATATTTTTGAAATTTGTTTTTTCCCCAAAACGTTATCCATACGTATATTGTACCATATCTAAGGTACATATATCTACTAAAAGTACAGTAAATGTTCTTATTATAATTTGTGCCTGTTCTTGGAATGTTTTTCCGCTCCCGAAATGTGTCACTACCGAAACATAGCAAGACACTACAATAACAAATATTATATTAATTTGTTAAGATTGTGTTTCCATACATATAAATAATAATTTTAGAAATGTTTGTTGAAGATTTAAAACTAAATCAATTAAAATGAATATTTTAACACATTTCAAAGTTCAATTTCTAAGACTCATCAAAATCTAAATGCAGGCCCCGCGGTGGCGCAGCGGTCTAAGCACTAGCCACTAGTGCAAGCTGCCCACCGGGGACTGGGATCGAATCCCGGTCTCGCCAGACCCGGATATGGCCAGGGCACACAGGGAGCGGCATATTGAGCGGCCCCTCCCAAAGGGGGGTATAGAACTATTTCCGGACAAGGATCCGTCGCGCAACACCGCCCCCTGGGTGCCGGAATAACGGTGTCGGGCTCGAGGAGCCAGTCAGCTAGTCTGCCTGGCGATCTCCTCTGGGGCTGCCGGCCACGGGGTCGTGCGGCAGATCCTACGCAATAGGCAGGGGATAATTGGATGCTAGGTTGGGTTCAATTGGATACCAAATTGGGTGAAAAAGGGATAAAATCTGAAAAACAAATTTAAAAAAAAAACTTTTTGTAAAATGATTTCTACTGATCATATAGATCTCAGAGTTAATGAGTTATGAAATTGAATATAGATTTAACCAATAGTTATCATACAATTTTAGTTGATAAGTCAGTATCTTTTATTTTTTACAAAACACCCAGTGTTTCGTGGTGGCTACACTGTTTCGGTAGTAACTGTTATCGGTAGTGACTGTTTTGGTAGTGACCACAGTATTTTGTTTGCAAGGTTGTATCATATTCCCTCAACCTTATTGATTAATATTAACTCATAACATGCCTTAAGTTGGGAATATTACAAACAAATGTTTATGATCAATAAAATACATTATAATGTCACTCCCGCAACTTTACCATCTGTTTCGGTAGTGACAATTTGAGCTAATTCCTGGCATAACTCAAAAACGCTAACAAGCACATGGCTAGCAAACAGATGTTTGACAGTTGTACACACATAAAAACATAATATTTTGCACTAAACCCCCAAAAGTTAACTCAATTGTAGAGAATATGTAATAGGTAGTGACAATTTTTTATGTTACATACAGATTTTCAGACTTTTACGCATTTACTTCAAAATGATGAGAGGTAACTACTCACCATGTAGCCATGAGGGACAGGGATGCAGTGTCACTTCATGGTAAAAAAATGCAAGGGTGTGGTTAAAAACTAGGCTCAACCTATGTGTAAAACTATGTGTGTTTCGGTAGTGACCTGAAAAGCGGGGACAACATTTTTTAAATAATAATAATTGTTTAATAAAAAAAATAAAAAATCCAAAATAAATCTAAATATTTTGAATTCTGTTTAAAATAAATTTAAAAAGCTTTTAAAAAAAACATCGTTGAAAATAAGGACAAAAATACAAAAAGTATTATTTTCATGGATTGAAATGTAGGGCTAAGGGGTTGGGACAGCCACTTACCAATAGAAAGTATAAATGATGATTTTGTATATATTTAGCTTATTACTATCAATTTACTGTCATGTGTTTAAATAGATCCTAACATAATCTTAGTAAATATCTAAGGTCTGAATTCTTAATTGTTTTGTTAAATCGTTTTTTTTAGTGTGGGACAGCAGTTTGATCAAATTCAGTAGAATGGCCCATATATAAGAAGAAGAATATATATAAACATTGAAATAAAGTTTTAGATTTCGATTTTTATATATTTTAAATATTTTAAAATATTTTTCAACATTATTTAGGCAGTTGATGTTCTTTACACCTCTCTGTCTGGGCCCCCTAGTGGCATGGAGGCCCTAGGCATGTGCCTAGAATGCCTATGCCTTGATCCAGCCTGATGAGCAGTGTCCCGTGAGGGGGGAATATGAACACTGGGCAGAATAATGTGCCTGGAGCCTTATGAATAAGACTTATGAATAAGCCAAGTGATACATGGCCGTGGTAGAGTTTGTATTCAAAGCCAGCCTTGTGTCAGAATCCCAATCCCTTATCCAGATATCATGCAACCAATCGTGCTCACGATTGTAAATAATTACATAATTATGCTGCGAAGTCTGTATAAGTGCATTCACAACTGGAAGTGCATTCACAAACACCATCCAGTGAATCATAAGATTCACTGTAAGTATTTACTGCTGATTCAATGGTATAATCAGGGATTGTTAGCAGTATCTCTCTCTCTCTCTCTCTCTCTCTCTCTCTCTCTCTCTCTCTCTCTCTCTCTCTCTCTCTCTCTCTCTCTCTCTCTCTCTCTCTCCATCCAGTGATTTCATCAGGTTGGGAAGAAATTGTGAAAAAATTGCTAGTAGCCAAAAAAAGATATTTATGAAGTGATATGGTGCAAGCAAATACATGATTAATTAAAAGTATTACCAAAGCCAGTAGAGAGTGTCATGACATCTCATGTGCTTCATCTTGGTTCTATGGAAATATACCAAGTTCCTCTAACATGAATATGTGATATGGAGATTCTTCCCATGAATAATTAAACCTGAAAAAATAGAGCAACAAATTGACTCAATAACCACAGTCCACAATGCATTATTCATATTAGTGACAGTTAAATTGGACCTCATTAAAAGCAATTCCATGTTGGGTTTAAAGGGAACTTTTTCTATTCTGCCCTCTCACATTCTGTGATGTAATTCTGACAGGGACCGACTTTGATGTTTTATTCCCAAAGAAAGAATAAATGGCTGCATGATTGAATGAAGCTGGGCATCACTGTGTGACTGCTGCTACAGCCTTTCATTTCTGAATCCTAGTAGCTAGGCAGACACACAGCTATGGAGAAGGCATCCGATCTGTGCCCTCAAACACTGTTTGGCCAACATAGCCATTTCCTATGCATGGACAAAACCATCACATTATTATATGTAAATGAGGAAAATAAGGAGAGAGAAAGAGAGTGGCAAAACAAAACAAGTAAAGAAAAATCTAACATCATAAAAGAGCTCAATCAAAGCAGGCAGAAATATAGCTTGGTGTTTTGTGCAATCGACAGCTGTGTTTTGTTCAGCTGACAGAGAAGAAACTCTGTTGCTGAAGGAGTTACTGTGAAAGGGCTGGAAACGTCCGGTTTGAAAATGACAGACGGACGCAGAGTCCTTGTGTGCTTCTATTCAGCTCTAAGGGAATGATTTTCCCAAGCCCAGTGTTCTCACAGTTGTGCTTGCATCTCAAATAAACCTCCTATGGATTCTTAACTTCACAGACAGAGGGGTTGAGGGGGCAGGGGGTGGTTGAGGGGGGCTACGGGGTGGAGTGGGGAAGTGGATTGTGTGTAAAAAGCGTTTTATAGAGATGCTGATTTCTTATTCACCAGGCCTCTGTAAGAGCAGAAGCACAGAGGAATGCAGAAAGAAAGCCCTCTCTCTCTCTCTCTCTCTCTCTCTCTCTCTCTCTCTCTCTCTCTCTCTCTCTCTCTCTCTCTCTCTCTCTCTCTCTCTCTCTCTCTCTCTCTCTCTCTCATCAAGAGGCCATAATGCATCCATCGTATATGAGTTGAAAAAGGCGTCCCTGGTGGGAAAAGAGTGACCCCCGAACCCACTGAGGAGAAAAGCTGCTGTGCAGGGCCTCTTTTTGCAGAGGTGCATTCTGCATTCTGAGGAGGCTCTGGTTCTCACCTGCAGAGAGAGTGAGAGCCACCTCCGGGGTGTTTACAACAAGCCCTCCTCTGCTTTTGCAGCAGAGCGAATGAATAACAATATAAGTCCCGCTTGAGTCCGCAGAAATTTGCTGTTGCCAGATTCTAATCATATCTTTTCAGAGGCAGCAGTGAAAAGAGTAAAAGACATATCATCCTGCATTTCCGCTTATTCTGCAGATTTTTTCTAGCTTTCTTTTTGGTCTGTGGTAGATCACCATGAACTGTAGGCAGTACGAAGCATGAAGATTGCCGTAACAAAGAGCTGTCACACCTGATAATAATCATAAACACAGAAAGCAAGTCTATGAATTTGCCAGGAATATGCAGTAAGTAAACTACACATCCAGTCAAGGGGCATTATTGCTTCCTGTAGTATGATTGAATATTCTATTCCCCTTGAAAATCTACTTATTGTTTAACCTAAATCATATATGAGAAACAATTGTAGTTTAATTACTTTTTAAAAACCCTCAGAATGTATCCATGGGCCCTTTACCAGCTGTATGTATGTATATGTTTAGGTTTTGGAAATGTATCTTCTGTGCATGTGTGTCTATAACACTATAACTCTGTAATGTTTATTTCCTACATACTGTAAACACATCCCAGCTGACCATGATTGTGTGAAATCATCTAGCTTTTTTTCATACCAGATTAGAGGCACACATTGGGGGGAATCCACATTCTGGCTGGCAGTGCTTCTTGGATGTGCATTTTATCCCCTGATTTTAATTTTTGTTAAAGTCAGTATTATGCATGGACACTGGCAGATTTGGGGGAATTAGAGATAATTCACTTTTCCAGCTGACGTGACTGTTAAGCAGATGTTGAAATGAAGAAAAGTTATCCTCTGTGGAGATGAGCCAAGAATAACAATTGGACAATATGAGAGGACGAACACATGGCATTTGGGCTGTGTGTGTGTGTGTGTGTGTGTGTGTGTGTGTTTTATGTTAATGCAAATGGATTTCTTACAAATTTGGTGATTAAAAAAAAAAGCCTAGTTCTATTATGAGTGCACATTGCTTCATTATCCTTCGTTATTCCAGCATGTACTGTAAAATTAAAGAGACTAGGCTGCAGATGCATTATTCTCATCATTTATCTGTGTGAAGGGCTTTTTGTGGTATAACGTACGGCCAATATCCCAGTAACAGCTCAGAGTTGAATATGTTTCCTGGGGAACATTAGCATTAGCAAGCACTGCTTCACATTAAAGATGCTCTTTATTCAAAGGCCTTTCAGACGTTCAGGAGAGCCTCTGTTCTCTACGTTGGTCGGGGCCCATTGCCTAAGGGATGCCCAGGGACCCTCTGTAGACAGCTAAAGGTCAGGGCTTTTCTTCCGCCCTCCCTTTTCAGACCCCTGTGTGGCTATTTACAGAGGCCATATGCTACCCTTCCACGAAGGAGACCTCCAACTTGGGCTGGGTGAACAAACGTCTTCCTCTTTATGACAGTTGTCCACTCATTTTTCTCCCCACAGAGTTTTGGTAGTAAATGTCACAGCATGCTGAGGGGCAGAGACTTGTTTAAAAGCTACTTATACAACAATTAGATCCGACCAAACATCATGATAAGGCCATTCCGATATGATATCAACATGGCTACGTCATCACTTTCAATTGAAAAATGTATACATACTGTAAGACATAACACAAACTCTTCAGGATATTGTACACAATGCAGCATATCTAGAATGTAGCCATCCAATGCATGTTAAGTGCACACACACACCAGGGGAAGACCCAAGGTCACCTAGGACGACGATTCAATGGGGGGGAGGGGCAGATCAAATTATAGAATATAAATTACATACCCAATTAGGCAAGGGCCATGGCAGTGGCAGCTTTGATATGGCATCCCAGAGACTTCCAAACCAAAGCACCTGGGCGTGGAGAGCCCTGGGTGGGGAGGTGGGGGCTCAGATAAACAAGCCCTTATTATCGTCCCACGACCCACTAATCAATTCAGAAACAACACACAGGAATTGAAGTATTGAGGAGCAGGGCCTGAGATGCCAGGGAGTTCCTAATGAATGCAATGAATATGGCAGCTAGGCAACAGGCTTCACCAAAACACAGAGACGGAAACAAGCCCTTGGGGCTGGCCCAGCCAAAATGGCCCTCTAATTGGGCTCTCACATAGTGGCAGGCCTGGCTAATACGGAGCATTGTGCATGTAGGAATGGACCACTGTGAGAAAGTTTATTATTCCTAGGGACTGAGCTGAAAATAGAGGAGCCTTATTCTGGAATCACCTCCACAGGATCAGGAATCATGGCAAATTGGAGAGATACATTAATTCCCAGACACACATGGCTGACAAACTCAAATCAGGGACATTCATCTTTATTGGGACATTCCTCTCTTTCTCGGTAATGCACCATAATTCTTTTGTCAAGCATGGCATTCTCTTCACTGATTATAACAAGCTGAGCCCAACAAGATAATGGAGCAAACATTTTGGTGTGGAAATGGGGAAATATTTGCTTGTTTGTGTGGAATTCTGCACTCATCCTCCACAGATGAGCACACATTCCCTGCTAAATAAATTAAAGCCTCTGAGTAAAGTTAGAGCTCTAGTGAGAGATAGCAGCAGATGGCATGGTGACATACCTGTCAACAGGCGGGGGAGGCCTACCATGGGGGGCAGGAGAGGTGGGACCAGGGCTGCTTAGACCTCCCACAGATGTTTAGAGGAGTCAACTCATTGGCAAATGGTGTTTGTTCTGTTGACCAAGTGCCACACCATCCATAGGGGGTACTATGATAGGTGCTCAAAGGCTAACCTCAAAACAAATGCTCAATGTTGATCCCTAGGTGGTATGCAAATACCAAAATATGACACTTACATTTATGTCTGTTTTTCTAACTATAGGATGGATAGAGATAACAAATAATGCATTCCAACTACTGGGGCTTATACAAAATAATGTGATAGATGCCTGAGATTAAAATTCTAGGACTAGTAAAATCCCCTGGTATTCAGCGATGACTAGGCCAAAGACATCTGCTAAATACTGTCGCTCAACAGTGACCCTCAATACACAGTCAACACCACTCTAAAATTAGCAGTGTATGGCAGGCTGGAATCCACCTGTCAATGGGGACAATGGGGATGGAACCTAGCAGGTCTTACATAAAGGCTACAAATAACAACACACAAGTAGGAACACCTAAATAGGATCAATCCATCACCGATGGTTCGACTTCTGGAAAAGCACAGCGCTTAATTATACCATATACGGGTGTTGTTGTTTTTTGTGATCTGTATTGCTGAAACTACAATTATAACAAATACTGAATGTCCTCAGTAGAACTCAAAGTGTAAATACAACCATAGGATTGGTGTCAAGCCAACATGCCGTGTATGAAGCTGGCTGAACAGGCTAGGTGAGCTTACACTGAGGAGCTAAAATGTTTATCAGACGCTAATGCAATATTCATACTCAACCTATGCATTTTTACAAGATGGCATCGTCACTTGGTCACAGTCTATAATCGCCACATTTCTCACAGAACCAGACTAGGCACCACAAGGACTGACACAATATTGGCACAAGACACGCCACTCCACTGTTCACTTGGTTTACGTCAATCTCCAGAGCTGATGGATGAAACAAAGACAGGAGGGAGGCAGTGGAGGTGTGGAGGCGCAGGCCTCAGGTGTGAACAGGTGTGTGGGTTCACTGCCATGCAGGAATGAGAGCAGTTCCAGGTGCACAGCTGCAGGGAGGGGCCCACAGACACGTACACCCAGGCAGCCTGCCTCCCAGCCTCTCAGCCCATGTTGAAACAGTAGTGTGTCCCTGAGGACAAGATTGTGGGTGGTGGCTTGTGCATGTGTTTAGAGGTGGGGGTTGGTTGTTGCAAAAGAGAGGGAAGAGCAAGGGGTGAGAAAGAGTGAGAGGTTGAAATTACTTTAACCCCTTTCACACATACAAGCCTTCCCAGTAGATTCCATGGAATTTACCTGGAACGGTGTATGTGTGAATGCGACTGACCAGGGAAATTGTCTCAGGCAATTGCCCTGGTCAGGACCTTGTATAATTCCATGGAATTTAGGGGGAAGGCTTATGTGTGAACAGAAGCCTGAACATTCCCTGGTCCGGCACGTAAAGAGTTACGTATGTCTGACGCAAGACGTTTTCACATGGAACAAGTTAATCAATCACAGCAAGTAGTTTCTCACTTGGTACTTTTGGTTTGCTTTGCTAAGAGTTGGCTAGTTAACCCACATCACATCAGCCAAAGTAGTGATGAATATAATTCCACAACTGAATACTACTTCATTTACAATCATCAGTTAGCTAAATTACTTATTTAGCTAGCTTACTTACTTATCAAATGTACATTTTGTGATATAGACGCCTTATGGAGCAGTGAGCACACACACCATCTCCTCCCACAGCTGTCCTGCGTCATGAAATCAGCAGGGAGAGAGCCCGCAGTGCAGAGCGCATAAGAACTGTCCCAGACCCAGAATATCGCTACTACTAAATATAATTCCACAACTGGATACTACTTCATTTCCAATCATAGTTAGCTAGCTTACTTACTTATCAAATGCAATTTTTGTGATATAGACACATTACGGAGCAGCAGGGGCGCCGCTAGAGATTCTGGGCCCCATGACAGAATATCATTTTGGGCCCCCCCCACCTAAACCACCCATCAACCTAGACAACCCAGTTGAAGTTGATGAACGAAATCCAATGATGGCCATCTTTTGTAAATGTAATTTAAAATTACAGTTAATACAGAAATCAACAATTCAGCAAAGAAATCTCAACGTTCTTTAACTTATTAAATTAAGACTTGAACAACACAAGGACAAAAGTATAATTAAATGAGGATTTGAACCCAATTATAAAAGTATAAATCACACAAAAAGTAAAAAATATAATTTTAATGGGGTGGTATTGTGTCTAAATAAATGTAGATCTTTTAAAGATCAGTTGGCCATAATACTGTCAGGATTAGATCAATGAAGAATTACAGCAGAGATATTTACTGACTCAGCATTGCTTGTTTCACACAAAGACAAAAGTGTGAACAACACAGACATGGTGCCAGCGAAATTGAATAGTGAAATGGGAAAAGGTCATTTATACCCACTGCGGCAGTACTGTGGAATAGTATACCCGGAGAGCTAAAAACTATATCTAGCCTAATGCACAACTATTCAAGATAGGAGTAAAGAGACCAAATCAAAGCTAAACGCTGGGCCTTCTTAGTAGCAAAATCTTTAATAAGATCCTTGAAATCTAGTGATGAAGCCAACTTGCTGTGCTGCTGTCATTGTCCTTTGTTACTTCTTGTTCTTCTTCTTCTGCCTCTTGGCCTCTGCTCTCCTCTCTGGCTGCCTTGCTTGAAGTGGGCCGTGGCATGGAGTATCCATAGGTACATCATTCATAATGGGCCAGTTTCACAGACAAGGCTTAAGCCTAATCCTGGACTAAAAAGCATCTTCAATGGAGATTTTACATTGAAAGTGTGATTTAGTCCAGGACTAGGCTTAAGCCTTGTCTGTGGAACCGGCCCAATATGTCCTATAATAATATTAACATAGTAATACATACATTACACCAGATTAGCTAACTTAAATGTTATCTAGCTAGCTAACAATATTATTAAGATGCCAGTGGTCAATGTTATTGCAATTACTGGAAGAACTATTAACTAAACATGAATATTAGCTAAAGTTGTATTCAATGCTTGCATGGTAATGCAGCATACATTAAAATATTCAAAATCTGTTTGTTAACACCAAACTCCTACTGCTCACCTCCTTCTCCTTCAACTGGGAGGTGGGTTGAGGGAAGGAGTCCTGATCCTGAAGCTGCATCTGTGCATGACGTCATTAGCATGGAACATTATACTAGTTAGCTAGCTAGCTAGCTATAGCAAGAGTGCATAGCTGCTGAATTCACTGAGCTCTAATAACCTATATTTGGACCAAAATTGCCCTCATCTCATACATTTAACTGAAATTATACTGACAGTGCACTGTAAGTTAACTTTACTTGAAGTTAATGTTAATTAGCTATAGCGAGCTAACTAGATCATCCACACAGTGATTAGCTAGAGCTAAACCACACAATGTTGTCTAGGTAGCCTACATGTTATGGGCCCCAAAAGAAGGTCTGTGAATGAATACCTTTCTTCTTCTTTTTGTCACTCTCCTCGTTCTTTACTTTTACTTTTCTCTTTTGAGACCCTGACTTTGGCTTCGCCTTTCACAACATCGTCTCTCTCCTTGTCAGAATATTTGCGGTAACGTTCCTCTAGTCTATCAGCTCGCATGCGGTGGACTGAACCATGCAATGAATAAAGAGAGGGGTAAATAATAAGGCTTAATTTTGTCAAACATAGAGAAACAAAACTCCAGTTTGTTTCTTTTGTAACTTTTTTTAATACATAGAATTATAATTTGAAGTCGTCTACATTAACTTCCTTATGATAATAATAATATTATAATAAATATAATATATTTTTAAAAAGATTCTCTTGGGCCCCTGTCAGTGCTGGGCCCTTAGAATCGTCCTAACTTACCACCCCCTAGCGGCGCCCCTGCGGAGCAGTGAGCACACACACACCCATCTCATACCACAGCTGTGCTGCATCACGCAATCAGCTCGTATTATGTTTACCATCACCAAGTTCTCCTACTGTGCTTTTGGACTAAAATAGTATATTTATATCAACGGTAATTAAGTGCTTTAGTTGGCGAGCGAACTTGGTAATGGTAAGCATAATACGAGTTGACAGATAAATACATATGAAACGGAGGTATGATATAATGATATATGACAGATATATATATATATATACTATGGCAGTCTCACGCGCCTGTCTCACGCGCCTGTCTCATTCAAATTCACGTCTACTACTTTTCCAGTTTTCCATCCAGTTGAATGCGTGATCGTGTGCGTCTGTGTGTGATAGGGTTAAAGGAATAAAAGAACAATACAGAGCGTGAGTCGCAGAAGTTAGTTTGTTTAGTTGCCTGAATGCATGACATGACGACAGTTCCCTGGGCAACTATTGTTGGGGGGTATTCCACGTACGTTGAATAGTATATTTGCGATTAACACTAGAACCGCCAGAGGGCGCTGTATACCTAAAACCGCCAACAGGTCAAATGTACCCGTGCGCCTGGCTACGGCATTTCTAGTAGGCCTATCCTAGCCTACAACATTTTTTACTCCATCATTGTATTAAGGCATTGTGTTCACAAATGAATTTTTCAAGTCATAAAATGGTGTTGGTCCTTGTTATACAATTTAAGTATCTTTAAGAACACTAAACGCTTTGCCTGGACGTCAATGTAAATCAGTCAAAAATAACACTGGAAATGGGTAGGCTATTAATGAATGAATGAATGAATGAATGGTCTTTATTGTCATTGATATAGTACAGGTACCAAACAACGAAATTTGGGAGGGGGGGGGGCTCCCCTGGTGCTAGGAAAAAAACTAAAAAAACAAGAAGGGAAAGGAGCTGGTTTACATAAATAAAGGCTATGTACACTATCCACTATACTATACTATACAAATAAAACACTGTGCTGTACTCTATGCTATGCTATACCTATTCTAACATTTCCTATTCTCTGAACCTTATGTACCCTAGGGTTGTCATATTGCACATAGTGTTATTGCACATACATTTAAAGTGTCGCAGTTTGCAGGTTTGAAATGTACACATTTGTGTTTCAGTATTACACTTGATTTCAATCTAGTAGCTGCCATCAATTTGTCTAGATTGTCCAGGGCCTAGAACCTAGGTCTTTGCTGTGTTCAGGGCCTGAATGGCCCTGGGGTAGAAGCTGAGCTTCAGTCTGTTTGTCCTTGCGAACATGGTCCTGAACCGCCTGTTCGAGGGCAGCCGAGCAAAGTGTTCGTACCCAGGGTGGGATGGGTCTCTGGAGATCTTGGAGGCCTTCCTGAGGCAGCGTGTGTTGTACAGCTCTTCCAGAGAAATATTTGCATATTTGGGTGGTGTGATAGGCGTAAAACGTCATTCAGCACATAATTACATTAACCATGTTATTTAAATAAACAAAGTACCTACCCCAAATGGATCATAATAAGGCCATAATAACCACATAGGTGGTGGGCCGAACGCGTTTTACGTGAAGTTGTCCCCATCTATAGAGTACACAATATGCACAATGTTTTACATACAATATTAAATAAGTCTAATAACATTTGTTGGCAGCTCTAGTTATGTTGTAGATTTTCACAAACTTATGTTTTAATTGTCTGTCTGCTCAGGGACATCGCTGGTCGCTCTAGTTGATAAACCAATCAGAATTTGAGTACGGCTTCATTAGGACCCCAAAATGTAAACACTGGCTGTTAACCCTAGCAACCGTGACTGGATGTTAACCCTAGCAACCGCGGTGAAATAAAGAGATATGATGAATTTTGGAGTGTTGTATGCATTTAACAAACCAAATGGATAATATTATAGCATTTTCAGATGCAAGTTGGACCAAATGTGTACATTGTTCTCTACAGTGGGTGAATCTTCACACTTACAGAAAGACAAATTGCAGAAAGGGCTGTAAAAAACAACAACCTAGTAGACAGTTACATTCCAGATGTGCCAGCTAATGTTGGCTACCATAGAGAATGCTATATGCAGTATGCCAACATACGAAACATTTGAAAGAGCCTGCAAGAGAAAGGGAAACTCAGTACAGGAGGCTGCAGGTTTGTTTTATAGAAATATAAGTTATTTACAAGTTAAGCAGCTTTATTATTAGGACACTTACATATGTAAAACTAAATAATGTTTCATATTTGGTTGCATATCATGAGTTCCTGATGTTTGTATACATTGTATTTATTGTATGCACCAACAGTCCAGAACAAATTCGTATGTGTGGAAAACCTACCTGGCTAAATTCAGATTCAGATTCAGATTCAGATAACGTTTATTGCCATTATGCATACACATATAGGAATTTGCTTCGGCATTACAGTAAGTGCGTTTATACTTTTTTCACGTGTATACAAAAACAAATGCAAAAAACAGGACAACACAGGACAGACAACAGTGCATTGGATAGTGCAACATATATAAAGTGCAGTGCAGAGTTTTTTTACAGTGAGTCCAGTGCATATTCAGTCCTGGGCAGACTTGGGGGCGGGGGGGAGGGGGAAGCCAGAGTCATTTATCAGCCTGGCGGCTGAGGGGAAGAAACTGAGCCTGTGGCGGGCCTTCAGTGCCTTAGGCAGCCGCAACCTTCTTCCAGAGGGAAGCAGGGTGAGGAGGCCGTGGCCGGGGTGGAAGGGGTCGGCCATGATCTTTCTTGCCCTCCTCAGAGCCCTGGTGTCATGCAAGGAGTTGAGGGAGGGCAAGGGACAGCCGATCACCCTCTCTGCTGAACGTAACACCCGCTGCAACTTGGCCTTGTCCTTGGCCAAAAATAGATCCGATTCTGATAAACAACATGATATGAACAAGATATAGTATAAGATAACAAGATCAAGATAAGAACAAGATTATTAACAGATATGATATAAACAAGGTAAGATATGAACTAGATATGACATGAACAAGATATGAACATGGCATCAATGGGTCAGGGTCACCCTGTCAGGGGCCTCATTTCTAGAAAGTACTCAGATCAAATTTTGATGTTACCCGTGTCGTACGTAGAAAACCACGTCCACGTAGTGATTTATACAATTTCAACTTGAGTCAATTTGACCGTGGAAACGATCGTAGCTCTACGTCGAGTATTGACCTTGCGTACGCACATTACCTACTGGTTATGCAGAGTTATTACAGGCATGTGAGCCGCACTGCCTATACTGTAATTCATGCGAAGTGAACGTGACTCGTAATAAAATTAACGATGTTGTTATCAGCCGAGAAAATTTGTTTAATTCAAGATTTAAAGGGAACTGATGTTTATGATTGTATTTCAGTCTTCCTTTATATTCCTCCGGAGCTGTCAAGGCAACGCCATCTCCCCTTTAACATGCCTAATGCGCTAAATTATACTGGATTTTTCTACGGTGTCTCCGGTGTCTGGGAGTGAGTAGCCATATTTTCAATGTCACCTGATAAGAATAAGACCATTATATTATTACAGTATAAGCATTTGCTAGTTAGTTGTCATCAGCACTCAAGTTGAGGGAGGATGAGGGGGGATGGCATCCCCCCTGAAATAAAAACGGTCAAAATCATCCCACTGCTAAAACTGTGATATGAATTAGTATGACATGCAAATCTTACCTGAAACCTTACTTGACAGTAAAGTTATCCGAAACAACTCAGTCTTCTCGTCTTTCCAGATAATACATTGTTTACTTCATAGTTCCGTATTAGGTATTAGTTTCTGCCTGTGAGACATGTTTGACACACATCTAAGTTAAACCAGACCGTAACCCTGGTTGCTACCAGGTTTGTTCTGAAGGATTGGTTGCATAGCAACCAAATAGCAAATTATTTGAGCCGTGAATTATGAAAACAAGCCTGAATTAGCTCTAATCGTGTTTCGTGGAATACCCCCCAGATCAATCTGTGATTAAACAAAGTCAGTAATTTGCAAACCTGCCATTATACATCCTGGTGAAACTCTGCTGAGAGACTGCCCTCATTGGTCTCCTCTAAGCCATGGGCTCCATCAATCACAGCTGTAGGACAGATTAGGTCTTAGAGACTAGCTCCCCCCCCTGCAGGATACATGAGCACCCAGTCCTCCACATCAAAGGTCAGAGATGCAGAGAGCAGGAGATCACTGAGGCATTGAGTGCTGCTTCGCAATTCAGAGAGGATTCTCGGGCAATGGAGAAATGGGTCAGTGACCGTCAAGATTTCTATGCCACAAATGGGAGCCCACAGGTCTTGCAGGAGAGAGAGATATATATTTGTAAATAATGATGCAATGAAAGATCATGTCCCAGAGTAAGACAGTGTGTATGAATGTGACACTTGGCATGTGTTATATGTCATGCACCACCATTTTGTGATATAATACCATCTCACCAGCTCCACTGACTAGATAATGTGCCAGGCAACAGTCTGACCTTTGGTGTCCTTGAAACAGTTGATGCTGTGTAATGTATTCTGCAGTAGATTCTTTTTTTTTCATTCTATGAATTTTAACATCTTTATTTCTCAGCAGAGTCTCTGTGTCTGGCCACTGCTGAATATGATTCCTTACTAGTTATTATATTTCAGAACTCCAATCACTACATGTCCTGTAGAGAAACAAAACCGAGAGACATTGGCAAATACGTGAATGCCAATTTCCTCCAATTCGCTTTGTGCACACTGTCCTCTGCTGCAGAGGAAGATTGGTTGGATGTCAAATCCTAGACCCTGTGGCCTTTGTGCTCAAACTTGATCTTGCATTAGAATGAAGATCTTGCTGAGCATATGCTGAGTGATATGGAGGTTAAATTATATGTTCAAGAACCGTCTTGAAAGCGCTTTTTAGAGATGATAACAACATTAATAATTACAGTATTTTCATAACAAGAACCAAGGGATTGAACGAGCCAATGAATACTGAAACTGTCAAAATGATTTAATGAGAGCAAAGAAGAGCATACTCTACTTGGAAGGCCGCTAAGTACAGATATATTGAGAGTGAAATAATGCAAACAATAAATTATCATACTTAAGTATTAAGCTCAGTATTAATACTAATAAGCTCAGTATCAGTGTAGTATTCATATTATAAGCACTGGCCTATATTATAATATAATAAGCACTGGCCTTTACATACCATTTATACATTTTGTGGATATGCAGACATTTGCCGCTGTTAGCATTACATAGCACGTTTTCAGATTTTCATTGTCGGCGAAGAGGGCAGCAACATGCACAGCTACATGATATACCTTTAAAGCTACTGAGGATGCAAATGATATACTTTCATGAATGGTCAGTGCACAAAATGAGACATCAGCCTTTTTCTTATAAAAATATCTTGAGCAAATCAGCTTGCAATTAACACTTCCATGGAAAACCACTGTGAATATGGTGTCTAAATCACTGACAAATCAGAATGCCAGAATGTCCATCTGAATCCATTAAGAGCCTGGTACTAATTACCAATGACTCTAGGGTTGATTATAAGAAATCACTAAGCAGCAGCAGCAGCAGACACTATTACGCTAATGATATATCATTTGGAGTGGAAGGGTTTGGGGCCTAGATGGATTTGGACAGTCCCAACAGTCTGGCTCTGGGAAATGGTTTATTGGGCAGCATATCATTACAGCACTGACGGAATATGAAATTCCTGAGATGATGTCAGCATTGTAATAGTGTTTATCTTGTCCAGGGAGTATACTGATTGATGTAATGGATTGATTTTCACACAAGCGTCCATGTACATGACAATAATCAGGTAGAAGTCCTCTACAGTCCCACAGGCCTATGGATAATGAAGTACGGTATATCCTATATCTCCCTGGCTGGAGAAGATAGAAGATAGTTAACGAAGACATGAAGTCATACTCGATTTCAGTTCGTATTAGAAGCCCATGAAGGACATAAAACGCCATGAAGCCAACTAACAATTCATTGGCTTCTAACTGCTAAATAAGAATACCGAATAAGAATATGGGACACAAGCAGGTTATCTATGAGAACTGATCTTTCTGAACAATACAGGACAGAATGATGTTGATCTTATATTAACAAGGAATCGTATGATGGTTTTAATCAGTGCTTTGAAGGACTGACAACTATTCACAAAGACATCTACTGGTGATTAATTACACTAACAAGGTAAAGGTCAATTTCCCACTGAACAAGCCTTGACAGAGCTAACATACAATCCATCCCACTGTATTAGTCAGACAGGCTGCTTAACAAAATAAAATCAGCTCCATTCAAACTTATCAAAAGGCATTGAGCGGGTAAGGTAAGGCGTGACTTGATTATATATCATTCAGGATGGAAAATAATATGTTTTCCATTACTGACTTTATATTGTCCCTTTTAGTATTCTACCTGACCCCCTAATCAGATGTTTCTATCAATTAATTATCCCAGATGAACAACTGTACCTAACCCAGCTGAAATGACCCATGGAGAACCTCTCCTAAAGTTACCAATCCCCAAACTTTTTCCACCGGTCAGTCTATGCCCTCCTTGTCTGACAAGGAAACAAAGGCCAGTTTCACAGAGGTAAAAACACACAGGAATATAGTCAGTGTAGTGGTAGCCAGCACACAAAGCTTGGCGACTCTCATTGAGATAAGAACAACGGTTAATACAGCCTAGGCACAAGGTTGTGATTACATCAGTGTCTCGAGCCAGGCAAACAGAGTGGAAATGAGAGAGAACTTATAGCTCTGGTATCAGACTGCACACACGGATGCAATCAGTTGGATATCAGCAATCCGGAACACACATTGTATGGAGTTCACACCCATACTGTTTACTCTTGTTAGAGGGGAATGGGAACACTTTTCTTCTCTTTGCCTTTGTAAATAAATAGTATGGGTACAAAGAGCTCAAACCCCCACCCACATATGTCACACAAACACACACACACACACACACACACACACACACACACACACACACACACACACACACACACACACACACACACAAATGGACACACAAAACATTGTGGACAGGATGTGGTCACAGGGAAAAGCCAAATGACTCTCCCTTGCTGTCACTGAGGTTGTGCCTTTATCTCGGTGACATCAGTGCAGGAGGACTTTGTTACGACTTTTCAACTCTTAACGGGTTAATCCACTGGCTGAACAGAATAGCCCATTCCTCTGGTGGTTATCCTGTCCTTTCAGGATGCCCTCTATGTAAGCCTATCATACCCTGTCCTTTCATCATGAATGATGGACTGCACGTTATCTCCGTGAATGGGGAGAGAGGGGAAAGGGAACCATCTTAATGTTTAGGATGGGACTTGTGGGGCAACCCTCTGCATAAACCCACCAATTTTCTGTTTGCTCATTGCACAAGGTGTGAGACTTTTAGTCATAAAGCAGATATTTATGTCTAGGTGACACCTTGGTCAACAACCAACTCTGTAGTTGTGACCTACAGCTGAGTCACTACCTGTGTCACCACCATCAAGCTTCCTTTTTAAAAAAACAACCCAGTGTCCAGTGTGTGAATCACATCTCACACCTTTATATTACACTGATATGACATTTGACATCCTGTAGTCAAGTGCCAAAATAATCCCTTGCTTCCTTTCGTTTCGATAGCACGGTGCTTCTCGTGGGCTCATCCTCCACCAGTCAGAGCTGTGATGTGCCCTCTAGCCCCTGAACACCTGTTGGAGAGGGCTTCTGCTTGGCATCTGATAAACACGGACAAGCTGGAGGGTCTTGGACTGGACCCCTCTTTGGCCTGCACATCTGTGATTCCCCTAGCATTTCGAAATCCCCTCGGCAGTTCAGAGATCTTTCTCAGCTGTTAGCGTGCCCTCAGGCTGGGGCAGGCCTGCTATGTGCTCCAGCTGCAGGCTTTGCTATGGTCATGGGGCCCCACTGAAGGGCACTATTGTCCATTCATAGGGTTCACTGTGTGAGAGGTCAGATGGGGGGGAGCCTGAGCTAGGGGCTGGCAGGAAATGAAGGTGCCGGGGCCGTTTGGGTCCAAGTGCAGTACTGCAGTCTGAATAAATATGTATAAGTAGTGAGCACTCTGAAAACAGCACATTAATTAAATGGTAACACCTTGTGTGCGTGTGTGTGTATGTGTGTGTGTGTGTGTGCGTGTGTGTGTGTGTGTGAGAGTGGTGTGAGAGTGGTGTGTGTGTCTGTGAGTGTGTGTGTGTGTGTGTGTGTGTGTGTGTGTGTGTGTGTGAACAGTGAAATGTCTGTGAACTAGAAATACACTGTATAGCAATGCAATTGAGATTGAGTAATTACTCTCATAGCTCAGAATGTGATACTCGGTCATCTCCCATTATTTGGTACAATGTGGCCCTTCTTCACTGTGTGTGAGGGGGAGTTAAGATGCACAGCATGGCAAAGATAGAGAGTGCCTAGCAGATGTGCAGATAAATCTTCATTTCTCACCCAGTTAAGCAATTCAGCAGGCGTGGGATGCAGCCCCACTCCAAGCCAAAGGCACCTTGCAGGAGCCAGAGAAACTGCAGAACAAATTGAAGAACAAACAGTCACACAGGGTCACACACATTATCCTTTATCTACAAAGCCAAAGAGCTCAGGAGGTGGTGAGGCTATGCCCAACAATAGGCAATAATACACATGTACTCCACTGACACCGTTTAAAGTGTAATTTACCATCTAAATCACCCCATTTTAAGGTAAGTTAAGGTAACCTTGATAAGTTCAAAACCCTGTGCCCAGACACACTAGTCTCTCGCATGAGTAACTTTTTTTCTATTTATTTTTTGCAAAGTATGGGGTAAAGTATGGAATAGTGATTACTTAAGAGATTGTAAATGTTGACTTAATCAAAGTGGACATAGATTAGGTTGATAAAGAGCTTTCATTCATGGCACATTGATCTAAATTAGGCTAGGGCTAGAACAAACACTTTTAGCTTTTCTCCTTTCCAGTGTTTATTGGAGCTGTTTACTTGCTTTATGTATTCAGTTATAATGTCCTTTATTTGACACTGGGTTGACTGACATACAATATGCAGATGATATTCATAAACGGTCAGGCTGGTGGGAGGGCTTGCAGGCGGGCAGACAGACACAGGCAGACACAGTCAGACACACACACACACACACACACACACACACACACACACACACACACACACACACACACACACGCACAGAGCAGTGTACATTACTGTATATCTGAAATTGTATGGTTTGTGAAAAACTGTGGGGTGGTAATACCTGATCATCAGAAAAAAGCCCCAGAAAATAGAGTTCATGTTAATGAACGCAGAAAGACAAATAGTATCTCATTTTATGCACAGCATGGGTATGAACACCTTCATAGAGACAGATTCATTAAGAAGAGGGAATTTCACTCCAGAACGCAAATGCCTGTATCTGTAGACTTAATACTGCTACTTATTTCTGCACAGGCAGCTCCTTTTCAGAGGCAAACAATTGCTACACGAAAGGGATACAAATTCCTATGTTTGGGAAAAAAGCACTGAAGAGGCTTGAGGGAATTTTTCAAAGCACTTACAAAGCTTAACGAGATGCAAAAAGGAGAATGAGGAAAGAAGCAATTACTTTCCGACAATTCCCCGTTGCTATGTATATTTTCTTTGCGGTACCAAACAAGGTCACATATTTTTAGCCCAGGATAATGAAGGACCTATGGCTCAGATATTCCCCATTTAGAAAAAAAAACTGCCAGACCACCATGCAACTGGGCAGTGCCTTGACCTCCCATATGTTCTGTCTTCTTTCCATTGAGAGAAAGTAGTGATGAGAGAGAGAGAGAGAGATTTTATTTTCTATTTTTATCTAAGTTATCTTTATTTACCTGTATACACTCACCGGCCACTTCATTAAGTACAACTTTTCAACTGCTCGTTAACGCAAATATCTAATCAGCCAATCATGTGGCAGCAACTTAATGCTTTTAGGCATGTAGACATGGTCAAGACGATCTGCTGAAGTTCAAATCGAGCATCAGAATGGGAAAGAAAGGGGATTTCAGTTACTTTGAACGTGGCACTCACGAACCACTCATGTAAAAAGGGTAGGTGCATTAATATAGTTTTTTGTTTGGTACTTTTGAGTTTTCTGTTAAGATGCGCAAGTGAAATTTTGTTGTTGTTGTTTTTGATTATGCACTCATGGGGGAAGAAAACATGCATGTAAAAAGGGTAGGCGCAATAAGCCATGGCTTCAGCCTACACCTTTTTGGTCCTGGTACACATTGTGACTATGTACATTATTTATTTATTTATTTATTTAATATATGTATTGTGAATTGTATAAGGGACCAAAATAAACATTCTCAATCAATAAAAAAAAAAAGGTTGTTGGTGCCACAGGCTGTTTTGAGCATTTCAGAAAGTGCTGTGATTTTCCCGCACAACCATCTCTAGGGGTAACAGAGAATGGTCAGAAAAAGAGAAAATATCCAGTGAGTGGCAGTTCTCTAGGCGAAAATGGTGATGGTGGCATAATGGTGTGGGGGATATTTTCTTGGCACAAATCTTCAGCAACTGCGTGACGCTATAATGTCAATATGGACCAAAATCTCTGAGGAATGTTTCCAGCACCTTGTTGAATCTATGCCACAAAGAATTAAGGCAGTTCTGAAGGCAAAAGAGTGGGTCCAACCCGGTACTAGCAAGGTGTACCCTTATGAAGTAGCTGGTGAGTGTATATACACACAGTTCTGTTTAATATTTTTTTTATTCTAGTCGTACATTCCATTCTTTTTTGTTTGTTTGTTATCTTCACACTTGCTTTGTAAACATATGTTTCCCATGCCAACAAAGAAAAACTTGTTTTGAATTTAGAAAGAGAGAGAAAGAGAAAGAGAGAGAATAATGGGTTCACAACTTCTTAATGGTCATAGGCTGCAGTGGGGGAGGGGCATGGGGGAGGGTAAGGGTGTCGGGGTATTGCAGCCAAGAGGGTGTCTGAGCTGCTGACCAACTGACCTTTCCCTCCACCGCGCCAGCAACTGGTAATCAGGGGCAATTAGAAAGGCCTCTTGGCCACAATTCACCTAATCCTGTACTCACAGTTTCAGACAGATGTAATTACTGCACACTGGTACTCTGACCCAGGGCCTGGCGGAACTAAGCCCAGATTCAAACCATGGCAGTCCAAACCAAACCTCAACCTGGCTGGTTCAAGGCCAGAGTCATTCTCCTCCTCAGGCACTCTCATCCTTCCTCTGCTACTTCCTCATAGCTCATCTCATACTGTATCTGATTAGTTTCTAAAAACTGTGTTCAACCTTCACATGACCCATCTAAAATATTATTTGAAATTGAAAGTTTCTTTTTTTGTTAGTCATACTCAATGATTATGTGTTTATAAAATGTAATAAATTAGAACAGTATGTGTACAAAATGAAGAGGACTAAACCTTTAATATGAGGTACCAGTCAGGCCATCACTGTGCTGTGAATTTCTGAAGTTTGTCAGTCAACACGGAAGCCAAAGCTTCCAACTCACAGCCCCCTGCCATGGTTTCACATAGCCACTCGAGGATCCTGAGGGCACTGTTTGGAATGAAGACAACAGCCATCGCCATCAGGTGGCCTGTATCTGAAGATACTCACAGATGATTGATAACTCTTATGCCTTTCACTTTGATATGTTCATTCAACTGACACGCCAAACTTTTAAATAGTCATCAATTTAAAAAGGGAAGGTAATTAGTCACTATTAACAAAAAGGTATTTTCGAAATGTCACAATCACAATCAAACTCTCCATTGGAGAGAAGCAGGGTATTCCTAAAGGTGGATCATCCTGAACAGAAGTGATAGAGTGGTTGTGTAGTTGCAGATCCTGAGAAGCTGGTATGGAGGTGTGGAGGGGAGGGTTGACAGCCAGCCCTGCCTCCAGGCCTGTGGAGCAGAATTCTATTTGACTGGGGAGCACATAGTCCCTCTGTTAGTCACGCTGCTGGGAGAGGGAGATGGGCAACTCCATTACCACCCGTCCACCTACGCAACTTCACCAACACAGAGTGATTGCTGGGCCCAATGAACCCTGACAATTAGTAATGACTGCCTTTCTACCTCTTCCCTTGCTCCCTCCGCAGCCTGTCTGATCTCACCACAAAGTATCACATCACCCAGCCAGCACACCGGGAGAGAAACACTAGCAGCCTACAGATTCTCTGGATAGTGTGAATGGACCAGCATGTGGGGTTGGCATATTATCATTTCAATAGTGAAAAGATCAACAGATAACTGAATAGATAATGTATGATCATAGTTATTGGGTATTGTTCAATTGTTAATATGAAAGCATACTGTAGGTCTTGCTAGAACAAATTAATCAAACCAAAGGTTTGTCATAAACGTATATCATCTTGCGTACTGGTAATGAGTAGGCCTGTAGGTCCAATACAGTAGTTAGCTTTATGTTTTGTGCTGCCTCAAGTTCAAAATACTTGGATTTATTCTGCCCTAGATCCAACTGTCTGTCTTTGTAAAAAAGCAGATTGATTTTAATATTCACTGCACCACTCTCACTTGAGCTCCAGTTTGCCTTTAATTAAATAAAGTACGGTAGCCTCTTGATCAATAGAGAAAGCTTATTGTGAAAAAATATTCCAGTTCGTCTCTCAAGGGCAATTAAAATGATCAATTTAAGCACCACCAGGAGCAGTTGCTTCTCATCGAATTAGAACTAATGCCAACATCATGCTTAACAACACCATTTATTTAATGCACCATTGATTTTACCCTACCGACTAATTATTCATTAGGTTCCTGTTCGACTGACACTTACCTCCTGGTTCAGGCCAAGGGACTGCATGGGATGTTGGGACTGCATGGTCTACTGACACCAGCTATGGACCTTGTAGCCAGATCTATTAGTTAACTACTGCACTACACCTTCATGTTAGATCTTTTTAGGTGAATGGAACCAAATCTACATTTCTTTTTCAGTTTTTTTTTTTCTGAGTGGGGGAGTGTAATGAGAAGAGGACATGTCAGCAGGGCATGGGCCGGAATCGAACCCATGCCGACATATGTGTGTGCACTGTAGACCGCGGTGCTAGACCACTGGACCACCCCAGGCCACCCAAATATACATTTCTAAAATGAGCAGACAGTTAGTATAGCCTATGTTTGCTGGTTAGCAGCAGGAAAACATAATCCACATCATCATAATGATATCCTCAAATGAATCTGTATTAATAATAGATTAATGAATGGAAAGTCTCCCCCAGTGCCACATAGGGCACATACTGTGCCAGTGATGCTGGCATGTCTCACAAGGAGTGGGTCCCCTATAGTGAGGATAAAGCCTGTCAAAGAGACTGTTTCATGTCCTTCCTCTTTCACTCCTCTTCAAACAATTAGATAACTATGAGAACACACACCTCCAGTTCCCTATTAGAAGATGTTATTGACTGCCTGAGAGCAGGTGCTCAAGCAACTAATGTACAACATGAAAGACAGGACATAAAATACACATACAAACGTGCATGGCAATCTGTGATGGAACCCAACAAGTGATAAAACTGGGATGTGCTCTGATGTTCTGCACGCCATCTTGAAGACCTTTATAGCAGACACCACCATTAATTCTATTCTGTCAATTAGAATAATTCTAGGCTATTTAAATGCCACTCAAATTGTGATAATTGATCCATTGTATTCAACACCCTATTCGAATTGGATGCCAACACCCCCAATTCCCACCTCAGCATTTTATACCCCTACATTTGTAACAGAAGTGACAATCTGTCATCACGTATCCACACGTACCCTCTAGGGACAGACAGTCTCAGCCTATGAACAGTGGAAAATTAGATCAGGCACCGAAGTGCGGGGTACAACATAGACTACACAACTGAGTTGTGGGCTGCCAAGGTCTGCAGTAACCTGATGGATGTATTGAATCAGTGTGATGTTACTGGCCCATTCTAATGCACTTACAGATGATTTTCTTTTTGATTTTCTTCTGTTAAAGTGATGAATTATAGTAGCTTTTGTTTCATTGGTTGCCCTTTAATTCACAAGGACAAAAGGTTTTTCGATTGTGTCAGACTCAGGGGAGGCTGGTGGAGGTAGAAGTCAGAGGACGGGCTCATTGCAATACATGGAATTAAATAAGGAATGGTATCAAATATGTGCTTGAAGTGTTCCTGAAGGACAACAAAACTCAACACAACAAACAGTTAAATTGTCGTTCTCTCCTGCTTCTCGTGTTTCCAGCACTGGTCTATGAGGGGTGAAATAATGAGGGTTGGAGATGCAACGGATGCATCTAGCGTTACAGACAAACACTCCCCAGAGCTCCCAGGGCTGGGAGACAGGGACCAGGACACAGGCTCCGGCAGAGGACAAAGATGAGGCTTCTGCACTGAGGAGAGAAGATAGGAGAAACAGAGGAGATACAGCACCTATATAACAAGCCACAACCTGAGAGTAAAGTGATCCAATATAATTCTCTTAGAATACAAAACAATAAAACAATAATAAGACTGGCAATCAATTAGTAGAATATTGAATCTCAACTTCCATATCTAATCATGAAGTGGCCAAGCTGAATCTAATCGTATCCCACTATTCCTCTAGGGGACACTGCATTGAGGATGCCAAATCACTGGGTTCTCCATAACCTGCAGAGATATAGGAGCTACAGCATACTATATACCGGTAGGCTACACAATGTCACAGTGGCCATTTTGTATTAGATTACATTTTGCATTCTCATGACATGACCAATTAGAGTTTTTATAATTTCACCTCAGGCAGTTCATGACAGCTCCTTTCTTGGTGGAGGTGCAATACAGAAGTAGAAGAGGCTTATTCAAAGCCTAGAGCATAGATTGAAACTGAAATATTTTTTCCCCACAGAGGTCATCAGATAAATACAGTAAACGACCTCTCCATGAACCAAATTTCCAGTTAACTGACTAATAATTACTTCTCTGTCATTCTCAAAGAGTGAAATAATTGGATATCGGTCATGCACAACATAGGGAAGCAGGCTTTCTGTCACATTGTTTCAATACAACAATTTCCATTTAGTCTTGTTTTGAGTAAACACATTTTCATACTTTTGCACTGTTTAAAAGTATTGGATCTGCTAAAAAATAATAATTATACAGTAGCTTGGTGCATATAATAATGTCTCACCAAAAGTCTGTGCTGCATTTCAAGACATGTTCTCTTTGACCTCACTCATTTTACTCATTACATATTATTGTTTGTCCACAAATGAACTTCAATGACTCAAAAGTTGTGTATGTATTGACTTTGCTATTCATATTCATTTATGATGTACAAATAGCTTTGATGTAATGCAGCTTTCACCACTCTATAATATCGCTGCAATCAGAGCTATGTACATTTGAATTGTAAATAAACCACACAAGTAGATCATATAGCCTACTGTGATTCAGACTATTTGCTAAATATTGAGGAGCCTTGTAGAGTTTCATGAAATACCCAACAGGCATTGTGGAAAAGTCCCTTTTGTTCCCTTAAGATGGTTTCTACTTTGTTTCATTTGCATCACAAGAGGGTAGCCCTGCCCTCCAAGGTCCTTTGAAGTTGCTGTGGGAGGGGGAAACTATGCACTGTGTAAAGATTCTAAATGATGTCATCCTTCTTTCTCTGCTCTGTGTTCACATAGACCATGCCATGCGTGGGCACCTTAAAACGGTATAATGTTTGAAATGAGAGAAGGAAGCTGCTTGTTTGAGGGAGACAAAAAAAAAGGCTGGCACACGACAACAATAACAACATATGTATAATAAGAGATTTAGTGTGCTAGTGGACTTTATAGAAATGGGTGGGTGAACATCTATTCTTGAGCCAGATCAGACTACACTGTTAGTGTAGTTCAGTGGGAAATGTAACAAGCAGAGATATGAAATGTTGATACTGCATAGTGCTCTCAGTGAGGGTATTGAGAAGGTCAGGTCTTTTCATGATGATAGTACAAAGGGAGCTATCTCAGTTTTAGGTCTTTGTCACTCTCTGCCAAATCAATATTCTCTGACATTTGTAGTAAGGTGCAGGGCAGCAGGGGTTAGCGTGAAGCAGAGCTTATACAAAGGATGGGCTTTGGAGAGTCCTGACAAGCCTGGTGTGACCATTAGCTTCGTCAGAGACCCTGCAGAGCTCAAGCAGTGGGAGGCTGGCCAGGCACTGTGGGCCTGTCATTTAATAGTGCCAGCGGGGAGAACCTACCAGTCATACAGTCCTACCAGTCATACAGTCCTACCAGTCATACAGTCCTACCAGATACTCAGTGTGTGAGAAACTGCTGGGTTTCAGCCTGGAATACAGCAGTCACCTGCTGCACCCCAGAACGGCACCTGTCTTAGAATGCTATTTCATTCAATTGAATGCTATTTGCTATTCAGGCAAATGTCAATAATGGTATGAAGTGAGTATGGTTATAGAGTGTGGTTATAAGATATGTGTCTTCTAATTCAGCTCAAATACAAAACTTGACTGAGTGATTTTCAGCAGAAAGATAACACATAGCTTATATAAAGATCATTCTTCAGACACTGCATACAACAAGCCATGGTCTCTGTAACTGTTGTGTGTGGTGATGGGTTTGATGCATGGAAATCAGTATGTGTACTGTGCCACTGTATTATGGAGAACAATGAGGATATGCTGCCATACTTATCAGCTGCCTCCAGGAGCCTCACAGGGTATGACAGGTCTGTGCATCATGCTCCAATTATAAAGTGTGCAATTAAAATGCACTGATTCATGACAACAATTACATTCAGAATGTCATGACAACAAAGACAAAACTCTAGCTTGCTATTGTCAGAAGTATATAATTAGAGGGCATGAAATCAAATTATAATATTAATTTAGGCGACTGAATTCTCCCCAGTAAATTGATTAATCTTGTGTTATTCCAGGCTGCTCATAGAGACAACTATGACCTACAGACCAAGACAATGAAATGCTAAGGTATAAGGTATTTTCTCTCCTTCACCATTGCGTCCTCTGCAGAGGGGAAGAGATGGCACAGCAAATGTGACTCATGGATAGGAATATTGATTTTAGCTAAGCGAGAGGTTTATCTTTATCATGCGAGGCACATCCCTGTGTGAGAGGAGAGGTAGACACCGATCTGAAGAGCCCGCAGTGATGTCCTAGGGGACTGCCTCTAACAGGTACTATGAAATAATGAGGGATTTGAAGGGCCGAATCAATAATTGAATAGTTTTTCCTGTCAAAGCTCATGGTCAGTCGGAAGAACTTTGCAGTGCTGTATTAACATGTTACAGTGCCACTGCTGTCTGTCTGTCTGTCTGTCTGTCCATGCTACTCAGTGTGAGGGAAGGCCGACCACAGAGCAGAGCAGCCCCAGGCTAGCCAAGCATGGCCGATACATAACGCCTGTCCAATCGCTCCTGCTGACTCCACAGTGGGAAATACACAGTAGCTGCTGCTCCTCTGTACCTCATACATAACCTCAACACAGATGAGATGACTTCATCTTACGGACTATAAGCACAGTTTACCACCATGCTGAGCCTTATTCCCTCCTCAACTTCTGTGTCCTCTGTCTTGAAAGACCGCAATTGGATTTTCTCTGATCGCTTGTCTGATGAGTGAAAAAGAATCCAATATTAGGCCTAGCTCTTTTTGTCCTTTGTATTTGTGCCCATTTTTCAGGCCACAGCATTAATGAAAAAAAAGATGTAATCTTGCCTGATATTCTGAAGCAACTGCACAAGTTATTTGTTTTCGAATGAGTCCCATTCTCTGTGTGGAATGCTGTTGAGGCTACAATATTTCACTCTTGCCAGTGAAACCCAGGAGATAATCAATAAGACATGCCAAACAATAGAACACAATGATTTGAGTTTAATACCCTCGACTCGAGAATCACTAATGTTCCTGTTGTGGAAAATCGATCTCCTCCACACCAAAGCAGTTCTTACTTAAATGCACAGATGGAGGAGTGAAACTACATCAAGCACAAATAAAGACCAGAATGTTTCGGCATACTTCCATATACAACCTACTGCCGATAACAGCAATTTATTTTTAAACTACAGTACAGACAATACACCAGGGTTAGTACCATTCCTCATTCCATTCCATGCATTACAATGAGCCTGTCCTCTGATTTCTACCTCCACTAGCCTTCCCTGCAATACACCATATACCGTATACCTCACTTATTCTTAAGATGTCCAGTATGTATTACTGGTATTTCAGGTGACCTGTGCCTGGGGGTGGATACAGATGAATAGGCTGTCAGCTTGACTATAGCAGATAATGTAATAGTATATATTTACTTGCCCCTCTCTCTTGATATGGATACCATTAGTATCCATGCAGCCATGCAGTATGCTTCTAACTTGAATTAGATTAATATCAGCTCTATCATCATTGGCTACGGCTGTTGATGGCTAGTTGAAACGTGTCAGTGAAACGATCTGGAGTGTCTTTCTAAACGTATACAGTGTAGAGGCCAACAGGTAATTAATTAACCATGTCCAGAAGGCAGCAGATGACAGCCACATTGCACGTCTTCTATTACAGGGTGTTGGATTCCATGCCTCAGGGGGCTGCCACAGCTCAGGAATCACTTTCCCAAATCAGATACATGATAAATATTCAATGACGCATGGGCTTGTGGGTAATAACCATCTCTGTTTCCCTGCACTTGATGGAAGAGGGGCTTGACGGAGCGACGTAATACAGAGGCACTCTCTCTCAAAACCAAAGCAAAAGTCTGCATCTTCGCCCCCTCGGGATTCACTCTCTGATCTCCAAAACCAAAGACGCCAGTGTTGGTAACTGATCCACCCAGCCCACCCCCTCTCCCTACAGGTAACAGCACACTGGAGAGGCTTCCCTGACTGCTACTGTACTGTACAATGAAGAGGGTGGTGTTCAAGGCAAAAGATATGCTATTTAGAATACAGTCACAATGACTATTTGTTGTTGTTGTCCAAAATAATATACATGTATAAAGTATTATACATATATATGTTATATACTTATACTTATATTATATGAGGATATATATAGTTATATACTATATATATACACACTTATACTTACTTATACTTATACTTATATATTATATATACAGTACCAGTCAAAAGTTTCATTCAATGGTTTTTCTTTCTTTATATATTATATTCTACATTGTAGATTAATACTGAAGACATCAAAACCATGAAAGAACACATATGGAAGTATGTAGTACACATAACAAACCAGAATATGTTTTATATTTTAGATTCTTCAAAGTAGCCACCTTTTGCTTTTTTAGTGGTTTTCTCCCACGTATTCTAGAGAAGAGAATGCTGGGCGGTGTTCACAGTTTCCTTTTCCACTGGCACACACACACACACACACACACACACACACACACACACACACACACACACCAAGCTGATTGAGAGAATGCCAAGAGGGTGCAAAGCTGTCATCAAAGCTAAAGGTGGCTACTTTGAAGAAAACAAATTCTGATTTGTTTAACACTTTTTGTTTGTTTGTTTACTACGTAATTCCATATGTGTTCTTTCATAGTTTTGATGTCTTCAGTATTAATTTATAATATAGAAAATAATAAACATAAAGAAAACCATTGAATGAGAAGGTGTGTCCAAATGTTTGACTGGTACTGTATATATATATATATACTGTATATATATATATATATATACAGTATATATAATATTGCGTCACATTCTTAAAATAATGGCTTAAGTAATATTTTCAAGTTTTGAACCAAATCTAGAATATATGATATTTAGGCAAAAATTATTTTTTCTCAAAAGTGACGTGAGCCATTATTTTAAGAAGGTGATGATACCTATACACCGAACAAAAATATAAACACTTTTGTTTTTGCTCAAATTTTTCATGTTCGAAATCAATTCTATGTACACTATGTACAGGCCTATTTCTCTCAAATTGTGTTCACAAATTTGTTTAAACCTGTGTTAGTGAGCACTTCTCCTTTGCCGAGGAGCTGGTCTTAGGCTGGTCACAATAAAAAGCCACTCTAAAATGTGCAGTTTTATCATAAAGCACAATGCCACAGATGTCGCAAGTTTTGAGGGAGCATGCAATTGGCAGGAATGTCCACCAAAGCTGTTGCCCGTGAATTGAATGTTCATTTTCCTACCAAAAGCCATCTCCAAAGGCATTTCTGAGAATTGGAATTGGAAACAACTTTGGAGACGGCTTATGGTAGAGAATTGAACATTCATTTCACCAGCTCTGGTGGACAATCCTGGAGTCAGCATGCCAATTGCACGCACCCTAAAAACTTCTGAAATCTGTGGCTTTGTGCTGTGTGATAAAACTGCACATTTTAGAGCGGCCTTTTATTGCGACCAGCCTAAAGCCCGATTTATGCTTCTGCGTAAAATCGACGGCGTAGGCTACGGCGTCGATTGACGCGCACCTCTCCAAAAATGTAACTACGGGCAATGCCTACGCAACCGTAAGCACTGTGATTGGTCCGCTTGGTAGCACATGATTACGACATGATTACGACTCTCTCGTTGGCCAAAATGCGGAAGCCATGACAGAAATGTCATTTACTTTTTCTGTAATTACTTATTAATAAAGATTTGAAAAATTATGATAACCATCGTATTATCTTAGTTTAATGTCATTTCAATGCATCATAGAACTTTTATTTACAACAAGCATAAAAAACAACAACGCTATTATGCCGCTTTGAGTACACCGTTCCAACAAAGCGCCCTATGGAAGCGTCAAGCACAGCCTTCCTATAAGGAGCGCGATTCACATTTACGAGATGTACAGTCCTGTTTATTTATAAATAAATGATTAGTTACAGGGAGCCCCATGGCTGTTCGTTGGGTTTAAATTATATTTATGATAGACATATTTAATGTAAAGTTATCTATAAGAACTATGATTGGTCCGCTTAGTTGCATCACATTCTGACTCTCTCGTAGGAATGCGGAAGCCATGACAGAAATGTAATTTACTTTTTCTGTAATTACTTATTATTAAAGATTTGATTTTATATGATAACCATCGTATTATCTTAGTTTAATGTCATTTCAATGCATTATGGACATTTTCTTTACAACAAGCATAACAAATCGCGATTATGCCCTTATGAGTACACTGTTCCAATGGAGCGGATCAACGCGACGCAGAAGTATAAATTAGGAGAGCCCTTGCGTATGCTACGGCGTAGACGCGCGTAAATTCGACGCAGAAGCATAAATCGGGTTTAAGGCACATCTGTGCAATAATCATGCTGTCTAATCAGCATCTGGATATGTCACACCTGTCAGGTGGATGGATTATCTCGGCAAAGGAGAAGTGCTCACTAACACAGATTTAAACAAATTTGAGAACACAATTTGAGAGAAATAAGCCATTTATGTAAGTCTTAGGTCTTTGATTTCGACTTGTGAAAAATTGGAGCAAAACCAATTATATATACAGTATATACGTATATACATTTTTTTAAATATATTTTTAAACCTGTCATCTCTTCTACCCTGTAACAGCTCATACTGTTCGTTGTGCTCTTACTGACTGAAGACAGACGCTGACAGCATGATCAATAGACCAGATTACTTCCCACTGTCAGCTATCACCTTTCCCTCTGTGCAGGGTATATGAGCCCGGTACACAGGCTAGAGAGGGCAAGAGGGTGTGCGCGCGTGTGTGTATGTGTGTGTGTGTATGTGTGTCTTCAGTTGAGATGGCACTGTGAGCATTTAACTCTAATTTACCCTGCACTCATAAAAATGGCTTTAAAAAAAAGATTGAATTGGTCTCTGTTTCAATTTGACCACCATATCTTTGAAAATCACATTATTTCAATAGCTTCCTGTATTGGGTGTCTTCTGAACGTTGGAGAAAAAACATAATTGTTTTGTTAATTGCTTTTACAAAGATGTGTAAACAATGAACAATGCATTATTTATTACTCATTATCCTATGGACTGAATTAGAAAACATATGGATATTTCAATTCAGTTGAGGTACATTTAAGTACATTTAATTGCCTGGGTTAAAAAATAAATAAATAAATAAATAAATAAAAAATAAATAAATTGAACGGTGTGTTTTGCTTCTGACATGGCAGCATCCCAAAATTGAAACCAAAGTTGTAATCCTCCTCAAGCCTGTCACATGATTTCAATGCAATCTTTTTACAGAATGGCATAATACTCCCATGTGACATATACCACTATAAATGTCTGTTTTGGGTATACCTATACAACAGTTAACTCCAAAGAGAAATGCTAATGGATAGGAGTCTGGGCAGCATGAGCATTCCAACTGTGACCCTAATTAAGTCATCAGACGTCGCCACTTGACCATGGGTCAGGATCCTCCACCGCCTTCTGTAGCTCAGACTGAATACTAAACAGATCCTGAGAGGACCATGAATAACCTCCAGAGCTGTCTGATACAAAGAACCAGTGCTTTTGCATATTAGATTGGTGATGTATCTGTTCTATAGGCTAACTATAGTAATTCAATCGTATCTCAGATATTAGAGAGACAGCATGTGGTACTGTATGCTTTAATGCATAGGCCTACCTTTAAACATTACATTTGGATTATTCTATTCTATTCTAACATTAGGACAGTGGTGTGACAAAATGGATCTCATAGTAAACTGAAGCAAACATAATATCACACCATGCTACATGTACAAGCTGTGCTGACACATTGTCTGAAATTGTACCACATGTTGCCCATTGGCAGCCTTATTAGCATGTTCATAAGTGCTGAGGCATTATACAAATCTTTCATTTCAATTTCACATACTAATTAGCATTTTGCCAGAACCAGGAAGTCTACTCTGCACACAACATAACAAATGTGTTGAAGGAATGGCAAGAAAAGGGACATTAATTACGTAAACATTCTCTTTCAACTTAATCGGTTCTATGTGTGCAGTTGATTGGCTTGCCTTCCTTCCTGTCTCGAGTACAGAGCTGAGGTAATCATAGGAAGGCCCTATTCTTAGACTCAAGCAAATGACCCAGCTGAGGGTTGGACCTCGGCGGGTACCTCACTGCTCACAAACCTGCCAACCCTACACTCCAACAACATGCCTTAATCCTATTAAAATAGATCACTTACATACTGTGTAACACCAAGTCAATAGAGGGACATGTAATCTCATTGCCTATGAAAAAGAAAGATTGCCCTAAAGATACTTAAAGTGGTGTTAATTTCACTCTATTGATGGGGCCAGAGATGGGAAAGGGGGCTGAATACTCTGTGGGTAAAGCGTTTGACAGTGAGAAAAAGGCTATATGAAAAAAAGAAAAAGAAAAAAGGTTATGTATTGTGCTTTGAATGGAAATTCACACACATCCACAGAACCCGTTTGTCTTGCTAGACATGCAGTTTCTTGTCACACAAATAGGCCTACACAACTTTCTCAACTTTCAACTAAATGTAAGGCATTGCTTTTTTACATCATGTACAATTTCCAAAAGTCTTTTTTATATGTTCATGCAATTAGCCTGCTAAAAGTCACCTCAAACCTAATCGTTTGGAGTTTCAAACCCATTGGTCCCTGTTTTCAGTGTTATGGACTGTGTACCTGTGTGACTGTCTCCATGGTAACTGCCGTGGTGACCCTTATGGGTAACCTTTTGACAGATGAGCGTGTAGGGTCGGTGTCTGGGGGGAGTGGCAGACCGCTGCATTAGTGTGCACAGACAGTGGTTGCTCATTGACAAGGGAAATGGGACTTCAATTAATTACACACTGATTTATATCCCCTTACTTTAGGCCAGAGGGGTGAATAAGACCACAGCCGTTCGGAGTGGCCAGAGGTCTACCGATGATAATGACTAAAATAGAATGTGTACCGCTGGGTCTTCTTGTCATTGTAGGAAAATACAAACTTACAGCTTTATATCAGCCTCTGTGTAACAACCTGTATTCATTAATCAAACCGTTTATTAAAGAAGATGATGCTTGAGTGTGAGGATTTTACCACTGTTCTCTTCTTCATATAGTAAGGGTTCACACGTGGATGTCACTTCCATGAAGATAGTCATTTATATAGTGCAGATGGTAGATAGTCATATAGATAGTGCATTTAGCTAGAGATACTATATGTATGTGCATTGAAACGTATTCTGGTAGAAACCAAGAGAGGGGGCACCGTAAGTATTATAAACAAGAATATCAATCTGATGAAAAAGCGTCTGTTGAACAAATAATTAATAATGGAGCGACATAATAGCAGGGCCAGGAGGTTACGTTTTTGTTTCAACATACAAAGGAATAACACTAGAATTTCTTCTCATGAAAAAGATGAAGAAATAACTCATCACTGGTTGTTTTCATTGAATATAGAAAGTAAAATGGGAGCTAATTAGTACTAAGCAGTGCCTTTGAAGGTAACATGGTGGTGCTAACACATACTAATGAGTAGTCAAGCTGCTCAGTAGTCTAAACACAAACACTGGTTGGATTGCTTATGACGTGCCTTTTGGCAATGAGAGAGTGCCTGTGCCAAGCAAATACTAACAAGGAGAGCCTTTCAGACTACGCTACATTACCTTGAGAGATGAAGACACAATGAGAGCAAACTGAAATTGCATGTACCATGTTACCGTTCACTTTGCACTGAGATTGGAAGGAATATCAAGGGCTTCTGTGGTACTGCTGCATGAAATGTAATGATTCTGTTGCTCTGTTGCTCAGCTATGTTCTAGACTATGTTCCTTTGACGCCAGCCTCAGTAGAATGTAAAGTTCACCATTGCGCCAGAGCAGGGGAAGTTATTATGTGGAGGTATGTGAGTTACAGTATCCATTCCTAATGTTAGACAGTATGATGGCAATGTTATTGCAGTACACAAAAATACTTGCAATTTTGATTGTTCTGTAATTCATTTGCCATTCTGAAATAATAACACAAGCTATGTTCATGCTTCCCAAGAAACCATAGGAGAAGGACCAACATAAAGCAGTAGTGATTTAGAAAAAAAAAATTTTTCGACTTCTTTCAGACTAGGACGCACCATTAAGATAAAGATATTTTCAAAGGGAGACCTGAAATGAATCACAATGGCCACATATAGCACTGGTAACTCACTTTATGAACAGACATGCATTTTCCCATTAAATTCAGCCAAGCATTAAATGGACCAAATCTGAGTCAATTCCTCAATTCAATGTTTCATACTGAGAGCCACACTACTAAGCCAAAATGCAGATGAGCTTAAACACTGGTGTTTTTCCACATAATTTGTTTGGACACTAGAAAAATGAAACAGCTCCTCTAATTTATTTGAAGGGTACTTAAAATCCCTGTTTGATTTTGTGGACCTCTCTTGTATACAAAGTATGTGCAGCGACTCATACTGTCACTACGTCACTCAGGCTGTGAGAGAGAGTGGCTACTCCAAAGGGACAGGTACCTAGACCAGATGCAGTTTCAGATTATAAACGTATACACTGACTACTCAAATATTAGAAATATTTGGAGGCTAAAGTAAACAAATAAACAAATCCTGCAAGATATAGAAATAGATCGCTATGCCAACAACTTAAAGTACAGCGATAAAAGGGGGAGAGATGAAATGAGAGATCAGTAAAAAAGAGGTGGAGGTGAAACGTAAAGGGGACAAATGCGTTTTTAAAATGGCAGAAGTATGTTTGTGCTTGGAGCAGGTAAGTGAGCCCCAGGGGGAACCCCTGTGTCCTTGATGAAACTCCTCTGTTGAATCAGCATGACAGTGGGATGCATCTCTCAAACACAGCTGTCTGCTGCTGTAAAAACCTAATCCGCCAGAACAATCCTCCATTCTGAGAGCCCCTGTGGACAATCCACCAAGGTCAGTCAATCCATGCTGGAGGGCTGGAGGCTGGGGCGGCAGGGACAATGAGAGTTGAAGCTGTGTTTAACACACAGTCCACATCTCCCCTACTGCGGAGAGCATGCCAAATACAAAGCAAGGCAACTGCAGAATGAAAGACAATTACTTAGTTCTCCTGACACCTTTGAAGCCCCCAACAAACAGACATTTCAAAGGGACTGCAATTGCCTAAAGAGCACTACTCCCCCTGGGTGCAGAAATGTATGTTTTTCATTCTGGAAAGCTTGTGGAGAGGTTGTGGCGACACACTACAGACCCTACTGAGTCACGATAGAAAGTACATTTAGAAGTGCAAAAACAATTCTCCAGAAAAGTGAGTATAATTAATGTGGTGGGCACAATATCAAGGCATAAATATTAGTTTTCTCTTTACTGAATAATACTTGCTCACATTGATATATGAGGGTACACAAACTGCAGTAGTTTTCATCTGCTTTCATCTGATATATTCTCATAGAAGAGGATTTTCATGTCAAGAAGATTATATTGGATCAGGAGGGACATCACATAAGAGAAATCTCTACACCCTCACTCACATACTGTGTATCATTTGCAATGGCTGAAAGATGATGCAATACTTACTGATATCAGTGTCACAGGGGATATTATGGATTCCCCAATGCACTTAGTCACAGGATTGTTTGACCAATTGTTCACGGCTTAAAGATCACAATGGTGGGAAATAGCAGGGCACTTTAAGGAGACATACAGTATGACATGATATTGTTAGGTAATAGATGAGACAGTCCCAACCATAAATCTTCATATATCCCCTCTCCAGAAGTCCTATAATGGTGACACAATATCCTACTGTGCACACATTTGGAGGGTAATATCAGGTTATTACAAACACAATAATGCCCACTCACTTGCTATTGCTAAACTGTAAATACACACTGGTATGTTTAGGTATTATTATCTTATTATTGCAGACATATTACCCTCTGCAATACTGTACTTGAGAGTCAACATTTGTAGTTTGTTATATTTTCTTAGAGGAATAAAGTTATCTTGAAATAATTCATCAAACTACTTGCAATGACTCTCACTCTATTTAAAGTCATTATCTTATTTATATAAAGATATGCAATTATCTAGCATTAGCCTACTTATAATTGCAGGTAAAGTCTAACTCTACTCTGTGTAAATGTGGTTGAACTCATTTGATTGCAAAGCTAGATAATTGCAATCAATTGTCCTTAATTGCTGGGATAATTGCTTGCAGAGAGTATTCTCTTTTCTTCAACTTCTCAATAACATTATGCACATTCATAAACTATAGATTTAAATGGACAGCACTTCTAACCAGGAAAGACCACTCTTTTTTGTTAATGTGAATCACCCCCCCCCCCCCCCCCATCTTTGGAGAAGCATAATAAAACAAAGAACTATGGTAAGTCTATTGGTGTCTAACAAGACTGTTGTCAAGACATTGACCCCCATGCAATTCGTAATTCAAAGAGAGATTACATGGGTCATTATACAAAACCGTGCCATTTCCCAGTTTTAATGTTTGATTTTCAAAGTACTTTTTAGGTCATGTTCTCACATGAAAGTCCGAATCGAGACCCGGAGCAAGTGGATGAGTTCGCAACATTGTTGCATAAATTATTTCTCTGATTCGCGTTCTCACAGCCCTTCATGTAAACGAAATAACATACGCAATCGAAGCAACAGACGTGGTAGTTGATTGGTCAGAAAAATTTAGAATTGCCCGTTGTCCCGCTCTTATCCAGATCAACACGCTTGCGCTGTTGTTTTCCTATGGACTGCCTCGGGCAGCGTTCTCACCAAAAGCGAAGCGAAGCAAAGTGATGGAATGCGTCGTTTCTAACCGAAGCGAAACCACCCTTTTCAAGCGGAGCATCCGTTGGTTCTTTGCTGCGGGAGCGACTTCGAATGCGCATTCTCACAGCTCCAAACGACGCAGAGCAAAGCGATGTTCTAGTGAGAGCACCCCCTTAAACGGGGTCCACACATAAGGATAATCTGGCCGATTTTCCCCCTTCCGACCAAGGACAGCAAACGCCTGATTATCGGATGGCTCTAAAGTTTATCCTACAAGATTATCCTGTGGTGTAAGGTGTGTTAAGAGTCAATTTCTCCCGACAATCTGCTCGGAAAGGTCAGGGCCGACAATCGTAAATGTTAAACGTCTTCTATATTTACGACCAAAAGTCCTTATGTGTGTGGGCAACTCCCAACTCCCGACAACTCCCGACTAGGGTTGCCAGATGGGCTCGTTTTTTGGGGGTGGAATTAGCGGTTTTAGACTGTGGTTAGGGTGTCAATCCCATCTGGCAACCCTGCTCGCGAGTCCGATTGTGACGTGGATAGAATGTAGCCAATCAAGAAGCGAGCTGACTTCTTCTTTTCGTTCTTCGGCACTTTATTTGCCCTGTCACACATGGCTGCCTCGTACAGGTCAGTCAGGGTACTACGTTAGATCACGTTTGATCACGCAAGGTTTCTGGCTTGGGGAACGAGACTCTCGACTGTCGTAACAATAATCTTTATGAATGAATGAATGAATGAATGAATGAATGGTCTTTATTGTCATTGCTATAGTACAGGTACCAAACAACAACATTTGGGAGGGGTGGCTCCCCTGGTGCTAGGAAAGAAAAAAACTAAAAAAACAAGAAGGAAAAGGAGCTGGTTTACATAAATAAAGGCTATGTACACTATCCACTATACTATACTGTACAGATAAAACACTGTGCTGTACTCTATGCTATGCTATACCTATTCTAACATTTCCTATTTCTCTGCAACCTTATGTACCCTAGGGTTGTCATATTGCACATAGTGTTATTGCACATTCATTTAAAGTGTCGCAGTTTGCAGGCTTTATGTATGGGGTGTGCTGAAATGGGAATATCGGCGCACACCAAACACAATACGATCAAGGCTGTTCAATCCAAGATTTGTTATCTTCATGTGTCTCAGATAAAAAAATCTGTTAGGATTTTGAAAATCCTTATGTGTGTACCGGGCTTTAATAAAAGGTTTCTCTTTCTTTCTTTTTTTTACTTCTTGGAACAGTCCATTATCTCTGAAGGGGTGCTTTCATTAAAAGTAACATGGTTGACGACTGGGGACGCTGGGGACCTGACTACCTGAAAAACCTGTAGTTTTTTTCAACATTTTACACATACTAAGAATAAAACCCATTCATGAGTAATGAAATTACATTTAAGGCTTTATATAACTTTATGTGATAGTTTGACTTGAATACAGTATACATTCAGTAAACATTTTTACTTAATAGCCAGTAAACGTTGAATAATTATAGGCTACTGAGGGACAGATAATTTTAATTTCTTTTACAAGATGCTTTGCACAAAAAAGTGTTAAAGTGTTAAAAAGTGTTAAGCATATTTTTTTTTAAATAAATAAATAAATAAAACATGTTATTGTTTATTTATTGTTTATTCATATTTACATTTTCATATAATGACCCACATGATGATGTAGAAAAAGAAGAATAGTTTTGAATTATTTGTTCGGTGTGTGAGGTATCTTGAACTAAGCATGCATCATTCCTCAGTGATTGTAACTATGAGAATTATATTTCCCTAGCTTACATAGTACTGGAAATAAAGTTAGTGGTAGTGCCTCTACTTGCAGTAGAGGATTATGTTGTTTATCATTATGCTAAGCCTCTTAAAAGACTGACATTTCTAGATTTACTCTACATAAGACACTTATAAATGTAAATTACTGTTCATCACTGTGCCCCCCAATGGGAGAGCAGTTTAATGATGTAAAACAGAACAGTGCCCTATTTCCATACAGGAAATAGGACTAGGAATAGGACTTAACCCCCAGTCACCCAGGGCCAGTTTAATCAGCCCTTTCATATTGCTTGTCAGACATTTACCCCAGAACGAATTGTGCTCTGCTGAGAGGATAGGCTGTCTACACCCAGCTTGGGCAGGAGAGAGTGAATACTACTGTAAATAACTACAGAACTCACATTTTCAAAACAATTAACACGTGCCAAAACTGAAAAACATTTGCCAAAATTACAAATTTCATTAGCAAAATGCACCAAGACTCTCAAAACATTACATACATGACACAAACTCAACTATCTGCATTAAAACATACAACCTGTTAGCTAATGAAAGTTTTTTTTTCAATCAATTGTTACACAATGGCCCAATACATGCTACTAACCACAACTATAAAATCTACTGTCAATATACCCTAACATGGTTAACCCTCTTGTATGGCCCAATCCCAATTCACCCCTAAGGCTCGGTTTTCACCCCGATGGCTCGGTTTTGCGCATTCACGTGTAGGGTAGATGTGACCCAATTTTTGTTTTCATGTAGTGTAGGGCTAAGCCGTAGGGCTATTCACAGCTCTATTTGGAGATTTTTCACGACCAGACTACGTTTGGAGCCACTACCTTCCAGGATGCCTTGCAAATTATCTAAAGAAATCTGATTTCGCTCTAGGCAATACGGAAGACACTCACAAATGTAATTACTTTTCATTTGTTAATAAAGATTAGAAAATTATGCCAACCATCTTATTATCTTAGTTTAATGTCATTTCAATGTATTATAGAATTTTTTCTATAAGCATAACAAACAAAATGCTATTATGCATATCGATGCTGTGCCTATGAGTATAAGTCCCAACATGGAAATACACTGTTCCAAAGTCCAACGTACTTCAGCCAAGTTTAAGATCTGAGGGTTTTGGTGCTCAGCAGTAGAGGACAATAGAATAGCAAAACTATTACCTGGGCACTTCCATTAGACTACCCAAAGCAAGACACCGGAGCACTCATATCTGATTAGCTGATTGTATGAGCGCCCCGGCGTCTCGCCCTGGGCAGTCCAATGGAAGCACCAGGCACAGCCATCCCATAGAAATACACCATGCCATCAGAGCGCGATTCACATTTCCGCTCCAGAAGATGTACAGTCCTGTTTATTTATAAATAAATTCTTACCTGTGGCATTTGACAGCGGATGATGGTAGACATATTTAATGTAAAGTTATCTATCTACAGTATTTTCCGGACTATAAAGGCCAATGCACACGGCGTGCGATTTTGTCGCACGACAACATTCGATTCTCAATTCACACCACCGTGTCGGACCAGGCAGGCTGATTACTCTACCAATATTGCTTGCCTTGCTTCCACAATTTCTACAAGATACCACTGGGCATATTGTGCCTACATGCTCGATTGTTATTATTATGTAATATAGGTGTCTTGTAATCCCATATGAGATAGGCCGTGTTGTTGACTTCGGTGGTGTGAATTGAGAATCGAATGTTGTCGTGCGACAATATCGCATCGCACGCCGTGTGCATTGTCTCATTCAAAACAATGGAATTGCACGCCGTGTGCATTGGCCTTAAGTCGCTCCGGAGTATAAGTCGCATCAGTCAAAAATGCGTCATGAAGAGGAAAAAAACATATATAAATCGCACTGGACTATAAGTCACATTTATTTAGAAATGTATTTTAGAAATGTATTTCACAAAATCCAAGACCAAGAACAGACATTTAATCTGGGAAGGCACGTTTATTCAACTACACAATAGCACACAGAACAACAGGCTGAATAGGTGTCCGGTATGTTAACGTATTAACAGTTATTCAGCTACACAATAGCATAAAGAACATACCTGGGAGGCTGAATAGGCTAAATTAACATAACAAGCCAGCGAGTCCAACAAGCAAGTTACCGGTAAGCAAGTTCACCAAGCTCCCGTTAATGTTTCAGTTAATTTCTTCAGTGGTACAGGAGCAGCATATAGTTGTCACAAGCCCAGAGAGCCCTCTCGCGGCTGTAGACGGTAATGTTTACTCCTTGATTCATGTCAGTCGGTATGAAATTATATATATATTTTGATATATAAGTCGCACCTGACTATAGGTCGCAGGATCAGCATCAGTAATTTTAGGCTGATCTGTGCATGATAGTTGTGCATTTTGACCTATTTCCATGTCACATTTCCCCCTGATGGTATGACGCTATAGCTGTGGCACTTATTAAACCAAAACAACCCGCAATCTAATCCGGGAAGTTGTTATTATGTAATATTATTGATGGGTTATATCATGTAGCTGACTAATGCTGTGGACAGCGGCTTTTTCTCCAGCCGCTGATTAGTAATCGGATTTCGGAACGCCATAAAAAAAAGTCTACTAATGTTATCTATCTAACATTTCATGTTTTAAGGCTGATTTGTGCATGATAGTCACGCATTGTGACATATTTCCATGTCACATTTCCCTCCCTTTGATGGCATAAGACACCCGAAATTTAACTAAAGTTCAGCCTCTCCTCTAATATCAGTGCAAACTGGCAGGGAAGGAGCAGGGTTGCTAGCCTACAGAGCACTCTGTCATGAACTGGCCTGATAATTAAGCATTGTTGTTTTTTATTTGATGACTTTTTATTTGATGCTTGTTTTTTGTTTGATCGATTGATTGGATGAAACTTAAGTTGTGAATGTGAATCACGAGTGTCGATGCTTTTCTAAGACACTACTGATGACGTATCAGGGTCTTGAACGGGTAGGTTCATAGGGGAAGATTCAAACCACTACCCCTTGTGGCTCTGTTCGAAGGCCTTGGCTCCAAAGCGAGTGGCACTCCAAAACGAGCCATAGGGGTAGAAAAGGGAAACGGGATTGGGCCATGTCTGAGCCATTTGTTGATAATATAATTATAGTATTTACCATACAAATAAACATTATCAGAGCATGGGCTGTATTATTATTTTTCCCTAAAATTATTTTACCAAAGATGACCAATGCAGAAAGAATATCCCTCGAGCATGATTATCCAGAAACAAAAGGCTTTATTTTAAGTTTTTTCCATTTTGTCCTTTACAAATTCAATGATGCTGTATTTACAGAAAATAAAAATGCAGAAAGCCAACAAACCACTGAAAAATAAAACAATGTCCACCATATTCGGTCGATTTGTTCTTGTGAATCAGGCCACATGTTTTCATCAACATCATACTGGATGTTTCCCCTCACAACGTAGAGGAAAGAATCTCCTTGTATGGCGCTGTACCTTTGGCAGTCCTCTGCAGTGATTGTCAGACAACCGCCACTCTTTGGTGGAATGCATCAATACATGTGAGAAAATGTTCTGTACTGTATGGACCAATTCTAGGGATGTGGCAAAGGACACCTTTCTCTCACTAGCGAGATAGCGGCACACACGGTAATGTTTGCACAGCTTTGCCACCAGCCTATGGTTGTCTTTCAATTCTATAAATACAGTAAATACATACAAACTATGACATATTGATGGTCACATGAAGAGCATTGAGAACAACAGTTTCACACATATTGTACTGTATACTGTACTGCAATACTGAACTACAATGTGGTATAGCACCGTAACTTACCAATTGTCATTCTTGAATATTCTTACTATTGATACCACAGTTGATCTACTGAGTTTGAGCTGGACCTACTGCTCAGCCTCTCCCAGGGAAAGGCCATCATTGACAACATGATCAATACTTGTGGCACAAATGTAATCTTAAATCCCTCTACAGTTGCTCTCCTTTGTTCTTGTCCTCTGCTCTTACCTGGTCCATTCTTGTAAATAGCAACTCAGAGGTGACCTCCTTTATGCATGAATAAGGGTTAATTGAACAATATTGTTCAAAGACGTTTTGCACATGTGCAGAAGAGGTTCACTTTCAAGGGAGTAATTTGTATCAGCTGTGACCAAATGTTCTAATTTAGTTTGACATGACAGAGAGATGTGTTATGTTTTGCTTAGCATTTGCATTGTGTGTGAAGGCAATGAAGAATTACTTACTTACAAAAAAAGAATACTGTTGTGCTCATTAGGTTATAATGGAGATCAAGTGGACGCCAGTTTCATTAAAAGTGCCTTAGCAATTGAGAAAAGCTGTAATTATTTCTTGCTTGCAATGTCTTTGTGTTAACAACTATCAATCATCAATGTACACCAACTTCAGGAAAAAAGCTGAGAACCTAGAAAGTCATTGTGGGAGGCACTGGAAGGTTTCCCTCACTCCATGCACTGCACAATGAAACTTCACACACACTGTATACAACACACTAGGGTGATCTCTTAAAGCACATCAATAAAGGACACGGACATAGTTTATCACTTTGTTTTTCTGTTACTTATGACGAGGACATTGTGTTGTCTGGTAGCCTTCTAGTCTTATCAAATGAAAACAGTCCCTCTGCCTGTGTCATGGATTTGTCTGACCTTGCTTGGTTGGATGATAGTTATTTGTGTTGTATGCCTGGGTGGGGAGAGATACTGTAGCATGTATCATTTACTCAGCCAGGAATGACAGGCTGAAAGCAGAGCAGGAATTATTATCACATGTGACAAGCAGGATGAGATGAAATCAAAATGTAGCTTATTTGTGGTCTGCGGAACAATAGAAAATACCTAGAAAATATCCTAGCACAAAAATGTGTCCCATTTAAATATACACTTCAGCATAAACAATATAATAATAAACAATCATGCCTTAAAAGGGGGGTGTTCTTACAACAGTAATATAATAAATCAGATGAAAAGTAGCAACCTGTGAACACTGACAAAAGTGGATGACATTCGGCTAGCAACTACTGGTGCAGTTAATACTGAGCTTGATATTTGGAATCTGTATAAACAGTGCCACAAGAATTCTCATGCAGGCTGCTTTTATGGATGACTCACCCAAAGATATGAAAGAGCCAGCATTCCGCCCACATTTAAAAACATTTCATATACTGTATACAGACAGTTACAATGTCTAGCAGATGCTTTTCTGCATAGACAGGATTTGGGGGGATATAAGCCATTTTTGAACATATTCCTAAAGAGCTGTGAAGATCTGTCCTGAGATGAAAGATTCACTGGCTTGTGCTGTCCTCAGTCTAGGTAATAGGCCTGAGTCCTCTGTATCTATGGTGTTTTTCCATTGACCAGACCGGGACGGTACAGAACGGCACGCATTTGTATGTTACCCGTACCGTATTTTCAGAAACGCTTCTCCATTATACACAACAGACCAGGAGCGAGTCGGGACAGTAGGGCTGCAACTAACGATTATTTTGGTAGTCGACTAATCTGTCGATTATTTTTTCGGTTAGTCGCGATTAGTCGTGTGGCTTTTCGCTGCGCGTAAATGGCGACGCAGAAGCATAAATCCGGCTTAACTAGCTATCTAACCTAACGTTACGCCAAGCTACAGCTGCTCACAGAGCTAGTTGATTGGCTAGCTAGCATTGCTGGCTAGACTACAGACAGCTCACGTTAGTAGGCTACGCTTGGCGCTGTTTATCTTACAGACAGCTCGCTGGTGGACTCAACATAATTGAAATAGCATTCACTTATCAAGCATCATTCATGATCATCCACCATGACTACCTGGTATTTTAATAGCGACCACCCCTCACTTCATTTCATCTCGCGTTCTCCTGGCTTCAACATGGAAAACCCCTGCTACGTAACGTTACATACAAGCGCCTCTGTCTGTCACACGCGTGCCACAGGGCAAATAAATTAATAGCACAAACGCTCATAGCATGTACAGCCCTGTCCATGAGACGTTGTTTTCCAACATGTAACAGTAAAGCTAACATAAACATTACGACCCTAACAATATAACGTTAGCCAGTTGGCTAACAACGTTAGCTAAAACTTACCCAGCTGATTCTTGCATGGCTCCCGTAAAAAAAAAAAAAAAAAACTTTTATTTTTTTTATTTTATAGGATTAGTCGACACAAAAATTCCATGTCGACGAGTTTTTATAATCGGCGTCGTCGATTATGTCGACTAATCGTTGCAGCCCTACGGGACAGTCCCCACTTCTGTTCGCTAGCTACATTACATTGCTCACTGCGGGGTTCGACAGAAACATCGTAACATAATTGCTAAACAAGTTGTAAAATGATTTGGGGGGCCAATATCTTTAGCTAGCTAAAGTAACTAGCTTACTATATTGTGGTCTTAGCAGTTGGTAAGAGAACAGGATTAAAATAAATATATATGAGCAATAACATATCGTGGGCTTTCTACAGCAAGCACAATACACCAAATTGTTCCGTCTGAAGCTACAATACTGGGACCATTCGTGACTGGGCTACAGGCAGTCAAATACTAGGCGAACGTGTGTGACACGAATAAACGTGGGTTTCATGCATTTCAAGTGGCATCTTTGTAATCATGGCGACATAGTCATGTCACCATGTAAATTCCCATTTTAGTGAAAATACCACCGCTCATCCATGATCAGACTTAGCTGGGGTGCTTCAGCTGAAGTGTATCAACTAGAGTGCAAAAAAGCAGCATTTCTACACACTGCGCCAAAAAATATGTTTATTGCAAACTTTCAGTCTCAAGGCTCTCGGACCATTGTAAACAACAGTTGTGTGACACGTCACTTATCAATCAAACCAATCAACAGTCTGCAGAGTCACATCGTTGCACGGATAGTACCTTTCGCTCCGAGTCAGGAAGGGTAGCTAAAAGCGCCATAAGAGTGCTTTAACACACTGAGGTACACCCTTCTCAAATGCATGGCAGGATCATCAGCTGTGCTTCTTATCACATAGGGAAAGCTAGATAAGGGTATTTATCTTTCAGAGGATGCTTTGATACTCCTTCGCAATAAATCTGTCTCAAGCCTTCAAAGAGCCAGTGTTGTCCCTGTGGAGCACATGATCTCAGCGTAGTACTTCAAACGGTTCACTGCGACTTTGTCTCATTAATTAGTTTTATTTGTGTCTTTAATTGCTTTGTTTGCCTTTTTGAAATATTTTAAAAGATATCCAGCTTAACAAAACTGACTCTGTCACTCTATGATATTCCTCATTAAAAGTATTTTTTTATATATCAATGGCCTCGGGCCATGGTACCTTTCATGCCCGTTGAAAAATTGGAACAAACCACTTACTGTACTATGACGTCAGAATGATGTGTCTCATTCATTTTATTCTCCAAAAGCCATTGTGTTGAGGTTTAGATACAGAGCCTAGCTTGTTGACCTAAAACAATCGGGCTATATTTAGATTATCCACATCACTGCATCGCCATTTGCTGCAGGTCAGTCAATCAATACAAGGTTCCATAAATGAATGTCCTTCACAGGGGGCAGGCATAATACACAGTACCACTGCAAGTTCAAAGCCACAATTTCAATGTTCTTATGAACAACATTGTCTATTGAGCTATTAGAAAGTAGTTAATGGGAGTATAATATTACCGCTGCACTGTTTTCAGTTAAATGTTTCATGAAAGTCAAGGCTCTGTACATTCACTTTTGTGGTGTCATGAACAAAGCAGTATCCCCATTGACAACCAATTCTGTCCTCTCAAAGTAGATTCACATCCAGGAGAACAAAGAAAAAGAGAGCCAATTACAGGTTTGGCACACAGTGAGATAAAGAGTAGATACCATATTCAAGGCACACACGTTGGCTTAAGATGAACTAATTACTTTTAAAATTGACTCATTTATCTTGATTGGACAGCCTACAAGATAAGAATAGTATGTTACTTAGCCATGCTTAAGATCCTCTCCTACATTGCTGAACAACAGTTTGGTACCAACCAATAGATCAAGGTTTTATTTGGAACAAAACATACAGTGTGTGGTAGAATATCATCACAGACTGAACAAATGCATTGTTCTCTCTCTGTCTTACAAACATTACATCATGTCGGAATTATGTATTTTTTCAGGGTGTGGAACTATTTGAACAGTTCCTAATCAACGTTTACAAACCACCAAACCCCTTTGCTTTATAATTAATTACACAGCAATTCTGAAGCAACTGATACATTACCTTGTAACAATAAGTCATACAATGTTTTAACTCGTGTACAGTGTTACTGTATGAGATATGTATACAGTAAGAGACCAAATGGGTGAAATGACCCAATAATGTAGAAGATGTTATTTTGGAGGGAAAATGCCTTTCATGTCAGGACAAACTGTTACCACAGTAACCATCTCTAAATCATACTATACTTCTTATCCAATATATTTGTACAAATTGACTCTCCTAACAACACAGCTTTTTGTGTTGCAACGCAAATGGATGAGTACAGACAAAATGATGGGTTTTACGTGAAGGTGTGGTCATTTGTTTGTTTTTCCAGTGAGCCTGTACATCCTTCTGTACAATAAACAAACAAACTAAATGGTAGTCTGGCCTTTCTGAGGAGTTATTTTTCACAGTGCCTGTAAAGTACTGCTGACTGATACATCTAGGGAAAGTTCCCCTATTCATTTAATCTGAATCAGTCTGTAATGTGGTTCTTCAAACTGCTCCCAAGTTAAAAGATCCTAATTGGTCTGCTCTGACCTGGATACAAATCTTGATCTCTTCCTATACTTCATGTAGTATCAATATCCTTAATCCTCAGTTTTATGGCTGAGGTATGTTTTTCTTTGCTTTCTGCTTGAATACATTACACAAATCTTTGCAACACTGTGTAATGCTTAATTTGATGGAGCAGTGTTGAGAGATTTAAGATCTTATACAAATGCAATTAAGTCGCTGGCATTGATTTATGGGTAAACCCATTTATTCTATCAATATTACCTTGATGTTGAAACAAATAGACAACAAATACCCCAAACCATGGTAACATAGCAAAACTACATCAAGCCGACTCACGCTATGGAAACAGGAATTAGGCTCCTGCCATTAGGCTCGAGAACCATCGGTACTCAAGGCTACTTACTTTTACAGTGGCTTCTATAGTGCAAAAATGCTGTGCAGAGTACAATGGTATGAAATGCAATATAATACAGTAAGTAGTCAAGTAGTTTACAAGTAATCCAATTGTGTGCAAGTAGCTATAATAATATAATATGTTCATTTTTGTAGTGTGCTGATGTTGGTTTGGGGTGGCAGTCTTTTGTTTTCTTCCAGTGCATTTCCAGGAACCTGATTGCTTGGGGGAAATAGCGGTTTGACATCCTCTGGGTTTTAACCCTGAGTCTTCGGTACTGTTTCCCTGACGGCAATAGCGTGAACAGTTTCTGATCGGGGTGACTGGGGTCTCTGTTAATCCTGAGGTCCTTTCTGACACACCGGTCCTTGTAGGTGTCCTGGATCACATCCGCTGATCCTCTCAGCTGACCTCACTAACCTTTGCAGCATTTTGTGATTTTGGTCAGTGCAGTTCCCAAACCAGGCAGTGATGAATTCCGTCAGGATGCTCTCGTTGTGCCTCTGAAGAAGGCCCCTAGGATCTTAGCCCCTAAACCGAACTTTTCAGCTGCATAAGATGAAAGAGGCATATCATGAAAGAAGCGGGTGAACCCCCAGGAACTTGATGCTGTTGACCCTCTCCACAGCAGACCCATTGATAAGATGGGGTCTGATGCCTGCCTCTTCTTCCTGAAGTCCACTACCAACTTCCAGCTCCTGTGCTGATGGTTAGAAGGGCGGAGGTCCATCTTCACCACCTGTTTACAATCCGACTGGAAGTCGACTTCAGGATCAAAAGCCTTTGGATCAGTCTATGAAAAATATATGCACTGTTCATCAATGACTCAAATTTGGATCGGCGTGGTATCATTTCTCCATTTAATCAACCCAGACTTATTCGTCCAGACAAAGAGCATCTGAGATTGTGTAGACATTGTGTATTTATGTCATGTACTGTATTTCCCTCAGATCAGTGAGAGAGGCTACATTTTTTTAGATTGCTGTCTATTTTTTTCTTGCACAGTAATACTGGCTTCCACATGGTCCATGGCAGCAAGTTAACAGTTAAATCACATGGGCCAGCTTTTTCTGGTTTGGTTTGTTATTATTATTGTTATTATTATTATTGTTGTTGTTGTTGTAGTCGTCGTCGTTGTATTTAGTAAACGGCTTGCAAATGTCTGTTGGGAATTCACAATTAATGTGAGTGCGCCTTGCTGGAGATCAAGTTGAGCTTGTGGTATGTTACTGACATGCGGTCCAGTTTAAACCTATAATGATCGGAACAGCATATCCAGATGTGACTGAATGGTGAACATACTGTGGCTGGAATGAGACTAAGCATTCAAGGAAGTTCCCAAGACTTTTTGAACTCTTGTCTACCTTTCAGTCTATTATCACGTCATTATACATTTAAGTTGTGTTTTATAGTGATACCAGCATGGACATGTTTCCTAATACTACATACTGTGTACAATTGAATCATCACACAAATGGCATACAGCAGGAAGCAGTCACAGAGTTAGATTAAAACACCATGATTTACATAAAAGTAGTTTCTTACATCTTCTTATGTGCCATGTAGTCTATAGTATTTTTTTCTTTTGTTTTTTTCAGTTTAATGTTTTGGCCGATTTTTCTCTCGGGGCCTTCACATATTGAATGCGCAAGTAAAGAAGGTCTCATTAAAGGCAGCCTCCCCTGGTGTGACAGCAGCCATCAGTTTAAAGACCTATCTTCTCTCCAGCCCAGCCACAGTGATAAGTCAGGGAAGAAGAGCGCTTGCTGAGACACATGACAAATTGCATTATATACCTTTATATAATGTCGGGTAACTCTGGGAGCGGATCTTCCATGTCCCTAGGGGATCAACTTTCAAATAAAGCTCCTTCAAAACAAAGAAATCCAATCTTATATGTATGCATCATGACAATCTCTGTCCCTGTCCTGTTATGATGCAAGCACAATTATGTTTACACCAGACCTAATTGAAACTGCCTAGAATAGCAGGTGTATAAAACGCCTTCCAATGTGTAGCTTCAGCCTGTCATAGCAACGGTAAAGCTGAATAATTTCAAATAAGGTTGACTATAGAGTAGTTCCACATACCTGTGTGTTTGAACATCTCTGTTGAATTACATTTCTGCAGTTATTCTAGCAAGTATTGCTTTACTCCAATCAACATCCATATTATTATCATGTAGACAGTTTCTTAGTTCTTAAGCTATGGAGGGGCCTGTGCAAATACTCATTGTACAGGTATTTCAGCTAGGCATTTTAAAGGGGAAATACTTGGAAATGGGTGATCAAGTGAACACAGTCTAGAGAGTCTGTCATCTGAGATATTTGTGGGATACTGTATGTATTGCAGGGGAGGCTGGTAGAAATCGGAGGACAGGTTCATTGTAATGCATGTTTGATACCATTCCTCATTCTATTCCATGTATTACAATGAGCCCATCCTCTGATTTCTACCTCCACCAGCCTCCCCTGATGTATTATCCTTCTTACAATTGCAACACAGAAGGTGTGTGAAACATATGTTGTGTGACATGTGTAATAGCTAACAATCCTCCAATGGAACAGCAATAAAATCACCAATAAAAGAACACACATATCATTACAGTACCTTTTGCTTTTCTTGTGCCAACTTCCCCAGTGGTGTCATGTGTTATCTCAGCAATGTGTACTGTATCTTTTGGTCACATTTGAGGACAGACTAATGGCTGTAACAGATCTGAAGTCACAGAGGATCACTGTGGTATTTCATTTAAAGTGACTTAAAGGGTCAGGACCCATGGCGTTTACAGATATGGAACATTAGGTTGTCCTTTATGAGTTTCCCTCAGGTTTGTCTAATCTTGTAAGAATGATTACACTGCACGGGGAGTCAGGTAAAAACAGATATCTTATCTCCACGTTTCATCAGATGGAAGTTCAGCCTCTTTCTTCCTCGAGATTCCATAATCCATATATTAACAATAAAAAACATTCCCTACATTATGTATATGATTTTAGAGAAGTAATTCCATTTTGATATCAATGTTACACTTGCCGTTCTGTTAGTCAGTGAATGCCATTTTAGAAAGAAAGTGTGACGAGTCAAGAAGGGTTAAGCTGCTGAGGACTGTCAGCTTTTCAGTCCCATTACTGCAGCTTCCCTATGGCTGTATCGAGTGTCTGCTGTTCAGGATGTGGTGGAACAATTAATCCTCAGATTGATTCACTTCCTACTGAATTGCCCCCAAACCTGAGTTGTAATTCAACCTGTCCTTGTTAATCCTAGAACTCTGTTTCACTCACAAGAAGTGTTTTCACTCAGAAGACGTGAAACAGAGTTGATAATGTGAGACAATATTGTAGTTGTTGTTTCTTCATTGAATTCAGTTTTGTATTTCCCATTTGAGAAAAACACAAAAGATAACAGTGCTTGTGGTGTGATATTGTTTTCTATTGCGGTAAAAAGCTCAAGTGAGCAATATTTTGGATAACCTGAAATTATTGCATTAATATTAGCCTGGAGAGCCCTTCATGCATGTTTTGATGTTGAAACGTTGCTGAAATAACATCTGGTGGCTTTGTTTGTTTTTTGTCAATGATGCATCATGTACGGTCACTTGGCAATATTGTAGCAATTTCATTGAATGCGCTGGATAATCTCATAAAGTGTAATCTCTTTAAGGCACACAATATACAGACAGTTAATTCAAATTGTAAGCAATTCTGGGGAAATGTCAAATGCTTTGTCCTGAATGACTCCGATCACCTTTCCATCGATAATGTCTGCCGGAGCTGCACTGAGAGAGTGATTCTAGATTACCGTTGGGAGGCATTCATATTAATAGACTAAATGCAGACCTGGGCTCACTATGCAATCAATCTATCCCAGTGGACATTAAAACACATTGAAATGAAAACAACTTGGTGAATGGAATCCTATACACAGTACTGTATTAAAACCATAGCTCTGCCAAGAAGATTAATACTAGCTAGGCTTTTGTGAAATTATGAGATGTTTTAGTATACAGATAAATTATATTTTGGAGTTACATTCAAGTGAGGCTCCAAAACAAAGTAAACCACAACATTCTGGTTACTGATGACACCCCATATGTCAAAAATGTCATTGTGCAATGTGAGACGGTATGAAATATGTAACCCCTGTAACAATTCTCTTCAAAGGCAATGTCTTTTTCACAAGTCCTTCAAAACCTCTCTTCCCAGTCAGAAATGGCCAGAGGGGAAACCACTAGGCTGCTCTTTCATCTCCACAGGTCTATTACTTTTGATAGGAGCTTCTGAGGCAAATGAGCACAGCATTGTCCTGCATTGAACACGCTGGCTGTGCAGTATTATCATTTACTTTGAGCATTTTTTACATACTATTCTACTATTCTGAAAACAGGTGCAAAATAAATAAATAATAACAGCAAAAAAGAATCTATGGATACATTTAACCAAAATACACAAGGTCTGGAGAGTTTTACATTAGTCGATCTGGCTTGGATTGAAACTGGATGGAGTGCTGTGAGAACAAGCTCGCAATTTCAAGAGCCCTTCTCCACATGCCCGTAGTCTTTGCTGTTGATGATTGACTATTTTGCAGAGAGTTGGTGTCTGCGCTAGTTTGCAACATTGACGACAATGGAACAAATCTGAAGAAGAAAAAAAACGGAATTATCTGTTGCCAGAAGTGTGCTCTATACACACACAATCTAGTCAATGAAGGCATACACCTTAAGATAGCAAGCTTAGATTTAGGTATTTGATGGTTTGACATGGTGAGGTGTCACTCATTTCAAACGGGTGTGCACCCCTTCAGCAAATTATTTCACCAGGCATTCCAAACAAGGTTAAGAGTCAGCTACTACTAAATGACTTTGCTTTCGATAACGTGAATGTGTATCTTTATCTGTCTCCCTGTTCGATCTACTGTATGAACATAGATACATAGATGTATAAATAGAAACATTGTCAAAAACACACAATATCCAAACAACCTGGAATTCATGTTATTCTAATCATGTGAAAACATGGGGAACTACATAAACAATGTTGAAATACTCATAGAACCTCAATCTATTACATCTGAAGAGAAGAATAATACTTACAACAGTACACATGGTAGTATTGATTTCCAGTCATAGAGCCACACACTCGCATTGCTCTCCATTTCCACTGCAAAGGGCAGTGTGACATCTGACAAACAAGCTGCAGAGTAACACAAACCTATTTGTTGAAAACACTGACTAATAACCCATAACATTCACACCATGTCAAACCCCCTACAAGAAATAAGAGGCACTTAACATGCTCTCTCTACAGTTAGGGTTAAGAAATAACCTGAAGGCTTTTTAATGTGGGATAGCTCTTCATGTAAGTAAAGGTTTATATGTGAATCGATTGAGCCGTGTACCTATGTACCTTCCATTACAGTGACTGATGAATTACAATCAATGTGAGTAGCATTCCATCTTAGGAATGCTAAGCTTAGCTAGCTGCTTAAACAAAACCATTGATCACGTTACCTCCTACTTCATGGATTAAGAGACCCAAATAAACAGACAATCCTTCATTATTTCAAAAGATCAACATACAGTAGGCCTACGTCTGTCTGAATGTATCTGTATGTGAGGTGAGTGGCCTTCACAGGATTAACAGAGAGGAAGATGATGGGGCAGTGAGGATCTCCTCCGTATTGTACTTTGAGTTAGAGGAGACTGCAGGTATTGATTGCTGTGGGGCTGAGATGAGACAACGTTGCTCTAAGCTCTTTGACGTGTGAAATGCTGTATGGATTTTATTCCCCCTGTAACCCTCTTTGATCCCCCAACCTCTCCTGGTGCTTCCACATGGTAGTAGAGGGAACAAAAGGAACCTCTCTCCTCGCCTGGCAGGCATGGGGAAAGACAATGGTGCACATACTGTACACTTCCACCTGAATCACAGGTGGTCAGATATGGAGAGAGAGAGAGATGAAGAAGGGAGGTCAAAGAGTCAACACAGACAGAATTTTTTTTTTGTGGTTTAAGGGTATGTACTAAGTCTTTGACTCAACTGTGAAGTGAATTATTTATATAACTAGGGCAATTCTACTCTTCAACAACCTACCTGAAAAATACAGTTCTGCTCCCTCTCCTCATAATATGAGGTATGCTACTCATCTCAGAATATACTTAATTGTTATACAGTACAGTACATCAATAAGCTGTTGCATTCTTCACAGATATGGTGCATTATGAATGCAAATAATCACGTTTCAATGTCCCTGTTGATATTCTTGTCATATATGTAGGTAGGTGTATTGTATTCAATAACATATGTAAACATGTTTCATGTGTTTCTTTCATTCCGAGTCACTTGATTGAGGTAAAAAAAGAGAAGCAAAACATTAGCATGTCATCTCAGAGAGACTTCAAAACAAACAAGAAATGAGCTGAGGACATTTAAAGCTCATGCTCCTTGTGATAATTATGGCCCAGCAGCCAAGTCAATCAGAGGAAAACTAACAAGCCTAAGGGCTAATCCTGTGGAGAAGCAGCATGGCTACCCAGTGCTCCACCCAAATACTCAGGAGATGTTGATTCATTTAAATGAGATGAATGTCCCTCGATGCTAGAGAGCTTATTTTCTCACGACAAAGTCCCGAGACATTTGTGAAGCCAGTTGGGGCTCTCTCGTGTGGCGGATCTTGCACATGCTCACATTTGTGGGTATAATCATTTGCAGCAATTTCCTGCTGCTGTTTGTACAGTGCTCCAGGCTGTGTTTAGAGGGCCATGTTGGAAAGCTATACCCTCTCTCATAGGGAAGTGGAGCATGTGTGCCCTCACTACCTAATGTGTAGGCCTGCTCCTTGAGCTAAACATACAGTAGCATTTCACAGTTTATCTCAAGAATTCCAGGAAAACCATATGGTTAGTATGTTCATGGATAACGTACACTAATTGTGTGCATTTTCAATCTTACATTTTACAATAACCAGGATATGTGTGGAATTTCAATACATGTATGTATGTAATTTCTGTTCTGTTAAAAGAGCATTTAACTAGATTAACTGAAACAAAATAATAGTTTCTTCTGCGACAGTATGGTACAGTGCACTGTAAATGATGCACAGTGCAGTCCATGTTGAAAAATGATCAGGATCGGAGATCTTGTGTGCACATGAAATGCATCATTTTCTAATCAATAAGACGCTTATGACATTGATGGACTGCACACCGCTCCAGAGAAACTGGAGAGACAAAGTGTTCAGAGCTCAGGAGACAGTGTTTGATCTGGCTCCAAGGTCATCAGGTTCTAGGCTGCCAGTACAGAAAGAACTATGTTACTGTTGGACTGTAGCACAGTTTCACCTTTATCTAAGAATTAGTTTTCACTCTCTGGTATTTCAAAATGAATATTGTTTTTGGACAGTCTCTTGCTGTTTATTTCAGACTGGGTGAATTAGATATTTACTGTACTAAGTAATAGTCCTAGTTTTGTTTCATGGCAGTTAGCTACAAATACTAGAGCGATAGGTAAGTATTAGCACCGTATCACTATAATAACATCCAAACCCATATTAAGTTGTTAATTTACATGATAATTAACATCATACAGTTCAAGCCACGTACAGCATAGGGTTTGGTGTCTCTTCTTTGCATGGGTTTGAAGTCTTATCCTCAATGAAAGAATAACTGAAGAAGAAGAAGAAGAAGAAGAAGAACTAGAACTGTGGCAGACAGAAGTCACTGTGTGGGGCAGTAACAGATAACCTGAAATCCATTACCTTTTTTATTAGCCATGAAAATTAATGGTCTTCTTCTCTGTTATTACTGCAAGGCTAGCTGCATTATGCTGCATGATGATTTCTCACCAGTATCTTCTTCTCCACAATGTCATGCAGGTGGCACCTCATTAAATATACTACTATACAATACATGACTGTGTTGATAAGACTGGCATCAGTAGGGTTTATAGCAAAGCAGCATATGTTGACTCTCTGTTATTATGGCAGTAGATTGCCTGTTAAATCACTGTGGCCAGAAAAAGCATATGAAAACAATAGTGGATGCTTGAGGCCACATGGCTTTTCAACATACCACAGTCAAAGAGAAAACAGGAAATCAATGCCAAAGGCTTAGTTTACCACTGTTTGGGGAAATGATTGTTGTGTCCTGTGTAGTATCATACTGAGAAGTTCTCTACAATACATACATTTGTTTGCTAATTACAACAAGATATTTAGAAGCCATTAGGGTAATTATTGTTTGTTCAGACGAGATTGTAGCTTATCTATGACTCTGAGAAAATGATGTTTGTACAATGTTCCCATAAAAGTTGTGATACTAGTCAGGGACATGCACAGTGTTTTTTTGGGATACAGCATCTGCCCTTCCAAACGTCTGTGCCAACCCTGGTACCTATGGTCTACTGGAATGTAGAAATCAAAACATGATTGATGTCCTGTCTAGAATTGTTCTCATTGTGCACAGAGGGACACTGATAATAACCATTATTGCTATGTACCAAGACATCCATTACCAGGCTCAATAGCATTTATAGCTTGGGAGACATAAATGAAAATCCCTCCATGTGACACAGCTTGGTGGTGCCTTAATCTTGCTGCAGGACAGAAACAGATACCAAATATTAATCACATGTTGGAACAAAAGGACACCTTCACTCTGACACACTCATCACTTCTGCTTTCATCACCCCCGTCTGGAGTCCCCTGGTAGGAAGTCCCAGACTGAAAATAAAGGATCTGATCTTGTCCCTGCGAGTGAGGATTGCAATGTGACAACGAAAAATTACAAGAGGTTGCAAGATATCTTTGGCCACATATGAGAAGGATAGATAGGAGTCTCTCTTCTCTCTAACTCCTTATGGGCCAGATACCATAATCTTGATAACCTCTTTATATCCACGGACCCAGATGGGCATCCGAAGTGATATAAAGAGTTTACCTCGATCAATTCTCTTCATCGATATCACATTTTTTTCACAACTTTGCATGCTATACGATGCCACCATTTTTTCCCAGAGACGGTAAACACGGCCTAAGTCACATCCAGTTTTCTCCAACTGGAGAATGTGTCATGTCCGGTTTCAACGCCAAATTTCCTCTCAACTCAAAAAAATCCAAAAAAAAAAAAAAAAATCTGATACATGAGAAAGGTCAAAGGTCAAAGATGGTGCCAAAATATCTCCAAATGGCCTAAACATATAGGTGTCCGCCTAAACATACCTGTACTAAAACAGGTACAAAGTTGCATTTGCTCACATTACTAGCATCAACTTTGGCACAAGTACTAATAAGACCCTGGAGTACTGATTCCTAGATGATTTGGGCTTGGTTATCAGGTTTCCAAGGTGATATTCACTGTAAAAGCTGTTTTTTTTTTAGGCGGAGACTGAATTTGAGATGTTTTATAATGTTCTAGCTCTATTTACTCTGACACAGTAACATAGATTTTGATTCTGACACTTCTACAGCCACCCCACAGGTGTTAGCTTTAATTTGATAACAAGATCATTATGAAGGCCCTTGTGATTGTGGAGATATTCTATATTCACTGTGGGCATGTCATTTCGAGCAGAAAACCAGAAAAATGAGGTGGATAAGAAGAGGATAAGAGACAAGTGAAACATTTTGGGAAATACATAAGAGATAGCATAGAGATTTCTATCCCATCTCAAATGTAAAAAGGTTGAATGCAAATTGGTATACGCAGAAAAAAACGTGGTCTGCAAAGGCAATGAAGGATCACATTTCATTTTCAAATGTGTACAATTGACTATTTTGGTGAACCTCATTGGTTGAACTAATGCTAAGGCAGCAGTGAACACAGAGCTGTGCTGTAGTTTGTGGCGTATGCTGAGGGCGTCAGCCACACTCCAGCAGGCCATTAATTCACAGCACACAAATGAATCAGAGCAGAGCCCAGGCCTGTGCCACACACAGCGACCTCCTCAGCGCTCCCACTATACTAGCTATTCCAGCAGAACGTTCCAGAGAGCCACATTTTGGCACCCAACAGAACATGAGCGGGAAGACTACAGGGAAAAGAGGGAAAAGTCTTGGACCAACTTGAAAACACCCTCTGTCAGAGTTTTAAATAATGCACTATGCAAATCAGAGAGGGCTGTCTAGCCTGAAAGGAGTCATAAATACAACACACATGTTGTATAATCTGAGCTGCAGACAACCAGACTTTAACTGGAGCCAATGCTAGGACACGAATGACAAAGGGCATGACATGCTTTGATGTCAGCACATCAGACCTTCTAATGACCATGGTCATGATCATCTCTGGTGATTCACATGGATTATCAGTACCTACAGTATGTTATGGGGTTGTCAATACTATCTATCTGATTTTAAATTGTATGGGCATTGGGCGTACCTACTATGTGTCTATATAATTGGTTTTGTGGGAAATGTAGATGCCCCAATTTTTGGACACACTAATTAACTCTTTGATAAACAAAGCAATGGCTGTTATCCATGTTTTAAACCTCTGAAGAGAAAACCTGATCTTTTGGTTCTGAATTTTATAGATATGAAAGCCCTGCAGTTCCATTATGTTAAAGCTGACATTTGTGGAAGAGACGCCTTTGTGATTCCCCTCTTTGTGTTGTAAAAAAAATCTGTAAAATACTGGGAGTGCTTGAGCAGAAGGCTCCCCAGAATGCTGAGCTGGGGAGAGGCCACTGCCAGCATAAAGAACGTGACCATAGTAAAAGCCTGTTTCCTTGGAAACATGCCGCACACTCACTTGCTTCCACTTGAATCCTTTGAAGCCATACCCCTCTCTAGATTAGTTGATGCTATGGCACATAAATAGCCTGGGGCTTATAATAAATTGATATTTCTCCTTTTCCTATAGTAGTTGCCCAGGTTTTGCTTCTTTTGATTTGCCTGGTAAGCAATTTACCCTGACATTGTACAATACATACAGTTTGTGCTTACTATTCTTCTCTTGTGTGAGAGGGGATTTGCTGACAGAGAGACGATGAGTCAGAAAATAAATAAATAAACAAACGACTCTACAGGGAGGTAAGGCCTTTGCCAAGATCCAATTATGAGAGTGTAAATCACACCCATTGTGTGATGTCATTAAACACAAGCACATTTTCTTCACTCTGCTGATAGAAGAACAGTCCCCACATGTTCCACTATTCTGATCACATACTAGAGTGCCTTAACTGGAAGCATAAGGTAATTTGACACTATGTACTACAATATTGTCAGAGAACTTGCTGTTTAACAATCTAAACTAGCTCTTCTAACTGTAAATGAGGTTGACCTTTAAAATGGTAGAGTTCTTTAAAAGGGTAGAGTTACGAAGACGAGTTATGTAAATCCTGGAGTCACACCTTTAAGTAGTTTACGCCATGCGTCATGCTTTCCACTGCTACAGAATGTTGGATTGTGAAGTCGTGGCCTACAGTTTCTCCTTACAATCTGCAAGAGGGTGAACCATCCATCATCACATTCCACCGCCATACCAAATGTCCAAAGCACAAATGAGCACCAGAAATGTAAAGCTGGCATTCTATACTGTAGGGTATGTGGGATGATATATTTCTAAATTCAAAACATAGGATCACTTTGGTGTCAAGCAAAGCCCCTGTTAGTCTTTACTTTGGGGTTTAGGCTTTACTTTGGCTTTACCTGAGACAGACTCTTTTACTACATGTTAAACGTCCCATATTATGAAAAACTCAAATTTTCAGTGCTTGTGCTGTACATTTGGGTCTCTGATGACTTAAGTAATACAGAAACTGTGAAATAACAGTGAACCACTGATGATTTCCCGACCCGTGAAACAGCCTGTCCAGAAAAGGACTGAAACAGATGCGTTTAGAGGCATGCTGTAATTAAAACCTGAGTGGTATTTTCAGCAAAAAACTTAAATGACATGTTTTGGGGACCTCAGAGACCTATATTAACTTGTGAAAAAGAGCATAATAGGTTTCCTTTAAAAAGAAGATGCTGGGGCCGAGTCCAATTTGGATTTTCTCTGTTTATCTGAAACTTGGCTTCATGAACATGCACCACCTGCAGCATTAGTAGTATGTAGTAGTTATGTTAACTTTATGAATGAATGAATGAATGAATGAATGGTCTTTATTGTCATTAATACAGTACAGGTACCATACAACGAAATTTAGGAGGGGGGGCTCCCCTGGTGCTAGGAAAAAAATACTAAAAACAAGAAGGGAGAAGAGCTGGTTTACATAAATAAAGGCTATATACACTATCCACTATACTATACTATACAAATAAAACCCATCCATTGGTCAAATAATGAGCTGAAATGTATTGGTCTAAATGTAACCCTATCACCACAAATGTCTTTTATCCTTATTGCTATCTATAAACCTCCGTCATCAAACATTGCTTTTTATGAGAAACTCAATAACGTGCTAAAATAATGTAATTTTAAGAAAGAGGTGATTATTATGGGTGACTTAAATATCAACTGGGAGGATAAATTATCCAGGAAAAAGCTCAAGCGCATTACTGATGATCTGGATCTATCTCAACTGATTCAAGGGTCTACTACACGAATAACACATTCTACCAGCACCCAGATTGATTTAGTTTTTAGCAATAGACCCAAGATAATTTATCGTCTTTTAATATGTTAACTGGACTGTCGGACCACAGCCTGATCCTGGTGGCCAGGAAGCTGAGTAACGCCGTAGACCCCTTGCTGCAAGAGAATCTAACAGAATCCCCAAAGGTGAGCAGGACAACTTTAAAACTGCATTCCAAAACCTAAACTGGAATGAGCTATTGTCATGAGAAAATCTGGAGGAAAATAGTCAGATATTACAGATTGTACACTGGTCAAAAAAGAATAGCCTTCCTTGGATAAATACAAACATTCTAAAATTAATGAAAGAGCGTGATACTGCATTACAAATAGCCCTTAGATCAAAACTACAACATGATAAGTACTGTTATGCCATGGTAAGGAACACGGTAGTAAGAGAGCTTAGAAAAGCCAAAGCAGATTTCTTTATGACTGCTATTAATGAGGCCAGAGGTAACGCTAAAATGATCTGGGCTCAGTTAAAAAAGCTGACAGGACAACACTATGACACCAGAAAAACATTTGAAGTTAACCTGGATGGGAACCTCACAACGGACCCAACTGAAATAGCAGAGGCCTTTAATCGCTACATTGTTGACTCTGTGGCTAATATCGCACAGGGGTTTTCAGTTACATGAGTTGGCGGTTATGAATATTATCAGAGCTCTGAAATCATCAAAAGCAAAAGATGTGTTTGGGATGGATACAGCCATGCTTAAAGATATTAGTTCAGCATTGAGTAATCCCATCACTACAATACTTAACCTCTCAATATCACAGGGGCAGTTTCCAAGTGCTTGAAAATCAGCAAATTGTTACTCCTATCTTTAAATCCAGTGATCCACGTTTCATCTGCAACTACAGACCAATCAGCATCCTCCCCGCAATGTCTAAGGTTGCAGTGAAATAGGTAGCTAAGCAGATCATTTCCCACCTGAATAACAGCTCCTTCTCCTTACACCCTATGCAGTTTGGCTTTAGGGCCAAACACTCTACTGACACTGCTAATTGTCTCTTTGTAGAGAGAATTAAATCTCTCATTGATAAGGGTGGTGTTGTTGGTGCTGTGTTTCTTGACCGCCTTTGATACCGTCAATCACAAAGTTCTTCTTTCTAAGCTGTCTACATTCAACTTCTCTAAAGATGCAGTGAAATGGTTGGAAACATACCTCTTAAACCGGTCTCAATCAGTGTACATAATAATCAATCTGAGTCATTGAACTTGCCGACCAGTGTCCCGCAAGGTTCCATACTGGGCCCTCTTTTATTCAGTCTTTATATTAATGACTTACCATCAGTGTGTCCTGAAGTTGACATCTTAATGTATGCAGATGACACAGTGGTATATGTACATGGCAGGACTAAAGCAGACGTAGTTGCCACACTCACCAAATCCATGGCTCAGGTTACACCATGGTTGAAACAATGTCGTCTCCAACTAAATGTCTCTAAGACTGTAAGCATGTATTTCACCAAGACAAACAGCTCTACTGATGATCCACAAGTTATTGTATCTGGGGAACAATGACAGGTTGTGAGAGAATTTAAATATTATTTGAGTTATTAGATAAACAAACACTTAAAGTATTACATAAGAAACCAAGGCACTTTCACCAGTGCTCAATTTTAGAAAAATATAATACCGAGCAGGAACAACTTAATAAGGTATGCAAATATATGGCATGTTTATAAAGTCACTCATGACTTGGCTCCACCTCCACTTGGAGTGTTCGTTGGCCAGCGAGCGGGCACATCTTGCATCACAGGGGGGGTTACTAGAGAAGACTGCGTTATCTCAATGAGGAAAAGTGCATTTAGTCAGTCTGCCTGGTCAGTCACAGGGTCACGGGAGTGGAACTTAATTCTAACCCACCTCAAATAACTAAACACCTACAGGTCGTTCAGCCATCAGTTAAAACAATGGACACACAACATACAAACCTGTCAGCACTGAAATGTTACATGTTCTATGTTTCTGTGTCATGTCAGCTTGACCGTTGTTGTCTATGCTGAACGCTATATATGTCTGTACTGTGTTTCTGTGAGTTACTGTGTTGTCGCTACTGCTTGCTTGTAATTGTGTTGTTATTGTATCGGCTTATTCATTTATCTTTTTTTTTATGATCTGTCTTGTATTTGATGACTTATTATTTAATGTACAGTATTACCATTGCTATGTGTGCTTTTACTGTGTGATGTTATTGTATATTTTTAGGAAGCCTTTTTATATCTGGCGAGGGACTATGGATGAAAATGTGTATTCTGGCTAAATCTGGCGTATTTACATTTTTCTGTTCATTAATATCCATTGTCCCTTTACAAATAAAATAAATAAATTAAATTAAATAAACAAACTGGACTGTAAGGACTAGTGATGAGTAACATTACAGAGGGGAAAATCCTTCTCTCTCTGGTGCTGAGAAGGGAGAACTTGATTGGTGGGTTGTCCCTTTAGGCCGTGCCTCCAGCCAGCATGTGTGCATTCTTTGCAGGGCTGAAATCCTTGTGGCATGTGGTTTTGGGGCCAGATCCAAAACTCCATCCTTAGAGGTGCAGATTTAACTTGACAGTTTGGCCTGGTTCGACTGCAGCTCTCCTCCCTAGGGTGCACTCATTCAAAGCCACATGCAAAAAAGGTGTAACAAAAGTCAGGGAAAAACAGGAGACAGCCCTGAAGATCTCTGCTGATAAAATTCCATCCAAAAATGTTTCTGAAAAAAAAGTTTCACCACATCTGCATCAAACCACTGTTGACAGGTGAAAAGTGTCTATGCACACAAGCAAATGTGACAGGGTCTGGTGAAAAAGTCCGCAAGTAGGGCAAGGTCATTAATTTTTTTCCAGATTATGAAAGCGCAAATTGTAAGCTTTCAAATGATGTGTCATACATTGAAATGAAAATAGAAAAAGATATGCTTATTTGAATGTTGGTACACCTGAAACCAAATACCGGAGAAACTTGCTCTGAATCAAAACACACGCAAAACAGCTGCTAGTAGCTAGCAACTACGTTTGTTTGTTTACAAGCATGTATCACTAACCCAGTAACCTATGAAGCAGGACGGCAGAGATACAGTGAAAAGCATTTAGTGATCCTAAAACTGTTGTTTGTTATATCGAGTGGGCTCTTCAACACCTAAACCTTTGTAATATGAAAACAATTGAAAACACATTTAAAAAAACTAAAGAAGCTTTTTGGTCATTTGCGCGACTTGAGAATTGCTGACATGCAGACATCACCAGACTGTATCACAAATGTCCTGTGGGCATTACTGTACCTTTGTACCACGGCAGGTACCCTCTACCTGGCATGCATTGAGTGTTTAGCCCACTTAAGTCAAAGACAACACATGCTGACCAATCCTCTCTTTTAACCCAGCTTCTAGAACTATTCAATCCCCTCATAGGATTGTGTCATGTGATGGAGGATGGTGAACTAAGGCATGAGGAGTGGACCATGTTTAAACCTGTTACAAAAAGCATTCACGCATGCTGTGAAAAACCAATGTTTTGCCAGCTTAAACTGTGCCTCTTGCCTTTATGCTTGAAGATTCAGACTAGAGAAACCAACACCAATAACTGTATTTTCTGTTCATCATAATTTATCTCACAAATGTGGACCCAGTTACGTCTCTCAAGCATCTGCTATCAATTTTCTATTGTAGCTCTGTGACATTCAAAATAAGTTGTTTGTATTTACGCAAGCCATTGCAAAACAAATCTTCTTACTCAGACTACCCAATGACCTCAACAACTCTCTGATGGTATTGTGTCAAAAGCCGCCCTACAGAGTCCAAGGCCAGCCCAGATAGCTCCTGATTAGTATTCTCATCAGTCACTTTGCACACACACACACACACACACACACACACACACACACACACACACACACACACACACACACACACACACACACACACACACACACACACACACACACACACACACACACACACACACACACACACACACACACACACACACACACACACACACACACACACACACACACACACACACACACACACACACACACACACACACACACACACACACACACACACACACACACACACACATTAATCTGTGACTACCACGGGAGATAATCCAAGTCCTTTGTTACTTAATACAGTTTGATCTATCACCAATCATGGCCCAAGAGGAAGAGTATTGAATGGGATTCAGAAATATATTGATCCCCACTCAATAGTAATTTTGGAAAAGGCAAATATAGTGTTGTTTGTATTGTTTCCTCTAGCAATGCTATAAACAGCTATTGTACTGCTGAGTGGGTAGTGAAAATACCACCGCTCATCCGTTATCAAACTTTGCTGAGGTGCTGGAACTGAGTATCAGTAGAGTGCAAAATAACAGCATCCACACACTCAAACACTGTGCAAAAAACCATAGTTTATTGCAAGCTTTCGGTCATAGACCTTCTTCAGGCATAAAGCAGACAAGTGAATGCTGCAGCAAGCACAATAACAACCAACTTGTCCGCCTGAAGCTACAATACTGGGACCATTCGTGACTGGGCTACAGGCAGTCAAATACTACGCGAACGTGTGTGGGCTCTGCACACAGCGTGCGATTTCTGTTGCGCATCAACGTTCCATTTTGAAGTTTGAATGGAAGTCTATGAGAACATCGCATTTACCCACACACGGCCCCGATTTTAATCGCACGGCGAACATTCGATTCCATTCATTTTGAATGGGACAAAGCACACGGCGTGCGAGTTTTGTCGCACTGCTTTGTCCCATTCAAAATGAATGGAATCGAATGTTCGCCGTGCGATTAAAATCGGGGCCGTGTGTGGGTAAATGCGATGTTCTCATAGACTTCCATTCAAACTTCAAAATGGAACGTTGACGCGCAACAGAAATCGCACGCTGTGTGCAGAGCCCTTGAGACACAAATAAACTTGGATTTCATGCATTTCAAGTGGCATCTTTGTAATCATGATGACGTAGACATGTCTAAGAAGAATGCTATTGGACAATGTAAACAACAGCTGTATGACGCAGTTTGACGAGACTGAAAAGACACGCAATGCATTGTGGGGATGTTGAGTAGGAATAGCATGCATCGATCGCATAGTATGCTGTTTCGAACACAGCCAGTGTTTACAAGGCTAGCCACACAGGTGTTAGCTTGTTAGAAGATTGTTTGTGTGTTTGTTTTTGTTAGCTGACTTAGTGGTTTTGTTGTGTGTGTGTGTGTGTGTGTGTGTGTGTGTGTGTGTGTGTGTGTGTCAGTCAGTGTTTAATATGCTAGCCAAACAAGTGTTAGCTAGCTAGCTTTGTTAGAGAAAAAAATGATTATATAAAAGGTAAATGCTTTTGTAATGAACGGTAATGTTGTGTGGAATCAAAAATAATGATTAATTCATTGATTTGTAGACTTGCTGTAGAATACTACTGTGGATTGAAATTATTTCACTAGCCTACTTCTTATTACAGTACAGGGGGCCGTTCCACTAAAGTGGATTAGTATATCGGCGATTTAAATAAATCAGGCGATCAGGCAACTCGGGATTGGAATTCAAGCCTCAGGTGATTCCTCGAACGAGGATCAGGCTTGTGTCATGAGTGTTCACAGAACACCGGCTTACAAATCTTCGATATGGGCGCGTGCACGCAGACATAAAGAGCCCCGAAGAGTCGATCTGTCGAAATGAAGATACTCCACTCTGCAGGGGTCCTACATTTGCGCAGCATTCCGAATTATTGATCTTTATGAAGACGGAAAAATAAGATGTAAAATAGTGCAATACTGCCGCAATTAACAAGGCGAGGGAAATGGTTTGGCAAGAAATTGCTGACCGATTAAATGCGTAGGTCATACTAGCCCCAGTTATTTCATGTTCATATTTTAATGAATGAATATTACTACTGTGGTGATATCAGCAGCAGGCTACAAACCGTCATATCGCCACAATGGCCTAGTGGTATCGACTGCTGCTATAGTATTTATTCGTCATTTTTAGACGGTGGTTCAAATGCCTCTTCGGACACACTTTTTACTGCATTTCGTTGTCTAAATCTAATCTAAAATCTCATCTAAAAAAGTATGTAGGCTAGAAAATTATGGTGCAGGCTAATTTACAAGAACTGACACGATTACAATGGTGCTTGAAGCCTTTGCGTGAAATCTTCGGTTAAATGTAAAAAAAAAAAAATATCACTTAGTCAAGTCTCGAACCCCCAACCTTCGGAACTCTAGCTGGTTGCCTTAACCACTGCGCCAGCCAGACCGCTGTGTCAATAGCAATGCAAGTTGATAGACATACCTATTTATTTTATTTTATTTTTTACACTTTTTAATTTATTTATCTATCGATCTATCTATCTATCACACTTTCAAAATATCAGGTTATCTATCTATCGATCGATCACACTTTCAAATTATCAAACTATCTATCTATCTCGTAAAAAGTGGGAACTAATATTTCCTAAAAGACACTTGATGGAACTGTCGTTCGGGATATAGTTTCCGCCTGTGAGACAATTTTAACGCACGCATTACTTTAGCCAGCCTTTTAGCCTGCTCGCGACCAGGCTAATTATATCTGACTCAGAAGGATATGTTGCATAGCAACCAAACAGCAAATTATTTGAGCCACATTGATGGCACCGAACGCAAGCTAACATTATCGCCGATTAGAACTTTATCGAGGCTTAGAAGATAATCTCGCATAGTGGAACGGGCCCCAGGATGACTTCAACAAGTACAAGTACAGTACACTATGTTCATGAGAGTCTATGGAAAGCATGCAAGCCTACACTATAGAACTGCCCCCACCTCTGACCTGAAATGTGTGTTACAGAATGACGAAGGTGAGAGGTCCTGAGAGATGAGACCTTGATGTGTCACCAGCACTTCAGGTATTTGTCATTGTCATTGTATTAGCAATTTTATTTTATCAACATAGTAGTATATATTGTTGCTTGTGGCATATTTTAAACTTCAAGCTGCCAGTTTGTTTGATCTGCAATCATTGTCACTGTAAAGCTACAACCATCTGAAAGTGATCAATCCCAATCATTTCATGGGGTTATAACAGAGTACAAAAACATTCATCCTTTCAGGAGGAGTTGAGCTTTTGGGGAGGAAAATCTGTGAAGAAGTCTTGTTGTTAAAAGTGTGTCTTAAGGAGTTTACTCTGCATAGTCATGGCTGTTTGTGGAAGGTAATGGGTTAAACCATATTGCTCCGGATGTGATGGGGACATTTGTTTTCCATAAAGGTACTCACTGCATGCCAGAAAACAGTAAAGTGGCCAATGCTTCACAGATCCTCACACTATAAATTTCAGTGTGGCAGATATTCCATTTCCCTGCCAGACACAGTCCACTAATGCTGCATGTTCATCCCCTCACCTGCCAGCCTCCTATCACCTTACACAGCCTATTCATTTTCTCTATCTTCACCTGACTACAAGTGCTGCTGCCACATTATTGTGTGTGAAAACCAAGTAGGCCTGAGGAAGCCTTAGGCCAATGGAGAGTTACAACTGGCAGGTGTGAGTCTCTCAGCGCTCTCTCAGAGCTATCAGCTACAGGACACGCTGGCTCGTTTCCACCAGGCCATGAAAGTTGATGGAGCTGAGCAGTTTCATATTTGACAGTGTTGCAGCTCTAGCAGGGCCAGCGGAAAGGCAATCCTTTTGAGAGCCTCTGCAGAAGCCGAGTGTATTACAGAGGCATTTTTCAGGTGCTGGCTGCATTTCCATTTCAGAGGCAATTACTCCTAGCTGTGAAATACCTTCCTGTGAAAAACAGTCTGTCAGATATGACCTGAATGTTTACTCCGGTTTTGACTTGAGTGCTTGTAGTGTGTGTACACATTCTTGTCAATTACCTGTAAAAATGCAAATATGTAAGCAAAAAGAATACCACAAGTCATGAACATGTGTACATTTTGACAAGGTTTCATCTCGCTCTCTTTTTTTTTTTTTGGGGCCATTGCTTAGTGGAATGTGCATAGTCAATGCAGACATGGGTGATCAAACTCGCCCATGAACTGTATGAACTGAATGAAACTAATCCCTTATATTGAAAGTGTATGTGCACATGGCCCTGAATCCACTTCTTATGTGTAGTAATGACCCTGTTGATCATTCTGTAAAGAGCTTGTTTGAGAGAGACCCTTGTCTGAACATATTCACTGGAATTACTCAAAAACAAGAACATGTACAGGTATGTAACATTAATACATTCATTGAGCTAGTAACTGTATCAGGCCAACTTGCGCTGGTTCCAAATACTGACTCAAAGTGATAAGGATGGAAATGTACAACCGGGCTGCAAAGAAATTGTGTATACTGTAATTTCAACCTCCTCATAGGTTTTCTGATGTATACAGTGGCCCAAGTTAATTTGTAGTTGAGTCACTTTCTCATCAGCTCACAGTATACTCTGCAGCTTATACACTTTCCATAATCCCATCCAACAAGTGGCCATCTGATAGGATCCAGTCTACCATATGCCAAAACCGCATATCTAAGTGCTATCTCTGAGCAACCAGTTGAGCGTAAACCAATCTCGCACTTGGCCCTTGTGATTGAAATCTGTATTTTCTATTACCTCTCTGTAAACAGATGACAGATAAGGGAAAGCAGGAGCTTTGAAATAATTTTCCTTGAAGCCAATCCTAACACACGAAGAGGTGTCCTGAGGACTTCACAGGTGTGAACGAACGCTTAACCACTGGCCTGCCTACCCCCTGCAGACCTCTCTGTGAACTAGGATAGCAGTCACACCGTTCACCTGCCCCTGCCTGCAGCAGTCACTTTCCCAGGCCTCTGGCCTTAAGACAGGGTCACATGCTAATTTTCTAATGCATAACCTTGATGTGTATCCACTGCTCATACATTATGAAGGTCTATTATATCCCCTGCATGGGTAATCTCACCTCACTGTGGGTGTTGCTGTGCTGCACAGTATGTACAGTACACCTTCTGCCCCCAAAAGAGGAAGATACACAATGACCTGGTAATAAATGTGTAGAATTGGTTACATCTGCCCAGGCTCTGTATGAATACTCTCTATTTTGCTGGGTGGTATTGTGTATTGTGTAATCAGAGGGATTTGTAAGAAGGAGGAGCCTTTAGATTACAGTTGATGAATAGATTCAGCTGTAGAAGACCACAAAGTAAACATGATCATGCTATATGTACAGAGGACTTTGTGTGCTGTGCCTCCCCTGTACCACCTTCATCTGCATAATAATGACTTTACTGACAATTCTCAGCGAGCAGAGAGGGCATGCTGTCAAAAGATTGCTCTCCTCCTGCATGTGTACCCTCCCTGGGCCTGACATGAGCCAGATGCCTCTTATTAGTTCAGTCTTCCTCAGTATAGCACCTCTCTGGCAGGCAGCCTAATCAGAGCTCCTACAATCTGGGGAAAGATGATTCAATAATTTCCTGATTTCCCAATCCTCTCACAGCTACTGTGCAGTGTTCTATGTTTTATACAACACAGTGGTACTGATAAAAAATAAAAATTGTCCATTTAATGACCGATTATAACAAACAGGCAAGGACAAAGAGCATTTCATGGGGAATTAAGCAATAACTTAAAAAAGAAAAGAAAAGTGCCTTTGCTCTGCCCATAACCTTCCAGCCGTTAGAGTGTCTGGATTAAGACTGTATGAATTACACTCTGTTGTGGTTCTTCCTCTGGCAGTTTAGGTTTGGATGTGTCCCAGACTAGAGCCAGTGCAAATCAGAGAAATGTGCTCTTCCTTGCTCCTCTGAGAGGACATTAACCAGCCGCAGCAATAGAGTACAACACTGCACAAATGACCGTACAAGTCATTTAGGGTAAGCATACATTATGCTGTTGCTAAACGAGAAAGCCTGCATGGTCTAGTAATGTTTGTGAAATGAATACAGTATTAGATGGTATCCAACACACTAAAGCATATGATTCATGCATAATCCATCAAACTGCATATTCTGCAATATTATTTCTTCATAGCTTATTATATCTTCTACCTAAGCCTAAAAATGTTACTCTCGTGCAGCAACGGAACAAGACAGCATTATGTGCATACAATACAAGTTATATGTGAACTATCAATAAATGAGTACTTACTGGTTATGTATGTGATCAAACATAGTCACATGCAACTACAAGCAGTATAAAAGCTTCAAAAAGCAACAATGTTGGGGACAACTTCGCCTCACACTCCAGAGAGGAGAGGGAGTGTCCATACTTTTAATGCTTCCTATTACAGGTACATGGTTGAGAAGGTACTCAAATGTACCCCAGTAGCCAATGAAAAACACCATCTTGTTCCCTCGTGTTCAAAACACTTTTTTCAGACAGGTTAATCAAATGTGTTGAAATGCTCCTCATTGGAAATAAGGCAAACCACTGTATAATGCCTGTGATGATCAAGTGTCATTATTTCTCTTATAGTTTATTCAAGATACACCACTAAGTTTCATTGCAAATTGTTTACCTAAATGTTTTGCTCGAGTGTTGAGTGTATATTTATCAGCTGAAGGGCACACCCAGGGGTTTGATAGGGTAGCAGATGAAGAATGGACCCAGTACATGCATACGTAAATAGACAATTGATGGTCTTGAACCAAAGCTACTGACACAGACTGAGTTTGAACCCAGGTCTCTCATGTGGAAGACACATGCATGTACCATTAGGCAAAGAGGACTTCTTTGAGGTCTGAGTGCGACACTTGAGTTTATATGTCTATGGCAGAGCTACTGTCTATTATCTTTTGTTCCCCCTTGAAATCTGGGAAAATACATTTATGAATTGTTCCCAGCACAATATAGTTCATATGTAGTTCACAAAGCCCTGTATAGTAATCTTTCCATCCATAATCTAAATATTTGTCTGTCATGAGCCACACAGACTTTAGCTCAATGGCATATCCAACTACTCCTCTATAGAAGGTCCAGTTTTCAAGTGTCAGATCTTAAAATTTACTTAGATGACTGACCTCCAAGTTTAACTCTTACTTACAGTCCCCCACATTACAAATATAACATTATCTTTGCCTGTAAAACCAAAACGTATTTTCACTGTGTTGTTGATGCACTCTCTCTACAAACCACTTTCAGTGTTTTGTTGCACTGTACATGCATGTTCAATCACACTCAGTATATTGTTTTGCATTCAAACACCAGATTTTAGCTTAGTTAGACCACATTTTAAGGTTTCAAAATGCAATATGCATGTTTTGAGTCACTTTCTTCTGACAGTGAACTCTCTAAAAATTGCAGCGAAATATAGAAGGAATGAACTACAGAACAGTGCACAAGTAATCTTCCATTAGATTACTAAACTTTATCAGATGGTATGATTGGATAATGCACATTAGGTTACACAGGAATGTATGATTAACGCATTGGGATATTTAGGTATATCAAATTATGCACAATGCATAATCATTGATTACCATTGATTTGAGATGATTTATTTTTATAAATGTTTTTCATTTTGGGACAAATATGCTAGTATTTCCTTGCACGATATTGTCTACAATACACTTCATTGTACAAAGAGGTGTAGCTTGAGTAAAAAAGCAAGTCAAAATCTTCAGATATAATGATCCATCAAAATGGAGATTTGTATAAGCATATCGTAGGCTAGAACACCATGATCCTCAACAACACCAGAACATGGGAGGACTTTAAGCACCTAGTGGGTTGGCCTGGTGATGGGCTTGTAAACAGATAATAACTTAATGGCGGGGCCAATTTGGAAGCAGCTGGAGGCAAGGCAGCAGAGGCAGCTGTTTTAGCTCAGGCCGAAGCACCACCAGCAGAGGAATGGTGCATCACTGCAGACTCGACCCAGGCTGGGCATTAGCATAGAACTGCTGTGTAGTACGTAACATAAAGGCTATGATTCACTTATGTACATGAATGCACCGTGTAGACACTGGTGTACAGGTGAAGTACGACGGGCTTACAGTGAAGTACGGTTCTTCTCTGAAGAAATTGAGTACCACTGTATTTTCTTTCTTTCATCTAGAACACATTTCACCAAATTGGACAAACAATTGATAAACAAGCCCATCAAGGTAACAATAAACCAGTACATCAAAGTATGTAAAACCCAGTGGGCCTAATTAAGAGAGAATTAGCACAAACAAAGATTTGTTATCATAAATGTCAATGCCAGCTAACAACATCAGCATACACTTATAGCACACAAAAAACTAATCAGATTGCTACTGCTCTGCTATGCACCAAACCGTAATAAATAAATAAAAATAAAATCCAAGAGATGGCTCCTAGTTTCATGATCAGTGATAAGAATTACTGCAGAAATGTTCAAAGTGTAAAGTATACTGTAACACACCCCAACAGCTGCCCCTGGTCACCATGGACTGTTGTTGGCTAATGTAATGTAGAGATGGTGGAGTCTGGTGGACTTGCATGACTTTCACTGAATTCCCAGTGAACTTCCCTCCCTGACGATAAGTGAATTCACAAACAAGTTCTGTCAATTCAGAATATATTGCATGAATCAAAATGGATTCAAATACAGCTGTTTCCCAGAAATGTAGTTTATCATTATCTCATTGAGACATATTGAGTGCTTTATATTTGACGCTTATGGATCATACACCATCTACGCGCACATCACGTTCACCTCAATCTGAGACCTTTTGGACGCATGGCACCCTCTACTGGTTGCAGGCTTTTTATGTTTGCGGTTCCAAGGAACATATCCAAGGTCCTCATTAAAAACCGTCGCTCCCATTTCCTTGGCCACAAGCTTAGATACTGTAATTTTGTGGCTTGGGCTAGATGATTTTCTTGGACTAGATGACAGGGGTTCCCTACTCCACTAGATTTCAGTATCCAGCCGTAGCACTTTAAATGCATGTTGTTGACATGTAATTGACTGATGATGTGCTGTAACTGAATAATCTCAGACAGCAAGGTGAAGACAAGAAGACAACATGCTTGTCATACTTTCTCAATAGTTTTTTATCATGCTTGATATCATTGCATTGTTGGTACATCCTGGCATGGGGTATTTACTTAGGGGTCAGAAGGTGATAATGAGGTTTTTTAGGAAATATAAACTGGCGGCAATGGCTCAGGCCCCCTGCTCCTCTAGAAGACATAATCACTCTCAATACAAGTGAGTATTGTATCTGCATAACTGAAACTCTTCAACACTTGGTCAAATGCACACACTCACACACACACACACACACACACACACACACACACACACACACACACACACACACACACACACACACACGACCCAACACCTATTTTACTAGCTCTGGAAAACCTCAAATAAAGGAAAGCTTTAGCTCTGAAAAAAGTGTAAAGAGACCCACAGTTGTTTTCCATTTACTAATTTAGCTGTGTCTGTTTCCTTTATAATCCCTATTTAACGATTATGTGCCATGGGTTAGAAAAGAAGAAGTGAGCTCTGTTTATATTCCCACACCTGGTGGAAAGACTTATGGCAGATCTGTTGTAACACCTACTTAAATAATACAGATGAGAGAATACATTAGACTCATTAAATGCAATATTAAGAGCAAATTACGTGGTCTGAGAAAATGGTTAGCCTTGTTTTAGTGAGCCAATTTATTGCAACACAATGCAATTCTAAAAGGTTCCCTCCAATTCTGGCAGCGACCAACACCAATAGGCTGAGAGATTGCACTCCCATCAAGTATGTTTTTCCCTGAAACAGGAAGCCTCTTCACACAATGGCAACCTCATAACTCCGCAAAAAACAACCTCAGGCTAAAATACCTGACAAGGTCTTATACCCAGCCCTGAAAGTATGGCGTTTGCTTCTTCGTGGTTCCTCTTCGGTCTCACCTTCTTCAAAAAGTAACATACATTTTTGTGATATCAACATTGTGATTTTAATGAGTTTGTTGTTCATAGAACGGTGCAGTGAATGTCACAGAACAGCAATGTGCAGAAAGTTCAGAACAACACACTTGAATCAAACTGAAGCAGATGCAGTTGGAGACTTGCAGCAGGTTTCACTTACAGTACATGTCTACAGATTCAGATAATGGATATTCACTCAGAATATGCTTTTCTCTCTCCTCTCAGTACTCCTGCTCTATCGGACAGTCAATGTGGGATTCATTCTCTGACCTGTGAATGTGACCAAATGGAAGCAGATTCTTCCCCTCAGCCGTGAACGATTACAAACAGCGGATGGAATGCTTACGCTTCTTTGCTTCTTGTGGGAATTCAAACCGTACAGTAATTGTTGAAATGCTTTGGCCAATGTGGCAAGACGGTCTATTGAGCTACATTGAAACTGTTTGCAGTGCAAATGTTTGTTATTCCACAGATGTCCACGTGAGCGTACAGTATGAGTCCAGGTGAGCATACAGTATGCAGCTGGACCAGGAGGATTAGAGCATACAGTATGAGTCCACGTGAGCATACAGTATGCAGCTGGACCAGGATGATTAAGAATTGCTGCACATGACTCCAGGCCAGGGGAAAACAAATCCACACGTAATGCTTTTTTACATTCCCTTCATATGTAAATTCTTAAAGTATGAGACATGTTTCTAATATTAACATGATGGATATATCGTTGTTACTGTGACAGAGAACTGTCTGGCTCTGCATTACCACATCAAGATATAATAACTTATGATTATAGCTTGCTTCATTTCAAATTAATGAATCATCTATCATTAACAGTATTTACTGCAGTCTCCAATTAGCATGTTCCAAATTCAACATCTTATTTCAATCATTGTAGTAACACCAGGGAGAGAAATAGCACAATAAGCAACTCAAGTTTGTGCCCCCCTCAAAAAGTTGAATAAGAAGTCTTCAAGAAACATTACTGTGGCAGGGTTGACTCTATCTATATCTCAGAATCTCGTCTTCAGCTTTGGTTCAAACCAAAAAGGCTGGTTTGTGTGTGTATACTAGTCGTCCTCTCTGAGGTTGAGATCTCTGCAGCTTCTACGGAGACCACTTGCACTTGTACTCGCCTGAGGATGGAACCTTTTTAAAATCTCCATTCCAACCTGACAAGTTTAAACAAAGCAATATCAGGCCCAGCTGCACCTGCAGTATCAACGTGCCTCCTCTGAACTGTCTAGCAGGAAGACAATAATTTGTCTAGTTACACGGCTGAAATGAGCTCAGAGTCTGGATGCCTCTGGCCGGGCCAGTCAGACTTTGAAGGGAATGAAAGCTAGTAAACAGCCCTATAAAGTAACCTTCAAATCTGGAAGAGTAGCTCTGTTGAACTGTGGATTCATCTGCAACCAGAAAGGGTTCTTCATCTAATATTTTTCATCAGAGCAATGCTTTGTGAACATAATACAACACTGTATTTGTATAAGGGACTGTGATATTGGAATCAAATGTACTGTACATATTATTTATCCAGACTGAGTGCTGATTACAATAAAACAATACAAAATTAAACAGAAAGCAGCATCAATAGGGTTAAGTCTTTTTTCTCCCTTGTTGAAAAGACCCACTATTATGATATTTTAAAAGAGGATCAACTTTCAGTTTTCACTTCCTCCTCTGAGCCTAGGGGGGTGGGGGTGGTGGAGAGGTTGCTAGGTGATGGTGGCTATCTCTGAGATGACGTGATCCCCCTGGGTCTGATTCTCACTCATCATCTCCACACAAAGACACAAACTCAGACACACACACACACACACACACACAGCCCTGCTATCCAGCGGCCTCTCTCTCCCTGTGCCCTTATCTCTAGTAGCCTGTTCTCACTCACTCATTGGTGTGCTGAGAGGGGCTTCCATGGGGCTGGCCTGATGAAGCTCAGGAAACGCCTCTGAAGCCTGCAGGGTGTCAAGGAGAACCAGATGGCAACAGTGAAGAGGCCCTCAGAGCAGGGTCATCAGCACCACTCTCTCTCTCTCTTTCCAACCCCTGAGCAACACTACTCTAGAGTTGTGAACAGAGTGATCCGTCCATTCGTCAAGCTTAGATAAGATGAGAGTTGTGGAGAATTTATGATATTAAAGCACTCAAGGCAAGGCATGGGTCTCAGCTTTCTGTGGGATTTTGAGGTAGTTTACATCACCACAAGACAGCTTACTAAACAATCGCAGAGCCCCCTGCGCAAGACGTGAGGTGTTGAAAGTGTATAAAATCAGTCAATCCAGTGTTGCTTTGACATGAAAAGGATAGATTTATCTATTGGATATTTATTTATATAATCAGCAACAAAAAGGGTTATTTGGGGTTGGTCATTTTTCCAAAAGAGAAGAAGAAATATATTATGTTATCGCAGCTTATGCTGAGTGAAACACATGCTCTCAGTTAAGCATGAGTGTTTTTGAGGACAATGTTTTCAACAAATAAAAAGATAATTTACATCTCAAGGCAACGCCTCCCCCACAGCTGTCAACCAGAACACCCAATGCTTAGCCAACAGAGGCCCCTTTGACTCATGCCTGGGACGTGACAGACGAACTCAGCTGTGACCAACCAACATGGCTGCGTATACGCACAGCGCAGTGCAGTGCTTACACTGGTGAAAACCTACTCTGCCTGGACCAGCCGCTAGCAAAGGTTACAACCCTGCTTGGTAGGATAAAGGACCTGTCAGTGTGTGACTTTATCTTTCCCTCGATCAGAAGTAACTCACCAAAGGAAAGGAGCTGATGTGATGATGATCCCCGCCCCCATAATATGCTTTGTCCCCATGATGACAGATAGGTGCCTGGATCCTGTGTCCATCCCCACTGTTGACTAATCCGTCTATCATGTCCAGAGCTGATAACCTCTACTTTGTTTGGCCTCACCACTCAATGGTGCTTTGTACAATTATCTGTGTCATGTTATTTGGTTGTGTGGGCACCCCAAGTACAAGATATAGCGTACAATGTTGATGTTGTCTTATGTGACCTTTCAAGGGTTAAAAACCCAGCAGGAACCCATACATACACCCCCTCCCATGTTGTATACCAGGCTACATTTTCAGAAATACTGTAGAAATCCTGCAAACATTTATCACATCAAGGCTATTTCTTCACATCCATCCCACATCCTCCTCAAATTGTCACCGTTTCCCCTACAGTTAGGCACATCAAATCTGGTACATACATTTTAACATTTAATATTTTTGAGGTAGTGCTAGTTATTACAATTTATAGCTTCATACAATTGATAGGTTTTTTACTATATTTTACTTTGGTTTACCTCAAAAGTGGTACAGTGGTGTGTATATGGAGGAAGACTTGCGACAATCCACAATTTGGTGTGCTTTGGTGGGTATGTTAGCCACAGCAAATGTTAGTATGGCTTTCTCTAGCAAACACGTTCTCTTTTGAAACTCTCCTTTTCTAGTGCACATTGGTTTCACAGCTGTAGAGGAACATCTGGGATGGCAGGAAATTCAGTGGCTGTCAGCGTGACATGCAACAAATGTTTTTCAAGCACTTCAGAGGAGGAGCAGAAAATTCAGCCCCTCACCCTCCAAACCCTTGTAGAATTTATGGAGTCCAGAAGCAAGTGGTTCTCATTACCCATGTCATCTTCCTAACAAATTGGTTTGTTGGTCTCACAGCTGGGGTTGCGCTTATACTTATTATGTTATTTACCCCATGTTGTGTGTCGGCCTGGAATAGTTAGACCTGGATAAACCTGGACTGATGTTGGAAACACTGTTTACATTTCATGACCTAGCAGAGATGTTATGCCCCCCCTTTTATATGTACACTTTATTTACAGTTTTTCAGTTATCGCTTACAGAACGCTTGATGGATTGTCACATTAACATTTAGCAACAATACAATGACGAAAGCTGAGGCAACTGTCCTGTCCAAAACCTCATGAGCATAACAACTATGTAGAGAGTAAAGAGAAAGAAGTGAGGTAAGAGACATCAAGAATCCCCCACCACCATGGAGAGACATTCCAATTCCAGTTTGAAAAGCCACCTAGCATTAACAACAATCATCTGGTTTTAGTTGGCAGTGGGGAGTTGAGAATTATCCAGCAGGAATTATGGTATAAATGTGCCTCAGACTGGGGAAATGAACAGACTGCACCTGGTCTGACACAGCTGTTTTGGACATAGCATAGATCAAGAGACCTGCTTTAGTTTAAAGATCTCAGAGAGGACTCAAACCCAGAAAGACTGTAAAAGAAAGCAGAGGAAGTCATTTCAAACCACAGTAGAAATTAAGTGCACTTCCATTGGTTTCAGCAAGGTCATCTCTGTACTGTACAACAAAAGCTCTTCCCCTCCACAGCTCCTCCTGGCTTGAATGGTAAGTAGTGGCTGAACAATGTTAGAAAAGTAGAAAAGTAACTGAAGTACATATGAATTCAATCAATTTAACATTTACACAAGTACGTTCAAGTTGCTACTGCTTCAACTGCAAAGACAAACACTACCCATATTGGACAAGCCTCTTTCAAGGATGTGCATGAAAAGGTAGGCATGTCGGCAATTCTCAAGTCGACCAAGTCGACCAAGAAAGAGATTCCGTATTTTTTCTTCTTCTTCATATTACGAAGGTTTAAGTGTTGAAGAGCCCACTCAATAACTAAGTAACAAACAACTTTTAGGATCACAAATTATTTATAATGTGTGAATTGAATTCACTGTAGGCCTATCTCCACTCTCTCTCTCACTGTATGCCGTCCTGCTTCGTAGCCTACTGGATTAGTGATACATGGCTTGGAAACAAACATACGTTTTAGGACGTGTTCAAACACAAGGACTGTGTGATCATGTAATTATGTGTAGTTATGTGTTTTTAAAACATTGATGTTTTATCAGCATGTTGTGATGTGCTAAATATGCAGTTATATGTTCATAGCCATGTTCTCTCTTAGCGGCTAGCTAGCTACCAACGCGGTAGCAAACGTGTCTGTTTTAATTCAGAGCGATTTTCTGCGGTATTTGGTTTGAGGTGTACCAACATTCAAATAAGCATATCTTCTTCAACTATTTTCAATCTGCACTTTCATAATTTGTCTGTAAAGAATAGAAAAATGACCTTGCCCTATTTGTGGATTTTTTTCACCAGACCCTGTCACATTTACATGAGATAAGTAAGATACTATGATGCTTCACCATGTGGCTCAAGACTCACCACATAAATGGTAAAGTTGAGAAGCTTGCTTTCCAAATTGGTCTTGTTGATGTTGGGAAAAGGTAAAAGTCACCCCCAAGTTTTGTATGACAGAGCACCATGGCTGAGCACCTGCATGGCACAATCCAATCACCTTTCTCACATTACAAGATCCAATCTAATGTCTCATATATTAATTGCTTCCTTTATGTCCTATGTCCCATTAGTACAGCAGGTGTACTTCATTAGCTATGTGATCACTGAGTTCCATTAGAACTGACTCATCAAACCAGGACACACAGTGGTGGGACTGAGGCCCCTGAGAAGAGCCTCCCTTGGGTCAGAGTGTAATGCTGGTACCATTATCCTTTCCTCATCAATGTCTGTCTCAGTGGGCTGGTCCTGCCTGCCAATCACTTTAACCACTATGAATGAATGAATGGTCTTTATTGTCATTGATATAGTACAGGTACCAAACAACGAAATTTGGGAGGGGGGGGGGGGGGGGGGGGGGCTCCCCTGGTGCTAGGAAAGAAAAAAAACTAAAAAAAACAAGAAGGGAAAGGAGCTGGTTTACATAAATAAAGGCTATGTACACTATCCACTATACTATACTGTACAAATAAAACACTGTGCTGTACTCTATGCTATGCTATACCTATTCTAACATTTCCTATTCTCTGCAACCTTATGTACCCTAGGGTTGTCATATTGCACATAGTGTTATTGCACATTCATTTAAAGTGTGGCAGTTTGCAGGCTTGAAATGTACACATTTGTGCCTCAGCACTACACCTGATTTTCAATCCAGCAGCTGCCATCAATCCGTCCAGACTGTCCAGGGCCCAGAACCTAGGTCTTTGCTGTGTTCAGGGCCTGGATGGCCCTGGGGTAGAAGCTGAGCTTCAGTCTGTTTGTCCTTGCGAACATGGTCCTGTACCGCCTGTTCGAGGGCAGCCGAGCAAAGTGTTCGTACCCAGGGTGGGATGGGTCTCTGGAGATCTTGGAGGCCTTCCTGAGGCCTCCAAGATCTACCCCGGTTGACTGACAAACAGTCGCTCTATCGCTTCTAAAGACGAAAAACATGCATCTCCTTTGTGAAGCAAGAGGGTCTTGTGTTTGTTAATTGCTTGTGTTTATGTTATGTAAACATATACAGTAAGATGTCCATATGAAAAAACAAACAAGGGATGGGTACTTAAAAGAGATGCATGAGGCAAGATAACATAATTATTGCTTTGTTATCAGATTTGTTTGAGAAAATGTACACTCACGTCTCTCTCATGAAACTAATCCATCTTTGAATACGAGCACATTCATTGCAGTATACTGTTACCATACAAATAACACACAGATAGAATATGGCCCATTTTGACACAGTGTCATTACTGTAATTACTAGATGCTACAGAGCATACTGACTCAAAAACATTCTAATACAAAAATAACATCACACCTCATTATTTCATACTCTATGCCTGAGTGGCTTTGGTTGGAACCAGCCCTTGTCTCTAGAACCCTAGGCCCCCCGGTGGAATGCAAAACAGGTGCCGCACCATTGGTTCCCCCGCAGCGGGGGTGGAAGAAAAACACCCGCCCCCGCTGGAACATGACTGACAGCACATCACATTCTCCAGCCAGCTGTGTCTCTGGCTGATCCCTCAGACAAACTCATGGACACATCGAGGGTGAGGTTGTCTTTTAAAAGCACATATTGTAGGAAAAAACATTGTTTAGCCTACAAACAGGTTGGTGTCTTCTTAGTAAGATATTGAGCGTGTCCCCATTTGTACTGGAGGAGTTCCAATCTCACAGATGTCTTTCTCTGATATGAATGTAAATATGTTGATAAAAGGGAATTAAACAATCTTATTTTTCCCTTGACACTGACTCCATGTGTGTTTCTTGCGGTGCTCTCACGTCTGGCATGACTTTATACATTACAATTCTGGCAGCGGATCCAAAGAGTTGAGTTTCTATTTGAATCCACACCAAAGCCTGGAAGATTAAAATAAGTCCCTTGGCATGAACTGCCAAATGCACACTCATGTTGCTCTATCATGTGACTTAAACCTTTCCAGGTTCTAATGCTCTTTTTTAGAAGCAATAAAACAAAAAGAAATTCCTTTCATCTTAAATCAAGTCACTTCATGGGTTTATATGTTTATTGCTCAGGTTGATATGCTTTTGTATAGGCAATGTTATTCTGCACATACTACCTTGAAGTTTCCATATCAGTTTTCCTGCAAAAGAGCAATATTCCTTGACTTCTGGCATTCAACTTCTTGTTGAGAACATTCAACATAGTAGATTTCAAAATAGATTCTGTTTCTGCATGATTAGATCAAATGTATTGTTTTCTGTTAATTGTGTCTCTGACCTAGAGGCTGGTTGGTCACCAGGCTGGTGTTGTGGAGCGGTTAGTGCTCCCCTCTGGGTGCCATGTAACACTGAGCAAGCAGAGAGGAATCCTCTCTAAAACAATGAGACGTACACAAACACAGCTGCTGAGCACAGACCACACATAACAACTGGGCTAAGAATGAGCAGAGCACATGACCCATAAACCCACACTGTCATGTTGATCGGCCGGGAAAATAGAAAGATGAAGAATTGCAAAGTTTTACAAGATAAATTTGATGTTAATGTTTCCCAAGAGATGAAACAAGCATTAAAAATGGTATTAGTTTCCAAGCCACAATACATGTTCATGTTCTGTTCCCTCTTTGCTGATTGTGACTGATTTCAATTTGTGTCGCTAATGCAATACATGGAGACGAAGGTACGACTCATAACATGACAATTTAAAAAGCTCATTACACCATGTAGTGTAGATATTTTCATCATTTCTTTTTTGGAATTGGGTCTTGTAATCTTGAAGCTTTGTTAGTTGTGACAGTGTTCAGAAATAGAAGTCTCTCTCATAAACGTCCACTGCTCCCCTTCCAGTGGTCCAGCCCTGATCATCGTGTATACCGGCTCCACACCAACCTGCTGCTGTGCACAATACTCATATTCACAGCCTGCAGACAGCAAATTGCTTCTCTCATTCCCCACCACGCCCTGCGTTCGTTCTCAGCCACCTGCAAAACGAACCCTGCTGGAAATTTCACTACAAATTACCCTGTGTCTGCCAAATCCCCCCGGGAGTAGAGGAAATCAAAACCCTGGCTTTCCCAACCCCCACTGAAACAGGCCTGTACTCACAAACACACACACACACACACACACACACACACACACACACACACACACCTACACACACACACACACACACACACACACACACACACACACACACACACACACACACACACACACACACACTATGATTGTGTTCCAAGATATTCAGGGAGGTGATTCAAACTAAAACTACAAGCCATTTGAAGCCCTTGTTCTTAGTATGTCCATCACTTTACACCACCTTTGTGAACACTGATATTGGTCAAATAGTGAGTCTCTCAAAATAAGACACATTTCCTGGGGGATAGGAAGAAACATTTGGCTTTTTTTCCCTGTCAGTGGCAAATCAAAGCAAGACACATACCTTAGAAATGAATAGTGATCAAGAGCCCAAAACCCCACCTTTACAATGTAAGGTTAACACTGCCTCCTGGTGGAAGCTCTGAAGAACTCCATAGGCACTGATAGGAATGTCAGAGAGAATGAGTCAGTGGCCAATATGCCAGAGAGATGAGTGCTGAAAGCTCCTTGGAAAAAGGATTAGGGCTGTTTACGTGGCCAAGTGGCCCACTGCCAACTGCTCAAGTGTGCAAACTTCTTAAAGCCGCAGTGCTTGGACTTGACCATGAATCTTTTCACTCTATTTACTCTCCACCCAGACGGTACAGATGGGGTCTGCTTTGTTCAAGGGGAGAAAAAAAAAGGAAAAAAGGAGCCTTCCTCTGCAACCCCCACCTCTCCTGCAGGACAGGGTGTATGGTTCACAAAAGTGTGATCAAGAGTTCAAATGACTATACCTGAACAAAACAAAGACATTTCTTGTGACAATCCCAGAAAAGTCCTGTTTTGTTTTTCCTACAGACATACAGACCCACAGAGTCCATTAAAGGTCTATTGTTATTCTTTTTGTTAAGTCCTCCAAAAGTAAAGGTGTTACATGAGGTCTTCATGTATGCCAGACAAGTTATAACAGGAGACTGAATGTGAGTGGAATCTAATATTGTTGACTGTGAGAGAAAGAAAAAAGAAAACACTATAATAAAACTAGTTTCAGAGATACTTTTTGCATCAGATGTATATGTTGGAAAGCTAGCCACGATAGCTATGATTTTAAGGAACTAGATGTTGACATAATCAAAGGATTTATTTGGAGCATATCTGACCAGTGTAAAAGTCAGCCTGGGAGCTGGCGGAGTACCAGGGCTCTGGGGCCTGGAGCTGGATCAGATCAGGGGCTGTTTTGTGCTGTGCTGTACTTCATGGAGGTCTCAGGTCCTGGGATCACAGGAGACCTCTGCAGCAGTAGCTCTCATGCATTAACCATTATATTTCTCTCAGTCCAATGATAAAACTAATTGGAACAAAACTGCAATTTCCACCAGCTTCTAAACAGCCTGTTTGTAAATTAAAAACCAAGGACAAAAATACTACACACATCAATCAAACAATGTTATGCTACTCGAGATCGATAATAATTTGCCACCCCAAAAAAGTGCAAGATGACAGGGTTAGATATTTCATTGAATATCTTACTATAGTAGTTTTGTCAGGTCATCAGTGACTACATGCTGCCATCTAATGGTAAGTGTGGGTTTTGACACAAGATGCCATATCCCAGATTTTGAATTATTGGGTGTTTATAGATAGATAGATAGATAGATAGATAGATAGATAGATAGATAGATAGATAGACTTTATTTGTCATTGTTACAGTACAGGTACCAAACAACGAAATTTAGGAGGGGAGGCTCCCCTGGTGTTTAGGAAAGGAAAAAGAAACACATTTTGGAAAAAGCATAGATGCATAAAATCACAAGAAGGTAAGGAGCTGGTTTACATCAATAGAGGCTATGTACACAATCCACTGTACTATACTGCACAGATAGTCAACTAGGGTTGTCATATTTCACAAGAAAGTATTTTTTCACATTATTTTAAAGTGTCACAGTTTGCAGGCTTGAAAATGTACATGTTTGTGCCTCAGCACTAGCTGCCATACAATCCGTCCGGACTGTCCTGGGCCCAGAACCTTGACGGCCCTGTGGTAGAAGCTGTCCTTCAGTCTGTTTGTCTTAGCGGCCGGGGTCCTGTACCTCCTGTTCGAGGGCAGCTTGACAAAGTGTTCGTGCCCAGGGTGGGTCGGGTCCTTGGAGATCTTGGAGGCCCTCCTGAGACAGCGTGTTTTGTACAGCTCCTCCAGAGAGGGGAGGGGGGCGCCGGTGATCCTCTGTGCTGTTCTCACGACTCTCTGTAGAGAGTCGTGTCCGTTATACAGCAGAAATACATTATTTGGGAGAGTGAAAGGAAATAGGCAATGACCAACAATATCTCTCCGGAAAAATGGTTCTTTATTGAAAAATACTTCTGAAAAACATTACAGCAGTAATACATTTTAGTGAGAATAATTAACTGTGACTCCCTGTGAACTGAGTACAACACAATGAACTGAAGCAATGTGTGGGGTAAGGCAATTATTGGGGGTAGGCATTATGTAGTATTGTTCTCTCATCCTAGAAAACTTAGTAACGAGGTACCAATTTCAACATTACCGTAATAAATAAAATACCAACAGCTAAATGTTTTTCACCCGTTGTAACACATTGGACTGATATATTAGTATAAAAAATTGCATTTAGAGAAAATGTGGTCTATGCCTCTTCCTCTCAGTTGCAAACAATGCACTTTGTGTACACTCAAATCAGCAGCAAATAGATTGTGTCACTGCTCACTGTAGGTTTATGTTATTGTGTTATTCTTCACATAGTACTATTCTATCACAATATTTAAGGCCATAAACTGGATTATCTTAAAATGCATAGGCTGCAAGATTCAAATTATTCATAATTTGAGCCGTCATGTGGGTCAAGGCACTTTGGTAACTTTCATGCTAACAATAACCATAGTAATACACTGTTAATTCAATCATCCATCCATGCTTTACTTTTGGATTCATAAAAAACAAGACAAGGCTACAAACTATGAGCATATTGTGGCAATTGAACATGTTCAACCTTTCATTGCAATTTAACAACATATAGTTCACCAATATACTGTTTTCATCAGTGATAATTGAGGGTAGCTCAACAATCATTTCCTAGTTCAGTTGTAAACTTTCAATAGTTTCAAGGCTCTGGGGTGAAGTTTCCCCTAGGCAGAGATAGGCTGTGTATGTCACCAAATCCTAACCTTAACCATTAGGCAGAAAAGGGCAGTACTGTCTCACAGACAGGCATCTAAGGGACACTTCCCCATACCGTTTAACAAGGATATTTATTGCACTTAATAAATACATACTGAAAACATAGAAAAGACACACCAAGTGTCCATATCTTTGAAAATGGCACTGAAAACAGTATACTTGGACATAACTTAATTGCACCATCAGTTTGGACTACCAAAATAAGTCTGAAATTGTTGAACATCCATTTCAATTGCAGTTGTAGTTATGACACACTTATCAGCAAACTTTGTTGTTAAAATATCTTAATAAAATAATTAGCAAAAACACAGGAACAAATAATGCTGGATAAATTAGACATCTAAAAAGGCACACAAAATAAAATCTCAAACAATGACTCCAATATGGTATAACAGTGTCTTACAGAAATGCATACCATCAATTGATCAAAATAGCCAGTCCCAGTAGTTGACAGACTGAACTGAATGGTACTGTAATGCTGCTTATTAGTGAAGGCAAGGCAATCATTTGCTGAAGTAAGAGTAACATTGATTAGGGATCCATACTGTTACTATTGAGCTTAAACATTGATTACCCAAAGTTGAGAATGAAACCAAGGCAGTTCATATACTTATTTTGTCCATCTTGATTATGTATGTGGTTTATGGCTGCTATACGTGCTCCTAGGATTCACTGTGCTGCTGAAGCTTGTCCCTGAGCTGGTTGAGTTAGAGAGATAGGAATCTATCCCACTATCATCTACACCAGACACTCCCGTATCTTGTGTTTTGAAATAAACAACATAAAAGATAGGCAAGATAATTCCTATCAATAGCATGGCAACCACAGCGTTCCACCACTGGATGCCCCAGTCTGCTCCATAGCTGCTCAAGCGCTGGCCTCTGAAGCCCGATTTGTGTGGCCTCTCTGGGCCATCTGAGAAGACCTCCTCCTGTGCGTCTGTGGTCTGAATCAGTCTCTCAATGTCATGGTCTACCTCCTTGAGGAAGTCTGTGTACTCCTGTAGATGTGGCCTACCAGAGGAGCTGGCTCCGAGTCTGTCCTGAGGCTGGGGAGATGGTGTGGCTGAATTTGGCACTCCTGACAGTGGGCCTTTTAGCTCAGTGTTAGCCTCCGTTAGAAGGCCATGTTTCTTTACAGGGATTTTGATGGATTTCAATGCAAACAGATCCTGTTCCTGAATCAGATTGTTCACTCTCTTAATGTCTGCCACCTGTTGAAAGGAAGACATGTTATGATTCATGCTGCATGATGGCATGTAGGTATGCCAAATGTAGTAAAGTATTTGTGTGTGCATAGGTGTTGTGTCTGTTTGACAAATACAGATTGCTGTCAGCGATGGGCTGCAAGTTGTCTGTCGGAGAACAGTTTGGTGCCAGCCATGGACTTACATTGCAACCATATTGCAGAGCAAGTTTGCTGAGATTGTCACCATCTGCAACTTCTCGCTCCAGCAGCTGGAGGCTCCCTAGTCTGTCCTGTTCTTGCTCCTGCCGACCCCGAGGCCTCAGCTCCATGACATTAAACTCCTCATCCTCTGAAGAGCCTGCAGCGTCGTCCTGCCTGCGCCTGAACATGTACACCTGTCCATCTACACTGGCATGGACATCCACTGGGGCCTGGAAGGCCTGAGGAACAGACTCCCCTCGCCGCATCACACCTACACGTGCTTCATGTAGGACAAGAACAAAGGTGAGAATGAGGGCAATCATTTTCATAACGAGCTATTCTCAATTCTATAACAATGAAGGAAACTGAATAAAAATAAAAATAAAGCTAAATGTGCTCTAGAACTCTAACTTATTTATGTGACTGTCAGTCACACACATTCACTGAAGAATATTATATTTAACAAAAGGTTTAAACCAGGTTTCTGGACCTGATTGTCTGGCCAAACTATTCTTGCTGTCTGCCATACCGACTGTCTAGAAGCACTGCTCAGCTGGCAACCCAAAATAATAGACATCAAAGTTTGTATTAAGCTGTGAAGTTAAGAGCATTGCTTCAACTAATTTAGCGAGTTTATTTTTTTTAAACGACAAAATAGCTGGCTAGCCAACGAGCAACGAACACATTTTGAACATTGCACGCTTTACAAGTCACTGGCTGTTGTGTTGACGTGACACAAGTTAGAGTAGCTAACGTTAGCTAGCTAGTAACTATACTCGCTGTAGCCTTCTAAAGAAAGCGAATTACAATCGACCCTCGACTTTGATCAAAAACGTATCCACATCACCTAAAACCCAAGGTTTAAGTTGACTAGTTATTCACCTCGATATACTCTTCCAGTTTGCTTCACATTGCAGCTAGCGTAGCCGCAAGCTGGTAGATCACCCAGAGACAACCATGACAGTGAGTCTGTCAGACAGTAGCAGGAGTCATTGACAGAAATATCCACCAATCACAAGTAGAATTTCACAAAAGTTGACCAGTACACATTAAGCGCTTTCTATGAAGGTAGATGTGGGTCAAAATTCGCAAGTTGTACATTCGATTTGACAACTTCTACAATAAATTGCTTTATCGCTTGTCAGTTGTCACCCACAAAGTCGAAATAGCAGCAGGAGCCTACCACTAATCAATTATGATTCATGGCGTCACTGCCAGACAGTAGATTTTGACCAACCAACAAATAGCCTACATTAACTAATAACATTTAACTGGTGCAGATGCATATCACAAGCATACCTTATTACATATGGGAGCAAAACTATTTGGAACACTCAAACGAACTAAATGGACACTTTATTGTCAATAAACATCCTTTAGAGTTTGCAAAAACATGACTGCATCATTTTCGAATATTGGCAATGCGGATAAACACATTTTTACTATTTTTATTAGCACTGTGGGGGATATGCTGGACAATGTTGTCGTGACAACTGAAGCAACATTACCTCAACTTTTATTGCACAATAATAACATTCTTAATTATCTCAATACTCCACAAGAGTAAAACCACAAGTAGCAAGTATTCTTCTATTATTTATTTACAAAGAAAAGATGGAGAGACAAAACAGGTCTATGGAGGACTGCATGGGTAAAAATATGCAGCTATGTAGAAGTGAGAGACTCTGGTATGGGACCGCTCTGACTGAGAAAGACAAGAAAATCTGCTCTCTCTGCCAGCTCCTAGACAATCACCAGCCAAACCAGTGGAGAAACATCAAGGCCCTGGAGTGGTGAGGAATGGCCACGTTCAAGGAAAAAGGCAACCTTTGGGCAACTCTTGGGCTCAAAGTTGAGTCCCTTTAGAAGGAGACCGAGAGAGAGAAGAAATGGGTGGAGAGGAGCGCCTTGGAGAGGTCTAATACAAAACTGGACAAAATGGCCAACACACAGACCTCCAGAATCTCTGTGGAGAGAAGAGAGGGAGGAGATGGAGAGATCCCTGGTGAAAAATAAATGTACTTAAGTATATTAAATCTTAGTATACTTTTGTATACTTGCAGTCAGACTAATCATCAGTAGGCTATACTTGAAGTATGTTCATGATTAGTTAATTTAAAGTGTGACTTTTTGGGACTACTATTTTTGTAATAAGTATATTTTAGTTGTAATTAAATTGTAATAAAGCACAATTAGAAATATATTTAGTGTATTTTCACGTACTAAAGTGGAACAACTTATTTCATACTTAGTACACTTTAAGTATATATAATCATCAGTATGCTTGAAGTATGTTCATGATTAGTTAACTTAAAGCGTGACTTTTTGGGACTACTATTTTTGTAATAAGTATATTTTAGTTGTAATTAAATTGTAATAAAGCACAATTTAATTGTTTATTAAACATGAGGATAGTGATATGTTTGCCCAAGCCCTGCATGCTGCTGTGCCGAAAGACATCTTCTCTACTAATTGGGTTAGAATCAGTGGGACAGAGTACAGGACAGGATTAGTAATTTGCAGTGAGATTGAACATGACATGCCTGTGTTTTGCAGAATAAAAAAAAATACTTTTAGTTGGCAGTGTTATCTACTTACTAGTGAACAAGCTTATGGTTGACCATTTCAGTGAACATCTTCGTGCCTACCAAGTATTTGAAAGTGATGAGAATTATGTTTTCAAAGCAGACAGTCCCTTTGACTTACAAAGTGCTTATGGTGGAGATGAGAACCTATATATTGTGCCTTTATTTTCTTTGTAAATGTGCATTTAGAGTTAAGTTGTCCTTATATCCTAGTCCTCTCTCAATGTCACACACTGGTCCACTTTTATTTTAAACATGTGCATATAGAGTTAAGTTGTACTTATATCCTAGTCCTCTCATTGTCAAATGCTGGTCTGGTTTACTCTGGGGAATATGGGTGGGAGGGAGAGAGAGAGGAGGTGTAAAGAGAGGGAGGAGGTAGGTGTTGGGTGTTACATGACATGTTTGTTATCCTTTGTGCTGGTGCTTGGAAGCTTTGTGAATAAAAAAAGTATGAAAAGATAATTTGTTTTAATATAATTATTATACTTGTTAATATACTTGTGGATCAACTGAAGTATACGTACATGTAAAGGCAGCTAGTAGATTTACAGCATGTAGTGTTCATACTATTTTTCTGTAGCCAATTTTCAGATATAAGACAACACTGAATGTTAGAAATAATTAACACTCCTAGTGAAACGTATTAACACAACTTAGTGTTAAAAATACACTTCATGTGTCATAAAACAACACTGTGAGTGTCAGATATTTAACACTTCTAAAGAGTGAAAACATTAACACTATCCAAAGTGTAACTTTCACTCCGAATCGGTGTGGATTATGGACTAGGATAGTGTTAATTGTAACACTATGGGAGTTGAATCAACACTGACGATTTTGCTGTGTAGGTATCTTCCACAGAGAGTTCAACAAGACTGCAGACAGCCCACATCCAAGGTTCACCTATCAGAGAACTGGACATAGTCAAGACTTTCTTAAGTCGAGATGACAACAGTCGGGCATCTGCAGGAGAGTAGCGTAGCCACGTTAGGGCCAGGGCGGGCCCAGGCCCGCCCACTTTACTCATGGGCCCACCCTGAGAAAGCTTAGTGTAATTTATTTTCTCATTATTATTAAACAAAAAAGTATTCACCCATTGAGAATATCCGAGCATTCAAACCAAAACAAATTGTCACGACCAGAGGGCGGAACCCAGAAGCAGACAACGGAGAACAGGTAGTACAACAATAATAATGATTTATTGTAGGGTAGGGGTGTCAGGAGGAGCAGGCTGGAGGTAGATAGGTAGTCAGACAGGCAGGGGATCAGGCAGGTAGGCAGGTAGGCAGACAGGCTGGAGGTCAGGCAGGTAGGCAGACAGGCTGGAGGTCAGGCAGGTAGGCAGGTACCGTATTTTCCGGACTATAAGTCGCACCCGAGTATAAGTGGGTCATGAAGAGGAAAAAACCACATATGAGTCGCATTTATTTAGAAATATATTTCACAAAATCCAAGACCAAGAACAGACATTTAATCTGGAAAGGCAAGTTTATTCAACTACACAATAGCACACAGAACAACAGGCTGAATAGAAGTCCGGTATGTTAACAAGCCACATTAACAGTTATTCAGCTACACAATAGCATAAAGAACATACCTGGGAGGCTGAATAGGCTAAATGAACATAACAAGCCAGCGAGTCCAACAAGCAAGTTACCAGTAAGCAAGTTCACCAAGCTACCGTTTGCTTAGCTTCAACAAGCTAATGTTTCCTCCGCAGACTTTTCCGGACGAAAGTGTGTCCCTGTCGGCTCGGTACAGCTGGAAACCCTCCAGTTGTACTGCTGCGTCTGGGACGTCCTCAGAGAGCTAGGTCTCCGTGATGGCATAAGCTGCTGAAGAGTTGTAGTCCTTGATTTTCGCTACCAGGCACCGGAGTTCGTCCATTTTATTACATAAAGAGTTCACGTTGGCCAGAAATATTCCTGGGAGTGGAGTGCGGGAGCCGCGTCTTCTCAGTCTAGCGAGAGTCCCAGCTCTCTTCCCCCGCTGGCGTCTCACCCACCTCACAGCCTGGGTGAAGATTGCGGTTCCTCTGATCAGGATATCTCGCACGTCCGTAGATCGGTTGAGAAAAATAGGAAAAGTGTCCAAGGGGGTGGAATCCCTGAGACATAAGAGTTCTTCTCTTGTATAAGAGATGCAACAGAACACGAATCCAGACATACAGACACACCAAACAACACTCCACAACACCACAGCTGCCATGGGCGGCGCCATCTTGGACTGCACAAGCAGTCTGAACCAGGAAAGCCTGGTCTCCATATAGTTGTCACAAGCCCAGAGCGGCCCAGAGCGCCCTCTGTTGGCTGTAGACGGTAATGTTTACTCCTTGGTTCATGTCAGTCAGTATGAAATTATATATATAGATATATAAATTGCACCTGACTATAAGTCGCAGGACCAGCCAAACTATGAAAAAAATAGTAGTCAGGGAAATACGGTAGTCAGAACGGCAGGGGGTCAGGCAGGCGGAGTGGTCGGCAGACAGGCTGGGGATCAGGCAGGAGGGAAAGTACAGGCAGGCAGGGATCAGGCAGGGAGCAGGGTAGTCAGGCAGGCAGGAGGTCGGCAGGCAGGGAATCCTTAACGGGGAACAAGGAGAATAGGGTTAGGCTAGGCGCTAGGGTAACGGGTAAGAACTAGAGTAGAGGGAACGAACACTGGAACCAACCATTAAATGGCTACGATCTGGCGTTGACTGGAAGCAGGAGCAGAGCTTAAGTAGGAGCCAGTCGCGGTCTTAATCGTCCACACCTGGCACCACTGATCGACGGCTGATGAGCCAGGGGCGCTCTTAATCGTCCACTGATCGACGGCTGATGAGCCAGGGGCGCTCTTAATCGGCCACACCTGGAACCACTGATCGACGGCTGATGAGCCAGGGGCGGAGCTGTGACAGTATCCCCCCTCCGACGGACGCCTCTGGGCGGACCACCAGGCTTGCCGGGGTGTCGGCGGTGGAAGTCCTGGATGAGCGTAGGGTCGAGGATCTGTTGCCGAGGGACCCAGCACCTCTCCTCAGGACCATAGCCCTCCCAGTCCACCAGGTACTGGAACCCTAGACCACGGCGACGAGAATCCAAGAGGCGGTGGACGGTATAGGCAGGGAGGTCATCAATCATCCTGGGGGGGGGTGGGTCGGGAACTGGAGGAGACAGGGGACTGGAGGACACAGGTTTGAGGAGGGGAACATGGAAGGATGGGTGGACACGGAGGGTACGGGGAAGCTTGAGGCGCATGACCATAGGGTTGATCACCCGCTCAATGGTGAAGGGACCAATGAACCTCTGGGACAATTTCCTGGATTCAGTCCTAAGTGGTAGATCTTTAGTGGAGAGCCATATCTTGTCTCCGGGGGAATAATTGGGAGCAGGGATACGCCGACGGTTGGCCTGTCGTTGGTAACGCTCCGAAGCCCGAAGAAGGGTGGCACGGGCCCGATGCCAGGTCCTATGGCAGCGGCAGAGGTGAGCCTGGACGGACGGGACCAGGATCTCCTCCTCCTGGGAAGGGAACAGGGGAGGCTGATAGCCGTAAAGGCACTGAAATGGTGACATACCTGTGGCCGAGGTAGTCAGGGTGTTGTGGGCGTACTCCACCCACGGTAATTGGGACGCCCAGGTAGTAGGGTTGGCTGACACCAAGCAGCGCAGAGTGGTCTCCAGCTTCTGGTTGGCCCTCTCCGCCTGGCCGTTGGTCTGGGGGTGGAACCCAGAAGTCAGGCTGATGGACGCCCCGAGGCCGGAGCAGAAAGCCTTCCAGACCGCCGAGGTGAACTGTGGTCCACGATCAGACACCACGTCAGTGGGTAGGCCGTGGGGCCGGAACACCTCCCTCACCAACAGATCCGCCGTCTCCCTGGCGGAAGGAAGCTTGGGCAGGGGCAGAAAGTGGGCAAATTTGCTAAATGGTCGACCACAGTTAAAATGACAGACATCCCATCAGACATCGGCAGGCCAGAAACGAAATCCAGGGCCACATGGGACCAGGGGCGCCGGGGGTAGGGAAAGGGCTAGCTGTTTACAAAACACCTGCTGGAGGTCCTGATACTCCGGCGGAATACAAGACAGGTCAGGAGCCTCTGGTCTGGGTGCCTGGAGGGAAGCAGAGGTACACACAGCGGACCGGAGGCAGGCGGCATGACATTCGAGGCTCCAACTATCTACCCTGGCGTGGGTCCAGTTGATGTTGGGGTTATGTCTGGCCAGCCAGGGGTGACCCAGAACAATGGGAGCATGGGGAGTGCACGTAATGAAAAAACTCACCTCCTCCTGGTGATTGCCGGACAGTAACATAGACACAGGCTCTGTCCTATCAGTGACCTTGGCGAGGAGCCTGCCATCCAAAGCGATGGCCTCTAGGGGCACGTCAAGGGGACTGGTGGAGAGACCTAACTGCTCCACCAGAGACACATCCATAAAATTACCATCAGCACCAGAGTCAATGAGGGCGGGGAACACAGTGGACTGACCTTTAACGGTGATAGTGGCGTTGAGCTGGGTCCGGGTGCGGGGAGAGGCAGAGATGGCAGAACGGCTCGTTAGGGTCCTCCCCTCTCCTGACGAGCCTGCTGGTTTAACGGCCGAGTGGGACAGGTGGAGAGGTAATGACCGAGCTCCCCACAGTAAAGGCAGCTGTTGTTCTCAAAACGCCGGCGGCGCTCTTCCTGGCTGAGGCGCATCCGACCAAGCTGCATAGGTTCGGGGACAGAGGACGTCTCCTCTCTAGGAGTGACGTTGGGCTGAAAAGGGCGAGAATAATTAATTGGGTTTAGAATAGACGAAGCACGCCGGGTGGCGAAGCTAACGGGGGAACGACTTCTGCGTTCACGTCTCCGTTCTGATAAGCGATTATCCACTCTGATGGCCAGGGAGATTAATCCATCCAGGTCGGAGGACTCGGGATGTGACACCAGCTCGTCCTTGATGGTCTCAGCGAGTCCACCGGTGAACGCCGCGACGAGGGCTGCGTCGTTCCACCCACTCTCAGCTGCCACGGTGCGGAAACTAATAGCATAGTCAGCTACACTCCGTGTGCCTTGACGGAGGGCGAGAAGGCGTTTGGAAGCGTCCTGGCCCCGGATCGGGTGATAGAATATTCTCCTCATCTCACCGGAGAAAGCTGCGTAGGAAGCAGTGAGCGGGTCCTGTCTCTCCCACAGCGCCGACGCCCACTCCAGAGCGGCCCCACGGAGGAGACCGATTACAAGGCAAACCCGACCCCGGTCTGTGGAGAAGGACGTAGGCTGTTGTTCCATCACTAGCTCACACTGCAGGAGGAAAGAACGGCAGCAACCCTGTTTGCCGTCGTAACGATCCGGCATGGGAATCCGGGGCTCTCGGATCACTGGAGCGGGCAGGAGCTGGGGGGCGGTCGGTGTAGCATTAGCAACGGCGGCGGCTACTCCCGTGTCCTGGAAACTGGTCAGAGTAGTGCTCATGTCACGGAGCCTCCCCACTATCTCCTGTAGGAGGGAGTCGTGTTTCTCCAACATGGTGTAATTACTGTTGACCATCTGATGGACTGTCTCGATGTCTGCTGGGTTCGACATGGCCAGATCGTACTGTCACGACCAGAGGGCGGAACCCAGAAGCAGACAACGGAGAACAGGTAGTACAACAATAATAATGATTTATTGTAGGGTAGGGGTGTCAGGAGGAGCAGGCTGGAGGTAGATAGGTAGTCAGACAGGCAGGGGATCAGGCAGGTAGGCAGACAGGCTGGAGGTCAGGCAGGTAGGCAGGTAGTCAGAACGGCAGGGGGTCAGGCAGGCGGAGGGGTCGGCAGACAGGCTGGGGATCAGGCAGGAGGGAAAGTACAGGCAGGCAGGGATCAGGCAGGGAGCAGGGTAGTCAGGCAGGCAGGAGGTCGGCAGGCAGGGAATCCTTAACGGGGAACAAGGAGAACAGGGTTAGGCTAGGGTAACGGGTAAGAACTAGAGTAGAGGGAACGAACACTGGAACCAACCATTAAATGGCTACGATCTGGCGTTGACTGGAAGCAGGAGCAGAGCTTAAGTAGGAGCCAGTCGCGGTCTTAATCATCCACACCTGGCACCACTGATCGACGGCTGATGAGCCAGGGGCGCTCTTAATCGTCCACTGATCGACGGCTGATGAGCCAGGGGCGCTCTTAATCGTCCACTGATCGACGGCTGATGAGCCATGGGCGCTCTTAATCGGCCACACCCGGAACCACTGATCGACGGCTGATGAGCCAGGGGCGGAGCTGTGACACAAATAAGAAAATAAGTGAACAAATATCAAGTTGAATTACTGTTGTATGTGTTTTATCCTCAGCTAAGTAGCTAAGAGAGCTGCCTGGAAATTATGGCTCAAAGTTCACTAAAAAAAGCCAGACTCCAAAAAGAGCCCCCACTGCCCTCATCTAGCAGCGATAGCGATCCAGGGCCAGGCTCTCTGACTCCGGAGACTAATGGTGCTTTTCCACTACAGGGCCCGGCTCGGGTCGGGTCAGCTCGCTTCGGCACGCTTTTGAACAGTTCTGGGTATTAGCGCTTTTCCACTATACACAAGAGACCAGGAACGAGTAGGAGGAGTAGGAGATAGTAGGCAGAGTTACGCGTCATAAAAGCGCGCCATGGTGGTGACGTATATTTTCACGAGACACAACACAGCCACAACAATAGCAACATGGAGGAACTTGAAGCTATCGTATACTTTTTCCTCGGCATGTGGTATATTATTAACCGTGGTTTTTTCGAGAGAAAGAGAAAGAGAGAGAGAGAGGAAGCTATGTACACATAATAAAGTCATGTTTTTTGAACCCTTAAAACCACTGCCTTCACTTGTCTGCTTTATGAACTGTATGAGCATATGAGATGGCTACTGCCTCGTAGTGAAGATAAGCACTTGACGCATGTTGAACTCCTGGTTCATTGAGTTTACTCCCGGTTCACTTCTCGGGGTGGCACCACGGTGGTTCAGGGCTCAAAATGACCGTATACCGATGGTGGAGTTAGCCAGCATAGTCTTGTGTTTCTACCCCCTTCATAGCCGGTGTTATTAACGGGCAAAGACGGTGCCCGGAGGCACCCTTTGCGGGTTAATAACTGTGGTTTACCGTGGGTTACGGTAAAAATTCTAACGTGTCCCAAAAGGGGAGAGGACAGGGAATCTAGAACCATTTGAATGGTGTCGATACGACGCTCTTATCACGGTCGACACAGCGCGGAGCGAATTCCCGGGTAGAAATTGTCTCTCCCCCCGCTGATATCCTCCATGACGTGCTGCTGCTTAGAGCAGCGGGTGAACTCCCGGTTCATTGAGTTTACGGTTAAAAGCATAACTTCTCGGGGTGTCAGCGCGGTGGTTAAGGGCTCAAAATGACCGTATACCGATGGTGAAGTTAGCAAAGGAGAATTGTGTTTGTACCACCTTCACAGCCGGTGTTATTCACGGGCAAAGACGGTGCCCGGAGGCACCCTTTGCGGGTTAATAACTGTGGTTTACCGTGGGTTAGGATAACAATTCAAACGTGTCCGGATAGGGGAGAGGACAGGGAATCTGAAACCATTTGAATGGTGTCGATATGACACTGCTATCACAGTCGACACCGACATTATTTATATATACAGCATATGGATGTTACCTGCCTGTTAACTGCCGCTTTCAGTTCTACACGACATCGCCATAATAGCGATTTTTTGTTATGCTTGTTGTAATAAAAGTTCTATGATGCATTGAAATGACATTAAACTAAGATAATACGATGGTTATCATATTTTTTCAAATCTTTATTAATACGTTATTACAGAAACAGTAAGTGACATTTTCCTAGATGAGATGATGAGATGAGATAACGTTTATTGCCATTTATGCATACACATTAAGCATACACATATAGGAATTTGATTCGGCGTTACAGTAAGAGCATTTCTAAATGCAATGCAAACAAAACAACACAGGACAGACAGCAATGCAGACAGAACACAACAAACTGTAAAACCACGGCAGCCATATTGCGGCGCCTAGAGCGAAATCTGTTGTGGTATTTAAAAATGGCGGTTAGTGATGAAATCTATGAACATGGGATGACGATTTCCATTGACCAATCAACGGTGTGCAGCGTCACACGTCACACGCAGCCTGGCAAAAAAGTACCTTTCGGCCCTGTAGTTCCTGCTCTTGAAGGGTAGCTAAAAAAGTACCTTTCGGCCTGCTTCGGCTCGCTTCGGGCCAGCTCGGTTGGCAATGGAAAAAGGATAATAAACAGGGCTGACCCGGGTCGACCCGGGCTGGCACTGTAGGGGAAAAGCACCACAAAAGTCTTTCAGACCCCCGATCCACCGCAGTGAGGTGTCTCCCCAGGCAGTAGGAGAACCTCGTCACCCTCTGGAAGCGGAAGGCACTCCTAGTCCCCGCTAACTCGCCCCCCTTATCCTGCCTAACGCTGGAACTCGCCCTGCAACCCCGGCTGCCTATCTCCGCGTCGGCAGCCCTACACGGCATGCGAACGCACCCACCCCCCAAATAGGTTCGATAAGTGCAATTATACAACAGTTAGTTCCGACCAAGTAATTTGATTGGACAAGAGGCATTCCATGAGTTACGATATAGTATAACAGCACTGGGACTTTTAACTATATGTAGCACTCCGCCGCACAGGTGTTAAATTACCGTTAATTAGACTACATTGTTACTAAGAAGACATTAGCCAATCAGCGCGCAAAGCAAAACTCTCCGTTTTTAAATCCTCAATTTTGGCCGCCATTGGTATTAGGCCACTGTAATTATGACGATGTTCTAAAGTTGCAGAATGTGGTTGAGGGTATGCAGATCAAGGGCAAAACAGGTAGACCCGAGCAAGAGTGTGAGGTGTGTATTCAGGGGAAGTTTGCACAAACCAGAAATAGAGACCCTGATACTAGAGCGGAGGCTCCCTTACAGATGGTACACACAGACCTTGCAGGTCCTATAGCCACAGACTCAATAGATGGCTACAAATATGTGCAGTCGTTCACAGACGATTACTCGAGCGCAGTGTTTGTATATTTTCTGAAAAAGAAAAGCGACACAGTACAAGCTACGGAAAAGTTCCTAGCAGATGTATCCCCGTACGGGAAAGTAAAATCCATCAGATCCGATAATGGAACTGAGTATACATGCAATGATTTTCAAACACTGTTAAGGAAAAACAAAATTAGACATGAAACGTCAGCTCCGTATTCCCCACACCAGAACGGGACTGCAGAGAGGGGTTGGCGTACTCTTTTTGAGATGGGTAGGTGCATGATAGTTGAAAGCAAGCTACCAAAACAACTATGGCACTACGCAGTACAAACAGCAGCGATGGTACGTAACAGATGCTTTAACAGACGTACACGGCAAACTCCTTACCAGCTGCTGACAGGCAAGAAAGCAAATGTATCTAAAATGCAGAAGTTTGGGTCTGTATGCTACACGTACAAACAGGACAAGGGAAAACTAGATACCAGGTGTGACCAGGGGTGTTTTGTGGGATATGACAAGAACAGCCCGGCATATTTGGTATATCATTCAGATACAAACAAAGTACAGAAACACAGGCTAGTGAAGTTTGTGAGCAGGGCAGCTGTAGAAAAACAGACACAGACATGTGAGACAAACTCAAATGATGACTATAACAGTATGGGACAACCTGTTGTGCCTCCTAATCTGACACGCCCCCGTGAGCCTCGTTCTGGCGCCCCCTCCCGGCCGGATTGAGTGGGCCGGATCTCTGGCTCTGTTTGCAGCAGGTGTGGGCTATTACGTTTCAGCCCAGCTGTCCCAATCACCACCTGGACAGCCGCCTACTTAACCCTGCTACAGACGGAGATCCAACACTTGGACATAACTTTCTGTATGGACCACCTCTGACTTCTCTCATCTGGATTTCCCTCCCTGGCTCGACCCCTGGACTCCCCTCTGGACTACTCTCTCATGGATCACTCTCCCTGGCCCGAAAAGGATCTCGGACTTTGCTCACTAGGGTAGTATCGCAGCACATAATACAACACCCCTGACCTCATACACGCACACACACATAGTATAATTACACACCCCATAACTATCGCCTGCATCACACCTTATGTTTGTTTTTCCACTAGTTAGTGTAGGGCCTATTTCTTTGTTTATATCATCCATAATAAATCATTATATATTCTCCTGGCCTCTGTCTCTGTTTCTCTGGGGTTCCACCACATTTGGCTTTTCCAGTTTCAAGGTGTGCATAACACAACCAAGGACTAGCGAGACCACACAGGAGGCCAATAGGAGAACAGAAAATGCTGAAGAGCCAAGTGAACAGAGTAGAAATACACATAGTCGTAATCCAGGTGCAGTGGTGAGGCCTAATGACCATAACCAAACACAACAGAGTGTGACAGGTGATGAACCTGAGAGTAGGAGGTATCCAACCAGAGAAAGGAAGAAACCGAGTCACTTAGAGGATTTTGTAGATGAAGACAGTGATAGTGATGGGGTTCATACCACAGTAGACTACTGCTACAGAGCGGTATGTGGTGTTCCACAGACTTTTGGAGAGGCTATGAGGTCAGATAACTCAAAAGAGTGGGTAAAAGCCATGGATGAGGAGGTCCAGTCGTTAGAAGAGAACAAGACATTTACCCTGACAACCCTGCCAATAGGCAAGAAAACAGTGGGGGGTAGATGGGTTTACTCTATCAAGAGTGATATAAATGGAAGAGACAAGTACAAAGCACGGTTTGTGGCCAAGGGGTACAGCCAGGTAATGGGGATAGACTATGGGGAGACGTTTTCACCCACAGCAAACCTGACGAGTGTAAGGGTGGTGTTACAAAAAGCAGCACAGGAGAACCTACTCCTACACCAGATGGACGTGAAAACAGCGTATTTGCACGCTCCCATAGATTATGACATATACATCAATCCACCAGAGGGTTATGAAGAGAAGGAGGATGATCTAGTGCACATGTGTCAAAGTCAAGGCCCGCGGGCCAGATCAGGCCCGTGAATGAGTTCTCTCTCGCCCGCGGGATGATATTTAATTACTATTAAAACCGGCCCGCAGTATTATGTGCCCGCAGCACCATAATACTACAAGTCCCAAGATGCACTGCGAGTGCATTGGCGCGTACCGAGTGCCCGCGAGCGAGCGCGACCCCGCGTCTTCTCTTCACTTCAGTACTCGTCATGAGCGGCAGCAGCACAGTCACAGTGGAGGCCGAAACATCGCCGTCAATTCGAGTGTTCCCGAGTACACCGTTTGCTGACAAACTCGGCATACTTGCTGCCGAATTCAGGCGGAGATTTTCCAACTTTGAAGCCCAAAAAAGCAGGCTTCAACTGCTCAGCAATCCATTTGCAGTTGACGTGGAAAGTGCACCAGCAAATCTCCAAATGGCGCTGATTGAGCTCCAGTGTAATGACACACTGAAGGCAAAATATGAGTCCGTGGGCGCTGCTGAGTTTGCTCGTTTCATCCCCGACACAATGCCTGAGCTGCGCACCCAAGTTGCTCGCACGCTGTCTATGTTTGGCAGCACATACGTGTGTGAACTACTGTTTTCGTTGATGAAACTAAACAAAACATCACATAGCATCTTGGGCATGTGCATCTTACTGATGAACACCTGAACTCAATCCTGAGGATTTCCTCAGCTCAGAGCCTGACCCCAAACATTAATGAACTTGTACTCAAGATGAGACACCAACTATCGGGCTCAGCCTCAGACAAGTGAGCAGAAATAACTTGGACTTGATATTTCTTTGAAGGGATTTTTTTTTTTTTCTCCAGTTGAATGGACCCAGGGAAATGTTGCCTAAGAAATGAACTTTGCAAAGTACACGATTTCTGTCCGCGTTGCAGTGGCGGGGAGGGGAGGAGGGGCGGGGAAGGGAAGTGGAGTCGGTTGGAGGGCTCGGTTTTTTTTCCTTTTTTTTTCTTCCGTTTTGCACTTTTGCAAGTTTGCACTAACTTTTCTAATTTTATTATAAAAGACAGTCATTGGTGAGGATCAGAGCAGCACACTGATTTGTTTTTAATGCATGCTGTTTCATTTTAGCATTTATCTTGCCATTGAGCTTTGAAGGAAAATTACATTTAGCTGTTTACCTGTTAAAAAAAAGAAGGAAAAAAAACGTTTTCAATTTATTACTGAAAGAGCCTTGAGAAAATATTGCAACTGATTTTATTTATGTTTTACTTAATTTAATTGAATGATTAATGTCAAGTGCAATATAGGTTGTGTTTGGTATTGGTTCAATATGTGCAATAATTGCTAGTTTTAATAAACATTGAACCAGCCCGGCCCTCCACTTGTACCATTTTTTTTATTTTGGCCCCCTGTGTATTTGACTTTGACATGACTGATCTAGTGCATCGTTTCTCAACGGGGGCGTTCAGACAACATCGGGGGGCGCTGGAACAGATATTTTTAAAAGGGGGCCGTTGATGTGTTTTTGGGGGGCGTTGACGCATAAAGTATTTTTCTCATGAAAAACAGCTGTGTTATTACGGGCACATTCGTAAATGCACGAACGGTCAGTTCGCTCGGACAAACCGTGTTTTCAGTCAGAGCACCCATCTCTGAGCGCTCTGAACTTGGCCGGGCTTTCCTCTCGTTTCTTGGGCTGCGTTCGTAATCTTGCTCTGAGAGCGCCGGAACGCACACTAGGTGCAACGTCATAAAGGGACCAAGTAATTTGATTGGACAAGAGGCATTCCATGAGTGGTGATCAGATTTTCAAAGCGTATTTACGAACGCAGCCTCGGTTATCTCCGTTTTGAAATGATCGCTGGTAGCATTGCGCCAGTCTTTTCCCATTGACATCACGGTGTCAAGTAATGTATAAATAAATGTGCTGAATTGATATGCCCTTTTGTGTTTTCATGCATATATATGCAGGGATGTTCAAAGTATTTTACTTTCAACCAGGTATCTGATTCTGATCACCTGTAGTCACTTGCTTAATCATATGTAGGAACTAGTTAACCCAATTCTTGTTGCACGCCCAGGGGCGTGCGGGGGATATCCTTTATTTTCGGGAAAATATCCCTTATTTTCAAATCCCAAATGTTGACAGGTATGGTGCTAATACCATACCACCATACCAGAACATCACAGCAGGAACAACCTATCTCAAAAAAGCGATCGTATTGTAATAAACCAGTCCTGAAAGTTATCTGTCGCTTACCAATAATCGAACCTAGAGAAATCAGCTACGAATGTCCCCTCCCCTCGCAGGTTCATCACAGTATATTACATAACATTACTGTTAAGTGTTGTTGTGGATGTTATCCCTAGTAGTGCCATTCTGAGGTTAGCATTGCGATGTGTTTGCAAACTAAAATATACGATCGCTTTTTTGTGATATGTTGCTCCTCTTGTGATGTCCTGGAAACGAACGCATCAGCTGCAGCGTCTTTTGTATTGATCAGCTGTCAGCAGTGTTATTACGGGTACCGGACAAAACCGTGTTTTCAGTCAGAGCGCCCATCTCTGAGCGCTCCCAGAGCGCAGAGCTCTGAACTTTGTTATGTTTTGATATGTTTTGATATGAGAAATTCGAAGTGGTCAGTTTATGAAAATAATACCATAGAATACTACATACAATTTTAAAATAATAGCCCCCTAGCGTTTGCCGCCATATTGTGACCCCCCCCCCCCCCCCAAAGTCCAATCAAAAATGAATAAATATTAGCATCATAAAACAGCAATTTGGAGAAATGCAACACCAGCGCACTTAAAAAAAATCTAACAATGTTAGTTGTAATGTACAGTTCTGCAGCCTACTGTTTGTTCTGCATCGGACATGTGTGAAATTGCTGCTGTTCCATAGCAGTCTGTTTGTATTCTCTGATGTTGTCTGAGTTTGTTGATGTTGTCTGAGTTTGTTTAACACTCATAAACAGCATTTTTATTCACATTCACATGGCTTTTCTGCTCTCTGGTAAACTAATGATAATGATATTCCAACTGCCCAGTTAAATCCAATCTATTATTTGGCATTCAGTGACATGCTTTTAAAATTATATAACACATAATATTAGTCAACATTATTATTTAGGGAAGAAAATAAGCCTACTTTTTTGATGGGGGGCGGTAAGAGGCCTGGATAATGGACAGGGGGGCGCTGGCCCAAAAAAGGTTGAGAACCACTGATCTAGTGTATAAGCTAGAAAAATCACTTTATGGTCTTAAACAATCGGGGCGAAATTGGAATAGAGTCTTACATGATTGTTTAACTGAAAACGGGTTCACACAAAACCCAGCCGACCACTGTGTTTATGCCAAAGAGTCAAAAGACGAGAAGGTGATCATAATCATATGGGTCGATGACTTGATCATTGCAGCCAGCAATGAGAAGGTTTTGAGAGAGGTGAAAGAGATGCTCGCAGGAAAGTTTAAGATGAAAGATCTCGGCAGTCTCAAACATTTTCTGGGTATCGATTTCAGCCAATCCGATAGATGTGTAAAGATGTCACAGGAAAGGTACACTAACAAGATATTACAGCGTTTTAATATGCAAAATTGTAGAATTAGAGAAACGCCTTGTGATCAGAAACTGGAATATACTGAGGATGCAGTAAAGATGAATGATGTCAGGATGTATAGGGAGGCTGTAGGAAGCCTTATATACCTAACTACTTGTACCAGACCAGATTTAAGTTTTGTGGTAAGCAGGCTATCACAGTACTTTGCTGAGCCTACAGAGGAGCAGTGGGTCACTGTGAAACACACATTGAGGTATCTCAAGGGCACTTCTGAGAAAGGGTTAAGTTTCAAAAACTACAGTGAGAAGCTAGGCCTACAGTGATGCTGACTGGGCGTCTGATGTCAGAGACAGGCGCAGTACCACAGGGTACTGTGTGAGGCTTAGAAAGAACAGCTCTCTAGTTTCATGGAAAACTAGAAAACAACCTACGGTTGCACTTTCCACCTGTGAGGTGGAATATATGGCACTGGCTTCAACCATACAGGAGTGTCTATACCTAGAGCAGTTACTAGGAGGTATAGATAACTACATGTACACACAAACAATAGTGTATGAGGACAATCAGGGAACAATTGCTCTTGCCAAAAACCCTAAACAGACAGAGGAGTAAGCATGTGGACATAAAGTACCACTTTATCAGATCTACTGTGAGTGAGGGGAGAGTTATTTTGATGTATTGTCCTACAGATGACATGGTTGCTGATATAATGACAAAACCTGTAACTAAGTTGAAACTGAAGAAGTTTGCAGCTATTCTTTTTGGAGTTTAAAATGTGTAAGACAGGGGTCCACTTTCATTCTGTATTTTTTGTTCTTTTCGTTCAGATTGCAACAACCTGAGGACAAGTGGGGGTGTTAAGAGTTGTGTGATATATGTCCTCAGTTGATATATAATGTGTAATGTGTAATGTTAAGATTGTGCCACAAGAGGCGCTTAAGGCGCAGGGTATAGGACGCATGCCTGCGTCATCACGTTCATGTGTGTTCATCACCTGTGGGAACTATGTTAGTTCAAGACTGTCACCGTGAGACTGATGTGTGTACAGCCCGCCAATAAATATGCCAGGCTTGGCTAAA
>NC_137679.1:19226856-19531856 GCF_963989245.1 Nansenia antarctica | reverse complement strand
CCAGAAATGGCTAACGTTGAGGCTAGCGGACCTAGCACAGCCGAGACTAGCCGGAAGACCTGCCCGTGCGGCAAGTCAATGGCTAGCTGGGACACTCACTCTAAGTGTGCAGTGTGTCTGGGATTAACCCACGCCCGGGCCGCTGTTATCTCTACGATGAGTGTATCCACTGTGCAGTGTTCCCCAAGAAACTTCTCCGCCGACGGCTAAGTCGCATGGCTAGCCTGTCGGGAGAAGATCCGCTTCTGTGTAAGGCAGCCGAAACGCTGCCATCACAGTCTAACGTGGACATGTCTCCAGGTTTACCGACACCATGCTGGGCGGACTTAGTGCCACATAGCCCTGACATCGGTTTCCCGGTACTGGATGACAAGGGGATTGACAGCTTTACCGCTGCTCGCTATGAGAGAGACTCGGACAATGATGAGGGAGGGTCGCGTGACTCAGACCTCATTTTGTCCACCGATGATGAGGAAGACTCCTCATTATCAATCGGTAGGCGCGGAGCTGGAAAGCCCCCCACGCCTGACGGAGGTAACCAACCCTCCGCCCCGTCTCCCATGGACTGCGACATGCAGGACATGTGCAAGCGAGCAGCGGAGAGGCTGAATATCCCCTGGCCCGTCGCCCAAACCGAAACTGCTATGTCACGCTTTGACGGCAAAAGACTGCAGACGGCGGCTAAGACGGGGAAACAAGTTATGCCGTTCTTCCCCGAGCTACTCGACGAGATAGCAGTTACGTGGAAAGAACGGCCATTCAGCGAGAAACACCCAATAATCGGGGGTTCTCGTCTGGATTGTGAGGGGATGGACTCCCTCGGCCTCCGCCACATCCCACCGGTCGAGCCGGTGGTGGCGCGCCACCTGCACCCGAAGACCCCCGTATCTTCGGCTGCCCCGTCCCTACCTTCCAAGTCGGACCGCTTCCAGGCTAGCCTTACAGACAAGTGCTACAAAGCAGCGGCACTGACAGCGAGGGCTCTCAATGCCTCCGCACTCCTATCAGCCTACCAGGCTGAGCTGGAGGAGGATATGACCGCTAACCCAGACAATATGCCTACCCTATGGGAGGAAATCTGCGTTATAACGGATCACATCCTCCGTCCCCACAAGACGGCCATTCAAGCCACGGGTAAATCCATGGCTCTCATGGTACTGCAGGAGAGGGCGCGTTGGCTCGGTCTCACCAACCTGTCGGCGAAGGAGCGAGAAGAAATTCTCGACACCCCTATCGTACCACAGGGTCTCTTCGGTGCAGCAGTCACCTCAATGCAGAAGAGATGTGAGGAGAAAAAGAGAGAGGATGAGGCTATGGAGCTGTGCCTTCCGAGAAGAGCGCAGCCCGCAGCGCCCGTGACCCAGCCACGGCAGTCATATGCGCAGGCTATCTCTCGCCCGGCCCCTGCCTTCAAGATCCCCAGAGCGGCTAGACAGCAGGCAGCGCCCCAGGCACCCAGAGGTCCCAGGAAACCATGGGCCAGAAAACAGGCTCCCCGGCACAGACCTCAGGCGTCCCCGCCCCCTCCCCCGGCCGCCGCGTCGGCGAGGAAGAAGAAGCGGGTGATCTGACAGCCTCTCCTCGGGAGGAGAGCGAGTCCAGTCGGCCCCCCTCGCTGACCGCTCTGTACCCTCCCAGCTCCGTTCCAGAGCAAGTTCGGTACGACATGTTCCATACAAAGTGCAAGACCACGGTCGGCGTCCGTGTTCACACGCTTTGCGGGGGAAAGCTGAGAGACTGTTCATACTACAAAGTTGTTTGTCACTCAAGCACGTTAATGCACAATGTATTAATGTCCCGACAAGCGCATCCAGGCAGAGTGCCAAGGGCGTTGTTAACAATGTTGAAAAGCATAAAAATAAAATAGATGTTGAAAAACAAATCTTTCTCTGCCATAACGCAGACCGTGGGACTAGCCCGTCCCGCGGCTGTGATGCAGAAAGCGGCCCGACCGCGCACAGCGCGGGAAGGCACGCTAGGCGGCTGTTGCGCGCCCCGGCCACAAGGGGGCGCCAACAACTCGCATGTGACGGTGTGGCCAGTCAGCCCGCTTTCCACGCATCAACGGGAATGGGCAGACTGCACACAGTCAGACTGGGTGTTGAGGACACTACGAAGGGGCTACAGGCTCCAATTCTGTGTCGCTCCACCCCCATTCAGAGAAATACTGTACTCTCGAGCTCAGGGCGAACGAGCCAATATTCTCCAGGAGGAAATCTCCATTCTAAGGGAGAAAGGAGCTATAACCAGGGGTGCACATAACTGTGTGCGCATGCCAGTGCGCCAGTGCGCATGCGTCGCCAAAATGCATGCTGCGCGGCAGATCAGCGGCATGAACGCGCTCTTCCGCACCAACAGCTGGAAGCGCTGGGAGAGGAATTTACTTCCTAAAAATCCAGCTGCTGACTGCTGCATCACTGCAAGCCCCACTAAGTAACTATTTGCCGTCCCCTCAGTCGAAGGCCCGACGAGTAATCCATCACAACAGTCGACCGACGACGACCACGGCGACTCCCCTCACGAAAACATTCGGAAAGTATCGTAACTCGTACTTTCATTCCGTGTATCGCGTATCGCACGGTTATCACGCCGCACGTGAAAATTCAGTCCCGAACGACTCGTCGCTAAAAGGAAAAACAACACCAAGGGACACGTTTCTTTTCTCTGAAGCTTTCAAACGTTCAGACGTTTGTTTTACAGCTTCATTATCGCACCTGGACCCCTGACCCAGGGAATATGGTTGGGAATTCTATTAGAAAAAAAAATAAAAAAATGTTGCACAATCAAAATAATGAGCTATTTAAAGTGATAGCCTACAACATCCTCTACCATGGTTGAAATTGAGGACAGTGATAACAGCAGTCAAGAGAGCAGTGATGATGATGATTAAGCTTGTAGCATAAATAAATGCTTAGGCTGTAACTTTTTGTTGAACAGTTGATTTCAGTGTTTACAGAACAGAGCAGTGCTTAAAGAGATGTCAGTTGATTTCAGTGTGTTTAAAGAACAGACATTCAGTTAGTGCTTAAAGAGATGTCAGTTGATTTCATTATGTTTAAAGGAGTCTGACAGACTTTCATGCTTAAAGAGCAGTCATTTGATTTTGCATTTGTTTCTTTTGTTTTGCACACAATCATTTGTTCGTTCATCTTTATTTATGAACAAATGTCGTTTTGCTAATATAAGTTATCCATGTATCCCTTTTTCATCCATCCTGTGGGACGGGTCGTGACTCGCGAGCTCGGGGAGCACCAAGCAGCATCCCTAGGTGCTCCTCTGAGCACTGGCCCCAAAAAGTTATGTGCACCCCTGGCTATAACAGTTGTACCTCTCGAGGAGACCCACAGAGGTTTCTACTCGAAGTATTTTCTGGTCCCAAAGAAAGGGGGGGGCATGAGGGCTATTCTAGACCTCCGTGTCTTGAATCAGCATCTCAGAAAATACAAATTCAGGATGTTGACACACTCTTCCCTGCTAAGTTTCATACGAGCAGGGGATTGGTTCACATCAATCGACCTGAAGGACGCTTATTTCCACATTCCGATATATCCTCCACACAGGAAATATCTGAGATTCGCTTTCCAAGGGATAGCGTACGAATATATGGTCCTTCCCTTCGGCCTGTCACTAAGCCCAAGGGTGTTTGTAATATGCACCGAGGCAGCAGTGGCCCCTCTCAGACAGAGGGGTATCAGAGTGGCCACATATACCGACGACTGGTTAGTGGCAGCCACCAACCGCGAGAAGGCGGTGCGTCACACAGCGGTCATTTCGAAACACCTAACGAGTCTGGGGTTCCGAATAAACATGGAAAAGAGCATGGTGACACCCTCCCAACGCATCGCGTTTATAGGGCTCGCACTGGACTCTATCCGAGCCAAGGCGTTTTTGTCTCCAGAAAGAGTGGAGACGATGCGCACGACTATAGCGCTGTTTCGCAGGGGCAACATAGTTACCCTCAAACAATGCCAGAGGTTGTTAGGCTTGATGGCCTCCGCTGTGGCGGCCATACCCCTGGGGCGCCTGTACATGAGAGGCATCCAGCGCTGGGTGGCCTCTCTGGGCCTGGACCCCCACCGCGACGGTCACCGTCGTGTGAGGGTCTCCAGGGATTGCTCATTGGCTCTGCACCAGTGGAAGGACCCAGGTTTCATAACACAGGGTGTTTCTATGGGACCTGGCCTGAACAGAAAAGTAATCACCACGGATGCCTCTCTGAGAGGCTGGGGTGCCACTTTCGAAGGGAGAACGATAAACGGGGGTTGGGACCCGCACTTACGTTCTACCCATATAAACGGCCTGGAACTGCTAGCTGTTCACTTGGCTCTGAAACATTTCCTCCCGTGGTTGAGAGGACATCATGTTTTGGTGAGGACAGACAACTCCACGGTCGTTGCCTATGTAAACAGACAGGGGGGACTGAGGTCCCACCAGTTACACACCATGGCACACAGACTGATAGTGTGGAGCAGTGCACACATGCGGTCGCTGAGAGCAACCCATGTACCGGGCATTCTGAACTACGGAGCAGATTTGTTGTCCAGGGGCAACCCACTGTACGCAGACTGGAGACTTCACCCCGAAGTAGTGAAACAGATTTGGTCACGATTCGGTCAAGCGACCGTGGACGTTTATGCTACGGCAGAGAACGCCCAGTGTCCCCTGTTCTTCTCTCTGCGCGATCGGGGAGCCCCGCTGGGAGTGGACGCATTAGCGCACGAGTGGCCGAGGACCCTCCTGTATGCGTTCCCACCGGTGGCACTCATTCCCCCGACTGGTGCTGATAGCCCCGCGTTGGCCGGGAAAGCACTGGTTGGCGGAGATTTTTCATCTCCTATCCGGTCCGCCATGGCAACTACCGCTGCGCAGGGACCTGCTGACCCAGGCGCGGGGGGAGATATTCCATCCCCACCCAGAGAGATTGTCTCTGTGGGCCTGGCCCGTGAAGGGATCAACCTTGCACTAGTGGGTCTTCCCCAAGGGGTGATCGACACTATTCAGTGTATTCAGCGTTGTATGGGCATAAGTGGCGTGTGTTCGAGACTTGGTGCTCAGAGTCACACGCTGTCCCTTTTCAGTGTTCTGTGACAGTTATTCTGTCATTTCTACAGGACTTGATTGAGAGGGGTAAGGCTTTCTCAACCGTTAAGGTCTATTTGGCAGCTATTTCGGCTTGTCATATTGGCCTGGGTGGAAAGTCGATAAGCCAGCACCCGTTGGTGTGCCAGTTTATGAAAGGGGCCCGAAGGAAATTGCCTACGTCTAGGCCGTTAGCTCCTTCATGGGACCTCCCTATGGTACTAGATGCTCTCTCCTGCCCACCGTTCGAACCGCTGGAACAGGTGGAGGTGAAAGTGTTAACGCTAAAGACGGTCCTATTGCTTGCTTTGGCTTCGGCTAAGCGCATAGGTGAAGTCCATGCGCTCTCGGTGCACCGAGAGTGTACAAAGTTCTCCCCAGGGGACTCTAGGGTCAGTCTGATGCCTAACCCAGCCTTTATTCCGAAGGTTATAGGCTCTTGCACCCCTATAGAGTTGGCTGCCTTCTATCCCCCGCCTTTTGCCTCGGAAGAGCACAGGCGGTTGCATACTTCATGTCCTGTCCGCGCGCTGCGTGTTTACATAGACAGGACTCAGGGTTGCAGGAAAGGTGACCAGTTGTTTGTATCCTAGGCGAATCCACACACGGGAAAGCCAGTGTCGAAACAACGCCTTTCCAATTGGGTAGTGGCGGCTATTGCCTTGGCTTACTCTAGTAAGGGTCTACAGCCCCCCGCGGGCTTACGTGCGCACTCTACTAGAGGTTTGGCGACCTCCTGGGCACTCTTTAAAGGGGTGTCTATTCAGGAGGTGTGTGCGGGGGCGTGCTGGGCTTCGCCCCACACGTTCGCTAGATTTTATAGGTTGGATGTTACGGCTCCAACGCTATCACACTCAGTCCTCAGTTTGGGTTCCTCTTAGGACGTAGTTCCTAGAGTGTGAGGGTCCATTCTGGGACAGTTGTCGTTTTACAGGCAGGTCTGGCAATACGGGAGTAAGTATATTCCCATAGTGAGATACGAAACGAATACTATGAAAGAGAACTTTAGGTTATTTACATAACCCTGGTTCTCTGAGTAGTATTCGTGAGTATCTCACCGGACCACCCTCCTTGCTTTAAGAAGCGAGAAAGAGGTTGCTTGTTTTGAATGACGACAGACGCTGTGTGTACGCTTTATATAGGCGGAGGGTCCCGTCCCTCGTGACACAAGCGTCGCCTGGGCCAGCCAATGGGCTGGCGCAGTGTAATTCAGTTTCTGATGAGGTCACGCAGGGGGCGTTCCCATAGTGAGATACTCACGAATACTACTCAGAGAACCGGGGTTATGTAAATAACCTAAAGTTTTGTTTGAGAGATATTGAGTAGTGGTTTTTGTTTGACTAGTTGTATAATCTGTTTCCAAGAAGTCTTTGTTTTTGTTCATAGCTGTGGTTAGTGTGTTGATGACCCCTGTTTTCTCTTTTCCTCGCCAAGGGAGAAGGGCTAGGTAAGATACCCTGGGGTATACACTGCATCACGTAGATAACCACTGTCTAGATACATTAGGTAAGAAGCGAGCAGGTGTCACGCCACGTAATACTGTAGCAGGTAGTTAGGTTCCGGGTTAGTTAGTTTGTGATATAGGTAGGTCAGAGGTGTAGGGAAGAATAGGGCTGTGTTTGTTATTTTGTGACACCGTTCGCATGGTCCTTCTCCCTCCCTTCTCCTACCCTTTGTTAGTCCCCATTGTTAATTGTTTACTGTATATACATGTTGTAAATATTCTGCACTAGTAAATATACTTTTCACCTCAGCAAATAAATCATTTTATTTAAAAGGTACCCTTTTCGTTTGGTTATCAATAAGCAAAAAGGTCTTTGGATCCAAACAAACTGCAAATCTAAATATAACATCATATTTTAGTGGAGCCACTGCCAAGTGCAATACTATTTCTAGTATTTGTATTACTTCCACTATTATATTGCTCAATGTGTCTCTTGTCCTATTTGTTTCAACTATTGTCACTTTATTAATCTTGCCTTATCTGCCCTATTGTTTCTTTTCTTTTTTTATATAACTACTGCCACATTATTTCTTATATACTTGTATAATGGGATGTAACAATAAACTTTAAACTTATGTTTCTTATTTGAATTGGTGAGTGGCCTCTCCTACATCTTTCGGGTAGTGCCAACATTGAAAGGTGGTGTGAAACAGAAACACTCAACACCTGGCATAAAAGAGACAATAAAGAATGAGGTTGTTGCTCAGGTATTTAGGCGTTGAAGACATAAGAGGCCAAGTAAATGACAAGACGGATAATGAAGATGAATGACCATCAATGACTGCTACGCTAATGCTACTCTGTAACTCTGCTTGGCTTGAAAGGCGGATTTTCGTGAAGTTAGTTGAAAGGCATATTTGTGTCTGTATGTTTTCATGATCAATAAGCTCTGTTGTCACATGTCTACTGTACATTCTTCAGTTGAGGCGTCTTTGAGAGAGAGGTTGAGTGGCATACCTGCTTGTTGTGACTGTCTGAAGATAGCGTTAGTTCAGACAGGGGGCTGGAAGTCAGGTGACAGAACAGCTGGATCACACAGAGAAACCTGGAACAAGTCGGCAACCAATCAAATTGTCCAGACTTTTATTATGAACAATGTAAATAAATGTCAACGTTGGGGAAATCAATAACACACTCGCTGGTTAAGCCAACATATTGCAATGCAATGGATCCGGTTAGTAATCCCCACTACTACCTAGTTAACTATAACACTAAATTACATTGTTAGCAGGCTCACAAAACAAGCTGTATTAGTTGACTAGTGAGGTGTCATTGATTGACAACGATTTACAGAAGTCATTAATGGAGAGCAACATGTATTTCTCTTGTAAGATTGGAAGTCATCAGGAATTGATTTATTCCCCCTGAGAAATTCCTGATTAATTTGTATTGATGTGTTTTTAGGTTAGAACTGCATGAACTTGAAAACAAAACAAAATAAAACCTTCTCCATCCTACCAATTCAGTCAAAATAAGAGATTCAACATTTTGAGATGAAATCAGAATATTTTGAGATGAAATCAGAATGTGGTGTATTTTACAAGTGGTGTATTTCCTTGGTGTATAACACTACAAATTATGAGAACTGAAATCATCATTCTGTGAAGGGAGTCTAATGGAAGTGGTAAAGGGTTTCTACTCCAAACATCTATCAGATTTGATTTATAAATGTGAAAGAGAGGTTATGTGTTAATACTGTAATGTGAGCTCCACCAAACTCAGCTGTTTAAAACAGTTATAGTAACTAGAGAGAAAATGTCCAAACTGCATCTTCACAGGCTCAAGTGCAGTGTGATGTCACAGCGATGTGATGTCACAATGATGCCATACATAGGGATAGAGTCTTGGGATGTGAACATTCTGGGTGTCAGGCAGTTGGAGAAAGACTACGCATTGGTAAGTCCTCTGTACCAAATGTTCCAAATGTTCCATTGAAAAACCAATGATTGTTATCAAAAAGGCAATGTAAAGTCCTGCTAATTTGTACAGTATTGTGCACAGCAAAATTGCATCAGAGAAATACATGCTGCTTACCAATGAATTGGTTTGTTAATGTTAATTCACATCAAGACAAAACTTGAATATATGTTTCTGAACAACTTGAATTGATATGTTTTTTGCTCAGGGTATTATGCATGAATTCCCAAAATACCTCTGAAAAGACTTACTAGTGTTCCATGTATATGTTATTTGGTTTTTAATATATTGTTAGAATAAAATGAAGACTGGATAAGTGTTTGCTAACAGATAGTTGTAGTTGGGGTATTTGTTTGTTTTGAATGAATGAATGAATGAATGAATGAATGAATGAATGAATGAATGAATGAATGAATGAATGAATGAATGAATTGTTTGTTTTGGGCTGTGTAGGTGGGCATTGTAGGTGGTTTTATCACTATGCAGGCCCAGTCTGTCAGTGTCCCATGTAGCTGTCTGTCTGTCAGTGTCCCATGTACTTGTATGTCTGTCAGTGTCCCATGTAGTTGTCTGTCTGTCAGTGTACCATGTAGCTGTCTGTCAGTGTCCCACGTAGCTGTCTGTCTGTCAGTGTCCCATGTAGCTGTCTGTCAATGTCCCATGTAGCTGTCTGTCTGTCTGTCTGTGAATGTCCCATGTAGCTGTTTGTCTGTCATTGTCCCATGTAGCTGTCTGTCAGTGTCCTTTGTAGCTGTCTGTCTGTCAATGTCCCATGTAGCTGTCTGTTTGTCAGTGTCTCATGTAGCTGTCTGTCTGTCAATGTCCCATGTAGCTGTCTGTCAGTGTTCCTTGTATCTGTCTGTCTGTCAATGTCCCATGTAGCTGTCTGTCAATGTCCCATGTAGCTGTCTGTCTGTCAATGTCCCATGTAGCTGTCTGTCTGTCAGTGTCCCATGTAGCTGTCTGTCAGTGTCCCATGTAGCTGTCTGTCTGTCAGTGTCACATGTTGCTGTCTGTCTGTCAGTGTTCCATGTAGCTGTCTGTCAGTATCCCACGTAGCTGTCTGTCTGTCAGTGTCCCATGTAGCTGGCTGTCTGTCAGTGTCCCATTTAGCTGTCTGTCAGTGTCCCATGTAGCTGTCTGTTTGTCCCATGTAGCCGCCTGTCTGTCAGTGTCCCATGTAGCTGTCTGTCTGTCAGTGTCCCATGTAGCTGTCTGTCTGTCTGTCAGTGTCCCATGTAGCTGTCTGTCAGTCTGTCAGTGTCCCATGTAGCTGTCTGTCAGTGTCCCATGTAGCTGTCTGTCTGTCAATGTCCCATGTAGCTGTCTGTCTGTCAGTGTCCCATGTACTTGTATGTCTGTCAGTGTCCCACGTAGCTGTCTGTCTGTCAGTGTCCCATGTAGCTGTCTGTCTGTCAGTGTCCCATGTAGCTGTCTGTCAGTGTCCCATGTAGCTGTCTGTCTGTCTGTCAATGTCCCATGTAGCTGTCTGTCTGTCAGTGTCCCATGTACTTGTATGTCTGTCAGTGTCCCACGTAGCCGTCTGTCTGTCAGTGTCCCATGTAGCTGTCTGTCTGTCAGTGTCCCATGTAGCTGTCTGTCAATGTCCAATGTAGCTGTCTGTCTGTCTGTGAATGTCCCATGTAGCTGTTTGTCTGTCATTGTCCCATGTAGCTGTCTGTCAGTGTCCTTTGTAGCTGTCTGTCTGTCAATGTCCCATGTAGCTGTCTGTCAGTGTTCCTTGTATCTGTCTGTCTGTCAATGTCCCATGTAGCTGTCTGTCAATGTCCCATGTAGCTGTCTGTCTGTCAGTGTCCCATGTAGCTGTCTGTCAGTGTCCCATGTAGCTGTCTGTCTGTCAGTGTCACATGTTGCTGTCTGTCTGTCAGTGTTCCATGTAGCTGTCTGTCAGTATCCCACGTAGTTGTCTGTCTGTCAGTGTCCCATGTAGCTGTCTGTCTGTCAGTGTCCCATTTAGCTGTCTGTCAGTGTCCCATGTAGCTGTCTGTTTGTCCCATGTAGCCGCCTGTCTGTCAGTGTCCCATGTAGCTGTCTGTCTGTCAGTGTCCCATGTAGCTGTCTGTCTGTCTGTCAGTGTCCCATGTAGCTGTCTGTCAGTCTGTCAGTGTCCCATGTAGCTGTCTGTCAGTGTCCCATGTAGCTGTCTGTCTGTCTGTCAATGTCCCATGTAGCTCTCTGTCTGTCTGTCTGTCTGTCAGTGTCCCATGTAGCTGTCTGTCAATGTCCCATGTAGCTGTCTGTCAGTGTCCCATGTAGCTGTCTGTCTGTCAGTATTCCATGTAGCTGTCTGTCAATGTCCCATGTAGCTGTCTATCTGTCAATGTCCCATGTAGCTGTCTGTCAGTGTCCCATGTAGCTGTCTGTCTGTGTCCCATGTAGCTGTCTGTCTGTCACTGTCCCATGTAGCTGTCTGTCAATGTCCGATGTAGCTGTCTGTCAGTGTCCCATGTAGCTCTCTGTCTGTCCCATGTAGCTGTCTGTCAATTAATACAGTTGCAGTTATTAGAGCTGAAATCATCATTCTGTGAAGGGAGTCTAATGGAAGTGGTAAAGGGTTTCTACTCCAAACATCTATCAGATTTGATTTATAAATGTGAAAGAGAGGTTATGTGTTAATACTGTAATGTGAGCTCCACCAAACTCAGCTGTTTAAAACAGTTATAGTAACTAGAGAGAAAATGTCCAAACTGCATCTTCACAGGCTCAAGTGCAGTGTGATGTGATGTCACAGCGATGTGATGTCACAATGATGCCATACATAGGGATAGAGTCTTGGGATGTGAACATTCTGGGAGTCAGGCAGTTGGAGAAAGACTATGCATTGGTAAGTCCTCTGTACTAAATGTTCCAAATGTTCCATGGAAAAAGCAATGATTGTAGTCAAAAAAGCAATGTAATGTCCTGCTAATTTGTACAGTATTGTGCACAGCAGATATTCAAGTTTTGTCTTGGTGTGAATTAACATTAACAAAAAATGTATTGCTTGGCAGCATGTATTTCTCTGGTCAGATTTGTTGCATTTTTAAAACAATTCAAAATGTAAAAAACGAAAATGTGTGTATTTGCTAAGAGATCTGTCTGTCCCATGTAGCTGTCTGTCAGTGTCCCATATAGCTGTCTGTCTGTCAATGTCCCATGTAGCTGCCTGTCAACGTCCCATGTAGCTGTCTGTCTGTCAGTGTCTCATGTAGCTGTCTGTCAATGTCCTCATATAGCTGTCTGTCTGTCAGTGTCCCATGTAGCTGTCTGTCTGTCAGTGTCCCATGTAGCTGTCTGTCTGTCCCATGTACAGCTTTCTGTCTGTCAGTGTCCCATGTAGCTGTCTGTCAGCGTCCCATGTAGCTGTCTGTCAGTGTCCCATGTAGCTGTCTGTCAGTGTCCCATGTAGCTGTCTGTCAGTGTCCCAAGTTGCTGTCTGTCTGTCCCATGTAGCTGTCTGTCTGTCCCATGTAGCTGTCTGTCAGTGTCCCATGTAGCTCTCTGTCTGTCAATGTCCCATGTAGCTGTCTGTCAGTGTCCCATGTAGCTGTCTGTCAGTGTCCCATGTAGCTGTCTGTCAATGTCCCATGTAGCTGTCTGTCAGTGTCCCATGTAGCTGTCTGTCATTGTCCCATGTAGCTGTCAGTCAGTGTCCCATGTAGCTGTCTGTCTATCAGTGTCCCATGTAGCTGTCTGTCAATGTCCCATGTAGCTCTCTGTCAATGTCCCATGTAGCTGTATATGTCCGTATACACCACCCCTTGGCCCATACACACACCATTCGGGCGGCTGGTGCTAACATTTTTGGGTGGGGCACAGGCTATGGGGGCATGCTCCACGGGGAAGAATATCAACTTTAAAATCTGGATTTACAGTCGATTTTAGCATGAGAATAGCTCTACCCCCCTGTACAGACCTCGCCATCCCCTCTACCCCCCTGTACAGACCTCTTCATCCCCTCTACCCACCTCTACAGACCTCTTCATCCCCTCTACCCACCTCTACAGACCTCTCCATCCCCTCTACCCCCTGTACAGACCTCTCCATCCCCTCTACCCCCTGTACAGACCTCTTCATCCCCTCTACCCCCCTGTACAGACCTCTTCATCACCTCTACCCTCCTGTACAGACCTCTTCATCCCCTCTACCCACCTCTACAGACCTCTCCATCCCCTCTACCCCCTGTACAGACCTCTCCATCCCCTCTACCCCCTGTACAGACCTCTTCATCCCCTCTACCCCCCTGTACAGACCTCTTCATCCCCTCTACCCACCTCTTCATCCCCTCTACCCACCTCTACAGACCTCTTCATCCCCTCTACCCACCTCTACAGACCTCTCCGTCCCCTCTACCCCCTGTACAGACCTCTTCATCCCCTCTACCCCCCTGTACAGACCTCTTCATCCCCTCTACCCCCCTGTACAGACCTCTTCATCACCTCTACCCCCCTGTACAGACCTCTTCATCACCTCTACCCTCCTGTACAGACCTCTTCATCCCCTCTACCCACCTCTACAGACCTCTCCATCCCCTCTACCCCCTGTACAGACCTCTCCATCCCCTCTACCCCCTGTACAGACCTCTTCATCCCCTCTACCCCCCTGTACAGACCTCTTCATCCCCTCTACCCACCTCTACAGACCTCTTCATCCCCTCTACCCACCTCTACAGACCTCTTCATCCCCTCTACCCACCTCTACAGACCTCTCCATCCCCTCTACCCCCTGTACAGACCTCTTCATCCCCTCTAGCCCCCTGTACAGACCTCTTCATCCCCTCTACCCCCCTGTACAGACCTCTTCATCACCTCTACCCCCCTGTACAGACCTCTTCATCCCCTCTACCCCCCTGTACAGACCTCTTCATCCCCTCTACCCCCCTGTACAGACCTCTTCATCCCCTCAACCCCCCCTGTACAGACCTCTTCATCACCTCTACCCCCCCAGTTTTCTCTATAATTTCTACAATTTTCTCTCTACAGTTTCTACACGTCAACGTGTACCGAAACACTTGTTTCCAACGTGGTCCTACGTTTCTCCTACACCAAGACACATACAAAGAGCATAGAAACATACAAAGAGCATAGAAACATACAAAGAGCATAGAAGATACAATCAGAATACAGTCTGCCATTCCTTCTCCCAGCATCGATTTGGTTTTCCTATCATGACTGAAGGACAGATGATTCACTTACTTACACAAGTTTGACTTCGGTAATAGGTCCAGTTGCAATATCATCAAGTTGGGAACAAAAGATGCCTCCTTCTAATCCATTTTGTTCAATTTGTTTACAAAGTCCGGTAGTGGTTTGCTGTGTGATTTGCTGTATAGTTCCATATTCCCCCTGCGTGTTGGTCGCACGGCAGCGGAGACGGCAGCGGAGACGGTCGCTGATAAGTTTCCCTGCCTTTGTAGAAACTTGCTTTATAATTAAATTTGGTCTGGGTGGTCCTAATTCCTTTACTGTTAATTTCTCCTGGTTGCTACGACGGCTGAACGGTGTTTCTTTTAAAGATTCAACCGAGTTGTTCAGAACATTACTAGCGGCCATAGCCATGGTGAAGCAGGTGAACGAACGTGATCTGAAATGTAGGTTAATTGGCTAGCTCGTCTAAAGCTACGCCGGCCGTATGACATGACGTAAGCACGTACGATTCTTTGTGCATGTCCCAAAACCCCATAGACAAATGCCCGAATGGCCTGAAGTTACCAAAATAGATTTTACATGCAAGTCTACGAGAACAGCCTAGTGCAATTTCGAGTAGAGTGAAAGTTGCACTGAAAGGGGCGGGACTTGAAGCTGATTGGATTATACTCCACAGAACACTAGCTGATTGGACTATGATAAACTCCACAGAACACTAGCTGATTGGACTATCACTATGATATTCAGAAGCAACACTGTCTAGAAGTCATAGAAAAAAAATCTCTCTCTTCTCCCTTTGGTGGGGCATTGTCCAATTGCCCCTAATGAACCAGCCTCCCCTGGTGTGTGTGTGTGTGTGTGTGTGTGTGTGTGTGTGTGTGTGCGTGCGCGCTGAGGAGAGATCAACGTGGGTCTTGTGTGTAAATTACCAGAGAGTCTTGAATTACAGATTTGCGCTTTCAAAATTTGCCTTGACAAGTAAAAGTCTTGTTTGAAAGTGATCAAAAGTGTATGCCAACAGAGATTCTTATATAAAGAAGCTTTTTCTTTACAACCCGACGTCCTAGTCATAATTTTTGAAGGTAGAAATACGAAAAGGATATGGCTTTTTGGCACGTTGCAACTGATGCTTCAATCACAATGTTGCGCAATATCAACGTCAGTCACTTTTGAAGTTCAAACAGCCATCCATGAACTCATAGGGGACAAGTCATTCTAGAAGAATAATATATACATATAAAATACGTCATTTCACATTCTCTTCCTTCCTTGTTCAGTTGTTTGTAGAAATGCCAACTAAGAAGAAGAACCAGGGAAATGTCTTCAATTTCCAGTCTGCTTGGCAGCTTGAAACTGAATTGCACGATGACTACATCGCCTTCACCAAATCTCTGGCCGCCCGCGGGGACAACCACAAGGCCCAGGGAGCGGCCCCACAGGCCCACAGAGCAGCCAGCCCGGAGGACCAACCCAGAGGTGTGTTTGTGTGTGTGTGTGTGTGTGTGTGTGTGTGTGTGTGTGTGTGTGTGTGTGTGTGTGTGTGCGCGCTGAGGAGAGATCAACGTGGGTCTTGTGTGTAAATTACCAGAGAGTCTTGAATTACAGATTTGCGCTTTAAAAATTTGCCTTGACAAGTAAAAGTCTATGGGCTTGAAATCCCAGTGGATTTGAGTTTGCATCTTTTGAGAGGTGTTACTACTGTAGACACTTATATGAACCCATTGGTGAAAAAAGCTATTGGTAAGAATTTTTTTCACAGATGGTCAGACAATCTTGCTAATATTCCCTAACTATAATAACAGGAGAAACAATAAAAGACACAACCATGACAAAACACAGACAAACAGGAGACAAACATTGCCAATTGAAAACATTGAAAACATCACAACCATAACAAGGCCAAAATGGATAACAGAACAAGGGAAGGCGGATCTAGGCTACATACCACAATATACATACTACACTTTACAATAAACTTAATACAGCTGAAAATAATATTAGGTGTAAATGGATTGTATTAATAGGATTGTTGTAACTTTATTGGCTACATGATTAACTTTATAGGTTACATGATTAACTTTATCGGTTACATGATTAACTCTATAGGTTACATGATTAACTTTGTAGGTTACATCATGATTGATTAATATGTTACATGATTGAAAAATAAAAGAGATTGATTAATATGTTACATATTAATCATATCAAAGTACATTTCTGTTGTATTGACTAAGAATAGGTAGAACTGCAGGTCCCAGAAGGCCTTGCGGCAAGACAGCATAGAAGTTGACAGTTTAGTTTGTTGGTTTTGAGAAATTACTAGGGGACAAGTAATTATATAATAATAATATATACATCTAAAATACGTAATTTCACATTCTCTTCCTTGTTTTTCATATTGTAGCCATGTATAACAATAGCTCAAGAACGACAAGCAGGAAGCATGAGCAGATGAAGGAGAAGTGGAGGGCCCGGTTGGAGGCCAAGGACTCGGAGTTTGAGGCCGAGAAGGCCAGCAGCGCTCTGGCAAAGGCGGAGTTGGAGGGAGCGGGGGAGGAGGTGGAGGAGAGCAGACGGAGAGAAAAGGCAGCCCCCCAGGCCAAGGGAGCAGCCAGCCTGGAGGACCAACCCAGAGGTGTGTTTGTGTTTGTGTGTGTTTGTGTGTGTGTGTGTGTGTGTGTGTGTGTGTGTGTGTGTGCGTGTGCGTGCGCGCTGAGTAGAGATCAATGTGGGTCTTGTGTGTAAGCTACCAGAGAGTCTTGAATTACAGATTTTCGCTTTAAAAATTTGCTGTGACAAGTAAAAGTCTATGGGCTTGATGGCCCGCCTGTATTAGATTGTCGTAACTTTATAGGTTACATGATTAACTTTATAGGTTACATGATTAACTGTAATTGGTCCCAGAAGGCCTTGCGGCAAGACGTCATAGAAGTTGACAGTTTAGTTTGTTGGTTTTGAGAAATGCAAATTGTAACGTCCAGAATTAAAGTGAATATCCAATAACTCGTTTATTGTTTGAAAGTGATCAAAAGTGTAGGCCAACAGATTTTTTTCTACAAGGATACGGCTTTTTGGCACATTGCCCCTGTTATCATGACAACTGATGCTTCAATCACAATGTCGCGCAATATCAACGTCAGTCACTTTTGAAGTTCAAACAGCCTCACAGTCATCCATGAACTAATAGATGACAAGTAATTATATAATAATAATAATATATCAATATAAATATATATATGTCATTTCACATTCTCTTCCTTCCGTTTTCAGCATAGAAGTTGACAGTTTAGTTTGTTGGTTTTGAGAAATTACTAGTGGACAAGTAATTATATAATAATAATATATAAATCTAAAATACGTAATTTCACATTCTCTTCCTTGTTTTTCATATTGTAGCCATGTATAACAATAGCTCAAGAACGACAAGCAGGAAGCATGAGCAGATGAAGGAGAAGTGGAGGGCCCGGTTGGAGGCCAAGGACTCTGAGCTGGAGGCAGAGAAGGCCAGCAGCGCTCTGGCAAAGGCGGAGTTGGAGAGAGCGAGTGAGGAGGTTGAGGAGGGCCAATGGAGAGAGAAAGGCCTCCTCCAAAAGCTCCACGATATGGAGCAAGAGAGGGGCAGCCTCCTCCACAACATCTCTGACCTGGAGAAGGAGAGGCGCCAGGCCCTCGCTGCCCAGCGAGAGACTGAGGGGAGCCTGGCCGGGGTCAGGGCGACCCTCCTGGAGACCGCCAACGCCACCAGGGAGGCAGAGGACCAGATCAAGGCCCTGCAGAAAGAGGCCCTGGAGGACAAAGAGGCAGCGGAGGAGGCTCTGGTCCTTTGCAGGGAGGAGGTGAAAGAAGGCAGAGTGAGAGAGAGCGACCTGCAGAGAGAGGCCCTGGAGGACAAGCTGGCGGCAGCTGAGAAGGCTCTGGTGCTTGACAGGGAGGTGGAGAAAAGTAGACTGAGAGAGAGCGACCTCCAACAAAAAGTCCACGTCATGGAGCAGGAGGAGAGGAGCCAGGCCGACGTCAGGGCCCTGGAGAGTGAGGCAGCTGAGGCTCTGGTCCTCACCAGAGCTGCTGCCCTGCTGGACCTGGAGAAGAGCAGGGATGAGGCCTGCACGAAGCTCCAGGAGGACAGAGACCGGTGGGGGGAGGAGAAGGCCTCCCTCACAGCCGCCCACCGGCGCACCTATAAATGTTTAGGGTTAGGGTTAGGGTTAGGCCTATTTAGTGTTGGGATAGCATATTTATTCCGTGTTTGAAAAGAAGAAAAAAAGAATACTATAAAAGAATATAGTATTTCTTTAATGAATACATTCTTTAAGAAAAAATAAAATATGTGAGACTTTGTGATTTCATTACAAAAGTCAGTAATTAGGGTGCTTGCTGTAGGCAAAGTCAACCAGGACTATATACACGTGTCCGACAGGTCTAAGAGCATCACTGAGACATGGGAACGGGCAGCCCTTTCTCTGACAAGACAAGACCACTTGAAAATATGAAAAACACAAAACCTGTTTGCCATTTCTACAGATTTAACAATACACAGATATCTTACATCAAAATGTTCATCTCTTCACACTGTCACTCCACATCTGAATATCTGTTCTGGCCGTTTGACGTTTGTTTGTTGGCTAGCTACACAACAAGAGGAGGCGATATATATTGCAACAATACGTTTATTAACAATTCATTAAAAACACCTGCACCAGGATCAGGACGAGTAATATCAAAAGTATAAAATCAATCTCTAAGGCAGAGTGGTCAGGCGGCACCAGTCACAGCCACTATGCTTTGGGACAACGATACAGTTGGGCCCAGTTTGGCTCCCCCTGATGGAGAGTCTGAGTAATGCTGCTCTAAAATTACACTGCACACAGTAAACCACAGCAAAACCGTATCACTGCAAATACACTGCAAAACCGTATCACTGCAAATACACTGTTAAATAAAGTATGGGGTAGGCTGTACCCAATAAGGCATGCGAAACACTACACACTGCAGCTGACTACACTGGTCCTACCTGAACTATGCTGTTACCTCCAAGCGGGCAGCCGAGACTAGGCTTCTAACCGGAACCCTGCTAAAAATACTAGTATACCTAAAACTACTAAACCTGATGGTGAGGATAGTTCGAATGGATAGCGCCGCCCACTCAAGGCCCAACCCACAGTCTCGTCCAATCGGGTGAGAGGTGAGAGGGAATCCCAGCACTTCAGTGTCAGTGATGTCGCCCAGTCTTGCGACTCTCGGTGGAAGTCCAGGGAGCGGGTCGTTCGCGATAGGCGTCCGTGGATAGGTGTTGATCGTTCCCGCAATCCTCAATCGTCGCCCGGCGTTCGGCGATGGTTGGCTGGTCCGGTGTGCTGCGGGTAGGGGGAGGGGGAGGCAGAATCAGCCGCCAGATACATGTACTAAACAGACAAACACTGGCGTTGCTCAAACCACCCACAAGCAATGGTTGTCAGACTTCCCTTTGCTGTGATGATTTGAGGGCGTTGTATGTTTAGTCTCTCGCCGATCTCCACACTGCCTGGTCGGCTGGTCCGGTCCGGTGCGCGCTGTAGTTCAGGAGGGGGAAGGATAAAATCAGTCGTCAGACACACACAAAAGGGAAAACCGGTGTTGCTCAACTCACACACAGGCAAGGGTAGTATGACTTCCCTTTACTGTGATGAATTGAGGGCGTTGTATAAAGTCTCTCGTGTGGTGTGGAATCGTAGGTCCGTTCCCATCGTTCGAGCCCTCGATTTCGCCGGTGCGTGGAAGGAAGGTCGGGGCTCTCGTAGAACGGAAGCACCGGCATTTATACTCTCACAATCATGGGAGTGATTGTGATTGGGAACACCTGTGGAGAAGCAGATGGACGTACACACAAACACTCATTCACACCACCACACCCTGACACGCCCACTCATTCATACCTGTCATTCCACCCCGCTTCATTCGCCCCCCCTTTACACGTGGTCGTCCCGAGCACGACTCTAGTCAGTCTGTTTCGACCCTTAAGGTGAAAACTGTGATGGAGGGTTGCCACGATTGGGGCGGAGTGAATACCGTCGTGAATCGCCTTGGTCTGCCCCTAGTTGGTGCTCTGGGGCCTCCTGAGGCTGGGCAGTTGGGGCAGTCGGAGCCGGTGCCATTGTTGGAGGGAAGGGTGGTCCTTGGATTGGACTTGGTGGTCCAGATGTACGGCCGTGTCGAGGCGGAGCAGGTGGCTGTGGCTGGACCATCCACCTGCATGGCCAAACGGGCTGCGGTTGTCCATGTTGAGCACGGTCTGGATTGCTTGCTGGAAGATTCATACCCTGGTCGTCCCTCGCCACCGAGTCTCCTGGGCATGGCCTCAAGTTGTTGCGGTGGATGGTTCGGATGGGGCCGTCTTTCCCTTCTGGTCGTATGGCGAAGACTGGCTGATCCGATAGCTGGGACACCACCACAAAAGGTGTTGGGAGCCACCGGGGGGCTAGCTTCCCTTGTGCTTGGCGGCGAAAGTTTCTCATCAACACCCTCTCTCCTGGAAGCAGTGGTAAGCTCCGTGCATTCCGGTTGTAGTTCTCCTCGTTCCAGTTGTTGCGCCGCTCTACGTTGTTGCGAACTGTGGCATAGGCTTGCAGAAGGGCTTGATGATGTCTTTTGACCCACCCGTCCAGGTCGTCTCTCTGTTGGGGCGGTGCGACTTCATGGAGCATGTCCACTGGAAGCCTGGCGTGACGGCCGAAGACGACGTAGTGGGGTGTCATGCCTGTGCTTGCATGGGTGGTGTTGTTGAAGGCTTGTAGAAGTGCAGGTAGCTGGGCTGGCCACTGGGCTTGGTGCTTGGCTTCGATCGTACTCAGTAGCGAGAGGAGTGTGCGGTTGAGCCTTTTGCAGGCCCCGTTGCCCTGCGGATGGTAGGGGGTCGTTCTCACCTTCTGGCAGCCATACATTGCACAGAGTTGCTGCATCAGGGCCGACTCAAATGCTCCCCCTCGGTCCGTGAGAATGCGTTCTGGACAGCCGAAGGGAAGGATGAGCGCAGTCCAGAGGGCTTTCACTGTAGTAGGAGCCGTCTGGTCCTTGGTGGGGACTGCCTGCGCATAGCGAGAGAACAGATCTGTGATGACAAGAATGTATTGGTAAGTGTCAGCAGGCCGTCCGAGGGTCAAATAATCTATAGCTACCGTCTCGAAGGTATAGCTGGATAGAATGGAACACAGAGGTGCCTTTGGCTGTGCACCTGCTTTTCCTACCACACAAATGATGCACTCCGCTGACCAAGCCCGGGCATTTCTGCTCATACCTGTCCAGTAGAATCTCCTCCTTAGCAACGACATCATTCGGTCACCGTTTGGATGTCCTGCCGCCTTGTGGTAATCCTCCCACAGGGCACGAGCTTGGGATTCCGGGACAACGATCTGTTTCACTGGAGCACCCGTGTTTGGCTCTGTCACATGTCTCACCAGGATCCCCTCACAGAGCTCTAGGTGCGCCCATTCGCGGAGCAGGCAGCGGAGCTGGGGGGACAAAACTGAACGATCAATAGCTGCGGGAGGCTCACCTTTGGTTATCCAGGCCTGGAGCAGCCGACAGTCGGGGTCTCCCATCTGTCGTTCCCTCCATAGCTCCAGCTCAGAGGATTGGCTCGTAGCCCCGGGTGAGGTGGATATGGTGGCCCCTACGATGGCGCCCGTCGCCTCCCCTGGTAGTCGTGACAAGATGTCAGCGTTCTGATTCTTCGCCCCAGGTCGGTACCGGATCTCATACGAGTAGTTGGCAAGTTGGGCTGCCCATCGCTGCTCAGTTGCTCCAAGCCTCGCCGTTTCGAGATGGACCAATGGGTTGTTGTCGGTGAATATGGTGACCTGCGCGCCCCACAGGTAATCCTTGAATTTTTCCGTGACGGCCCACTTCAGTGCCAACAGCTCTAACTTAAAGGAGCTGTAGTTCTGGTCGTTGCGTTCGGCGGGGTGGAGACTACGACTTGCATATGCAATGACCCTCTCTTTCCCCTCTTGGACCTGGGACAGGACAGCCCCGAGACCATCCAGGCTAGCGTCTGTGTACAGTCGGAATGGGAGGTGGAAGTCCGCGTAAACCAGGATGGGGGCGCTGAGGAGGGCCTGCTTCAACTTGTCGAAGGCCACCTGACAAGCGGTCGTCCAGTGGATGGGGGCCGTGGGCCTATTGGCTTGGCCTTGGAGGAGCTGGTGGAGTGGGGCTGCTATCTTGGAGAATCCCTGGATGAATCGTCGGTAGTAGCCTGCAAAGCCAAGAAAGGACCGCACCTGCTTGACTGTGGTAGGTGGTGCCCAGTCGCGGACGACAGCGGCCTTGTCGGGATCCGTCGCCACCCCCTGGCCACTGACTATATGTCCAAGGTAAGTCACCTTCTTCTGGAACAAGTGGCACTTGCGTGGCTGAAGCTTTAAGCCGTGGTCGTCGAGACGAGCGAATACTTGTTCCAAGTGTTGCAGGTGGGCAGTGAAGTTGGGGGAGTAGACGATTACATCATCGAGGTAGATGAGAAGATGGTCGTAGACCTGGGCCCCCAAGCAGCGCTGCATGAGTCTCTGAAACGTGGCCGGGGCGTTGCAGAGGCCGAAGGGCATCCTGTCAAATTGGTAGAGGCCGAAGGGCGTGGTGAAGGCGGTCTTCTCCTGATCTTCTGTCGCCACCTCCACCTGCCAATATCCGCTAGCCAAATCGAGGGTTGAATACCATTCTGACTTGGACAGGCTTGTGAGTGACTCTTCGATTCGTGGCAGTGGGAAGGAGTCTTTGTGGGTCACTGCGTTTAATTTGCGGTAATCCACACAGAATCTCCAAGACCCATCCTTCTTCCTGACGAGGACCACTGGGGCAGCCCAAGGGCTCGAGCTCTCCCTCACGACTCCACTGTCCAGCATACCCTGCAGCAGTGACCGGAGTTCTGGGTAGAGATTTGGGGGGACGGGGCGGTAGCGTTCCCGTATCGGGGGAGCTGTGCCAGTCGGGATCTGGTGAGTGATGATTGCTGTCCTCCCAAAATCTTCGTCGTGTGTGGCAAATACGTGCGACCACTTCCGTAGCAGGACTTCCAGTTGGGCTTGTTGCTCCCTATCCAGTCACCCTTTAGAGCCAGGGCTGGGTGGTCCTCACTTGCAGTCTGTGCAGTGTGCTGAACGTCCACCTCAATCGCCTGGGGGCCAGCGCTGCGCAGCGTCAGGGTCGTCCTCCCTCTAATCTCGTGCGGGTCGACTTGGGTAACGGTGGCTAGGGGGCACCGTTGGGGCAGTTCAAGGGGGAAAGGGTTCGGGTTGCAGATGCGTAGGGGGACTCTCCCCCCTCGGGCAGGGCTCTACGCTAACCTTTTTCACTAGGAGCACATGTGCTCCTAAATGAAAAATGTTAGGGGCACACAAAGAAATTTAGGAGCACAGTGAAAAATGTAATTATAACACATTTTTATTAGTGATTTTGCCATTTTTGCACCAAAATCACACATTGGCCCATGCCTACAGCCCTACTAGACGCAGAGTAGATGGCATTGTATTATGGTAACTAGCTGTGTCAAGTTCTCCTGGTTAGCAGCATGTTCATTCATTCATCCATGTCATGCCTGTCAGCTAGCAGCTAGCAGCCCAGCCAGGCTTTAGGGCTAGGTCTGTCAGCTAGCAGCCCAGCCAGGCCATGCAAAGGTCTGTCTCCATGCTGCCCTCCTCCCTGCTGCTGGGTCAGGCTACATCAGTCACACACGGTGGCCAGACAACTCCACATCTAGGGGTATTAAACTACCCCACATCCAGATGACCAGTCCCCAGCCCCATGCTGCCCGGGGTGGTGACATGTGGAGGTGGCCAGCCCAGCACGGTGCCTCTGCGGCGGCTAGCTGTTAGCACACCACCATCCCCGGGGTCCCACCTCTCTGCCACACTCAAGTACAACATGTTGCATTTTCATGCCATTAGGCAACTTGCTTCCTAGGGTTTCCTAGGATTAGAGATGCATTTGGACTTCTGGAGTACCTCCACTACTTTCAATGGGTTCTGAAGGTCTGAGAGCTTTCTACTTTCTACCCTGGGTAGTTAACCCTGGTTGTAACCTTGGGTTCAAATCTGGAGTGTGTGGGACCAAATCTGTAGATGTGGTGAGCTAATGAAGCTAATGAAGCTTGAGATGAGAAAAGGGCGCTTGTCTCTTTAAGGCCCAGGAGGGAGTTAGCGATTAGCGATGTTAGCTTAGCGCCAGTTTAACAGAAGTAACTACACTTTTAACATGACTTCCCGTGGTCGTAGCGGGCTGGCTGACGGCTTAAAATGTGGCCACACGGTTCGCGCAGATTTATTTTTAGAATTTAAAATAAAAAAAAATTATAAAAAAATATATAATCTGTACTCGCACAGTGTGCTCGTGAATTTATTTCTCTAGTCGCACAGATGTATTTTTAGTCGCAATTGCGAGTGAAATGGTCGCACTGTCGAGTCCAGGCCACTGACCTAGCCACCCGCCATTTCCGACCGTAGCCGTCCAGATCCTCCAGCAGAACCGGGCAATCTGCCAGGCCAGCAGCTTGTGGTACCTGGGCCCAGATAATTGTCTCTATGGAGGGAGGCAGCATCACTGGGGGCTGTCGCTGTAGTCTGGCCACCCCCTGTAGTTCCACTCAAGTGGTTGAGGCCTCAGCCCTCTGGCAGGCCGCAAAAGCCACGTCCCACGACTTCTCTGCAGAGGGGGAGAAGACCGATTTAAAAGCTGCAGCCCCAAGGTGCCCACCCTGAAAAATACTGGCCCAGCAATCCGTTACTACATTCATTCCTAGCAACCCATACTCAGTATTGATGCAGTCGTCACGAACAATAACTACCCCCTTTTTCTTCACCTCTATACCCCCAATGTTGAAATCGAGTACGGCGTAACCCACGTAAGGGATGTTAAGTCCATTGGCTGCTTTCAAGGCCAGCCATGATATGCGGTCGGGGTCACTTATGCATTCCTCTCCAAAGTGCCGCTGAAATAATGTTTGGCTCATGAGTGTGACTTGTGAACCAGTGTCAAGGATGCATGGAATTATCTTACCCTGGACAGTCACTTCAATTTCCGGGCACCTTCCTACCATGGTGGGCCTTTGTGGGGGCGCAGTCGGGGGCCCCTCCCGGTTCACTTGCCCTGTTGTGACCGGGGTTGCCGAAAATCCTGTTGTGGCTGCCGGCGAGGGCAGAACCGTTGGATGTGTCCGGCGTCCCCGCAGTCGCGGCAGATTGCACGGCCTTGGCCGTCCCACTGGTAGTGTGATAGCCCCGGAGGCGCCGACTCCAGGCGCTGGCGTTGGGGGTTGTTCGGTTGTGGGCGCCAGAGTGGTTGAGGGGCTGCAGCGGCTGTTGGGGGTGTGGCAATTTGTGATGTGCTCAGGCGCTCCTGCAGCCCGTCTACCACAGACTTACTCAGGAGGGCCAGCTGTTCTTTAAGCTCTTGGCGCAGCTCCTGGCGCAGCTCTGTCCGCAAGTCTTCTTTGATCTGCTGCCAATCAGGAGTTGTTGGTGGGGCTCTCTTAGATGCAGGGGCAAAGACAGGGTAGGCTTGAGCTTCTTCAGACCCTGCTAACTCTCGTTCCAGTGCTCTTGCCTCCCGACAAGTTTCTGTGAAGGTGGTCGTCGAGTTCCTCCTGAGCTGCCGCTGTAGCTCTTGTTTCATGGGTACGGGTCTCAGACCCATGACGAATTGAGTCCGTAGTAGCTCGTCGTCCGACCCCTCGTGGGGGTCTTGAGTTCTCCAACCGTGGTGCAGTTCCCGCAGTCGGAGGGTGAATGCCTTCACTTCTTCTCCAGGTTCTTGTTAGCTCCTCTAATATCTTAGCGTCAGTGTTGCGCTCCCCTGCAACTAACAGCGCCACTTTTGGCATCTCCATCTAATGCGCTCAGCACAAAATCGACCCTTTGCTGTGCATTTAACCCCCGGGCTCGAATACATGCCGCAATCTGAGTTTTCCACTCTGAAAATGTTGATGACTTTCCTCCATCAAACCTGGGCACCCAAGGCCCACCCATAAACCAAGGCCTAACTACTGCTCCCTGTGGCTGCCCGCCAGCATCGTCAACGTCAACCATCTTGTTATGTAGGTCAAGGGTCCTGCCGACAACGCCAAAAATGTAGCCGTACAGGATATACTAGGACCCTTGAGTACACAACAAACACCTGCACCAGGATCAGGACGAGTAATATTAAAAGTATAAAATCAATCTCTAAGGCAGAGTGGTCAGGCGGCACCAGTCACAGCCACTATGCTTTGGGACAACGATACAGTTGGGCCCAGTTTGGCTCCCCCTGATGGAGAGTCTGAGTAATGCTGCTCTAAAATAACACTGCTTTGATTGATTGATTGAAAACTTTATTAGAAGATTTGCAGAAGTAGGTACATGAAAGTACATATTACATACAAGGTCAACTAACAGGATAAAAACCCAAGAAAGCCACTGGCTTATTTCAATTGGGGTCCTTGATTCTCAATTCATCGTTACATGTAAGACAGACAAAAAAACTAGTACTATCTACAAGATAATACAGACAAATAACTAGTACTATCTACAAGATAAACATACATCCATCATGGGAAGAACAATACAACAAAACATTAGGTATGTACAGCAGTGTGTTTCTGTTGCGTTTCTGTTGCGTGTTCACGCTTCTTGCGTGACATCGCCATCCAGCGATTTTTGTGGGTCAGTACACACACGCCCATTGTGATTAGTGGTCGTGTGATTCCACACCTCGTCGCGCTTTAGTAGGTAAAAAAACGTCGGCGCCTCCAGTGTTAAATACAGGGTTCCCACACCTTCTGAAACATCACATTCAAGCACCTTTCAAGGACTGTCAAGACTCAATTCCCTTAAATTCAAGGACCCAAAACGGCATAGTTCGAGACAGATCTAGATGAGAACTTATATAATAGGAACTATCCGCTCACAGACAACAATTAAAAAGAGAGGCTTGAATGTGTGAACACTAGATGGTCTCTTGCCTTCTCTACCACAGCACAGCAAAACAATATATTGTGAAATATGTGTAAAGTTAAGACTTATTTACTAGTTGACGAGCGAGTTTTTGGACAGAGAGAGAGGGGAATCAAGCACTTTCAATGAACTTTTAAGGCCTTGATTTTTTTTTTGCTCAAATTCACAAACTTTCAAGGATTTCAAGGACCCGTGGGAACCCTGTAAATACTCTCTTTGACAGCAGTGTATTCAGGGTTTTTCCTGCATAGAGAACTATGGGCGGCCGCCTCTGTCATATTTCTAGCCGCCTCCAGCTCTCGACAAAACTCTGACGGTCGTATTTTCTAGCAGCGTTGAACTCGGTGGATTTCTGTCATTTCTAACTGCAATTGCGGCACTGCGCCGACGTGGTGGCGGGGGCACTGTTTCGCAAATAAGTTAGCTTTTGTTTTTGCTAGCGAAATAGCTGATAGTTGATGTTAACTGCTCAAGGAGAATACATATTTGAAAGTACAGAATGCCTGAGAGCCTTATATTGCATTATATTACATTATATTTTGATTGGTCATCTGGTGTCTGAATATTGTGTTTTCCTTTACATAAATAATGACATTTCCACCATAAATTGATGCAGAAAGGGTACAAATTGGTGCATATCAATTCACCAGAATGCAAGAAATTAAGTGTTTGATGCTCGTTTAAGGACCCCCAGACAGCCCTGCATCATGCCCCCCCCCCCATGTCAAACACCAGTTGTACCACCTCTGCCTCATTTAAACCCTGGTATTGACTCCTGGGGTGGCTAGTGGAGGTAGAAATTGGAGGTCAAGCTCATTGTAATGGAAGGAATGGAAAATGAAGAATGGTATCAAAACATGTGATTGACACCATTCCTCAATCCACTCATTACAACGAGCCAGCCTCCACTGATCTACTCACATGGCCTGTGTCCCAGCTCTCCAACGTTTACCCAGAAAATGGACCATTAACTGGTAGGTCCATGATTGTTTCATCCTTGACACTGTAGTTAGTGACTTTAAACCAGGGGTGCCCAATACGTCGATCGCAAAGGTAGTATGGGTAGATCGCATGGCATTGAACAAAACGGGGAAAAAAAGGAAAAAAAGTTCGCCTATCATCCATCCTCACTATGGCTTTTGACACTTGATTGACGTACAGGTAAGCCAGTCTGAGATCTGATCTTTTCACCTACACCTAACACGCGGTTCACCACGTATGCGCAGTCAACAGCACCAACTACAAAATACAAAATACCGGCGAGACTAATTACCTAGTTAGCCTTCCAATTTCTACTATTTACTATATAATACTAAATAAAGGCTCTACAAATGAGTGGGGAAGCTGGACCAAGTAAGAAACCAATAACGTACAACTTCCATCCAGAATGGGAGGAGGACTTTTTTACACGATGTGATATTGGAAATGCGTCTGTCTGATCTGCAAATCTACGATGGCTATTTCGAAGAAGGGAAATGTGGCAAAAGAGCGAAAACGTACGGCTGCAACGATAGCTTCTTATCGCGTCAGTCACGTTCTTGTTAAACACAAGAAGTCATTCAAAGACGCGAAATTGTGAAAAAAGTTTCTCGAGGCTGCAGATTGCCTTTTCGATGACAGATCCACAGTGGCTGATGACACCTTGCAGCCTGCCTACACCTTGCAACCAGCTCCTACAGCCCTGACTATTAGAAACTAGCTGCCTCCTCCCAGTACCAGGTCTCCCACTAAGGTAGAGAAATGCATTTATTTCCTCCTTTCAAACTAGGGAACTACCTGTTTTGTATCTGGTTTACTTTTCTGTTTGTTGGAACAGTAGTTGGCTATGGTACTGCAGACTGGCTGTCAGTGTGTGAGTGAGAGAAAGTGAGTGTGTGTGTGTGTGTGTGTGTGTGTGTGTGTGTGTGTGTGTGTGTGTGTGTGTGTGTGTGTGTGTGTGTGTGTGTGTGTGTGTAAGAGAGTGAGAGAGAGAGAGAGAGAGGGAGAGAGTGGGGGAGAGAGAGGGAGGGTTTGTGCTATGGCTCCCTATGCAGACTGGCAAATGTGTGTGTGTGTGTGTGTGTGTGTGTGTGTGTGTGTGTGTGTGTGTGTGTGTGTGTGTGTGTGTGTGTGTGTGTGTGTGAATGTGTGAATGTGTGTGAGTGAGAATAGCAAAGAGGGAGGGTTTGTGATGGTCTTCTCCTGTGGCTGTGTGACAGAGAGAGAGAAAGTGTATTGTGAGTTTACTATGCAGGCTGGGAACTGTGTGTGTGTGTGTGTGTGTTTGTAGTACGTGCGTGTACGTTTGCGATGTTGAAACTAGACTGGTAGATCTTGGCAGACTGGCTACTTGAAAAGTAGATCTTGGTTCCAAAAAGTGTGAGCACCCCTGCTTTAAACCTCTTCATTCACACACACTCAACTGTAGAATCTGACGCTGGTTTTCTCTACCACATGTACAAAAGAAGAGATTTGGTGAGGCTGCATTCTCATGTTATGCACCCAGATTGTGTCTCACTGCCAGTTTACATTAGGGATGCAACCTCAGCACATTATGTTCAAGTCAAGACTAAAACCCCATCTTTTTAATATTGCCTTTAAATGACTAAATAATTAAAGTAAGATTATATAATGATTAAAGCACTTTGAGCTGCAACGTTTGCAGGAAAAGCGCTATACAAATAAAGTTATTATTAGTAGTAGTAGTACCTTGCATTCTGGACACGGGATGACGTTGTCCACCTCCAGGGAGTGAAGACAGCCCGTGCAGAAGATGTGGCCACACAGGAGGGCACGTGGCAGGTTCCCAACGGTCTCGTCCTCTGAAAAGAAATAAAACACCAACTAACATGAGAATTTTAACCACGGTTGGTTTATAAACCATATTAACCAAGGTTGGTTTATAACGTATTATATAACGTGTCAAGTTAATCACCACCTGGTGTAACGGCTCGTTAGCTAGCAGGCGGACACGTTTTGAGCAGACGTAATCTCCTTCAGCTAGCTATCTAAAGCTACCTACCTTTGTTAGTTATCTATAGTATAGTATATATATATATATATATATATATAGTTAGTTATCTAAAGCTACCTACCTTTATTGTGTGTCTTTTTTCTATGTTCTCCATATAGTTTTAGCTATTTTTCCAGGAAGGTGGAATTTGATATATATATATATATATATATATATATATATATATATATATATATATATATATAAACTAGTTAGTTAGCTGACAACAGGCCGTGTTGAAGAGGCAGACGAGGGTTGAGTTGAACTGAAGACTCCTGTTTAATATGGTTTATAAACCAACCTTGGTTAACTTAACATAATTATAAACCATATTAACCAAACCATGTTAAGTTAACCAAGGTTGGTTTATAAACCAAGAAACCAGGAGTCTTCATGCTTCTCATGTTTGAAACTCGCGCCGCGAGACAGAAAATCAGTTCAACTCAACCCTCGTCTGCCTCTTCAACACGGCCTGTTGTCAGCTAACTAACTAGTTTATATATATATATATATATATATATATATATATATACAGTGTTTCCTCCAGGAATTTTTACAATGGTGGCGGGTAGCGCTGTCCGCGCGCGATTTTTCGCGTGAACGCGCATGAAACGCGCACGCGCGCTCAAAACAACGACGTAATTTCAGCCAAAACTCGAGGATGGCCCAAAAAAATAAAATGTTTTCCTGTACTTCTCCCGTGTGTCTCTTATTGTCTGTGTCTGCATGTTTTTCCAGCATGTAATTCCGTTGTCAATTAAAAAATCGTCTCCCACGACTCTTTCCGGACACGTTGGAATTTTTACCGTAACCCCTGGAGAACCAAAGTTATTAAGCCGCAAAGGGTGCCTCATTTACCGCTGCTGGAGGAAAGTACCGCTTACCGCTGACAGCGGGGAGAGGAAATATTTCTACCCGGGAATTCGCTCCTTGCTGTGTCCACGGTGATAGGAGTGGAGGATCGACTCCATTCAAAAACTTTTCGATTCCATGGCTTGTCCTCTTTCCGGACACATTGGAATTTTTACCGTAACCCCCGGAGAACCAAAGTTATTAAGCCGCAAAGGGTGCCTCATTTACCGCTGCTGGAGGAAAGTACCGCTTACCGCTGACAGCGGGGAGAGGAAATATTTCTACCCGGGAATTCGCTCCTTGCTGTGTCCACGGTGATAGGAGTGGAGGATCGTAGTTTGTAGACTAGACGCAGCCTAGATGTATTCGACCAATCACAAAACAGTTTTGCATGCGCGTCGCTTCGCGCTTGTGGGTGTGTCTAGCGCTGTGAAGGTCTGAAAAGCGGCCTAAATTTTTTTTTTTTTTTTTTTGAGAAATCTGAATGGTGGCGGAGGAAATTCCATCGTGGCGGCCCGCCACGATGAAATGCATGTAGAGGAAACACTGATATATTCAGCTAACTAACTAGTTTATATATATATATTCAGCTAACTAACTCGTTTATATATATATATATATATATATATATATATATATATATATTCAGCTAACTAACTAGTTTATATATATATATGTTGACATGAGTGTGCTCTCCAGTCATCCCTATCCCAGTGTGAGTGGGGCATAATTGATTGATTGACACCAGCTGTGTGACATGAATGATTGAGCCAGCTGATCCTATATATGTGACCATTCCCACAATAAAAGTTGCTTCCTTGATAACATGAACCCTGTCTGACAGCGTATGATTCCTCCGTTCAGTGTGCAGTCCGATCGTTATGGTTTTAGCCAATACGCAATAACCAACGTTTAACAGGTTATGGGCCCAGAGTGCTACCATGGCGAGACAATCGGAAAGAAGTTCGCGTTGGTCTCGACTAGCGTTTGACGGAGATGAGGAAAGGTACGAACTGTGGGAAACAAAGTTCATGGGCCATCTCCGGCTACAGAAACTGAAAGACACTCTCAAAACAGACCTTCCCTTAACAGCTTCGGCTGAGGAGTTGAGAGAAGATGAGGAGAAAAATGCAGAGATTTACGCAGAGCTCATTCAGTTTCTAGATGACAAAAGTTTGTCGCTCATAATGCGAGACGCACCAGATGGACGAAAAGCCCTAGAGATATTGCGCAATTATTATGCGGGTTCAGGGAAGCCAAGGGTTATAAGTCTCTATACAGAGTTGACCACACTGCAAAAGTCTAACAGTGAAACAGTGACCGACTATGAATGATAGTTCATAATAATGATATTATCATTCGTGCAGAAAGGGCAATAACTGCACTGAGGAATGCAGATGAGACTTTGAGTGATAGCCTACTTGTGGCTATGGTATTGAAAGGACTGCCCGAGTCATTTAAACCCTTTGCGATACATGTCACACAGAGTGACGAGACCATGCCTTTTTCTGTGTTTAAAACTAAGCTCAGGAGTTTTGAGGACACGGAGAAAATGCGCGTAACGGCGTCGGAGGACAATGTTATGCGAGCCCAAGCCCTGTCTGACCGGGGTGCCCAGAGCGCACAGCGAACAGACATTGTGTGCTACAAATGTGGCCAAAAGGGACATATCAAAAGGACCTGTCGACGCAAGGTGTGGTGTAACCACTGTAGGAGCTCCACACATCAAGGAGCCGCCTGCAAAAGGAGACCGGACCAGGACGACGCGCGAGGGGTGTCCGAGCAAGTGAGTGGTCATGACAACACTTACGCGTTTCTGGCTAAGGACAAGCCAGGACGCAGTGTTACGAGGGGCCTGATGGTGGACACCGGTGCGACTGCGCATATTATCACCGACCTGGCCAGGTTCAAGGTGTTCGATGACGGTTTCCAGGCCGAGACGCACTGCGTGGAGCTGGCGGACAGCACGAAGAGCAAAGGGGTCGCAGAGCGCAGAGGAGACGCGCAGAGGAGACAGCCGAGGGAGGCGACTGACTACAACGCTGCGAGGGGCGCTGTACATCCCCTCATTCCCCCAGGACATCTTCTCTGTGAGAGCAGCCACAGACACTGGGGCAACTGTGATCTTCAGAACAGGAGAAGACATCCTACAGCACAGAGACGGTACTGCATTTCACATCCATGAGCATAATAGACTATATTATTTGCCCACAGTGGATGACCAATGTGATCAAAGTAAGAGCTGTTTTGATTTAAAGACATGGCATGAAATTCTAGGACATTGTAATTTTGAGGATGTTCTGAAACTCCAGAATGTTGTTGATGGTATGTCAATTAAGGGAAAAATGTATAAGTCTAACCTGAACTGTGAAGTGTGCACTCGGGGAAAGTTTGTACAGAGCTTCAACAGGAAGCCTGATAGAAGGGCCAAAAATGCTCTAGAGTTGGTGCACACAGACCTAGCGGGTCCAATTGACCCAGTGTCCATAGATGGACATAGATTTGCACTTTCGTTCACAGATGACTATACTAGTACTGTGTTTTTCTACTTTCTTAAGCACAAGAGTGATACTGTACAGGCAACAGAGCAGTTCATAGCTGACACTAGGGGTGTAACGGATCACCTAACTCACGGATCGGATCGTGTCACGGTTTTTGAGTCACGGATCGGATCATTTTTCGGATCAACACAAAACATTTTTGTTTTTATAAAAACTGCTTTTTCCTTGAATTCTGTAAAAACACCACTTTTACTATGTGACAAAAACCAACAACATTCAAGATGTCAAAACTGGTAATATATATATATATATATACATATATATATACATATATATATAATATATATATAACTACACTCTACACTCAAACATTACATAATTATACTGAAATACACTCAATTTAAATGATAGGAGAGAGGGAGGAGGCGCCTGGTTGCAGCAGTGAGTCACTGGGCTCTTTAAAGCAGATGAATAAACATGTTTTATGCCACTTTTAACTAAATAATAAAGTGAACCCTTATTTTGAACATGGTATGAAAAAAATGCCTACATTATCAGAAGTTGTCGAGCTACCTTTTTCGTGCCTCCCGTCATAGTTGACAGAGAAGCCAAAGTGCTCCCATACATGGGATTTAAATGACGAGGGAGGCATTTCGAGTTCTTCTCCGCCGAACAACGTAACATGATACACTTGGGCCGCGTTCGTAAATTCGCTTTGAGAGCGCCGGAGCGCACACTGGGTCCGACGTCATAAAGGGACCAAGTAATTTGATTGGACAATAGGCGTTCCTTGAACGCTGATCAGATTCCAGAGCGGATTTACGAACGCAGCCTTGTTGTTGTGGATTCCCAGCTTCACGTGTAGTGAGCAAACAACGGATTATTTTTCTTTCGCATTATCAACCTATCATTGCGCTTTAGAGTAAAACAAAGCCCGCAACTGTCTCGTCTATCTTTTCATGGCAACTCTACATTGTGATTTACAAGAGATATTAAGTAAGATATTAAGTAATATTATTACTTGTTAACAGTGATACAGTATATAGGTTTGCTTCTCTGTCCACTTTATCCAAGCTAGACCCCCTGTATCATTCGGTTCTAAGATACATCACCAATAGTGCCTTCAGGACCCATCACTGTACACTGTATAGTCTGGTTGGATGGCCATCTCTTTCTGTCAGAAGGCTCCAACACTGGTACACTCTTGTGTTTAAAATCATCTCTGGCTTCTTACCGAATTATCTGGGCCTGAAGTTCATCCCTATACCGAGTGGCTCGGGTCTCAGGTCTCGTAGATGGCTACAATACAAGGTGCCACTTATCATGAACAATGTTGGAAGGGCAAGCTTGTCTTATTATGGCCCTTGGTCTTGGAATGACCTACAGACTACTTTTAAATTAGAGGCCCTTATTTCCATAAGTATCTTCAAGCGTAGATTAAAGGATGTGGTCACCGCTCGCTGTACCTGCTTTGGTTAGACTTCTCAATGTTTTAATCACCTTGTAAATACCCCTACCATTGTTTGTCTATTGTATTGTTGCCACTGTCTTATGTCCTGTCTTGTTATCTGAACAGTTTTTTAAGCTACTATTTTGACCCTGTCTTGGCCAGGTCTCTCTTGTAAAAGAGGTTTTAATCTCAATGTGACTTCCTGGTAAAATAAAGTTTTTTTTTTTTTGTTTTTTTTTATGCAATTGATCCGCGGTACACACGCGTTCCGAACCGTGGAGGGCGATCCGAACGGATCACGGAATTTCCGTGATCCGTTACACCCCTAGCTGACACCGCCCCGTATGGTAGGATCAGACGTATCAGGTCAGATAATGGTACTGAATTTACAGGGAAAGAGTACCAAGGGCTACTGAGAAGAAATGGTATCAGACATGAGACATCATCTCCATATTCGCCACATCAGAATGGCACTGCAGAACGCCAGTTTAGGACTCTCTTTGACATGGCTCGATGCATGTTATTAGAGAGCAAGCTACCCAAGGTGTTATGGCCTTATGCAGTACAGACTGCATCTGTAGTGAGAAATAGGTGTTTTAACAATCGCACAAAACAGACACCTTTACATGATGCTGACAGGGAGACGTCCCAATATGTCTAGGATGCAGAAGTTTGGAACGGTGTGTTATGCCTACAAACAGGATAAGAAAAAGCTAGACCCAAGGAGTGAGAAGGGCTTCTTTGTAGGGCATGACAAGAAAAGTCCAGCTTACCTGGTTTTCTATCCTGACAGTGGAAAGGTGAGGAAGCACAGACTGGTCAGATTTATGCCAAAGACGATGGGTGAGCAGCAGACACAGACTGAGATATCAATAGATGATGAGGACTGTGATGTGCCACAAAGGGCCAGCACGACTAAGCAAAGGGACACGAGTCCAAAGACAGCTCAAGAGCATATTCCTGTGACCAGGCCCGAACAGGTGCAGACTAGGGAGAAACAGGAGTCTCCACGCTATCCTCCCAGGGAGAGGAAGAGACCAGATTATTTTGGGGACCGTGTATATGAAGTATGAAGTCAGGACCAGGCACAGGTAAACATTGATTACTGCTACAAAATGTTGTGTAACGTACCTTTGACCTACAGTGATGCAGTGAAGTCACCTGAGTCTAGAGAATGGGTCAGTGCTATGGACGACGAAATGCAATCATTGAGAGAGAATGGTACGTTTACTTTGACTAACTTACCCCAGGGCAAAGTTGCAGTGGGGGGTAGATGGGTGTATACAATCAAGAAAAATGCAGATGGTTCAGAAAAATACAAAGCACGCTATGTTGCAAAAGGCTACAGTCAGAGAAGGGGTGTTGACTATGAAGAGACCTTTTCTCCCACAGCCGATTTAACCAGTGTTCGAGTGTTGATGCAAAAAGCAGCACAGGAGAATTTGATTTTACATCAAATGGATGTCAAAACTGCCAATCTTCATGCACCGATAGATTGTGAGATATACATGGAACAGCCAGAGGGTTATGAGCAGACATCTGGCACAGAGACAGTGGTGTGTAAACTAGAGAAGTCACTGTATGGTCTAAAACAGTCTGGCCGAAATTGGAACCATTTATTACATGACTATCTAATGGTGAATGAGTTTGTGCAAAACCCTGCATATACTAAAGAAACGGAACATGAGAAAGTGATCATGATTATATGGGTCGATGATTTGGTTATTGCTGCCAGTAACAAGAATGCACTGAATGTTGTAAAAGAGATGCTCTCAAAGAAATTTCAGATGAAAGATATGGGCAAATTGACACATTTCCTGGGAATCGATTTTGAACAGTGTGATGGATGTGTAACAATGTCACAAAAGCAGTGTGTAAAGAACATGCTAGAGAGGTTTGACATGCAGAACTGTAAAACCAGATCGATGCCTTGTGAGCAGACACTCAATTACACTGAAGGGGCAGGATTAATGAGTGATGTCACTCGGTACAGAGAGGTGGTCGGTAGCCTCATCTACCTGACTATGTGTACTAGGCCAGATCTTTGTTTCATAGTGAGTAAACTGTCCCAGTATTTTACCAAACCAACCGAGGAGCACTGGGCCACTGCCAAACATGTATTGAGGTTCTTAAAGGGCACCAGTGATAAAGTGTTGTGTTACAAAAGGTGTAACTCTGATTTGAGATTACAGGCTTTCAGTGATGCTGACTGGGCAGCAGATGTCACAGACCGTCGTAGCACAACAGGTTACTGTGTTAGTCTACATGAGAATGGTCCATTGGTCTCATGGAAGACCAAAAAGCAACCACATGTGAGGCGGAGTACATGGCATTAGCTGCAACCACCCAAGAGTGTTTACACCTGACTCAACTGTTGACACATATGGATGCATGTAAGTATGCACCACCCATTGTCCATGAGGACAATCAGGGAACGATTGCATTAGCTAAGAACCCAGTCCGCAGACAAAGATCCAAACACATAGATATAAAGTACCATTTCATCAGGTCTACAGTACAGAATGGACAGATCTGTTTGCAATATTGTCCCACAGATCAAATGGTGGCTGATGTGTTTACCAAACCAGTAACTAAGGACAAATTGGTTAGGTTCACAAAGGTTATGTTTGGGAGAGAAACCACATCAGTGTGAGTAATGACCAAGCGGTCAATTTTTGTTTTGGTTTTCTTGCTTTATTTTTTCAAAATGTTATAAGAGAATACCAGTGAAAAAAAAAAAAAAATGAAGACTGTTTGTAAATTATGATGATGATGTATATTCTTGTTTCACAGGAGAGGAACAATATCAGTGCCAGCTTTTGTTTGTTTGATTGATGGAATGACAGCCCAAAGAGTGTTATGGAAATTGTAGGCTACTGATTGTTACTGATTTGTTTATTTTTCTCTCCATCTTAGATTGGTCAGGTGAGAGCAAGTGGGGGTGTTGACATGAGTGTGCTCTCCAGTCATCCCTATCCCAGTGTGAGTGGGGCATAATTGATTGATTGACACCAGCTGTGTGACATGAATGATTGAGCCAGCTGATCCTATATATGTGACCATTCCCACAATAAAAGTTGCTTAGTTGATAACATGAACCCTGTCTGACAGCGTATGATTCCTCCGTTCAGTGTGCAGTCCGATCGTTATGGTTTTAGCCAATACGCAATAACCAACGTTTAACAAGCTAAACTAGTTTATAAAACAGCGAAGCCGTTTCAAATTCCACCTTCCTGGAAAAATATCTAAAACTATATGGAGAACATAGAAAAAGACACACAGTAAAGGTAGGTAGCTTTAGATAACTAACTATATATACTTTAGATAGCTAGCTGAAGGAGATGACGTCTGCTCTAAACGTGGTCCGCCTGCTAGCTAACGAGCCGTCACACCAGGTGGTGATTAACTCCACATGTTCACAGTTTACACGACCAGACCGTTTAAAAAGGGAATTCTATGATATTATATAAGACATATGATAGTGTTACTTTACCAGGTAGGTTGTAGGCTTGGCCACAGATGTCACAGATGATCGGAGAGTTTGGCTGTTCTGCTCTGCCCGACATGCTGCTGCAGTAAGGTAGAGAGGTCAGGTTGCTCTGCTGTCTACCCGCTCAGGGTTGCCAGATGGGTGAGACACTTTCCAGCACAACCAAAGTCTAAAAACACATACACTAAAATACAGTGTGAGTCTATGATTTGTTCTTGCAATTGAGTTGACCCTCCCTGTCCCTAGCTCTTTAGCTGTCTAGTTTTAGGTTTTGTCGTTTTAGTTTAGTTTTAGACTATCTTAGACTGTTTTAGTTTTAGACTATGTCGTTTTAGTTTAGTTTTAGACTATGTAGGCCAGGTGTTGTATTGTATTTGTTTGTGGTGGATGTTGTTGTTGTATGCCTGTGAACAGGTCACACTTGAAAATGAGCCCTTGGGGCTCAATGTGTTTTTACTATGTGCTAAATCCACCAAAAAACATCTCCTACCCCTAATATAAACTGCATGTCAGTTGCCAATGACGTGTGTAAAATATATTGTATGTAGCTACTAGGGTGTGTGTTTTAACTTCACGCATTTTGTAACTTTCAGGCACTCACATTTGGATACCACCTAAATGCTATTTAGCATATCGCTCTCTTCATTAGAAACATTACCACATCCCTTTAATTACAGAGCATATCGCTCTCTCCATTAGAAACATTACCACATCCCTTTAATTACAGAGCATATCACTCTCTCCATTAGAAACATCTCCACATCTTCTGAACATTGTTTTTTATTATTATGTTTTGCAAAGTCATAGCTGTAGGGTAATCGAACATCACCTGTTTACATATCCAAACATGTATAGAATAGGTCTGAGAGGGGGATCCATTATAAGCCACTCCCACATACATAACTATACTATACTAACTACTATATAGATAATGGCGTGAATATAATGTGCTTTCAACTTACCACCACTGGAGGCACATATACCTGAGTATGCCCAGGAGCTCAGATGTCACTGGTTATTCCGCACCCTTGTGACCCCAGGTCATAGAGAGATGTTAAATCCATTCTATCTCGTCTCCACAGACTAATAGAACATACATCGACTCACATGTGCCCCTACTATCTTCACCCTAAGCTTTTTTATTTTTGTACCCCTACTATCTTCACCCTAAGCTTTGTTTTCACATGTGCATCCACCCACCTCACTTTTGGCTGCTTTTTAATTTTTTTATTAAGTAATAGTTCTTTTTTTTTCCAATCGGACTTTTTTGGCCCCTCCCATTGACTTTTATGCTCATGAGCTCACACAGAATCCAAAAACAGAGATCCCCTAACCAGTGCTGCAGAATTGTCGGGGTTTTCAGTCCTTTCCTCAAACCTGCCAAAATGCCAGCCGCACTTGCACATAGCAGTCAGATTATCTGTGAGGTATGGGCGAGCAACGTGGAGGAGGAGATGAGGAAGATCCGACAGATTATTCAAGGCTACAACTTCATCGCCATGGTAAACTGGTCCCTAATGATGTGCTTTAAACAGCAGGTTACGAAGAAAGTAAACAACACAACAACAAGTTCAGTCTTTATTGCTTCTGTGCCAGAATACAGAGAGTCTTCAAACATTACAAAAAACAAAAAGGTTATTAGAAAATATAGAAAAAGTACAGGTAACCAAATATAGGGTTGTCATTCTTTTTTATGTTGCCCCTTGTTCCGATTCCAAACACCAAGACCCCAAGCTCCTTGAGAGCAGATGCCGGTGTATCTACATTGTCAAAGGACCTTCCACCACTCAGCACAATCAGTATCTGAGGGACGCCCTCTTGGCGTCTGCTTCCAGAGGCAGTAAAGACATTGTCCCTCACGTACTGGAGTGCTGCCCCGGTGTTGAGGGGTCTACCTTCTTTGTGCCTCAAGCCTCTAACAGTGTCAAGAATGTCCTCCTTTGTGTTGTAAGTGTTCAGATAGAAATCGACTTGTTGATCTCTACTGTACTGAACCACAGACACACGGTCTTTGTTCTCCTCCACATTGAGTTTCTCCACCACTCTCTGAACAAAGTCACGCATTGCTGCGAATCCATTCTGAGAGGGGGAGAGAGACAGTGAGGGCGAGAGGGAGAGAGAGAGGGGGGGGGCAAGAAAGAGAGAGAGAGAGGGAGAGAGAGAGAGGGGGAGAGAGACAGTGAGGGGGGGGGCAAGAAAGAGAGAGAGGGAGAGAGAGAGAGAGAGAGAAAGGAGCAAGAAAGGGAGCAAGACACAGAGAGAGAGAGATAGAGAGAAAGGGGACTAGGGGGAGAGAGACAGTGAGGGCGAGAGGGAGAGAGAGGGGGGGGGGGCAAGAAAGAGAGAGAGAGAGAAAGAGAGAGAAAGGGGACTAGCGAGAGAGGGGGGGAGAGAGACAGTGAGGGCGAGAGAGAGGGGGGGGGCAAGATATAAAACAATATACTGTGAAACCAAATTGTCACATTGTCACGTCAACAAAAGGTAAAGAACAAGAAATACAAAAGAAAGAAAGATGTGAAACAGTCAAACAAATATTTGGCATTTGCCTCTACTATTCTTCATGCTTGGCCACTCAGGAAGTAGTCATCTGCCAGGACTTGAGCAGCAGTCAGTCTTCCTTGGCGTGCCAACAGCTTAGGGAGCAGGGCTTGGAGTTTGGCCTCCTGGAAAACAGGAAACACATCCACTGTATAGGCTTAGAAACAACATCTAAACTCTTGATGAATGGAGAGGCTCTCTCTGTGTTCCTCACCACATCCAGGGTCAGGTTGGCAGGGTCATCCAGAGCACCGCTGAACGTTGGGACGTGCAGCTGAGAGCAGAGAATTGTCATTGCCATGAAAACCATCACATACATTTACTGAACATTCAGTAAAAACACTTCCAGGGCAATATGCAACAGTTGATTAGGGAACTTGTACCAACCCGACCCCCTTTTTAAAATGTTTTTTTTATCTCCTCTAGCCTGCCTGGAACCCCATCAGATTCCTGCTCTATTCCATCCAGACTGTTCCGTAGTGAATCCCTGTGGACTCCTGGATAGAGCGGATAGGAAGGAGGTGTCCTACCCAGAGCAGCAGGCACCCGAAGGAGTACAGGTCGCAGGCTGGAGACGGAGCGGAGCCGTCACGGAGCTCTGGGGCCACCAGGCTGATGGAGCCTGCCACCATCCCCCTGCCCACCGCCCGCTGCCCCTGGAGCAACACACACAGCTAATACTTCAGATAGACACAACACACACAGCTACCACTTCAGATGGACACAACACAAACCAATCAGAACCACATTCACAGCAGCCTAAAAAAGTTACAGCAGATTTTTATTTTTTTTAATAACATCCACTTTCCACACAATGTGGAATTTCCATAACAGTCTCATGACTGGTGACCTGTTTACCACTTACAGTGGCCTTGGTGAAATCAAAGTCTCCCAGCATGCCTTGCTCTCGCTTGAGGACGAACACGTTGTTGGGGTTCAGAGAGGCGTGGGTGACGCCCACAGCCTGCAGGGCCTGTAGTCCCTGGGCCACACCCCTCATCACCATGGTAACCTCCTAGTGTGAGAAACAACCGTCGGTTGGTTTACTGGACGCCAATAGAGGACAAGAGGATGTTCGATGTAGCTGGAACTTATGGAAGAGGACTTACTGTGGCAGTGAGCGGCTGGACTGCTTGTACCGCCTTCAGACTCCCGTGGGGGAAGTACGGCACCATCACATAGGCAAGAGGGTCAGACTGCAGAGAGAACATTGTTCATCCAGCATCAATGGCAGGAGAAATGCAAGAACTCAGGTATGTTACAGATGATGTGAAACATAAAAACAGGGGTCCTGTTTAGGGACGTGAGGGTGTACTGGGCAGTACCTTGCCAAAGAACAGAGCCAGAAGAGGGAGGACAACTCCACCGTCAGTCCCATTCTCAGTCCTGGCCCGGTGGAAGAGTGTGGTTCGCTCCAGCACCCCAGCCTCTGCCTCCTCATCTACACTGTAACCCTGAGGAACCCAAAGACAGAACCCAGCCTCCTCATCTACACTGCACACACTGAAGGCCAAGGTCTCTCTTAGTTGGTGCTTAGTTGGTCAATTTCAGCATTCTTAAGCACGTCAAATAACACAAGATCACTGATTTACTTGTTTTCCCCATTTGAAAAGTCGATGCTCATGTCTGGGCATCGTGAACAACATGGTTTCATATACCTGGTTTCTACTTGGACGAGGGTTTGAGGGGGTGTGGTTACGTTGAGGACGAGGGTTTGAGGGGGTGTGGTTACCTTGAGGACGAGGGTTTGAGGGGGTGTGGTTACCTTGAGGACTACCCTCTGGCCCTGGTACTCGGTGCACACCAGGGGCCGGCGGCCGCTTAGCTCCCTCATGGGCTCAGCATCAAACATGTCCCTGTCCAGACTCTTCACCAGGAGACCCCCGGAGCTCTGCACGGGACAGGAGGACCGTCAAACCAACTCATCACCCAGAATGACCTGGACACGTGTGTGTGCAGATTCAGGAAGTTATGAAGTCTGTAAACGGGGGACTTGTGTTGGTGCGTAACGTTGGAGTGCAGGGGGCTTCGCTCACCATGAAGCAGTGGATGTCTGCCTCGGGGTAGAGCAGAGGAAGCTCTGGGAAGCTACCGTCCGTCAGAGCAGCGAGCCTCCTCTACAAGGTCAACAGGAGGCTGGTATTAGGATATAAACCCCTCAAAAAAAGTTCGGAAACGTTATTTTGGTTGATTATTCCTCCCCTTTAATAATACCAATTGGTATTGTATTTTATATCGTTGGAAAGCCTGATTAGTCACCTTTACAATGAGGTACAACTTGCATGCATTCGTGGAATGAGCAACACAGCTAAACGTGTGGGTAGCGGCCCAAAAATATGCCAAAATCCCCTATATTCTTCTGTTGGTATTCACTCTCGTTTTGAGTTGCTTGGTGGATTGGATGATTGCACTCTCCCACAGTAATAAGGAAAAAACAACACATATTGGCCATTTTTACACTTTATTAATTTTACACTGTCAGGGACCTCAGTAGCGTGTGGAAGATCCATACGCAGTCACAACAGCTTGGCACCTCCTCATGCTGGTCACCAGCCTGGTCACACACTGCTGTGGGACGGCATCACATTTCTCAACTAGGATTTGCCGCAAGTCAGCCAACATGGTTGCGTTGGTCACTCTGGCACGTACAGCACCCAAGCTGATCCCACAAGTGTTCAATTGGGTTGAGGTCTGGACTCACGGCAGGCCATTCCACCCTCTCCACTCCCAAATTCTGGAGGTGCTCTGTGATGATCCTGGCTCTGTGGGGGCGAGCGTTGTCCTCCTGGAGGATGGAGTTAGGTCCCAGATTCTGGAGATATGGAATCGCCACTGGCTCCAGAATATCATTCCTGTCAATTAGGTGCCATTCAGGTGCCATTCACACACCTGTGACTGGCATACACCTGCCAGCACTTGAAGCTCAAAACGAGAGTGAATACCAACAGAAGAATATTGCAGGGGATTTTGGCAAAAAAAATTGGGCCGCTACCCACACGTTTAGCTGTGTTACTCATTCCACGAATGCATGATCCTTACAAGTTGTACCTCGTTGTAAAGGTGACTAATCAGGCTTTCCATTTATCAGGCTATAACATACAATACCAATTGGTATTATTAAAGGGGAGGAAGAATCGACTGAAATAACGTTTCCAAACTTTGTTGAGGTTTATATACTGAACTGGAAGACAAGCAGAACTACTTGCTGATAGATGAGAGGAAATCACAGCATACAAAGCCTTACATATTCCTCTTTCTCCTTGTCAAGTTCCTGGAAAAGGGCCTTTCTGGTCTCAGCGATTTCCTCCTTCTTCTTCAGAACCTCTGTCACGTCCAGCTCTTCACCCTGACAGAGGAGACATCTCCTGGTCACAACCACCAAACTCTGGAACTAACCTTTTGCCTTTCATATGTTATGTTTTCTATTCAAATGACACCAGACACACACACACAGAATAGAAGTTGGATAGTGTTGCTACATTGTGCACTGAAGTGGTAAAGCCTTTCACCTCCTCGAGAAAGCATTGTTCCAGCTGTGTGCATCTCATCTGGTACCTCAGGCCGCGGACCCTCTTCTGGATGGAGAGGAGAGTCTCTGGGGTTGGGGTGGCGTCCTGCCAATGTAGCGTCTCCCCCTTAAACTGATGAGACAAAACCAAAGGAGAGAGACACACACTGAAGACTGAGAGAGCTCTGTTATTCAAAACACTGTATACGGTGGGAAAAAAGCTGTGAAATGTACTTGGCTCTTCTGCAACTGTTTGACACAATGTTCCTTAGCGAATCCGTGACGTTTTAACACCACTGTTTGTGTTACAATGTTTTACAGTTCAGTGCATTTCATCGTTCCCTCACCTTGGTGCTCAGCAGGTGTTTGTCTGTGATCTCAGCTATGAGCTCCTTCTCTTTCTTGATGAGCTGCGTCACTTGGTGGAAAGCATCGGTCATAATCTCGCTGTCCTGGTTGTTCGGTTGTTGATCACATGAACAGAGGGAACAACACTGATAGATAAACATGTCACTGATACAGGGATTGGTAAGGAACAATGAAACAAGACTCCCGTTCATACTCACTGAACGGGAAACCTCCAGCTCCTTGCACACGTTCACATCTGCCTGTTTCATGAGGTCAGTCACAGCTACGTCGTTCGTTGTCACCGTTGTTTTGCTAGACAGACAGAAGAACTGAACAGAACACATATGAGAAGGAGCACTCCAAACTAAACATCAGTATGGACTCACAGTGAGCAATCCGGGCCAGCCTATGACAAGCCTACATCACATTCTATAGACTTCAGTCATGTTATGTGAGAAGTCGTCTGAAGTGCATTGAACATAACAGGAACATAACTAAGCCTCTTCATTTCTCTCCTCTCTCTTCATGCATACAACCTCCCCTACCCCTAACCATCTCCCCTACCCCTAACCATCCCCCCCTCCCCCCTTGGACATTGCTGCATTACTGTGTTCCCTGTTTGTTAACTCTGTGTTCTATGTGCTCATGTTATCTGTTGCTTGTTGTTTCTGTGTTTTTCTGTTTTTCCCATATTGTCTTTGAGCCTTGGAAAAGCGCTATATAAATACAATGAATTATTATTATTATTATTATTTCTCTGTTAGTTAACTGGGTGTGGCGTCATACCGTACCTTGCCTAAATTCTCAGACCAGGTGCACAAGGCGTGGAGGGCCTTGTCTGTCCCGTCTCTGACTGCCTTCCACTGGTAGAACTGCTCAAATGCATCATCCACCACCCCCTCCACCACCCCCTCCACAGAGGCCGGGCCAAACACCGCAGTCAGAGAAGCTCTCACCTCCTGCGATACAGGAAAAACACTTATTGATAGCAGCAGCTTGTAGACATAAATGTTAATGCATACTTACTCGACATTCAGTTACACACTAACCCCCCTGATCCCTCAATCAACAAGAGGATCTTCCACAAGACAAATCGCTCAAATATCTCGAATTAATGGAAAAAAAAAAATTGGCATTAAAGTTTTTATTCTCCAATAACCTCAAGTTTGTCCACACGCTGTCCTACAGCCAAACACTTTGCCTCCTGCAGGAAGGCATCTACTGTGGCTGTCAGCGCATTCCGTGACAGATTTCTGTCGTTTATCAGATCCACGAGTTGCTCCTTCTGCAAAAGTCAAGACAAAAGACATTGGCACCAGTGGCTGGGATTGGACTGTCACAATTGTATGGTTAAGGAATAACTGTACTCTTTTAGGGACGTGTACAAGCAACAGCACACCCCCTCAAATGACAACTCACCGTCTGACAGGCCTTCAGCTTCTCCTGAGCGATCCTGTAGTTCTCCCATGCCACATCCACCTTCTCCATGGCAACAGGGGCAGAGGTGCTATTATTTATGACGACGCTGATTGACCGCATAAGGCTGTCACTTCTATTGTTCCATGGGTTCCCCTCTCTGATGGATAAAAGGAAGCCAAGATGATAATAATGCATACAAAAGAAAGAGGGCGTGTGTGTGTGTGCTGTCACTTCATTCTTCTCATTCCATGAGTCACTATTCCAGACACAGTAGTGGAGGAGGAAGGCGTAATATGAAGCAAGTGTTCTTTCAGGACAAGCCTCTCAGATCTTACGGTACCGTAGTTCTCTCAGAACATCGACCTGCTCTGCCAGGCGGCTGACCTGCTCGGCCACGGCCGTGTCCAAAAGCTCGGCCACTTCTTTCTCCTTCTGAAAGGAGAAAGTAAGTGAATCATCTGTCAGTCATAGCAGGAAAAAAGTCATATATGCTCAAGCCTGGAGCCATTGGCAGTCGTCGTGCTAGAAGTTTGTTTGTCTTTTTTTCCCCTCTGACCAGTCCTAATCTTAACAAGCCATGAAGCATTAAGAGTCCCTAGCATGTCCTCTCATAGCAGGTCATTAAGAGTCCCTAGCATGTCCCCTCATAGCAGGTCATTAAGAGTCCCTAGCAAGTCCCCTCATAGCAGGTCATGCGCCTTCACCTGCAGCTCCACCATAGCTCCTTGCAGGTGCTTTTCCAGCTTCTCTGATTGGCTCTGAAGTGCGTTCCTCTCCGCCTTGCAAGCTTCTGCCTCTTTAGTGACGACCACCATCTCCTCTTTCAACTCCTGTGAGAACACGATACCACACGACATGCGTCACGCCAGGTTTCTACGCTCGTACTCTATACGGCTGAGTGTATGTGTGTGTGTGTCGGGGGGGGGGCACTGCATGTTTAACCTGTAGCTTAAAGGAGGTGTCTCTCAGCTCTTTCTCTGCGCTTTGAGTGCTCTGCTGCTTGGTGTCTAGTGCTGCCTTCAGCCTCTCGTTCTCCTCCACAAGGTCCTGGTCCACAGGTGTGGCGGTGCTTCTCTCCCTGCTGGAGGCAACGACAGTGGAACTGATCTTACCTCTCAAAAGGATGAGAGGCATCTGTTAGTCATTACTGAAGGGTTATCCCCACTCCACCAGCTTTTCATTTTAAAATCACCAAATGACTTCCTTGGCACCAATACAACCACACCACAGTAGAGCAGTACAACCACACCACAGTAGAGCCAATGTCAAAGTAAAAAGGATCAAAACATGGGGGTAGTCGTTCCATAAACATGACCTGCAGAGCACTGATAGCTGAGGATTTCTCTCTGCACGACACAGCCGAGAGCCGTATCAGCTACAGACCAGAGACAGCTCCTAAATGGAGGGAAGATGAGAGAATCTTGTCTTTGACCAGACAGACAGACAGACAGACAGCCTACCCTGGTAGGGAGGCCAGGCCCTCTGAGACCAGCAGGTCTCCCAGGCTGGTGGGTTCTGGGTCTCCAGGTTCTGTCGGGTCGTTGGAGTCGCTGGTCTGATACAGACGCACAGGCAGAGGCCTGGACCTGGGGACCACCTCTACACACACACACACACACACACACACATCAGAGAGAGAGACACACGCACACACATATCAGACAGAGAGAGACACACACACACACTCATCAGAGAGAGAGACGCACACACACACACACACTCATCAGAGAGAGACGCACACACACACACACACACACACACACACTCATCAGAGAGAGAGAGAGACACACACACACACACACACATCAGAGAGACACACACACACACACACACACACACACACAGGTAGTGTTCCCCTGTCTCACCGGTGGCCACAGCAGTGAGCAGCTTCTGGTCCGCCAGGCTCCTGAGCCTCTGGATGCATCCCTCGCTCCACTCCTCCTCCCCCGCCAGGGGCGCCACGCCCGCCAGGCAGCACCGCAGGGCCTGGGGACCAATCACAGCCTTCACTCAAACCACTGACGGCTAGAACACTCACCACCTAGGCTGCCTTCACACCGCAGGTCCTAACGCCTAGTCTGATTTAGTGCAGACATCCGCTTTCTTTTTAACGCCTGCTTACACCTACTTTTTCAAATGACCCATATCCCATACATATCCCGTACATATCCACATACTCCGGTGCTCACACTGCTTAACACTAGAACAGCCAAAAAATGTATTCAGGACCCTCCTTTCATGACTTTTCCTAGATATGTGCGTTCTACCACCCAGTATCCTTACATTTCCAAAATCACCTCAGGATAAGCTAGTATAAAGCTATTTTGCAGTTTTTCTGTGTAGGAGGCAGGCTAGTTTACAAGACGCGCCAACTAGTGGTCTTTGTGTGTAAGTAGCAGCTTCCCGTTGTAAAGACTATGGTCATTTGACTAGTGTTGTTCCGATACCGATACTAGTATCGGCATGGCCACCGATACGCACAAAAATGCTGGTATCGGTATAGGCGAGTACTAACAAATAATAACACCCGATACCAAACTTGTGATGCGCGTTTTGCACAGGCTGCATTCGTAATTCGCTCTTAGAACGCTGGAGCGCACAGTGGTATCAACGTCATAAAGGGACCAAGCAATTTGATTGGACAAGAGGCATTCCTTGAGTGGTGATCAGATTTCCAGAGCGAATTTACGAACGCACCCACAGCGTCCCGCAACTCGGTGAATGAATTGTCTCCGGTGACGGTGTGAAGACACGAGAAACATTCCATTTTTAAAGTTGAGCAAAGTAAATAGGATTTTACAAGTCCCGTTAACAAGTATATCATCACCTGTGATCGGCAAGCATGGCCCCTAAGGATTATGTGGCAGAGAAAGGTACGTTTTGTTTTACCGGCGTTACTCATACAGACAGTGTGTGGTTGAGTTGCTGCTACTGTTCAATGAACAGAACATGCAAAGCGACAGGCACTGCTGGGGATGAAGAGCTATGTAATGTTATACGCGTAACTAATAACTAGCTATCGTTCTTGACTTTTGATTTCAACAATGGTGCCACGTTTGCCCACTTTTCACCAGGGTAACTAATTCTGTTGGCCAATGCATGGTAGCTAAAAAACCAACCCCGTTTCATGAAGCACACACCGGACTGTCAAAGTTATAAAAACCAGTGTCTAGAACTTTTAAGTCTACTTGCGTTTAGCTAGAAACTTTGCTAGGAGTCTCCGACTAGAAGGTTTAAACCCTAGCAGCATTCTTTGCTTGTCAGGCTTCAAAACTACCCGGATGGAATAACTCGGAAGAAGTCCGGGCCAGTCTCCGTGTCAAACCTAGTCGAATATGGAAGTGATTTCACAAATTCATTGAACTGCACTTTGACAAATCGTGTGCCTTCACATATATTAGTACCTGGCCACATTCTTCTTTTGATGGGCGACACCGCCTTCACTCCCCAGTCCCACAGGCCGGCCCTGCTGTTATGATTAGTTACAGAACCAAATGGTACCTTGATTGAGTTGGTTAATTGATTTTTGTTGATACTTTTCACGATACCAAACACCCGATGCCAGACTAAGTGTTAGCAATAATTTTACATCGAGGTGAGTATGCGGCTCAAAAAACATGTTTTTTTGTTTTGTTTTTTCAAACGCCGTGGTATCGGATCGGTACTCGGTATCGGCAAGTACTGCACGGTCAGGTATCGGTATCAAAAAATGGTATCGGAACAACACTACATTTGACCCCCGAGGCGGCTCTTATAGTAGGTAACACAGACACGGCTGTTCTAGTGACAGACAGAGCTTAACTGTCACTTAGATTCAACTGTCACTTTCAAATTTGAAATAAGATTTGACAGTTGGTGACGTGGTGTTCTAGTGTTAAGGCTGTTCTAGTGTTAACACACCAAGCGACCCGCATGCGCACAAGGGTTAGGTTACCGGAAAACAAAAGTAAACAGACAGCCGACACAGACGCAAACGACAGACAGCCGACAGACGCAAACGACAGACAGCGACACTTGCAACGGACGCAAACCAGACAAACATTATGATCCAAGCCTTTGCTTTACGAAGTACGTTCAGAGGTCAGCAAAACACTGCGAAATAAAAAAATATTACCTTTGAACAGCTGTTCACCGTCATATCTTCAATGACGGGCAGATCAGTCAATCATTTTTCGTGTTTCATACCTCACTTGCACATACTACGGGTCATTTTAACCCGTTAGCCAACTGTAACCCGTCTTGTTCACGACCAGGCCAGTGGACAGGGACGTGAAGGTGTGTGTTGTGTGTGTGTCTGTGAGCCAGGTCATGGACCATGTTGCAGTGGGACCTCACCTTGGCAGGGAGGTAGAAGAACTCATCCTTGATCTTGCGCAGGTCGGAGACCAACAGGATCTCCTTGCGGCCAAAGTCCACGAACACAACCTCCACCTTCCTGCCCCCTGGGAGGCCTACACACACACACACACGCACACACACACACACGCACACACACACACACACACACACACACACACACACACACACACACACACACGCACACACACGCACACACGCGCACACACAAAAAGGTTGTAACACACTCAGCGAGTACAGTATAATTTAGTCCCCTCACACACACACACACACACACACAGTGCTGACCTGTGACCTGCGCGCGGCTCCAGAGCTCTCTCACACACACACACACACACACACACACACGCTGCTGACCTGTGACCTGCGCGCGGCTCCAGAACTGGTCGTAGAGGCCCACGCAGGCCTGCTCCAGGACGGGGCAGAACATCTCCAGGCCCGGGGCCCCCGCCCCCGCCCCCCCACCGGCACCGTAGCACTGCTGCATCCGGTCAGTCAGCAGCAGGAACTCCATGTTGTCCACCTGCAACACCAGCAGGGGGCAGCACACACACACACACACACTTTGTACCTAAATTGGGAAATAAACTTTGGGTTGTGTGTGTGTGTGTGTACCAGTTGGATGTAGAGGTTGGAGGGTGTGTGTGTGTGTGTGTGTGTGTGTGTGTACCAGCTGGATGTAGAGGTCAGAGGGGGGTGTGTGTGTGTACCAGCTGGATGTAGAGGTCAGAGGGGGGTGTGTGTGTGTGTGTGTGTGTACCAGCTGGATGTAGAGGTCAGAGGGGTGTGTGTGTGTGTGTGTGTGTGTGTGTACCAGCTGGATGTAGAGGTCAGAGGGGGGTGTGTGTGTGTGTGTGTGTGTGTGTGTGTGTACCAGCTGGATGTAGAGGTCAGAGGGGTGTGTGTGTGTGTGTACCAGCTGGATGTAGAGGTCAGAGGGGGGTGTGTGTGTGTGTGTGTGTGTACCAGCTGGATGTAGAGGTCAGAGGGGTGTGTGTGTGTGTGTGTGTGTGTGTGTGTGTACCAGCTGGATGTAGAGGTCAGAGGGGTGTGTGTGTGTGTGTGTGTGTGTACCAGCTGGATGTAGAGGTCAGAGGGGGGTGTGTGTGTGTGTACCAGCTGGATGTAGAGGTCAGAGGGGGTGTTGATGTGGGACACCAGGGCGTTCAGCTCCAGGTCGGGGTCGGGGCAGACGGGGGGGTAGAACTGCAGAACCTCCGAACGTTGGTGCTGTCTGGCGAACGAGCCCGCGTTCATACCAGTACCATCCGCGTCATCAACGCTGGGTGATGAAGGGGCGGGATAAACAGAAATGTCACAACTAGATGGCAGCTACTTCACTGGAAAAGAGGATAATATCTTCCACTATAGTATCTGAAATAAACACTATTTTCTATGAAACAAAACAAAACAAAAGACACTTTCTACAGGCGTTCTCTTACTAATCAGCTGCTCCGTTACTGGAATAGAAATGGTTCACGAAATTCGCGTTCGCGCATGTCCGCGCGCGTGTGTGTGTGTGTGTGTGTGTGTTTGCTGAGCATGTGAGGAAGATATAATAGAATAATGAAACTTTTGATATTGTTTTTGATCACTAATGATTAGATTTAGATTAGATTACATTGTCTCCTTCCTCCTTGCTAGTCTCTGCAGCCTAGAATATGACACACCCACTGACGACGTGACTGTTCTACGTTTTGGTTCGCGCTAGAGAACCACTATTTTCTGGTTCCTGCTACGAACCAACTTTTCAGGCTCCAAACCAATTGAGTTTGGGTCTGAACGCGCCGGCCGATTCCAGACTTGGTTAGCTCCATGAACACCAGGTACTCTCTGAGGGAGTGTGTGTGTGTGTGTGTGTGTGTGTGTGTGTGTGTGCAGGGGTGCAAACTGGCGATGGTCCAAAAAGGTGACACTTTTTTTTTGCCCGTAGATGGTTAGCTCTATCATTAACAGTGGTCTAACAATGATGCGCGTGTAAGTAGCGATGGCCCTGCCCTTAACACCCGCATAATTAATGTAAGCAACCTGTTCTCAAAATAATTATGCGGGTTCCTGCAGGTTTCAACAAGTTACATTTAAGACCTTTATAAGACCACTTTTAATCGATTTTAAGACCTATTGAGCAAGTATTGGTATTAGACTCACATTCGTTGATTATTTTCATTAGCAATGTTGGGTGATCTGTTCTGTTGCATATAGAACAAGGATAATGTAAGTTAGCCTACTCTATCAATTTCTTGATTCATTTCCATTGCTTCTCAACACATTACTAGATATAATAGCATAAATAACAGAATAAACTCACTTACACTGCATAGCCTACATACTGAGATATGGCACACACACACACACACACACACACACACACACACACAATATTTACTAAACCACACACACCGTTGCTACCACTGCAAGTTTGAAGAAATTCTAACTTCACATGCCTACAGTCGAATCGCCTCCTACGGCGATTATCGTATCGTGGCCTCTTGTCTTATCATTTCACGTGGCAAAATATCGGGGTTTTGGGCGCAGCTTAACCAATGTCACACGAGCAATAAGTGTGCGATAAGTTTTGTTTTATATGTTGTCTCTCATCCGCACGAGTCGTATTCCCACGCAGTGGGTCTGGCGACAATAATACATTTTCCGGTCTGACTTTTTAAATAAAAATAAAATCGATTCTACGCAAGTCTAAAGCACACAGAAGCCATTAAAAAGGTTTATTTTGAAAGTCTCGCCCTGTGTCTGATCCTGATGTTATAGAAGCAGCGTAGCAGCAGGGTAAAAGCGAGGTAAAGGGGGACGCGAGACAGTCTCGGGCAGCGTTCGTAAATTCGCTCTGCGCAATAAATGGACCAAGTAATTTGATTGGACAAGAGGCATTCCATGACTGCTGATCAGATTTCCAGAGCGAATTTACGAACGCAGCCTAGGGCAAACCACTCGCCGACTCGTTTTTTTCATAACACGAAACTTGAAGTTATAAAGTACCCACTCGATATAATAAACAACAGTTTTCAGATCACTAAATACTTATAATGATCATCTAATTATGTGTAGTTATGTGTTTCTAGCATGTCGATGTTCTATCAGGTAAATTCGCTAGAACTAACCTCCATACCCTGGTTCAGAAGAAGAAATCAGTCCTTCGTCACTTACATCGTCGTCATCGATTAAACTTTTAGGTGGATTGGTTACCCTAGCTTAGATACCCTAGCTTAGATGGTCTTTGTGACATTTCACAATCACAAACATATATGTACAGAAACTCACTAAAGTATAAAACACAGCTAAAATACCGCTTCTCTTCAAATCACTCCATGACACTTTGAGGTCAGTGCATTTGTTTTTTTGGTGAACTACCGTAATAACCCTAAATGGCTAGAGAGTGCAACTTCTGTGCTTTCAGAAACTGTTGGATTTTCTTCGATTGCACATATAGTTCAAGAATTACGATAGTTTGAACGAACCCTGTAAAATCCTGTTGAGAAGTTATCGCAACATAGAAATAACTTCTATGTTATTTTATTACTTCTTATGTTTCTACTTCCATCTTAAGACCTTTTTAAGACGTTTTATTTCAACTGCAGCAGAGTTTAGCAGACAGGAAGATGTTAGCTTGGGCATCATGTGACTTGGATGAGATGAGATGTAGACCCCCCCCCCCAAAATATTTTTTTTGCAGATCTGCATGATTCATGTAAGTCACCTATTTTGAGGTAAAAACGGCGAATTTCACCTAAAGGTGACAAGTTTGCACCACTGCAGGTAAACAGATCCAGGATCCAGCAGTGTCGTCGTACACTAACGGGGTTAGCAGAGTACTCAGTCACTGGACGTACACAAGCACTTGTGTGTAAATCTCTGGTTCTCTGGTAAAGTCACATGGCTCACAGACTTTTGAGAGCAGTTTTATATTTAATATAACTGACTAGTCATGTGTGGTTACTCACATCTTAACACTCCCCTTGTTCATCTTCAATATCTGGCTCAGACCCTCTGGATGGAGACTATAGCTGTGTGACACACACACACACACACACACACACACACCTCAGATTATTAGATCAGGCATACACATTAGTGTACAGTTTAGGTCAAGCCAGACACACCACACACGCACAGACACAAGCCAGACACAGACACACACACACACACACACACAGTTGTGAAATCTACTCTGAAGTCCGTCCCTCCTTCCATTACCTGAGTCCAGAGTCCAGGGAGAGACAGCGCAGGTCAAAGCTCTGGACATCCACTGGAGCCTGCAGGGTCTCTAGCACCTTAGAACACGAACACACACACACACACACACACACATCTGGATACAGCCACTCAATAGATCCAGAGGTTCTAAGGCTGATCCAGAGCGTGTGAAGGCTACCTGGTCCAGGTCACAGTACCGGCGGACCATCCTGGCCTTCTGCACGGCCGTGTCCAGCCCCGCCAGCCGCTCCTCCACCCGGGCCAGCTCTGACCTGCTGGAGGGGAAGTGCTGCTCCATGTGGCTCAGCTCCAACACCAGCTCCCCCTTCCTGTGTGGAGGAGGAACAGCCGTGCTAGTGGACTAGGCTAGTGTACTAGGGTAGTGTAGTAGAGTAGTGGACAAGGCTAGTGTACTAGGCTAGTGTAGTAGGGTAGTGTACTAGGGTAGTGTAGTAGGGTAGTAGAGTAGTGTAGTAGGCTAGTGTAGTAGAGTAGTGGACTAGGGTAGTGTAGTAGTGTAGTAGGCTAGTGTAGTAGAGTAGTATGGTAGTGTACTAGGCTAGTGTAGTAGGGTAGTAGAGTAGTGTGGTAGTGTACTATACTAGGCTAGTGTACTAGGGTAGTGTAGTAGTGTAGTATGGTAGTGTACTAGGCTAGGGTAGTATGGTAGTGTACTGGGCTAGTGTAGTAGGGTAGTGTAGTAGTGTAGTAGGGTAGTGTACTAGGGTAGTGCAGTATGGATGTGTAGTATGTATTGTACCTTCTATGGAGCACGTCGAAGGCCCAGTCCATGACGTGGTCTATCTCCATCAGCAGTCTGGCCTTCTCTCTCTTCACCTGCGACAGCAGCCCGGTGGACAGAGTCTGGATGACACACACACACACACACACGCACACACACAGGTAAGGCAGCCAAACCACTTGCATACAAAAGTAGTGGTCTAAAATGGAGCCATTTTTTACCTGGTGTGTCCCTAGTCCAGTGATTTTCAACCAGTGTGCCGCGGCACACTAGTGTGCTGTGAGAGATCATCAGGTGTGCCGTGGGAAATTATCTAATATCACCTAATTAACCATTGTCGGGTGTCTGTGCTGTAATAAAGTGTGGCAGATAATGTAATACTCTTCTATTTCAGTGGGTGGCAGCAGAGGGCTCTGAGTTAGTGCTGCGCGACTGTGGCGCAGGATTCAATTTCATAGTAAATGAAAGTTTCACTTTCCGACGTAAACACCAATCATTGGCCTTGATGTAATAATGTTTCAAACTAACGGGTTGAGTGATTGGCTGAACGCAACGTGAAAGAGTTGCGTTACGCACGTTTATTACAGAAGAAAAAAAACGGCGCCAGTGAGAGTGATGGAGAAGTTTTTGAGAAGGGAAAATGCAAATGCTGAACAGGGCCCTGGACAAAATTCTGACCCAGATGAAGGCTCTAGTATGAGTGGTCGACAAAAGAAAAAAGAAAAGACGGTGAGCTCGAGGCAATACAGCGAAAGCTATCTTTCATTTGGATTTACTTTCACCGGGGATGCAACGGCACCGACTCCGCTGTGCTTGGTGTGTGGTGAGAAGCTATCCAATAGCGCCATGGTGCCAAGCAAGCTTAAACGCCATCTCCAAACGAAACACCCTTCCGTTCAAAACAAGCCGATGGACTATTTTGTACGCTTACGTACAAACAATGAGAAACAGGCAACTTTTTTGAGAAAAACCACAAAGGTTAACGAGAAAGCCCTCAGAGCTAGCTACCTTGTTGCTGAACTCGTAGCTAAATCAAAAAAGTCCCACACTGTGGCAGAAACATTAATACTGCCAGCTTGTAAAGCCATTGTAAATGAGATGCTCGGCCTTGACGCGGCCAAAGAGATCGCTAAAGTGCCTCTCTCAGATAACACAATTTCCAGACGTATCGATGACATGTCTGCGGATATCGAAACTAATGTTTTAGAAAAGATGCGCATCAGTAAGAAATTTGCCTTGCAACTTGATGAGTCGAACGGATATTAGTGGACATTGTCAGCTCTTGGCCAACGTGCGTTTTGTGGATGGAGAAAGCATTAAAGAAAACTTCCTATTTTGCAAGGCACTGCCAGGACAATCAACAGGAGAGGAAATATTTCGGGTCACGTCGGAATATCTCGACAAAAGCGGGCTTACATGGGAAAACTGCACATGTGTCTGCACTGACGGAGCCGCAGCCATGGTCGGGCGCATCAAAGGCTTCGTAAGTAGGGTCAAAGAAAAAAACCCAAATGTTATTACTACGCACTGTTTTTTGCACCGTGAGGCCCTCATTGCAAAGACCTTACCATCAGATCTAGCTCCTGTGTTGGATGATGTTGTGCGCATCGTGAACTATGTGAAGACGCGACCTTTGAAATGTCGCTTATTTGCGTCTTTGTGTGAGGAAATGGGAGCGGAACATAAAGTTTTATTGCTCCACACGGAGGTCCGGTGGCTGTCGCGCGGCAAAGTGCTGGCCCGTGTGTATGAGCTGCGAGAGGAACTTAAAGTTTTTCTGACAAACGAGAGGTCCGATTACTCAAAGCTGCTTGCAAGTGATGAGTGGTGTGCAAAGCTGGCATACCTGGCTGATATATTTCATCATCTGAATGAACTGAACACACGGATGCAAGGCCGAAATGAAAACCTGCTTACAAGCACTGATAAAATGAACGGATTCCGTTTAAAGGTGCAGCTCTGGCAACAACATGTGCAGCGTGGCAACCTTGAGATGTTCCCACTCACCGAGAAACTGCATGATGGCAACACTGCTGCAATGTGCGAGGTGATTGGCACACATTTGAAAACTCTTGAGGAGAAGTTGTCATTTTATTTCTATTCAGCCTTCACAGAATGCCTTGACTGGGTTAGGGACCCATACAGCTCAGCATCCGTTGCTGGAAAGGACATGACTTTAAAGGAGCAAGAGGAACTCATTGAACTGAAACAAGATCGTGGTTTAAAGCTAAAGTTTGCTGATCTTCCTTTGGACAGTTTTTGGTTATCTGTTGCCAAGGAGTTCCCCATTCTGGCCAACAAAGCTATTTTGACATTGCTCCCGTTTTCAACTACATATCTGTGTGAGCTGAGCTTCTCAAGCTTGACTGCGATAAAAACTAAAAACAGAGAGAGACTGAGATCTGTTGAGGAAGAGCTTCGTGTGTGTCTTTCTACCATTACTGCCAGGATATCCATTTTGTGTTCATCGAAACAGGCCCAGGTTTCACACTAAGTGAGTATAAATACATTAAAAAACTATATGTATTATATGTACTGTGTTAGAGTGTCATTTTGTGTCATTTTGGTTGGTGGTGTGCCCCAGGATTTTGTAACAAATGTGCCGCGGCTCAAAAAAGGTTGAAAATCACTGCCCTAGTCCACCCTGCTCACCTGGTGTGTCCCTAGTCCCCCCTGCTCACCTGGTGTATGTTCTTGAGTTGGGCCTTGCTCTCTGCAGCCTGACACAGAGCCTTTTCCACCGCTCTCTCCATGACTGAAGATGAAGCCTGTATACACACACACACACACACACACACACACACAATATGAGGTGATAACAGGCAGGGCTCGACATTAGTTTCTTTGCATAGCCTCCATACTGAGATATATGACACACACACACACACACACACACACACACACCTCTCACAGGCACAGGTACACACACCTCTCACAGGTGGGCCACACACACACCTCTCACAGGTACAGGTACACACACACACTATATTTACTAAAACACACACACCGTTGCTATTTTACGAACACAGCCTAGGGCTAAACCACTTGCAAAAACTTAACACGAAACTTTACGTTTTAAAGTACCCACTCGATATAATAAACAACAGTTTAACGATCACTAAATCCTTATAATTTGCGGATTGGACTTCATATTCGATGAGCTGATTATCTCTCGTGTACTTCATATTCGATGAGCTGATGATCTTTCTGTGTGTGTCAGTGTCTTGGGCGTATCTGTCAGTCACATGTATATTATACGGTAACCGATGTTCTGCTGCAGCTGTAGCCTCAGGATATCTTGGTATTTGATCACCTTCTATATAAAATCACCTGTTCGGCTTTAATGACTTAACCGCTATTAAAAAAAAAAAAAAATGTTGCCACCCTCTAGTTTTTGGTGAAATTACGTCTTTGTTTTGAGCGCCAGTGGCGAAAAGTCACTGCCCCGCCACTATTGCAAAAAGTCCTGGAGGAAACACTGAATTTGGGGTTCAGTGTCTTGCCCAAGGACACTTCGACATGTGGCCAGCCATGGCTCGAACCGCCGATCTGCCAACCTTGCGATCATTAGATGGTGGCTCTACCTCCTGCGCCACAGCCGCCCCAAGGGTGGCTTGCCAAACTCTGTTCTGGCCTTGTCTGGCTCCAGGGCCTTTCCCATTGGTTAGAAAGCCCATTCCTTAACTGCTCCTATCGCTTCAGTCTCAAACAGCATTGGAGGAGAATACAAGCAGGGAGGAAGGATGCTACAGGAGATATTCTGCTCTGGTGCATGTTGAGTAGGAAGGGAGCAGAGGACGGAGGATTGGTCAGAAGTGGATCTCTAACATGCTAACACCCATACAGACAGACATACAGACACCTCACCTGTTTTAGATACACTTCATACCCGTTGTTGACAGGCACAGAGGATTTCGGTCTGCGATGAACAACAAAAAGCACACACTGATGGGACAAACGCTACTATTGCACTCTGAGTGTTATTGTCATGTGATTGATTCAAAACTTGTTTTAAACTTGCTTTTTATCTTTACATATTTTCATGGGGTTGTTTTTACTTTTTATGTATCAATCTATTCTTGTTCTCTCCATGGAATGTAGTGTATAGAGTGTAAATAGAGTATTTAGAAAAGTGCTATACAACATAAATGCATTATGATTATTGCATGTATTTGTTGTATTGTATTGGTATTTAGAATTATAAAAAGTTGTTTTATATTTTATACACACGACCAATCAACTTTCACCGTCCATCACCATCATTCAGGATGAGTTCCCCAAAACCCCAAAGACACCATAGAGTAAGTGTGTGTAGAGAGAAGACACCATAGAGTAAGTGTGTGTAGAGAGAAGCAGGTTGGCACCTTCTCATGTTGTTCATCTTGGTTGTGTAGATGAGTCCGATGATTCTGCTGTCCATTTGCAGATCCTCCACCCCTCCCTCTGAGAGAGGAGACTCCACCTGCACACACACCAGGGGTCTTAAATACAGGGTTCCCACACCTTCTGAAACATCACATTCAAGCACCTTTCAAGGACTGTCAAGACTCAATTCCCTTAAATTCAATGACCCAAAACGGCATAGTTCGAGACAGATCTAGATGAGAACTTATATAATAGGAACTATCCGCTCACAGACAACAATTAAAAAGAGAGGCTTGAATGTGTGAACACTAGATGGTCTCTTGCCTTCTCTACCACAGCACAGCAAAACAATATATTGTGAAATATGTGTAAAGTTAAGACTTATTTACTAGTTGACGAGCGAGTTTTTGGACAGAGAGAGAGGGGAATCAAGCACTTTCAATGAACTTTTAAGGCCTTGATTTTTTTTTGCTCAAATTCACAAACTTTCAAGGATTTCAAGGACCCGTGGGAACCCTGTAAATACTCTCTTTGACAGCAGTGTATTCAGGGTTTTTCCTGCATAGAGAACTATGGGCGGCCGCCTCCGTCATATTTCTAGCCGCCTCCAGCTCTCGACAAAACTCTGACGGTCGTATTTTCTACCAGCGTTGAACTCGGTGGATTTCTGTCATTTCTAACTGCAATTGCGGCACTGCGCCGACGTGGTGGCGGGGGCACTGTTTCGCAAATAAGTTAGCTTTCGTTTTTGCTAGCGAAATAGCTGATAGTTGATGTTAACTGCTCAAGGAGAATACATATTTGAAAGTACAGAATGCCTGAGAGCCTTATATTGCATTATATTACATTATATTTTGATTGGTCATCTGGTGTCTGAATATTGTGTTTTCCTTTACATAAATAATGACATTTCCACCATAAATTGATGCAGAAAGGGTACAAATTGGTGCATATCTATTCACCAGAATGCAAGAAATTAAGTGTTTGATGCTCGTTTAAGGACCCCCAGACAGCCCTGCATCATGCCCCCCCCCCCCCCCCATGTCAAACACCAGTTGTACCACCTCTGCCTCATTTAAACCCTGACATAAGACTCCTGGGGTGGCTAGTGGAGGTAGAAATTGGAGGTCAAGCTCATTGTAATGGAAGGAATGGAAAATGAAGAATGGTATCAAAACATGTGATTGACACCATTCCTCAATCCACTCATTACAACGAGCCAGCCTCCACTGATCTACTCACATGGCCTGTGTCCCAGCTCTCCAACGTTTACCCAGAAAATGGACCATTAACTGGTAGGTCCATGATTGTTTCATCCTTGACACTGTAGTTAGTGACTTTAAACCAGGGGTGCCCAATACGTCGATCGCAAAGGTAGTATGGGTAGATCGCATGGCATTGAACAAAACGGAAAAAAAAAGAAAAAAAAGTTCGCCTATCATCCATCCTCACTATGGCTTTTGACACTTGATTGACGTACAGGTAAGCCAGTCTGAGATCTGATCTTTTCACCTACACCTAACACGCGGTTCACCACGTATGCGCAGTCAACAGCACCAACTACAAAATACAAAATACCGGCGAGACTAATTACCTAGTTAGCCTTCCAATTTCTACTATTTACTATATAATACTAAATAAAGGCTATACAAATGAGTGGGGAAGCTGGACCAAGTAAGAAACCAATAACGTACAACTTCCATCCAGAATGGGAGGAGGACTTTTTTACACGATGTGATATTGGAAATGCGTCTGTCTGATCTGCAAATCTACGATGGCTATTTCGAAGAAGGGAAATGTGGCAAAAGAGCGAAAACGTACGGCTGCAACGATAGCTTCTTATCGCGTCAGTCACGTTCTTGTTAAACACAAGAAGTCATTCAAAGACGCGAAATTGTGAAAAAAGTTTCTCGAGGCTGCAGATTGCCTTTTCGATGACAGATCCACAGTGGCTGATGACACCTTGCAGCCTGCCTACACCTTGCAACCAGCTCCTACAGCCCTGACTATTAGAAACTAGCTGCCTCCTCCCAGTACCAGGTCTCCCACTAAGGTAGAGAAATGCATTTATTTCCTCCTTTCAAACTAGGGAACTACCTGTTTTGTATCTGGTTTACTTTTCTGTTTGTTGGAACAGTAGTTGGCTATGGTACTGCAGACTGGCTGTCAGTGTGTGAGTGAGAGAAAGTGAGTGTGTGTGTGTGTGTGTGTAAGAGAGTGAGAGAGAGAGAGGGAGAGAGAGGGGGAGAGAGAGGGAGGGTTTGTGCTATGGCTCCCTATGCAGACTGGCAAATGTGTGTGTGTGTGTGTGTGTGTGTGTGTGTGTGTGTGTGTGTGTGTGTGTGTGTGTGTGTGTGTGTGAATGTGTGTGAGTGAGAATAGCAAAGAGGGAGGGTTTGTGATGGTCTTCTCCTGTGGCTGTGTGACAGAGAGAGAGAAAGTGTATTGTGAGTTTACTATGCAGGCTGGGAACTGTGTGTGTGTGTGTGTGTGTGTGTGTGTGTGTGTGTGTGTGTGTGTGTGTGTGTGTTTGTAGTACGTGCGTGTACGTTTGCGATGTTGAAACTAGACTGGTAGATCTTGGCAGACTGGCTACTTGAAAAGTAGATCTTGGTTCCAAAAAGTGTGAGCACCCCTGCTTTAAACCATTCATTCACACACACTCAACTGTAGAATCTGACGCTGGTTTTCTCTGTGTACCACATGTACAAAAAAAGAGATTTGGTGAGGCTGCATTCTCATGTTATGCACCCAGATTGTGTCTCACTGCCAGTTTACATTAGGGATGCAACCTCAGCACATTATGTTCAAGTCAAGACTAAAACCCCATCTTTTTAATATTGCCTTTAAATGACTAAATAATGAAAGTAAGATTATATAATGATTAAAGCACTTTGAGCTGCAACGTTTGCAGGAAAAGCGCTATACAAATAAAGTTATTAGTAGTAGTAGTAGTACCTTGCATTCTGGACACGGGATGACGTTGTCCACCTCCAGGGAGTGAAGACAGCCCGTGCAGAAGATGTGGCCACACAGGAGGGCACGTGGCAGGTTCCCAACGGTCTCGTCCTCTGAAAAGAAATAAAACACCAACTAACATGAGAATTTTAACCACGGTTGGTTTATAAACCATATTAACCAAGGTTGGTTTATAACGTATTATATAACCTGTCAAGTTAATCACCACCTGGTGTAACGGCTCGTTAGCTAGCAGGCGGACACGTTTTGAGCAGACGTCATCTCCTTCAGCTAGCTATCTAAAGCTACCTACCTTTGTTAGTTATCTATAGTATAGTATATATATATATATATATATATATATATATATATATATATATATATATATATATATATAGTTAGTTATCTAAAGCTACCTACCTTTATTGTGTGTCTTTTTTCTATGTTCTCCATATAGTTTTAGCTATTTTTCCAGGAAGGTGGAATTTGATATATATATATATATATATAAACTAGTTAGTTAGCTGAATATATATATATATATATATATATATATATATATATATATAAACTAGTTAGTTAGCTGACAACAGGCCGTGTTGAAGAGGCAGACGAGGGTTGAGTTGAACTGAAGACTCCTGTTTAATATGGTTTATAAACCAACCTTGGTTAACTTAACATAATTATAAACCATATTAACCAAACCATGTTAAGTTAAGCAAGGTTGGTTTATAAACCAAGAAACCAGGAGTCTTCATGCTTCTCATGTTTGAAACTCGCGCTGCGAGACAGAAAATCAGTTCAACTCAACCCTCGTCTGCCTCTTCAACACGGCCTGTTGTCAGCTAACTAACTAGTTTATATATATATATTCAGCTAACTAACTCGTTTATATATATATATATTCAGCTAACTAACTAGTTTATATATATATATATGTTGACATGAGTGTGCTCTCCAGTCATCCCTATCCCAGTGTGAGTGGGGCATAATTGATTGATTGACACCAGCTGTGTGACATGAATGATTGAGCCAGCTGATCCTATATATGTGACCATTCCCACAATAAAAGTTGCTTCCTTGATAACATGAACCCTGTCTGACAGCGTATGATTCCTCCGTTCAGTGTGCAGTCCGATCGTTATGGTTTTAGCCAATACGCAATAACCAACGTTTAACAGGTTATGGGCCCAGAGTGCTACCATGGCGAGACAATCGGAAAGAAGTTCGCGTTGGTCTCGACTAGCGTTTGACGGAGATGAGGAAAGGTACGAACTGTGGGAAACAAAGTTCATGGGCCATCTCCGGCTACAGAAACTGAAAGACACTCTCAAAACAGACCTTCCCTTAACAGCTTCGGCTGAGGAGTTGAGAGAAGATGAGGAGAAAAATGCAGAGATTTACGCAGAGCTCATTCAGTTTCTAGATGACAAAAGTTTGTCGCTCATAATGCGAGACGCACCAGATGGACGAAAAGCCCTAGAGATATTGCGCAATTATTATGCGGGTTCAGGGAAGCCAAGGGTTATAAGTCTCTATACAGAGTTGACCACACTGCAAAAGTCTAACAGTGAAACAGTGACCGACTATGAATGATAGTTCATAATAATGATATTATCATTCGTGCAGAAAGGGCAATAACTGCACTGAGGAATGCAGATGAGACTTTGAGTGATAGCCTACTTGTGGCTATGGTATTGAAAGGACTGCCCGAGTCATTTAAACCCTTTGCGATACACGTCACACAGAGTGACGAGACCATGCCTTTTTCTGTGTTTAAAACTAAGCTCAGGAGTTTTGAGGACACGGAGAAAATGCGCGTAACGGCGTCGGAGGACAATGTTATGCGAGCCCAAGCCCTGTCTGACCGGGGTGCCCAGAGCGCACAGCGAACAGACATTGTGTGCTACAAATGTGGCCAAAAGGGACATATCAAAAGGACCTGTCGACGCAAGGTGTGGTGTAACCACTGTAGGAGCTCCACACATCAAGGAGCCGCCTGCAAAAGGAGACCGGACCAGGACGACGCGCGAGGGGTGTCCGAGCAAGTGAGTGGTCATGACAACACTTACGCGTTTCTGGCTAAGGACAAGCCAGGACGCAGTGTTACGAGGGGCCTGATGGTGGACACCGGTGCGACTGCGCATATTATCACCGACCTGGCCAGGTTCAAGGTGTTCGATGACGGTTTCCAGGCCGAGACGCACTGCGTGGAGCTGGCAGACGGCACGAGGAGCAAAGGGGTCGCAGAGCGCAGAGGAGACGCGGAGGTGGGCTTGATGGACAGCCGAGGGAGGCGACTGACTACAACGCTGCGAGGGGCGCTGTACATCCCCTCATTCCCCCAGGACATCTTCTCTGTGAGAGCAGCCACAGACACTGGGGCAACTGTGATCTTCAGAACAGGAGAAGACAGACGGTACTGCATTTCACATCCATGAGCATAATAGACTATATTATTTGCCCACAGTGGATGACCAATGTGATCAAAGTAAGAGCTGTTTTGATTTAAAGACATGGCATGAAATTCTAGGACATTGTAATTTTGAGGATGTTCTGAAACTCCAGAATGTTGTTGATGGTATGTCAATTAAGGGAAAAATGTATAAGTCTAACCTGAACTGTGAAGTGTGCACTCGGGGAAAGTTTGTACAGAGCTTCAACAGGAAGCCTGATAGAAGGGCCAAAAATGCTCTAGAGTTGGTGCACACAGACCTAGCGGGTCCAATTGACCCAGTGTCCATAGATGGACATAGATTTGCACTTTCGTTCACAGATGACTATACTAGTACTGTGTTTTTCTACTTTCTTAAGCACAAGAGTGATACTGTACAGGCAACAGAGCAGTTCATAGCTGACACCGCCCCGTATGGTAGGATCAGACGTATCAGGTCAGATAATGGTACTGAATTTACAGGGAAAGAGTACCAAGGGCTACTGAGAAGAAATGGTATCAGACATGAGACATCATCTCCATATTCGCCACATCAGAATGGCACTGCAGAACGCCAGTTTAGGACTCTCTTTGACATGGCTCGATGCATGTTATTAGAGAGCAAGCTACCCAAGGTGTTATGGCCTTATGCAGTACAGACTGCATCTGTAGTGAGAAATAGGTGTTTTAACAATCGCACAAAACAGACACCTTTACATGATGCTGACAGGGAGACGTCCCAACATGTCTAGGATGCAGAAGTTTGGAACGGTGTGTTATGCCTACAAACAGGATAAGAAAAAGCTAGACCCAAGGAGTGAGAAGGGCTTCTTTGTAGGGCATGACAAGAAAAGCCCAGCTTACCTGGTTTTCTATCCTGACAGTGGAAAGGTGAGGAAGCACAGACTGGTCAGATTTATGCCAAAGACGATGGGTGAGCAGCAGACACAGACTGAGATATCAATAGATGATGAGGACTGTGATGTGCCACAAAGGGCCAGCACGACTAAGCAAAGGGACGCGAGTCCAAAGACAGCTCAAGAGCATATTCCTGTGACCAGGCCCGAACAGGTGCAGACTAGGGAGAAACAGGAGTCTCCACGCTATCCTCCCAGGGAGAGGAAGAGACCAGATTATTTTGGGGACCGTGTATATGAAGTAGGAAGTCAGGACCAGGCACAGGTAAACATTGATTACTGCTACAAAATGTTGTGTAACGTACCTTTGACCTACAGTGATGCAGTGAAGTCACCCGAGTCTAGAGAATGGGTCAGTGCTATGGACGACGAAATGCAATCATTGAGAGAGAATGGTACGTTTACTTTTACTAACTTACCCCAGGGCAAAGTTGCAGTGGGGGGTAGATGGGTGAATACAATCAAGAAAAATGCAGATGGTTCAGAAAAATACAAAGCACGCTATGTTGCAAAAGGCTACAGTCAGAGAAGGGGTGTTGACTATGAAGAGACCTTTTCTCCCACAGCCGATTTAACCAGTGTTCGAGTGTTGATGCAAAAAGCAGAACAGGAGAATTTGATTTTACATCAAATGGATGTCAAATCTTCATGCACCGATAGATTGTGAGATATACATGGAACAGCCAGAGGGTTATGAGCAGACATCTGGCACAGAGACAGTGGTGTGTAAACTAGAGAAGTCACTGTATGGTCTAAAACAGTCTGGCCGAAATTGGAACCATTTATTACATGACTATCTAATGGTGAATGAGTTTGTGCAAAACCCTGCATATACTAAAGAAACGGAACATGAGAAAGTGATCATGATTATATGGGTCGATGATTTGGTTATTGCTGCCAGTAACAAGAATGCACTGAATGTTGTAAAAGAGATGCTCTCAAAGAAATTTCAGATGAAAGATATGGGCAAATTGACACATTTCCTGGGAATCGATTTTGAACAGTGTGATGGATGTGTAACAATGTCACAAAAGCAGTGTGTAAAGAACATGCTAGAGAGGTTTGACATGCAGAACTGTAAACCCAGATCGATGCCTTGTGAGCAGACACTCAATTACACTGAAGGGGCAGGATTAATGAGTGATGTCACTCGGTACAGAGAGGTGGTCGGTAGCCTCATCTACCTGACTATGTGTACTAGGCCAGATCTTTGTTTCATAGTGAGTAAACTGTCCCAGTATTTTACCAAACCAACCGAGGAGCATTGGGCCACTGCCAAACATGTATTGAGGTTCTTAAAGGACACCAGTGATAAAGTGTTGTGTTACAAAAGGTGTAACTCTGATTTGAGATTACAGGCTTTCAGTGATGCTGACTGGGCAGCAGATGTCACAGACCGTCGTAGCACAACAGGTTACTGTGTTAGTCTACATGAGAATGGTCCATTGGTCTCATGGAAGACCAAAAAGCAACCACATGTGAGGCGGAGTACATGGCATTAGCTGCAACCACCCAAGAGTGTTTACACCTGACTCAACTGTTGACACATATGGATGCATGTAAGTATGCACCACCCATTGTCCATGAGGACAATCAGGGAATGATTGCATTAGCTAAGAACCCAGTCCGCAGACAAAGATCCAAACACATAGATATAAAGTACCATTTCATCAGGTCTACAGTACAGAATGGACAGATCTGTTTGCAATATTGTCCCACAGATCAAATGGTGGCTGATGTGTTTACCAAACCAGTAACTAAGGACAAATTGGTTAGGTTCACAAAGGTTATGTTTGGGAGAGAAACCACATCAGTGTGAGTAATGACCAAGCGGTCAATTTTTGTTTTGGTTTTCTTGCTTTATTTTTTCAAAGTGTTATAAGAGAATACCAGTGAAAAAAAAAAAAAAATGAAGACTGTTTGTAAATGATGATGATGATGATGATGTATATTCTTGTTTCACAGGAGAGGAACAATATCAGTGCCAGCTTTTGTTTGTTTGATTGATGGAATGACAGCCCAAAGAGTGTTATGGAAATTGTAGGCTACTGATTGTTACTGATTTGTTTATTTTTCTCTCCATCTTAGATTGGTCAGGTGAGAGCAAGTGGGGGTGTTGACATGAGTGTGCTCTCCAGTCATCCCTATCCCAGTGTGAGTGGGGCATAATTGATTGATTGACACCAGCTGTGTGACATGAATGATTGAGCCAGCTGATCCTATATATGTGACCATTCCCACAATAAAAGTTGCTTCCTTGATAACATGAACCCTGTCTGACAGCGTATGATTCCTCCGTTCAGTCCGATCGTTATGGTTTTAGCCAATACGCAATAACCAACGTTTAACAAGCTAAACTAGTTTATAAAACAGCGAAGCCGTTTCAAATTCCACCTTCCTGGAAAAATATCTAAAACTATATGGAGAACATAGAAAAAGACACATAGTAAAGGTAGGTAGCTTTAGATAACTAACTATATATACTTTAGATAGCTAGCTGAAGGAGATGACGTCTGCTCTAAACGTGGTCCGCCTGCTAGCTAACGAGCCGTCACACCAGGTGGTGATTAACTCCACACGTTCACAGTTTACACGACCAGACCGTTTAAAAAGGGAATTCTATGATATTATATAAGACATATGATAGTGTTACTTTACCATGTAGGTTGTCGGCTTGGCCACAGATGTCACAGATGATCGGAGAGTTTGGCTGTTCTGCTCTGCCCGACATGCTGCTGCAGTAACGACGGTAGAGAGGTCAGGTTGCTCTGCTGTCTACCCGCTCAGGGTTGCCAGATGGGTGAGACACTTTCCAGCACAACCAAAGTCTAAAAACACATGCACTAAAATACAGTGGGAGTCTATGATTTGTTCTTGCAATTGAGTTGACCCTCCCTGTCCCTAGCTCTTTAGCTGTCTAGTTTTAGGTTTTGTCGTTTTAGTTTAGTTTTAGACTATCTTAGACTGTTTTAGACTAGTTTTAGTTTTAGACTATGTCGTTTTAGTTTAGTTTTAGACTATGTAGGCCAGGTGTTGTATTGTATTTGTTTGTGGTGGATGTTGTTGTTGTATGCCTGTGAACAGGTCACACTTGAAAATGAGCCCTTGGGGCTCAATGTGTTTTTACTATGTGCTAAATCCACCAAAAAACATCTCCTACCCCTAATATAAACTGTATGTCAGTTGCCAATGACGTGTGTAAAATATATTGTATGTAGTTACTAGGGTGTGTGTTTTAACTTCACGCATTTTGTAACTTTCAGGCACTCACATTTGGATACCACCTAAATGCTATTTAGCATATCGCTCTCTTCATTAGAAACATTACCACATCCCTTTAATTACGGAGCATATCACTCTCTCCATTAGAAACATTACCACATCCCTTTAATTACAGAGCATATCGCTCTCTCCATTAGAAACATTACCACATCCCTTTAATTACAGAGCATATCGCTCTCTCCATTAGAAACATTACCACATCCCTTTAATTACAGAGCATAATCACTCTCTTCATTAGAAACATTACCACATCCCTTTAATTACAGAGCATATCGCTCTCTCCATTAGAAACATTACCACATCCCTTTAATTACAGAGCATATCACTCTCCATTAGAAACATTACCACATCCCTTTAATTACAGAGCATATCACTCCATTAGAAACATTACCACATCCCTTTAATTAGAGCATATCGCTCTCTCCATTAGAAACATTACCACATCCCTTTAATTACAGAGCATATCGCTCTCTCCATTAGAAACATTACCACATCCCTTTAATTACAGAGCATATCGCTCTCTCCATTAGAAACATTACCACATCCCTTTAATTACAGAGCATATCGCTCTCTCCATTAGAAACATTACCACATCCCTTTAATTACAGAGCATATCACTCTCTCCATTAGAAACATCTCCACATCTTCTGAACATTGTTTTTTATTATTATGTTTTGCAAAGTCATAGCTGTAGGGTAATCGAACATCACCTGTTTACATATCCAAACATGTATAGAATAGGTCTGAGAGGGGGATCCATTATAAGCCACTCCCACATACATAACTATACTATACTAACTACTATATAGATAATGGCGTGAATATAATGTGCCTTCAACTTACCACCACTGGAGGCACATATACCTGAGTATGCCCAGGAGCTCAGATGTCACTGGTTATTCCGCACCCTTGTGACCCCAGGTCATAGAGAGATGTTAAATCCATTCTATCTCGTCTCCACAGACTAATAGAACATACATCGACTCACATGTGCCCCTACTATCTTCACCCTAAGCTTTTTTATTTTTGTACCCCTACTATCTTCACCTAAGCTTTGTTTTCACATGTGCATCCACCCACCTCACTTTTATTTTTTTTATTAAGTAATAGTTTTACTTTTATAGTTTTTTTTTTTTTGGCCCCTCCCATTGACTTTTATGCTCATGAGCTCACACAGAATCCAAAAACAGAGATCCCCTAACCAGTGCTGCAGAATTGTCGGGGTTTTCAGTCCTTTCCTCAAACCTGCCAAAATGCCAGCCGCACTTGCAGATAGCAGTCAGATTATCTGTGAGGTATGGGCGAGCAACGTGGAGGAGGAGATGAGGAAGATCCGACAGATTATTCAAGGCTACAACTTCATCGCCATGGTAAACTGGTCCCTACTGATGTGCTTTAAACAGCAGGTTAGGAAGAAAGTAAACAACACAACAACAAGTTCAGTCTTTATTGCTTCTGTGCCAGAATACAGAGAGTCTTCAAACATTACAAAAAACAAAAAGGTTATTAGAAAATATAGAAAAAGTACAGGTAACCAAATATAGGGTTGTCATTCTTTTTTTATGTTGCCCCTTGTTCCGATTCCAAACACCAAGACCCCAAGCTCCTTGAGAGCAGATGCTGGGAATCCATTCTGAGGGGGAGAGAGACAGTGAGGGCGAGAGGGAGAGAGAGAGGGGGGGGGCAAGAAAGAGAGAGAGAGAGGGAGAGAGAGAGGGGGAGAGAGACAGTGAGGGCGAGAGGGAGAGAGAGGGGGGGGGCGAGAGGGAGAGAGAGAGGGGGGGGGGCAAGAAAGAGAGAGAGGGAGAGAGAGAGAGAAAGGAGCAAGAAAGGGAGCAAGAAAGGGAGCAAGACACAGAGAGAGAGATAGAGAGAGGGAGAGAGACAGTGAGGGCGAGAGGGAGAGAGAGAGGGGGGGGGACAAGAAAGAGAGAGAGAGAGAAAGAGAGAGAGAGAGAGAAAGGGGACTAGAGAGAGAGGGGGAGAGAGACAGTGAGGGCGAGAGGGAGAGAGAGGGGGGGGGCAAGATATAAAACAATATACTGTGAAACCAAATTGACACATTGTCACGTCAACAAAAGGTAAAGAACAAGAAATACAAAAGAAAGAAAGATGTGAAACAGTCAAACAAATATTTGGCATTTGCCTCTACTATTCTTCATGCTTGGCCACTCAGGAAGTAGTCATCTGCCAGGACTTGAGCAGCAGTCAGTCTTCCTTGGCGTGCCAACAGCTTAGGGAGCAGGGCTTGGAGTTTGGCCTCCTGGAAAACAGGAAACACATCCACTGTATAGGCTTAGAAACAACATCTAAACTCTTGATGAATGGAGAGGCTCTCTCTGTGTTCCTCACCACATCCAGGGTCAGGTTGGCAGGGTCATCCAGAGCACCGCTGAACGTTGGGACGTGCAGCTGAGAGCAGAGAATTGTCATTGCCATGAAAACCATCACATACATTTACTGAACAATCAGTAAAAACACTTCCAGGGCAATATGTAACAGTTGATTAGGGAACTTGTACCAACCCGACCCCCTTTTTAAAATGTTTTTTTTATCTCCTCTAGCCTGCCTGGAACCCCATCAGATTCCTGCTCTATTCCATCCAGACTGTTCCGTAGTGAATCCCTGTGGACTCCTGGATAGAGCGGATAGGAAGGAGGTGTCCTACCCAGAGCAGCAGGCACCCGAAGGAGTACAGGTCGCAGGCTGGAGACGGAGCGGAGCCGTCACGGAGCTCTGGGGCCACCAGGCTGATGGAGCCTGCCACCATCCCCCTGCCCACCGCCCGCTGCCCCTGGAGCAACACACACAGCTAATACTTCAGATAGACACAACACACACAGCTACCACTTCAGATGGACACAACACAAACCAATCAGAACCACATTCACAGCAGCCTAAAAAAGTTACAGCATTTTTTTTTTTTTAATAACATCCACTTTCCACACAATGTGGAATTTCCATAACAGTCTCATGACTGGTGACCTGTTTACCACTTACAGTGGCCTTGGTGAAATCAAAGTCTCCCAGCATGCCTTGCTCTCGCTTGAGGACGAACACGTTGTTGGGGTTCAGAGAGGCGTGGGTGACGCCCACAGCCTGCAGGGCCTGTAGTCCCTGGGCCACACCCCTCATCACCATGGTAACCTCCTAGAGTGTGAGAAACAACCGTCGGTTGGTTTACTGGACGCCAATAGAGGACAAGAGGATGTTCGATGTAGCTGGAACTTATGGAAGAGGACTTACTGTGGCAGTGAGCGGCTGGACTGCTTGTACCGCCTTCAGACTCCCGTGGGGGAAGTACGGCACCATCACATAGGCAAGAGGGTCAGACTGCAGAGAGAACATTGTTCATCCAGCATCAATGGCAGGAGAAATGCAAGAACTCAGGTATGTTACAGATGGTGTGAAACATAAAAACAGGGGTCCTGTTTAGGGACGTGAGGGTGTACTGGGCAGTACCTTGCCAAAGAACAGAGCCAGAAGAGGGAGGACAACTCCACCGTCAGTCCCATTCTCAGTCCTGGCCCGGTGGAAGAGTGTGGTTCGCTCCAGCACCCCAGCCTCTGCCTCCTCATCTACACTGTAACCCTGAGGAACCCAAAGACAGAACCCAGCCTCCTCATCTACACTGCACACACTGAAGGCCAAGGTCTCTCTTAGTTGGTGCTTAGTTGGTCAATTTCAGCATTCTTAAGCACGTCAAATAACACAAGATCACTGATTTACTTGTTTTCCCCATTTGAAAAGTCGATGCTCATGTCTGGGCATCGTGAACAACATGGTTTCATATACCTGGTTTCTACTTGGACGAGGGTTTGAGGGGGTGTGGTTACCTTGAGGACTACCCTCTGGCCCTGGTACTCGGTGCACACCAGGGGCCGGCGGCCGCTTAGCTCCCTCATGGGCTCGGCATCAAACATGTCCCTGTCCAGACTCTTCACCAGGAGACCCCCGGAGCTCTGCACGGGACAGGAGGACCGTCAAACCAACTCATCACCCAGAATGACCTGGACACGTGTGTGTGCAGATTCAGGAAGTTATGAAGTCTGTAAACGGGGGACTTGTGTTGGTGCGTAACGTTGGAGTGCAGGGGGCTTCGCTCACCATGAAGCAGTGGATGTCTGCCTCGGCGTAGAGCAGAGGAAGCTCTGGGAAGCTACCGTCCGTCAGAGCAGCGAGCCTCCTCTACAAGGTCAACAGGAGGCTGGTATTAGGATATAAACCCCTCAAAAAAAGTTCGGAAACGTTATTTTGGTTGATTATTCCTCCCCTTTAATAATACCAATTGGTATTGTATTTTATATCGTTGGAAAGCCTGATTAGTCACCTTTACAATGAGGTACAACTTGCATGCATTCGTGGAATGAGCAACACAGCTAAACGTGTGGGTAGCGGCCCAAAAATATGCCAAAATCCCCTATATTCTTCTGTTGGTATTCACTCTCGTTTTGAGTTGCTTGGTGGATTGGATGATTGCACTCTCCCACAGTAATAAGGAAAAAACAACACATATTGGCCATTTTTACACTTTATTAATTTTACACTGTCAGGGACCTCAGTAGCGTGTGGAAGATCCATACGCAGTCACAACAGCTTGGCACCTCCTCATGCTGGTCACCAGCCTGGTCACACACTGCTGTGGGACGGCATCACATTTCTCAACTAGGATTTGCCGCAAGTCAGCCAACATGGTTGCGTTGGTCACTCTGGCACGTACAGCACCCAAGCTGATCCCACAAGTGTTCAATTGGGTTGAGGTCTGGACTCACGGCAGGCCATTCCACCCTCTCCACTCCCAAATTCTGGAGGTGCTCTGTGATGATCCTGGCTCTGTGGGGGCGAGCGTTGTCCTCATGGAGGATGGAGTTAGGTCCCAGATTCTGGAGATATGGAATCGCCACTGGCTCCAGAATATCATTCCTGTCAATTAGGTGCCATTCAGGTGCCATTCACACACCTGTGACTGGCATACACCTGCCAGCACTTGAAGCTCAAAACGAGAGTGAATACCAACAGAAGAATATTGCAGGGGATTTTGGCAAAAAAAATTGGGCCGCTACCCACACGTTTAGCTGTGTTACTCATTCCACGAATGCATGATCCTTACAAGTTGTACCTCGTTGTAAAGGTGACTAATCAGGCTTTCCATTTATCAGGCTATAACATACAATACCAATTGGTATTATTAAAGGGGAGGAAGAATCGACTGAAATAACGTTTCCAAACTTTGTTGAGGTTTATATACTGAACTGGAAGACAAGCAGAACTACTTGCTGATAGATGAGAGGAAATCACAGCATACAAAGCCTTACAAAGCCTTACATATTCCTCTTTCTCCTTGTCAAGTTCCTGGAAAAGGGCCTTTCTGGTCTCAGCGATTTCCTCCTTCTTCTTCAGAACCTCTGTCAGGTCCAGCTCTTCACCCTGACAGAGGAGACATCTCCTGGTCACAACCACCAAACTCTGGAACTAACCTTTTGCCTTTCATATTTTATGTTTTCTATTCAAATGACACCAGACACACACACACAGAATAGAAGTTGGATAGTGTTGCTACATTGTGCACTGAAGTGGTAAAGCCTTTCACCTCCTCGAGAAAGCATTGTTCCAGCTGTGTGCATCTCATCTGGTACCTCAGGCCGCGGACCCTCTTCTGGATGGAGAGGAGAGTCTCTGGGGTTGGGGTGGCGTCCTGCCAATGTAGCGTCTCCCCCTTAAACTGATGAGACAAAACCAAAGGAGAGAGACACACACTGAAGACTGAGAGAGCTCTGTTATTCAAAACACTGTATACGGTGGGAAAAAAGCTGTGAAATGTACTTGGCTCTTCTGCAACTGTTTGACACAATGTTCCTTAGCGAATCCGTGACGTTTTAACACCACTGTTTGTGTTACAATGTTTTACAGTTCAGTGCATTTCATCGTTCCCTCACCTTGGTGCTCAGCAGGTGTTTGTCTGTGATCTCAGCTATGAGCTCCTTCTCTTTCTTGATGAGCTGCGTCACTTGGTGGAAAGCATCGGTCATAATCTCGCTGTCCTGGTTGTTCGGTTGTTGATCACATGAACAGAGGGAACAACACTGATAGATAAACATGTCACTGATACAGGGATTGGTAAGGAACAATGAAACAAGACTCCCGTTCATACTCACTGAACGGGAAACCTCCAGCTCCTTGCACACGTTCACGTCTGCCTGTTTCATGAGGTCAGTCACAGCTACGTCGTTCGTTGTCACCGTTGTTTTGCTAGACAGACAGAAGAACTGAACAGAACACATATGAGAAGGAGCACTCCAAACTAAACATCAGTATGGACTCACAGTGAGCAATCCGGGCCAGCCTATGACAAGCCTACATCACATTCTATAGACTTCAGTCATGTTATGTGAGAAGTCGTCTGAAGTGCATTGAACATAACAGGAACATAACTAAGCCTCTTCATTTCTCTCCTCTCTCTTCATGCATACAACCTCCCCTACCCCTAACCATCTCCCCTACCCCTAACCACCCCCCCCTCCCCCCTTGGACATTGCTGCATTACTGTGTTCCCTGTTTGTTAACTCTGTGTTCTATGTGCTCATGTTATCTGTTGCTTGTTGTTTCTGTGTTTTTCTGTTTTTCCCATATTGTCTTTGAGCCTTGGAAAAGCGCTATATAAATACAATGAATTATTATTATTATTATTTCTCTGTTAGTTAACTGGGTGTGGCGTCATACCGTACCTTGCCTAAATTCTCAGACCAGGTGCACAAGGCGTGGAGGGCCTTGTCTGTCCCGTCTCTGACTGCCTTCCACTGGTAGAACTGCTCAAATGCATCATCCTCCACCACCCCCTCCACAGAGGCCGGGCCAAACACCGCAGTCAGAGAAGCTCTCACCTCCTGCGATACAGGAAAAACACTTATTGATAGCAGCAGCTTGTAGACATAAATGTTAATGCATACTTACTCGACATTCAGTTACACACTAACCCCCCTGATTTAAGGTTGGCATTAAAGTTTTTATTCTCCAATAACCTCAAGTTTGTCCACACGCTGTCCTACAGCCAAACACTTTGCCTCCTGCAGGAAGGCATCTACTGTGGCTGTCAGCGCATTCCGTGACAGATTTCTGTCGTTTATCAGATCCACGAGTTGCTCCTTCTGCAAAAGTCAAGACAAAAGACATTGGCACCAGTGGCTGGGATTGGACTGTGTCACAATTGTATGGTTAAGGAATAACTGTACTCTTTTAGGGACGTGTACAAGCAACAGCACACCCCCTCAAATGACAACTCACCGTCTGACAGGCCTTCAGCTTCTCCTGAGCGATCCTGTAGTTCTCCCATGCCACATCCACCTTCTCCATGGCAACAGGGGCAGAGGTGCTATTATTTATGACGACGCCGATTGACCGCATAAGGCTGTCACTTCTAGCGTTCCATGGGTTCCCCTCTCTGATGGATAAAAGGAAGCCAAGATGATAATAATGCATACAAAAGAAAGAGGGCGTGTGTGTGTGCTGTCACTTCATTCTTCTCATTCCATGAGTCACTATTCCAGACACAGTAGTGGAGGAGGAAGGCGTAATATGAAGCAAGTGTTCTTTCAGGACAAGCCTCTCAGATCTTACGGTACCGTAGTTCTCTCAGAACATCGACCTGCTCTGCCAGGCGGCTGACCTGCTCGGCCACGGCCGTGTCCAAAAGCTCGGCCACTTCTTTCTCCTTCTGAAAGGAGAAAGTAAGTGAATCATCTGTCAGTCATAGCAGGAAAAAAGTCATATATGCTCAAGCCTGGAGCCATTGGCAGTCGTCGTGCTAGAAGTTTGTTTGTCTTTTTTTTCCCTCTGACCAGTCCTAATCTTAACAAGCCATGAAGCATTAAGAGTCCCTAGCATGTCCCCTCATAGCAGGTCATTAAGAGTCCCTAGCATGTCCTCTCATAGCAGGTCATTAAGAGTCCCTAGCATGTCCCCTCATAGCAGGTCATTAAGAGTCCCTAGCATGTCCTCTCATAGCAGGTCATGCGCCTTCACCTGCAGCTCCACCATAGCTCCTTGCAGGTGCTTTTCCAGCTTCTCTGATTGGCTCTGAAGTGCGTTCCTCTCCGCCTTGCAAGCTTCTGCCTCTTTAGTGACGACCACCATCTCCTCTTTCAACTCCTGTGAGAACACGATACCACACGACATGTGTCACGCCAGGTTTCTACGCTCGTACTCTATACGGCTGAGTGTATGTGTGTGTGTGTCGGGGGGGGGGCACTGCATGTTTAACCTGTAGCTTAAAGGAGGTGTCTCTCAGCTCTTTCTCTGCGCTTTGAGTGCTCTGCTGCTTGGTGTCTAGTGCTGCCTTCAGCCTCTCGTTCTCCTCCACAAGGTCCTGGTCCACAGGTGTGGCGGTGCTTCTCTCCCTGCTGGAGGCAACGACAGTGGAACTGATCTTACCTCTCAAAAGGATGAGAGGCATCTGTTAGTCATTACTGAAGGGTTATCCCCACTCCACCAGCTTTTCATTTTAAAATCACCAAATGACTTCCTTGGCACCAATACAACCACACCACAGTAGAGCAGTACAACCACACCACAGTAGAGCCAATGTCAAAGTAAAAAGGATCAAAACATGGGGGTAGTCGTTCCATAAACATGACCTGCAGAGCACTGATAGCTGAGGATTTCTCTCTGCACGACACAGCCGAGAGCCGTATCAGCTACAGACCAGAGACAGCTCCTAAATGGAGGGAAGATGAGAGAATCTTGTCTTTGACCAGACAGACAGACAGACAGACAGACAGACAGCCTACCCTGGTAGGGAGGCCAGGCCCTCTGAGACCAGCAGGTCTCCCAGGCTGGTGGGTTCTGGGTCTCCAGGTTCTGTCGGGTCGTTGGAGTCGCTGGTCTGATACAGACGCACAGGCAGAGGCCTGGACCTGGGGACCACCTCTACACACACACACACACACACATCAGAGAGAGAGACACACGCACACACATATCAGACAGAGAGAGACACACACACACACTCATCAGAGAGAAAGACGCACACACACACACACACACACACTCATCAGAGAGAGAGACGCACACACACACACACACACACACACACACACTCATCAGAGAGAGAGAGAGACACACACACACACACACACACACACACACACATCAGAGAGAGACACACACACACACACAGGTAGTGTTCCCCTGTCTCACCGGTGGCCACAGCAGTGAGCAGCTTCTGGTCCGCCAGGCTCCTGAGCCTCTGGATGCATCCCTCGCTCCACTCCTCCTCCCCCGCCAGGGGCGCCACGCCCGCCAGGCAGCACCGCAGGGCCTGGGGACCAATCACAGCCTTCACTCAAACCACTGACGGCTAGAACACTCACCACCTAGGCTGCCTTCACACCGCAGGTCCTAACGCCTAGTCTGATTTAGTGCAGACATCCGCTTTCTTTTTAACGCCTGCTTAAAATGACCCATATCCCATACATATCCCGTACATATCCACATACTCCGGTGCTCACACTGCTTAACACTAGAACAGCCCAAAAATTTATTCAGGACCCTCCTTTCATGACTTTTCCTAGATATGTGCGTTCTACCACCCAGTATCCTTACATTTCCAAAATCACCTCAGGATAAGCTAGTATAAAGCTATTTTGCAGTTTTTCTGTGTAGGAGGCAGGCTAGTTTACAAGACGCGCCAACTAGTGGTCTTTGTGTGTAAGTAGCAGCTTCCCGTTGTAAAGACTATGGTCATTTGACTAGTGTTGTTCCGATACCGATACTAGTATCGGCATGGCCACCGATACGCACAAAAATGCTGGTATCGGTATCGGCGAGTACTAACAAATAATAACACCCGATACCAAACTTGTGATGCGCGTTTTGCACAGGCTGCATTCGTAATTCGCTCTTAGAACGCTGGAGCGCACAGTGGTATCAACGTCATAAAGGGACCAAGCAATTTGATTGGACAAGAGGCATTCCTTGAGTGGTGATCAGATTTCCAGAGCGAATTTACGAACGCACCCACAGCGTCCCGCAACTCGGTGAATGAATTGTCTCCGGTGACGGTGTGAAGACACGAGAAACATTCCATTTTTAAAGTTGAGCAAAGTAAATAGGATTTTACAAGTCCCGTTAACAAGTATATCATCACCTGTGATCGGCAAGCATGGCCCCTAAGGATTATGTGGCAGAGAAAGGTACGTTTTGTTTTACCGGCGTTACTCATACAGACAGTGTGTGGTTGAGTTGCTGCTACTGTTCAATGAACAGAACATGCAAAGCGACAGGCACTGCTGGGGATGAAGAGCTATGTAATGTTATACGCGTAACTAATAACTAGCTATCGTTCTTGACTTTTGATTTCAACAATGGTGCCACGTTTGCCCACTTTTCACCAGGGTAACTAATTCTGTTGGCCAATGCATGGTAGCAAAAAAAACAACCCCGTTTCATGAAGCACACACCGGACTGTCAAAGTTATAAAAACCAGTGTCTAGAACTTTTAAGTCTACTTGCGTTTAGCTAGAAACTTTGCTAGGAGTCTCCGACTAGAAGGTTTAAACCCTAGCAGCATTCTTTGCTTGTCAGGCTTCAAAACTACCCGGATGGAATAACTCGGAAGAAGTCCGGGCCAGTCTCCGTGTCAAACCAAGTCGAATATGGAAGTGATTTCACAAATTCATTGAACTGCACTTTGACAAATCGTGTGCCTTCACATATATTAGTACCTGGCCACATTCTTCTTTTGATGGGCGACACCGCCTTCACTCCCCAGTCCCACAGGCCGGCCCTGCTGTTATGATTAGTTACAGAACCAAATGGTACCTTGATTGAGTTGGTTAATTGATTTTTGTTGATACTTTTCACGATACCAAACACCCGATGCCAGACTAAGTGTTAGCAATAATTTTACATCGAGGTGAGTATGCGGCTCAAAAAACATGTTTTTTTGTTTTGTTTTTTCAAACGCCGTGGTATCGGATCGGTACTCGGTATCGGCAAGTACTGCACGGTCAGGTATCGGTATCGGGATCAAAAAATGGTATCGGAACAACACTACATTTGACCCCCGAGGCGGCTCTTATAGTAGGTAACACAGACACGGCTGTTCTAGTGACAGACAGAGCTTAACTGTCACTTAGATTCAACTGTCACTTAGATTCAACTGTCACTTTCAAATTTGAAATAAGATTTGACAGTTGGTGACGTGGTGTTCTAGTGTTAAGGCTGTTCTAGTGTTAACACACCAAGCGACCCGCATGCGCACAAGGGTTAGGTTACCGGAAAACAAAAGTAAACAGACAGCCGACACAGACGCAAACGACAGACAGCCGACAGACGCAAACGACAGACAGCGACACTTGCAACGGACGCAAACCAGACAAACATTATGATCCAAGCCTTTGCTTTACGAAGTACGTTCAGAGGTCAGCAAAACACTGCGAAATAAAAAAATATTACCTTTGAACAGCTGTTCACCGTCATATCTTCAATGACGGGCAGATCAGTCAATCATTTTTCGTGTTTCATACCTCACTTGCACATACTACGGGTCATTTTAACCCGTTAGCCAACTGTAACCCGTCTTGTTCACGACCAGGCCAGTGGACAGGGACGTGAAGGTGTGTGTTGTGTGTGTCTGTGAGCCAGGTCATGGACCATGTTGCAGTGGGACCTCACCTTGGCAGGGAGGTAGAAGAACTCATCCTTGATCTTGCGCAGGTCGGAGACCAACAGGATCTCCTTGCTGCCAAAGTCCACGAACACAACCTCCACCTTCCTGCCCCCTGGGAGGCCTACACACACACACACACGCACACACACGCACACACGCGCACACACAAAAAGGTTGTAACACACTCAGCGAGTACAGTATAATTTAGTCCCCTCACACACACACACACACACACACAGTGCTGACCTGTGACCTGCGCGCGGCTCCAGAGCTCTCACACACACACACACACACACACACGCTGCTGACCTGTGACCTGCGCGCGGCTCCAGAACTGGTCGTAGAGGCCCACGCAGGCCTGCTCCAGGACGGGGCAGAACATCTCCAGGCCCGGGGCCCCCGCCCCCGCCCCCCCACCGGCACCGTAGCACTGCTGCATCCGGTCATTCAGCAGCAGGAACTCCATGTTGTCCACCTGCAACACCAGCAGGGGGCAGCACACACACACACACACACACACACACACTTTGTACCTAAATTGGGAAATAAACTTTGGGTTGTGTGTGTGTGTGTGTACCAGTTGGATGTAGAGGTCAGAGGGGTGTGTGTGTGTGTACCAGCTGGATGTAGAGGTCAGAGGGGTGTGTGTGTGTGTACCAGCTGGATGTAGAGGTCAGAGGGGTGTGTGTGTGTGTGTGTGTGTGTGTACCAGCTGGATGTAGAGGTCAGAGGGGTGTGTGTGTGTGTGTGTGTGTGTGTGTGTGTACCAGCTGGATGTAGAGGTCAGAGGGGTGTGTGTGTGTGTGTGTGTGTGTGTGTACCAGCTGGATGTAGAGGTCAGAGGGGTGTGTGTGTGTGTGTGTGTGTGTGTGTGTACCAGCTGGATGTAGAGGTCAGAGGGGGTGTTGATGTGGGACACCAGGGCGTTCAGCTCCAGGTCGGGGTCGGGGCAGACGGGGGGGTAGAACTGCAGAACCTCCGAACGTTGGTGCTGTCTGGCGAACGAGCCCGCGTTCATACCAGTACCATCCGCGTCATCAACGCTGGGTGATGAAGGGGCGGGATAAACAGAAATGTCACAACTAGATGGCAGCTACTTCACTGGAAAAGAGGATAATATCTTCCACTATAGTATCTGAAATAAACACTATTTTCTATGAAACAAAACAAAACAAAAGACACTTTCTACAGGCGTTCTCTTACTAATCAGCTGCTCCGTTACTGGAATAGAAATGGTTCACGAAATTCGCGTTCGCGCATGTCCGCGCGCGTGTGTGTGTGTGTGTGTGTGTGTTTGCTGAGCATGTGAGGAAGATATAATAGAATAATGAAACTTTTGATATTGTTTTTGATCACTAATGATTAGATTTAGATTAGATTACATTGTCTCCTTCCTCCTTGCTAGTCTCTGCAGCCTAGAATATGACACACCCACTGACGACGTGACTGTTCTACGTTTTGGTTCGCGCTAGAGAACCACTATTTTCTGGTTCCTGCTACGAACCAACTTTTCAGGCTCCAAACCAATTGAGTTTGGGTCTGAACGCGCCGGCCGATTCCAGACTTGGTTAGCTCCATGAACACCAGGTACTCTCTGAGGGAGTGTGTGTGTGTGTGTGTGTGTGTGTGTGTGCAGGGGTGCAAACTGGCGATGGTCCAAAAAGGTGACACTTTTTTTTTGCCCGTAGATGGTTAGCTCTATCATTAACAGTGGTCTAACAATGATGCGCGTGTAAGTAGCGATGGCCCTGCCCTTAACACCCGCATAATTAATGTAAGCAACCTGTTCTCAAAATAATTATGCGGGTTCCTGCAGGTTTCAACAAGTTACATTTAAGACCTTTATAAGACCACTTTTAATCGATTTTAAGACCTATTGAGCAAGTATTGGTATTAGACTCACATTCGTTGATTATTTTCATTAGCAATGTTGGGTGATCTGTTCTGTTGCATATAGAACAAGGATAATGTAAGTTAGCCTACTCTATCAATTTCTTGATTCATTTCCATTGCTTCTCAACACATTACTAGATATAATAGCATAAATAACAGAATAAACTCACTTACACTGCATAGCCTACATACTGAGATATGGCACACACACACACACACACACAATATTTACTAAACCACACACACCGTTGCTACCACTGCAAGTTTGAAGAAATTCTAACTTCACATGCCTACAGTCGAATCGCCTCCTACGGCGATTATCGTATCGTGGCCTCTTGTCTTATCATTTCACGTGGCAAAATATCGGGGTTTTGGGCGCAGCTTAACCAATGTCACACGAGCAATAAGTGTGCGATAAGTTTTGTTTTATATGTTGTCTCTCATCCGCACGAGTCGTATTCCCACGCAGTGGGTCTGGCGACAATAATACATTTTCCGGTCTGACTTTTTAAATAAAAATTAAATAGATTCTACGCAAGTCTAAAGCACACAGAAGCCATTAAAAAGGTTTATTTTGAAAGTCTCGCCCTGTGTCTGATCCTGATGTTATAGAAGCAGCGTAGCAGCAGGGTAAAAGCGAGGTAAAGGGGGACGCGAGACAGTCTCGGGCAGCGTTCGTAAATTCGCTCTGCGCAATAAATGGACCAAGTAATTTGATTGGACAAGAGGCATTCCATGACTGCTGATCAGATTTCCAGAGCGAATTTACGAACGCAGCCTAGGGCAAACCACTCGCCGACTCGTTTTTTTCATAACACGAAACTTGAAGTTATAAAGTACCCACTCGATATAATAAACAACAGTTTTCAGATCACTAAATACTTATAATGATCATCTAATTATGTGTAGTTATGTGTTTCTAGCATGTCGATGTTCTATCAGGTAAATTCGCTAGAACTAACCTCCATACCCTGGTTCAGAAGAAGAAATCAGTCCTTCGTCACTTACATCGTCGTCATCGATTAAACTTTTAGGTGGATTGGTTACCCTAGCTTAGATACCCTAGCTTAGATGGTCTTTGTGACATTTCACAATCACAAACATATATGTACAGAAACTCACTAAAGTATAAAACACAGCTAAAATACCGCTTCTCTTCAAATCACTCCATGACACTTTGAGGTCAGTGCATTTGTTTTTTTGGTGAACTACCGTAATAACCCTAAATGGCTAGAGAGTGCAACTTCTGTGCTTTCAGAAACTGTTGGATTTTCTTCGATTGCACATATAGTTCAAGAATTACGATAGTTTGAACGAACCCTGTAAAATCCTGTTGAGAAGTTATCGCAACATAGAAATAACTTCTATGTTATTTTATTACTTCTTATGTTTCTACTTCCATCTTAACTGCAACTTTCAACTGCAGCAGAGTTTAGCAGACAGGAAGATGTTAGCTTGGGCATCATGTGACTTGGATGAGATGAGATGTAGACCCCCCCCCCAAAATATTTTTTTTGCAGATCTGCATGATTCATGTAAGTCACCTATTTTGAGGTAAAAACGGCGAATTTCACCTAAAGGTGACAAGTTTGCACCACTGCAGGTAAACAGATCCAGGATCCAGCAGTGTCGTCGTACACTAACGGGGTTAGCAGAGTACTCAGTCACTGGACGTACACAAGCACTTGTGTGTAAATCTCTGGTTCTCTGGTAAAGTCACATGGCTCACAGACTTTTGAGAGCAGTTTTATATTTAATATAACTGACTAGTCATGTGTGGTTACTCACATCTTAACACTCCCCTTGTTCATCTTCAATATCTGGCTCAGACCCTCTGGATGGAGACTATAGCTGTGTGACACACACACACACACACACACACACCTCAGATTATTAGATCAGGCATACACATTAGTGTACAGTTTAGGTCAAGCCAGACACACCACACACGCACAGACACAAGCCAGACACAGACACACACACACAGTTGTGAAATCTACTCTGAAGTCCGTCCCTCCTTCCATTACCTGAGTCCAGAGTCCAGGGAGAGACAGCGCAGGTCAAAGCTCTGGACATCCACTGGAGCCTGCAGGGTCTCTAGCACCTTAGAACACGAACACACACACACACACACACACACATCTGGATACAGCCACTCAATAGATCCAGAGGTTCTAAGGCTGATCCAGAGCGTGTGAAGGCTACCTGGTCCAGGTCACAGTACCGGCGGACCATCCTGGCCTTCTGCACGGCCGTGTCCAGCCCCGCCAGCCGCTCCTCCACCCGGGCCAGCTCTGACCTGCTGGAGGGGAAGTGCTGCTCCATGTGGCTCAGCTCCAACACCAGCTCCCCCTTCCTGTGTGGAGGAGGAACAGCCGTGCTAGTGGACTAGGCTAGTGTACTAGGGTAGTGTACTAGAGTAGTGGACAAGGCTAGTGTACTAGGCTAGTGTAGTAGGGTAGTGTACTAGGGTAGTGTAGTAGGGTAGTAGAGTAGTGTGGTAGTGTACTATACTAGGCTAGTGTACTAGGGTAGTGTAGTAGTGTAGTATGGTAGTGTACTAGGCTAGGGTAGTATGGTAGTGTAGTAGTGTAGTATGGTAGTGTACTAGGCTAGGTAGTATGGTAGTGTACTGGGCTAGTGTAGTAGGGTAGTGTACTGGGCTAGTGTAGTAGGGTAGTGTAGTAGTGTAGTAGGGTAGTAGGCTAGTGTACTAGGCTAGTAGGGTAGTGTAGTATGCTAGTGTAGAAGCGTAGTGTACTAGGGTAGTGCAGTATGGAAGTGTAGTATGTATTGTACCTTCTATGGAGCACGTCGAAGGCCCAGTCCATGACGTGGTCTATCTCCATCAGCAGTCTGGCCTTCTCTCTCTTCACCTGCGACAGCAGCCCGGTGGACAGAGTCTGGATGACACACACACACACACACACACACACGCACGCACACACGCACACACACAGGTAAGGCAGCCAAACCACTTGCATACAAAAGTAGTGGTCTAAAATGGAGCCATTTTTTACCTGGTGTGTCCCTAGTCCAGTGATTTTCAACCAGTGTGCCATGAGAGATCAGGTGTGCCGTGGGAAATGATCTAATATCACCTAATTAACCATTGTCGGGTGTCTGTGCTGTAATAAAGTGTGGCAGATAATGTAATACTCTTCTATTTCAGTGGGTGGCAGCAGAGGGCTCTGAGTTAGTGCTGCGCGACTGTGGCGCAGGATTCAATTTCATAGTAAATGAAAGTTTCACTTTCCGACGTAAACACCAATCATTGGCCTTGATGTAATAATGTTTCAAACTAACGGGTTGAGTGATTGGCTGAACGCAACGTGAAAGAGTTGCGTTACGCACGTTTATTACAGAAGAAAAAAAACGGCGCCAGTGAGAGTGATGGAGAAGTTTTTGAGAAGGGAAAATGCAAATGCTGAACAGGGCCCTGGACAAAATTCTGACCCAGATGAAGGCTCTAGTATGAGTGGTCGACAAAATAAAAAAGAAAAGACGGTGAGCTCGAGGCAATACAGCGAAAGCTATCTTTCATTTGGATTTACTTTCACCGGGGATGCAACGGCACCGACTCCGCTGTGCTTGGTGTGTGGTGAGAAGCTATCCAATAGCGCCATGGTGCCAAGCAAGCTTAAACGCCATCTCCAAACGAAACACCCTTCCGTTCAAAACAAGCCGATGGACTATTTTGTACGCTTACGTACAAACAATGAGAAACAGGCAACTTTTTTGAGAAAAACCACAAAGGTTAACGAGAAAGCCCTCAGAGCTAGCTACCTTGTTGCTGAACTCGTAGCTAAATCAAAAAAGTCCCACACTGTGGCAGAAACATTAATACTGCCAGCTTGTAAAGCCATTGTAAATGAGATGCTCGGCCTTGACGCGGCCAAAGAGATCGCTAAAGTGCCTCTCTCAGATAACACAATTTCCAGACGTATCGATGACATGTCTGCGGATATCGAAACTAATGTTTTAGAAAAGATGCGCATCAGTAAGAAATTTGCCTTGCAACTTGATGAGTCGAACGGATATTAGTGGACATTGTCAGCTCTTGGCCAACGTGCGTTTTGTGGATGGAGAAAGCATTAAAGAAAACTTCCTATTTTGCAAGGCACTGCCAGGACAATCAACAGGAGAGGAAATATTTCGGGTCACGTCGGAATATCTCGACAAAAGCGGGCTTACATGGGAAAACTGCACAGGTGTCTGCACTGACGGAGCCGCAGCCATGGTCGGGCGCATCAAAGGCTTCGTAAGTAGGGTCAAAGAAAAAAAAACAAATGTTATTACTACGCACTGTTTTTTGCACCGTGAGGCCCTCGTTGCAAAGACCTTACCATCAGATCTAGCTCCTGTGTTGGATGATGTTGTGCGCATAGTGAACTATGTGAAGACGCGACCTTTGAAATGTCGCTTATTTGCGTCTTTGTGTGAGGAAATGGGAGCGGAACATAAAGTTTTATTGCTCCACACGGAGGTCCGGTGGCTGTCGCGCGGCAAAGTGCTGGCCCGTGTGTATGAGCTGCGAGAGGAACTTAAAGTTTTTCTGACAAACGAGGGGTCCGATTACTCAAAGCTGCTTGCAAGTGATGAGTGGTGTGCAAAGCTGGCATACCTGGCTGATATATTTCATCATCTGAATGAACTGAACACACGGATGCAAGGCCGAAATGAAAACCTGCTTACAAGCACTGATAAAATGAACGGATTCCGTTTAAAGGTGCAGCTCTGGCAACAACATGTGCAGCGTGGCAACCTTGAGATGTTCCCACTCACCGAGAAACTGCATGATGGCAACACTGCTGCAATGTGCGAGGTGATTGGCACACATTTGAAAACTCTTGAGGAGAAGTTGTCATTTTATTTCTATTCAGCCTTCACAGAATGCCTTGACTGGGTTAGGGACCCATACAGCTCAGCATCCGTTGCTGGAAAGGACATGACTTTAAAGGAGCAAGAGGAACTCATTGAACTGAAACAAGATCGTGGTTTAAAGCTAAAGTTTGCTGATCTTCCTTTGGACAGTTTTTGGTTATCTGTTGCCAAGGAGTTCCCCATTCTGGCCAACAAAGCTATTTTGACATTGCTCCCGTTTTCAACCACATATCTGTGTGAGCTGAGCTTCTCAAGCTTGACTGCGATAAAAACTAAAAACAGAGAGAGACTGAGATCTGTTGAGGAAGAGCTTCGTGTGTGTCTTTCTACCATTACTGCCAGGATATCCATTTTGTGTTCATCGAAACAGGCCCAGGTTTCACACTAAGTGAGTATAAATACATTAAAAAACTATATGTATTATATGTACTGTGTTAGAGTGTCATTTTGGTTGGTGGTGTGCCCCAGGATTTTGTAACAAATGTGCCGCGGCTCAAAAAAGGTTGAAAATCACTGCCCTAGTCCACCCTGCTCACCTGGTGTGTCCCTAGTCCCCCCTGCTCACCTGGTGTATGTTATTGAGTTGGGCCTTGCTCTCTGCAGCCTGACACAGAGCCTTTTCCACCGCTCTCTCCATGACTGAAGATGAAGCCTGTATACACACACACACACACACACACACACAATATGAGGTGATAACAGGCAGGGCTCGACATTAGTTTCTTTGCATAGCCTCCATACTGAGATATATGACACACACACACACACACACACACACACACCTCTCACAGGTACAGGTACACACACACACCTCTCACAGGTGGGCCACACACACACCTCTCACAGGTACAGGTACACACACACACTATATTTACTAAAACACACACACCGTTGCTATTTTACGAACACAGCCTAGGGCTAAACCACTTGCAAAAACTTAACACGAAACTTTACGTTTTAAAGTACCCACTCGATATAATAAACAACAGTTTAACGATCACTAAATCCTTATAATTTGCGGATTGGACTTCATATTCGATGAGCTGATTATCTCTTGTGTACTTCATATTCGATGAGCTGATGATCTTTCTGTGTGTGTCAGTGTCTTGGGCGTATCTGTCAGTCACATGTATATTATACGGTAACCGATGTTCTGCTGCAGCTGTAGCCTCAGGATATCTTGGTATTTGATCACCTTCTATATAAAATCACCTGTTCGGCTTTAATGACTTAACCGCTATTTAAAAAAAAAAAAAATGTTGCCACCCTCTAGTTTTTGGTGAAATTACGTCTTTGTTTTGAGCGCCAGTGGCGAAAAGTCACTGCCCCGCCACTATTGCAAAAAGTCCTGGAGGAAACACTGAAATTGGGGTTCAGTGTCTTGCCCAAGGACACTTCGACATGTGGCCAGCCATGGCTCGAACCGCCGATCTGCCAACCTTGCGATCATTAGATGGTGGCTCTACCTCCTGCGCCACAGCCGCCCCAAGGGTGGCTTGCCAAACTCTGTTCTGGCCTTGTCTGGCTCCAGGGCCTTTCCCATTGGTTAGAAAGCCCATTCCTTAACTGCTCCTATCGCTTCAGTCTCAAACAGCATTGGAGGAGAATACAAGCAGGGAGGAAGGATGCTACAGGAGATATTCTGCTCTGGTGCATGTTGAGTAGGAAGGGAGCAGAGGACGGAGGATTGGTCAGAAGTGGATCTCTAACATGCTAACACCCATACAGACAGACATACAGACACCTCATACCTGTTTTAGATACACTTCATACCCGTTGTTGACAGGCACAGAGGATTTCGGTCTGCGATGAACAACAAAAAGCACACACTGATGGGACAAACGCTACTATTGCACTCTGAGTGTTATTGTCATGTGATTGATTCAAAACTTGTTTTAAACTTGCTTTTTATCTTTACATATTTTCATGGGGTTGTTTTTACTTTTTATGTATCAATCTATTCTTGTTCTCTCCATGGAATGTAGTGTATAGAGTGTAAATAGAGTATTTAGAAAAGTGCTATACAACATAAATGCATTATGATTATTGCATGTATTTGTTGTATTGTATTGGTATTTAGAATTATAAAAAGTTGTTTTATATTTTATACACACGACCAATCAACTTTCACCGTCAATCACCATCATTCAGGATGAGTTCCCCAAAACCCCAAAGACACCATAGAGTAAGTGTGTGTAGAGAGAAGACACCATAGAGTAAGTGTGTGTAGAGAGAAGCAGGTTGGCACCTTCTCATGTTGTTCATCTTGGTTGTGTAGATGAGTCCGATGATTCTGCTGTCCATTTGCAGATCCTCCACCCCTCCCTCTGAGAGAGGAGACTCCACCTGCACACACACCAGGGGTCTTAAATACAGGGTTCCCACACCTTCTGAAACATCACATTCAAGCACCTTTCAAGGACTGTCAAGACTCAATTCCCTTAAATTCAATGACCCAAAACGGCATAGTTCGAGACAGATCTAGATGAGAATTTATATAATAGGAACTATCCGCTCACAGACAACAATTAAAAAGAGAGGCTTGAATGTGTGAACACTAGATGGTCTCTTGCCTTCTCTACCACAGCACAGCAAAACAATATATTGTGAAATATGTGTGAAGGTAAGACTTATTTACTAGTTGACGAGCGAGTTTTTGGACAGAGAGAGAGGGGAATCAAGCACTTTCAATGAACTTTTAAGGCCTTGATTTTTTTTTGCTCAAATTCACAAACTTTCAAGGATTTCAAGGACCCGTGGGAACCCTGTAAATACTCTCTTTGACAGCAGTGTATTCAGGGTTTTTCCTGCATAGAGAACTATGGCCGGCCGCCTCCGTCATATTTCTAGCCGCCTCCAGCTCTCGACAAAACTCTGACGGTCGTATTTTCTACCAGCGTTGAACTCTGTGGATTTCTGTCATTTCTAACTGCAATTGCGGCACTGCGCCGACGTGGTGGCGGGGGCACTGTTTCGCAAATAAGTTAGCTTTCGTTTTTGCTAGCGAAATAGCTGATAGTTGATGTTAACTGCTCAAGGAGAATACATATTTGAAAGTACAGAATGCCTGAGAGCCTTATATTGCATTATATTACATTATATTTTGATTGGTCATCTGGTGTCTGAACATTGTGTTTTCCTTTACATAAATAATGACATTTCCACCATAAATTGATGCAGAAAGGGTACAAATTGGTGCATATCAATTCACCAGAATGCAAGAAATTAAGTGTTTGATGCTCGTTTAAGGACCCCCAGACAGCCCTGCATCATGCCCCCCCCCCATGTCAAACACCAGTTGTACCACCTCTGCCTCATTTAAACCCTGGTATTGACTCCTGGGGAGGCTGGTGGAGGTAGAAATTGGAGGTCAAGCTCATTGTAATGGAAGGAATGGAAAATGAAGAATGGTATCAAAACATGTGATTGACACCATTCCTCAATCCACTCATTACAACGAGCCAGCCTCCACTGATCTACTCACACTGTCCATGTGGCCTGTGTCCCAGCTCTCCAACGTTTACCCAGAAAATGGACCATTAACTGGTAGGTCCATGATTGTTTCATCTTTGACACTGTAGTTAGTGACTTTAAACCATTCATTCACACACACTCAACTGTAGCATCTGACGCTGGTTTTCTCTGTGTACCACATGTACAAAACAAGAGATTTGGTGAGGCTGCATTCTCATGTTATGCACCCAGATTGTGTCTCACTGCCAGTTTACATTAGGGATGCAACCTCAGCACATATGTTCAAGTCAAGACTAAAACCCCATCTTTTTAATATTGCCTTTAAATGACTAAATAATTAAAGTAAGATTATATAATGATTAAAGCACTTTGAGCTGCAACGTTTGCAGGAAAAGCGCTATACAAATAAAGTTATTATTAGTAGTAGTAGTACCTTGCATTCTGGACACGGGATGACGTTGTCCACCTCCAGGGAGTGAAGACAGCCCGTGCAGAAGATGTGGCCACACAGGAGGGCACGTGGCAGGTTCCCAACGGTCTCGTCCTCTGAAAAGAAATAAAACACCAACTAACATGAGCATTTTAACCACGGTTGGTTTATAAACCATATTAACCAAGGTTGGTTTATAACGTATTATATAACATGTCAAGTTAATCACCACCTGGTGTAATGGCTCGTTAGCTAGCAGGCGGACACGTTTTGAGCAGACGTAATTTCTTACACCAGGTGGTGATTAACTCCACACGTTCACAGTTTACACGACCAGACCGTTTAACAAGGGAATTGTATGATATTATATAAGACATATGATAGTGTTACTTTACCAGGTAGGTTGTAGGCTTGGTCACAGATGTGACAGATGATCAGGGAGTTTGGCTGTTCTGCTCTGGCCGACATGCTGCTGCAGTAACGACGGTAGAGAGGTCAGGTCCGCTCTGCTGTCTACCCGCTCAGGGTTGCCAGATGGGTGAGACACTTTCCAGCCAGTGGTGTAGTCTAATCCAGTGTTTCTCAACCCTCTCCGCTTTGGACTTGATTAGTTGAATCAGGTGTGCTGGTGGTGGAACAGATCAAATATGTGGAGCGGCTGGGGCGCCCCGAGGAGAGGGTTGAGAAACAGTGGTTTTCAACCCACTCCTCAGGGACCATCAGCCATTCCACATATTTGATCTGTTCCACCACCAGCACACCTGATTCAACTAATCAAGTACAAATCATAATAGCTTTGCACTTGATTAGTTGAATCAGGTGTGCTGGTGGTGGAACAGATCAAATATGCGGAATGGCTGGTGGTCCCCGAGGAGAGGGTTGAAAACCACTGCGGGACTACGGCGTATACCCACTTAAAAATGCGCGTGGATACGTAACGGTGTTATATACAACAGATAGATCCGGTCCATTCATGTCTCTATTGGTCAGTTTGAGTTCCAGCCGTACAAATATCCATACGCACGGGCCGGCTAAATGGAATCTTGACACATCTTGTATTACTCCGCGCGTTTGTATATTTTACCCGGCGTGCCTAACCACTCCGCTAGCTGTACCAAATACACACCTGTGCCGCACCATAACGCTTATTGTGACAGAACTTTAAAAACTTCCCAGATATGAAGCGAAAGCAAACGACACTTTTTGAGTGTTTTAGTAAGCCTTCCCCTGAAGCTACTGCCGCTTCTGGTGACACTGACACTGACACGAATGTTACAGAAAAAGAGCCAGATGATGAGGCTAATGCTATCCAGCACCAACCCGATGCCATCGTAACGTCACCTGGTGGTAAGTGAAAGTACCATATGATATGCGTTATCATTAACGTAAACCGTAACAGCAGGGTATTATTGTTGGTATTGTCGTGTTTTGTCCGTCTGATGTGCGTGGGTATAATGACTCACACGACAAGGGATTCTCCGTTTCTGGTTCTTTAGTGAACTTCTTCTTAACACAATACACAATACAAGATACAACTAATTGTGTCCCAGATGGCAGGTTAATAGATGACGGGAAAACTAGCTCTGGCACAGAACAGCAGCTTTGCTGTCCATACCGATGAGCGTTGTTCCCTTTACTGACTGTTTACGTAACCAAGGTAACGAGCTATCTCTCTCTCTGGGTGATCATGTGACATACAGTAACCAATCAACAATAACGGTAACATAAACACAACAACAACAACAGGGAAAGCCAACCATGGTGGACTGTCTCACACTATCCCCCTCCAAGAGTACTGAGTCCCTTCAGTACAGGTGACTTAACATTAACATGTCTAGGAATAGAACAGTTGACTCAATGAACATGTCTAAATTATTTGATTACTTACATCACATTCTTTGCAAACTCGTAGGCCCTATAGCTAAACAACAGTGAAACAATTAAAACACTTAACTACTTGTAAACAATTTTTACAGTAAAACATTTTTTTTTTTCTTTATAATGCAAAACTTCTTGGATGAAGTAACCAATCTGCCGATAAACTAAACAGTCTCTCTTTCAATAACTAGTTCCTGAATCTCTCTGGCTTATTAACCATGCGTCCCTTAGATGTTTTAACAGTATTTTTTGGAGTGTCCTCTTGTCTTTTTTCCTGCTGACACCTTGGAGCTTTGAGATGAGGTTTCTCCTCTTGATCACATGACTCTCGAGAAGCTCCTTCCCCTGCTGGATCTTTATCATTGTCTTTCTGTAGTGGCAGCTCTGGTACCAACGGGACATCCTCTTCAGGTAGCTGTGTAGCTGGGTCTTGGCACTGCTGCAGCACTTGACTCCTTTGACGTTTTATCCCAGCAGGGACCACCTCACTATTGTATGGTTTAAGCCGATCATGGTGCATTATCTTTCTGCGCTTCAACCCTTGAATATCGTAGAGGACAGGACCACGGCATCCAGCCACAATCAAGGGGCCCTTCCAAGGTGCTTGAAGCTTGGGGCTTAATCCCTTCTTTTTCGTGTCATCCTTTACATACACCAAATCTCCAACGCTGTAAGAATGTTCTCGTGCTCGGACATCATACATCTTCTTCTGACGTTCTTGTGCAGTGCGGAGGTGCTCCCTCGCTGTGCTTTGTGCCTCCTTAAGTCCTTCTCCCAGGTTATGAAGGAAATCTGCTACCTCCATTCGGTCAGATTTGAGTTCTGCAGCCCCAGACTGGATATCCTGTGGTTGATGAACTTCTCGGCCAAACATGAGCCTGTTAGGTGTGAACCCTGTGATTGCATGGCGTGAGCTGCGGTAGGCTGAGGTGAGTAGTGACAGATGCTCATCCCAGTTCTTTTGGTTCTGGTCCACGTAGCATCGGATCATCTGGAGTAAAGTTCTGTTGAACCTTTCCACCTGTCCGTTAGAGGCAGGGTGGTAGGGGGGGGTCCTTGTCTTTGTGATCTGTAGGAGCTTGCATACATTCTGGAACAGGGAACTCTCAAAATTGCGACCTTGGTCAGTGTGCAACTCGAGGGGGGCTCCAAATCGGGCGATAAAGTCATACACAAGCCTCCTTGCTGTTGTTTCCGCCCCTTGGTCAGGAACAGCAAAGGCTTCGACCCATCGAGTAAACTGGTCAATTATGACGAGAATGTACTTGTTTCCAGAGCTGGATACAGGGAATGGCCCGAGGATGTCTACGTGGAGACGGTCCAAAGGTGCTCCAGCTTGGTAGCTTTGCAACTTGGCTCGTTTCACTGGTCCCGTAGTTTTGCATGCATTGCAGTGCTGGCATCTCTTCACAAACAGATGGACTTCTTCACCCATTCCATACCAGTGATAGCTCTGGCGTAAGCGCTCCAGTGTTTTTGCTTCCCCAAGATGACCAGATTGAGGAGGATTATGGCAAGCCTGCAGGACCTCTCTTTGCATGGAAGCTGGAACTAGTAGCAACACGGTTGGTTGTTGGGCTCCTACTCTCTCCCAGGAGTAGTAGAGAACTCCTTGCTGCAGCATGACCTGAGGCCAGCAGAGCCAGAACTTCCTCACTGCAGGGCTCTCAAGCATCACCTGATCTTTAGTAGGGAGGGTTCCTGATTCTTTCCATGTGTGGAGGGTGGAGAGGACAGGATCAGCTTTCTGAAGTTTGGCAAGCTCTTCCAATCTGACTGACTGCAGCCAGTTAACTACTGGAGTCTCCAGCATGGTTGTATGTGGTGGATCTGTTTCCATCGACTGAGTGTTATCACCACTGGTCTCACCAGACTCAATACTCCTAACTGCGAGCGGCACAACATCATCAACATCGTCTTCAAATCTTGTCCACTGCTCATGAAGTCTTCGGCAGTACTTACATCCTTGACATGGTAGATCAGACAAGTTCTTTCCAGCTTGGTAACAGTCACATTTGTCTGAATGTTCTCTGGTTTGCCTTGACATGGCATCAGCATTGCAGTGTTGCCGGCCCACTCGATGCTCTATGTCAAAGTCATATTGGCTCAACTCTTCCAGCCAGCGAGCCAACTGACCTTCAGGGTTTTTGAACCGAAACAGCCAGGTGAGACTGCCATGATCTGTTCGTAGCAGAAACTTCTTGCCCAGTAGGTAGTGGCGGAACTGACGAGTGTAGCGGACGACAGCAAGTAACTCACGTCTGGTAACACAGTACCTCTGCTGAGCTGGTGTAAGATGGCTGCTGGCGTATGTTAGGACTCGCTCTTCTCCCCACTGGAGTTGTGACAGAACAGCTCCAATACTGTGGTTCGAGGCATCAGTGTCTAGAATGTACTTGCCTCCAACAGTGGGGTATCCCAGCACTGGTGTAGTTGTCAGTTTTTCTTTCAGCTTTGTAAAAGCATCTTGGTGCTCATTTGTCCACAGGAATGTAGCCCCCTTCTTTGAAAGGCTGTGGAGAGGGCTTGCCAGTTCTGCAAAAGCTGGAACAAACTTGCGGTAGTAGTTACACAGTCCAAGAAAAGCTTGCAGCTCCTTCAGGTTGTTGGGTGGCTCCCAGCGCTGTACATCCTTGACCAGAGCTGGGTTTGGACAGATCCCATCTCCACTCACAATGTGGCCCAGGAAGAGAACTTCCTCTTGAAGCAAGTGACATTTAGAAGGCTTCAGCTTCAACCCATAGCTGTGGAGACACTTGAAGACCTGTGCGAGCCGGTCCAGGCTTTCATCCACTCCCCTGCCAATGACAATGACGTCGTCAAGGTAGATCAGCAATGTTTCCCATTGGAGTCCCCTGAGGACGAGCTCCATTGCCCTCTGAAAGGTGCTTGGGGCATTGCAGAGCCCAAATGGCATGCGGGTGTATTCATAGAGGCCCCATTTGGTGATGAATGCTGTCTTCCCGCGGTCTTGGTCATCCACTGCTATCTGCCAATAGCCAGACTGAAGGTCAAGTGTTGAGAACATTGTAGCTTCCCCAAGAACATCAAGACACTCTTCAATCTTGGGCAAAGGATATGCGTCCTTTACCGTCAGACTGTTCAAGCCGCGGTAATCTATGCACCACCGTACTCCTCCATCCTTCTTGCGTACTAAGACGACCGGAGAGGCCCACTCCGATGATGATGGTGTAACGACACCGGCTTTAAGCATGTCTTGAAGATGTGTTTGCTCTTCACTTTGAAATCCAAGAGGTGCCCTTCTCACTCGCTGGCGCACAGGCTTAGCCGATCCTGTGTCAATCTTGTGTGTGACAGCAGACATGTAACCCAGGTCGGAATCACTTTTGGCAAAGAGGGATTGGTAGGTCACTAGCAGTTGGATAAATTGTTCTTGTTGCTCCTCACTGAGTGCCTCACTAGTAGCACCAACCAGGCTTTGGAGATGTTCAGGTAGCTCAGAGATTGCTGCTACTCTTCCAACCACCAGTGATGGCACACTCTCTGACTCTCCCTCTATGATGGGCTCTACACTTTGCTCAGGTGAACATGATGGCTCCTCAGGATAAGCTTCAACTAAGAGTCCAAGGCATGCTCCTCTTGGCAGGGCCGCTTTGCTGGTCGAGAAGTTGCATAGCCGGACTGGCACCCGCTTCTCCATAGTGGTAACAACACTCCCGGAGACTACATTTTCTGTGATGTTCAAAGGCTCTAGTACAGCTGGAACACCTGGCCTTGGTTCTTCCACCTCGCCCCAGACCACACATTCAGATGTAGGTGGTATGGTGGTGGTCTCTCCTAGGGTCACTCTGGCAACATGATAGTCTGATCCATCCCCTCTTACTATTTTGGAGGGCACAAGTTCGTTACCGATGAACACCTTACCACGGGTGTGGATGACAACATCATGAGTCTTCATCAGATCCAATCCTATGAGGACAGAGTCACGTATGGGGGCTACGTGTACATCCCAGTCGATTGTTTTGGCTGCAATTTTAAAGGTGACGTTCAGTCCACGTTTTGCTTCCATGCCATCTCCAACTCCCGCATTTAGAAGGTAGGTCTTACGTAGGCTTGTCGGATCACCTCCAGAGAAACTCCTATACAGCTCCTCTGAGATTACTGTTGTCTGGGCTCCCGTGTCCACCACAGCCTGTGTTGGAATGCCGTTTACTGTCACCGGAATCTGTAGACTCTCACCCTTGTTTTTGGTGCAGCCAATCTGTAGCCCTTGTGGTTTGTGATCTGCATGTAGTCTCCCTTCTGACCGCCCCCGTTGGTCTGGGCCTTTGTCACCGCGGTTACGTGCAGCTGTTGGGCTCGGCGATCTACTGCAGTCCCTCCTGAAGTGTCCTTGTTCTCCACATTTATAACATGGGCCAGCTGCTCCCCGGGTTGGGCTTGGTGACTGGGAGCGCATCCGGCCGGGCTGCACCTGATAATGGTTCTGTGTCCTCTCTAGTGACAGGGGACGTTGTGTTGTTGCTCTAGTTTTATGATGTTCAAACTGCAGCTGTAGATTCCCTACTGTATGTACGAGGGTCTTGACTTGGTCCGTTAGTGTAGCAAACTGTTCAGCAGTTACATACTGAGGGGTCTGTACCCTACGAGAGGTAGGAGTAAAGTCCTCACAGATGTCTCCATCATCAGCCCAAGAAATGCGTCGTGTTCTGTTCTTTATTTCTGTTTCACGTCCCACCGTAGCTTTGAAGTTGTGTTCATGAGCCTCTACACACTTTTGAGCCTCTGCAAGGGAGCATGGATCTCGGTTCATAACTTCATAGGCCACTTTTTGATTTTTTAGACCTTTAAGAAAGGCATCAGTTGCAAGTTGATCTTGCAGCTGGAGATCCACTCCTGGATATGCAAGTGTGACGAGGCGTCTCACCTCTTCTGCAAATTCAGCTGACGCCTCTCTACCTTGCCGAAGTTCTCCCAACTTTCTCCTTACTGTGGTAGGGGGGTCTCTTTTCCCAAAGCGCTGAGTAAGCTCCTCCACTAAGAGAGCATAATCCTCCCGTGTACGTTCTGGCAGTGAGCAGACATATCGTATTGCAGCTCCTCTTAAGCATTCATGCAGCCTGTCCACTCTTTCTGTAGTACTCCATCCATACTTCCTGGCCTGGCGCTCAAATGGCAACAAGAAAGAGTCCCAGTCATCATTTCCTTCAAATGTGGCAAGTTTAGGTCTACGCACTTCTTGCAGAGTGTGCTGACTGTTGTGACCAGAACTATTCAGTCTCTGCTCACCATAGGGAAATGAGCGTTGGGTTTCATTCTCAGAGTCTCTAGTGTCTCTCCATCTACTGTCAGGTTCAGCATTTCCGCCCCTCCTGGTGGGACCAAAGTTGCGAGTGCGCTGATTGATGACATCCAACTCAGCTGCAAAGGGGGCACCAACACAAGTTTTTGGTCTTACTGGTATATCCCAAGAGGCTGAAGGTATAGCTTCAGGCTCAGAAGCATGCCTGTCCAATGTGGGGCGCTGTAAGATCTTATCCCCATTTCGACTGGAAGCAGCAAGTGGTGGTGAGGCTTGCTGTGTAACGGGATTTCCTCCTGTTATGTGTGTTAGTACGGGGGCTAGCATCATTTGCAGGTGTTTTGTCTGCTGATTTTGGCTATCCAACAAAGCTTGTAGCCATGTTGGGGCTCTATCAGGCTCAGTAGGTCCTACTGTAGCTCCTTGTTCCTCTGTCATTTTATTGAGTTTTCTGTTCATGTAATTGTCCTTTTATTTTCGGTGGATTGTCTGTTCCACTTGTCTTGTTCTCATTCATGTAGTTGTCTCTTTGTATTATTTAGTTGTTTATTTATATAATTGTCTCTTTGATTTAGTTGAGTCTAACGGGAGTACAGTCTGCCCAAACACCACCAGGTGGCAGTACTCAACCAGTTGTTGTAGTAACTCCTGAATCCAGTCAGCTGGCTAGCTAGCTGTCTCCTGTTAGCCCCTATTAGCTCCCGTTAGCTTTGGCTCTTATAACTTTATTATCTTCCGTTAGCTTCTGTTAGCTTTTCCTCTGTCAGGTGGATGTACTCACGGATGATCGCTACTTCAGACACCAGTTGTCGTGTTTTGTCCGTCTGATGTGCGTGGGTATAATGACTCACACGACAAGGGATTCTCCGTTTCTGGTTCTTTAGTGAACTTCTTCTTAACACAATACACAATACAAGATACAACTAATTGTGTCCCAGATGGCAGGTTAATAGATGACGGGAAAACTAGCTCTGGCACAGAACAGCAGCTTTGCTGTCCATACCGATGAGCGTTGTTCCCTTTACTGACTGTTTACGTAACCAAGGTAACGAGCTATCTCTCTCTCTGGGTGATCATGTGACATACAGTAACCAATCAACAATAACGGTAACATAAACACAACAACAACAACAGGGAAAGCCAACCATGGTGGACTGTCTCACAGTATATTGAATTGTATCTAGAACTAGCTAGCTAACTTCACTAACGTTAGCTGCGTTAATATTCTCTGTATAGTTATTCTCTGTCAGAATAGTAGTGTGATGATGGATCAATGAATGCGGGGGGAGGGGAGAGAGAACTTAGATACTGTGTGTGTGCGCATGTGCGTGTGTGCGCATGTGCAGTAGAAAACAAACAGAATATGATGTTTATATCTCCTTGTTTCAGACGATGAGACAACTGAGAACTCCTGGCCAGCCTTGTGGACTGAAAGTCAGGCTAAGGAATTTAAAACAAGGCATCCTTGGTTACAGTGGAGGGACAGAAAATTAGGTAATATCATTCAGCACACATGAAAAGGCAAAGCTGATATAAACAATTGAAATTCATAAAGTCAATCAGGGCTTGACATTAAGCTTTTTCAGGTACTTGACAAGTTAACTTATCTTTTACTTGTCCGAGAGCTCAAGTTACTTGTCCAAATCCAAAGATTTTGAAAAAGCAATAATATGAATATTAATATATTATACTCTCACAGGCCACTTCATTAGGTACACCTTTTCAACTGCTTGTTAACGCAAATATCTAACCAGCCAATCATGTGGCAGCAACTCAATGCATTTAGGCATGTAGACGTGGTCAAGACGATCTGCTGAAGTTCAAACCAGCATCAGAATGGGAAATAAAGGTGATGGTAACCTGGCATGGTTGTTGGTGCCAGACGGGCTGTTGCGTGGTATTATACTGTCAATTTGGACCAAAATCTCTGAGGAATGTTTCCAGCACCTTGTTGAATCTATGCCACAAAGAATTAAGGCAGTTCTGAAGGCAAAAGAGGGGGTCCAACCCCAAGGTGTGCCTAATGAAGTGGCCAGTGAGTGTATGTGTATGCAAATAACACATTTGACTACTATTGATTTGATAATGATGTATCCTTAATTTTCAAATGTATTCAATATTTTGTAATTATTTAAAAACGTAACCCCTAATCCTAACCCTTTTAGATTAAGATTGGCCACAAAAGGGATGAATATCTAGGAATATTTACAAAAAATGTTTGTAACTATAGTCTCTCCCCAATGGAAGCAATCTTATTTGCTAGCTTTTGGATAGTAGCCTATCCTATATTCAAATTAAGAAATCTATAATTAGTGTCATTCTGAAGTTCGTATTGCGATGTGCTGGTCTTAAAACTTCAAACCTAAAATATACGATTGCATCGAACTACATGAAAATAAGCGGCATTGAGAGGAGACCCACAACACTATGGCTGCGTTCGTAAACTCGCTCTGGAATCTGATCAGCACTCATGGAATGCCTTTTGTCCAATCACGTCTTTATGACGTTGAACGCAGTGTGCGCTCTGGCGCTCTGAGCGAATTTACGAACTATGACGATAACGAACTACGAGAGACTGAAATGGAAATGGAATGGAATGGAATGGACTTTATTTGTCATTGCTACAGTACAGGTACCAAACAACGACATTTAGGAGGGGTGGCTCCCCTGGTGTTAGGAAAGGAAAAAGAAAACACATTTTAGAAAAAGCATAGATGCATAAAATCACAAGAAGGTAAGGAGCTGGTTTACACCAATAAAGGCTATGTACACAATCCACTGTACTATACTGCACAGATAGTCAACTAGGGTTGTCATATTGCACAAAAAGTATTTTTTCACATTATTTTAAAGTGTCACAGTTTGCAGGCTTGAAAATGTACATGTTTGTGCCTCAGCACTAGCTGCCATACAATCCGTCCGGACTGTCCTGGGCCCAGAACTTAGGCCTTTTCTGTGTTCAGGGCCTTGACGGCCCTGTGGTAGAAGCAGTCCTTCTTGTTTCTTCTTGGTAGAAATAGCGAGAATGAGGCGCGGCATCGCTTTGCTTGCTATTTTTTTTTACTATTCAGATCGGAAGGAGGAATTCATGTTTGCAGATATTAATACATATTGATTTCTTTTTTTGTTTTGACTTGACTTTGACAAGAGGAAGTCCACTTGTCCGAACATAAAATGTACTTGTCCCGGACAAGCGGACAAGCCTGTCGAGCCCTGAGTCAATGACTATGCAAATGAGAGTTAATTCAGGGTCATCTTTAATGTGCATTAATTTAAGACATTTACCATTCAATTACTATATTGTAATGTTAGTTATCAATAGTTGTCAGATAATTAGCTATTGAAAGAGTGTAATGTTTTCCTCCTTTCATCTGCTTTTCAAGCATTTGCTAGCCATGGTGTGAAGATTGTAAACAGTTTATTAAATACTTTAGATTTAATTTAATTAAAATGTTGGCCCTGTTCAGCAGATGTTATTGCTAATATAGATACAAAACGTGTATGATGATGCTAATTAGTCGTGGTTTTGTTTACTTCCAGGTTGTGCTATTTGCAAGCCTCTGGCTTGAGAGAGTGCATCTTGTCGATGAGGTATGGGCCATGGGCCATGGGCCCTCTACCAACATCTCCATCAGTTCCGGAAACCACGGGGCTCCGGGGCGGTCTGGGGCTACAAGAATTAACTCTAGCCTCTCTGACCTCACTCGTGCCAACAGTGGGAGGATAGATGTCAGGGGTGGGAACGCGTATAACAGGACCCTCGGCCATGGGTGGTGTGCGAATGCATCGACTCCCAATGGCGGGTTGTCCTGTTCGCGCAGGGAGAACCAAAGGCGACACTGCGCATTCGTCCGTGACGCAAACAGATCCACTTCTGCTTGCCCGAACCGTGCCCAAATCAGAGACACAATGGAGGGTGCTAACCTCCAGTCGTCGTCCCTCGGGCCTCCCCGTGATAACAGATCTGCTCCTTCGTTGAGCAGACCTGGAATGTGGAGAGCTTTTAGCGAACTCAGGTGTGTGACAGCCCACAGCCATACATCTGTCGCTAGGCGATGAAGTGACACGTCCAGATCCTTTAACACCGGGGCAAAATGAAGTAGCGTTAACTTCACCGCCTCGAGTTCCAGCAGGTTGATGTGACGCGTCTCCAAAGGTCCCCATCTTCCTGCCACCGAACCTGCCTGACACACTCCTCCCCACCCAGTCAACGACGCGTCCGTGAAGACTGGGTAGTGGGATGCCGGTCTGCCCATGGCGACTCCGCGCGCGATGACGCGGAGGTAGCGGAAACATAATTGTTTCACAAAATAGCCTGATTTAGTTGACCATGAACATCAGACTACATTACGAATGTTCATTTAAAATACTTGTATACTGAGCACTGGTATAAGAACACGAACCATAGAATGCAATAACCCACCGTCGTGCTGATGCAGTGTTGCTAATCAATCTGTAATGGATTGTAACATTTGAAGTAGTTTGTAGACTAGACGCAGCCTAGATGTATTCGACCAATCACAAAACAGTTTTGCAAGCGCGTCGCTTCGCGCTTGTGGGTGTGTCTAGCGCTGTGAAGGTCTGAAAAGCGGCCTATTTTTTTTTTTTTTTTTTTTTGAGAAATCTGAATGGTGGCGGAGGAAATTCAATTGTGGCGGCCCGCCACGAATAAATGCATGTAGAGGAAACACTGGGTGATATCCGCAGCAGGCTACAAACCGTCATATCGCCACAATGGCCTAGTGGTATCGACCACTGCCATAGGATTTATTCGTCATTTTATATCGGTGGTTCGAATCCCTCTTCAGACGCACTTTTTACTGCATTTCGTTGTCTGAATCTAATCTAAAATCTCATCTAAAAAAGTATGTAGGCTATAAAATTATGGTGCAGGCTAATTTACAAGAACTGACACGATTACAATGGTGTTTGAAACCTTTGCATGAAATCTTCGGTTAAATGTAAAAAAAAAAGAATGACTTAGTCAAGTCTCGAACTCGCAACCTTTGGAACTCGAGTCGGCTGCCTTAACCACTACGCCAGCCAGACCGCTGTGATGACAGCAATGCAAGTTGAGACAATTCCTTTTTTTTTTTACACTCTTTTCTTTATTGATCTATCGATCTATCTATCACACTTTCAAAATATCAAGTTATCTATCACACAATCAAACTATCTATCGATCGATCACACTTTCAAAATATCAAATGATCTATCTATCACACAGTCAAACTATCTAATCTATCTATCTCGTGTGAAGTGGGAACTAATATTTCCTAAAAGACACATGAGGAACTGTCGTTCGGGGTTTAGTTTCCGCCTGTGAGCCTTTTTTGACGCACGGATGACTATAGCCTGTGTTTTAGCCTGGTCGGGAGCAGGCTAATTATATCTGACTCAGAAGGAGCTCAACCAAGCAGCAAATTATTTGAGCCACATTGATGGCACCGAACGCAAGCTAACATTTTCGAGGCTTAGAACTTTATCGAGCTTCGTGGAATACCCCCCAGATATCAAAGACTATCAGCCTGTTATTCACTTTATTTGTATAAGTATTATCCTTTGTTTGATTTCTTACCATGTACCGTAACAGTACCTTGCTATGTTTCATTTTGAATGAATGAAAGCTTTATTTCGAACATGTGTAAAAAGAAATAGTTATAACAACAAAAGACAAAACAAAAACAAGAAAAAACAAAACAAAAACAAGAAAAAACAAAAACAAAACAAAAAACACTATTTACTTAACATGTCCGAAAAGGAGTAGGAAGAAGCATAAGCTTATTTAATCCTACCCCTTCTCCAATAATCAGAGATTAATAATTAATAATCTGCAGTTGACTTCAATATTAATATAATATATATGTTTTAATGAAATCAAATTTATTTACATATGTACATATTTACCAACAATAGAAAACAGATAATGTAAATAAACAAATAATCTGTGAAAACAACTGGTGACTATCAACGCCCTTCTTCCTCCTCGTACCTGGTGAAAACCATGTTTTTATACCGCTTTTTGAACTGGGTCATGCTTGGACACCGCTTTAGCTCCACACTCAATCCGTTCCACAGCTTCACTCCACATATAGAAATACAACAACTTTTTAACGTTGTACGTACATAAATATGTTTTAAATGTAACTCCCCCCTCAAATTATAACTCCCATCTCTATCAAAAAACAATTTTTGAATATTCCTAGGGAGTAGGTTGTTATTTGCTTTATACATTATTTGTGCTGTTAGAAGGTGGACCAGATCCGTGAATTTTAATGTTTTTGATTTTAAGAATAATGAATTTGTGTGATCTCTATAACCGGAATTATGAATTAACCTTATGGCTCTTTTTTGCAATATTAATAGTGATTGTAGTCTACATTTATAAGTGTTGCCCCAAACCTCCGCACAATAATTTAAATATGGTAAAAGCAGTGAGCAGTAGAGAGTGTGGAGTGATTTATGGTCCAGAACGTGTCTTGCCTTACTCAGTACTGAAATGCTTCTTGACAGTTTATTTCGGACATTTTTTATATGAGATGACCAGCTTATTCTATCATCAATTATCACACCAAGAAACTTAATTTCATTAACTCTTTCAATGTCCACACCATCTACCTGTATCTGTACTTGAGTATTCATTTTATAATTACCAAATAACATGTAGTTAGTTTTGCTTAGGTTTAATGATAATTTGTTTATGTCAAACCATCTTTTTAATTTGCACATTTCTGAAGTAATCATCTCCATTAGCTCCTTTAAATTCCCCCCAGAACAAAACATATTTGTATCATCTGCGAATAGTACTAATTTTAATGTTTTTGATACCTTGCAAATATCATTTATATAAAGAATAAACAGTTTCGGACCCAATACTGACCCTTGGGGGACGCCACAAGCAATGTCCAAGCATGACAATGAATACTCTCCCAACTTCACAAATTGTTTCCTGTCTCTTAAATAACTTCTCACAATTTTCATTATAACATAACGTTATGTTATGATAGCCAGCTAGCATTAGCAAACCGGAAAAGTAGTGTCAGTGAGTCAGTCACCTTTCTAATAAGATTCACAAACCTGAAACATCATCTATGTCATCACTGCTGGTGATGTCATTGTTGTCAGCTGCTGATACTGCTGCTGCAACAGTTCTTGGTGCTTGTTTTGTTGAAAAAAACTTTCGGATATCCATCCTTACAATTTTGCAAGTCAGGCACTGATTGAGATCACTTCTTCTTCAGGGCAGGGTAGGCTACGCAGTATGCAGGCTAATGTCGCGCAGCTGCTGCCTCTCTGTTGGACTCCGGTACTGCACGTTACTCACGAGAGTTTTTTATTTTTTATTTTTTTTTAAAGTAAAACATTCGGGGCTTTTCAGAAAACATCCGTGGCTTGAGCCCAAGTAGCCACCCCCTAGCCCCGCCCCTGTTCCTTGAGATCACAAATTGACCAGTTTTTGAAAGAGAAGGACCGACCTCTTCATGAACTGAGTGACCCTCTATGGTTGGCAGACCTGGCATTTCTAGTTGATCTTACTGATCATCTTAACACACTGAACAAGAGCCTGCAAAGCAAAGACCAGCTTGTACCACAACTTTATGCACACATGAAAGCATTCTGCGCAAAGCTTCGTCTCTTTGAGACACAACTACGCAACTACGCAACAATGTTGCACACTTCCCTACGCTGTCCGAAACCAAATGTTCTTTTCCAAAGGCCAACATTTCTGCTAAAAAAGGGAAATATGTGTCTGTGATCACATCTCTTATGACAGAATTCAGTCAGCGCTTCCGAGATTTTTCTGTCATTGAGAAAGAAATCAAGCTGTTCTCGACACCCTTCCTGGTGGATGCAGAAGAAGTGGAAGATAGTCTGCAATTATAACTTATAGAAATGCAGTGTGATGATTCTCTGAAGAATCAACATCAGCTTCTCTCCAGTGGCGGCTGGTGGGGCACAGGTTATGGGGGCATGCTCCACGGGGAAGAATATCAACTTTAAAATCTGGATTTACAGTCGATTTTAGCATGAGAATAACAGTGTTTCCCCTAGGTTTGCTGCCTTGGGGGGGGTGGCATGGACCGTGGCATGGACCCCCCCCCCCCAGGGGGTAAGACCCTGCGACATACCAGCGTCATGTCCAGGGGGTGTACTAACTTGTACATTAAGCCGCCTCACGCTACGGAAACAGGAGATAGGCTCCTTCCCTATGGGCCATTAGGCTCGAGAACCATCGGTTCTCAAGGCTACTTACTTATGTGGTCTTGACTACCTGTCCACTTTCTCACCTGGTTCTTGCTCTCTCTCTCTGGTGTGCCGACACCATCCTGCTCTCTCTCCTTCTCTCCCTCTCTATCCTCCTCTCTCCCTTTTGCTGTCAACCAAAAGGCAAACATAACAACCAGAGTATTTATAATCTAATAAGAGGTATACATTTATCCATATCAATTTATAACATAATTATAATTGAATTTTGGATTGCTGTGGGCAATGCAGTCAGATAATGACTTTTTGACATTACTCTCTCACCTGGAAAAAAAAACATGTCCAACTATACTATACAAAACAGACATTTCAAATGCTTCAATCCGCTGTCCATGTACTGTAAATATGCCATTATGGTATTACCAATGAAGCCCAATTCTAGCAGAATAAGAAAGATTGTATATCTAATTTAACTTAAGTAAAATAATAAAGTGCCTCCAGTTAGCTCTTTAGCTGGCATGTGTGCAGCAGACTAGCTCATCTAATCACCTCTGAGCTAGCTAGCTAGCTTGATAGTTCTTTGACACTATTTACAATGGAATTATAGTCATTGTCAAGTGTCAGTCAGACACTTTCTAGTCACAATAATAACGACCAATTTTAACCAACTTTCTCTGTCAGAACACTCAGCAATTATATTTGCTAACGTTTCAACTTGCTTACTTTCTATCTGAAGACATCTCACCCGGCAAAAACTCTCTCGCGTCGCGCGCACAATTGTTGTATTTCTGGTTTGGAGCCGGAAATTGCAAAACGTCACGTTTGACGTCAGACTTAACAACCGGACCCCGGCCGAGAAATAGGAGACAGCCAATTGGAGCGCTGCTACAGCTCACGTGTAAGCCAAAAGTATTTGGCCTGCCATAGACTTGCATTCGGCCGGCGCCCCGACTCCTCCCCCTATGTATTTTAACAGTGAATTTTACACACACACAGATAAAATGTTTATTGTATTGGAGGATTTTTAATGAATGCTGATAGGCGCCGACAGAATATCAGCCGCATTTTGTGAATAAACAATGTTTATTTAAAAAAAAACTTTTACAAATCGCAACTAGGAAGTGAAGGTGCCCTCTATCGGCCAGCCGCCACTGCTTCTCTCCCTACCCGACTTCTACCCGAGCTTGGAAAAGGCCAAGTTTCCTCTGATGCGACGCCACGCAAAAAGAATGACGAGTCTGTTCGGCTCAACATACATATGTGAGCAAACGTTTTCTCTGTTAGCTCTGAACAAAAGCAAATTGAGAACCAAAATAACCGACAGCCATCTCTATGAAGTCCTTCACATCTCAACCACCAAACTTACTCCTGACCTGCCAGCCATCCTTCAGTCCAAAGTGCAGCATCACTGCTCCCACTGAGTGCAACGCTGTTCCCATTATAGGTGAGTTAAAAATATATTACACAGTATTCATGTGTTCACAAGCCCAATTAGGCTACACAATAAATTCAGTCGATTAAAGTTGATAGCATTTTCTAACAAACATTAGTTGAATGAATGAATGAATGAATGAATGGTCTTTATTGTCATTGATATAGTACAGGTACCAAACAACGAAATTTGGGAGGGGGGGCTCCCCTGGTGCTAGGAAAGAAAACTAAAAACAAGAAGGGAAAAGAGCTGGTTTACATAAATAAAGGCTATGTACACTGTCCACTATACTATACTATACAAATAAACACTGTGCTGTACTCTATGCTATGCTATACCTATTCTAACATTTCCTATCTCTGAACCTTATGTACCCGAGGGTTGTCATATTGCACATAGTGTTATTGCACATTCATTTAAAGTGTCGCAGTTTGCAGGTTTGAAATGTTCACAGTTGTGTTTCAGTATTGCACTTGATTTCAATCTAGTAGCTGCCATCAAATGTCTAGATTGTCCAGGGCCTAGAACCTAGGTCTTTGCTGTGTTCAGGGCAGGGTTTCTTTTAGAAAAATTTGGTGCCGGTCAACGTGTCCGGGAAGATTTCAATTTGTCGGACAAACGTGAAAAATTCCGGTCATCATATTAGAATATAATATAGGTGTTTGTCGCGGTGATTAGCTGTTGTGTTGCCTATATAGGCCATTTAATGTCCATTTCTCATCCGATACGATTAGATCGCGAACTATATAATAATATAGGCTTTCATGATTCGCATGCGCTATGGCATAATATGTCCAGGGCTGCACGCGCGCCACACTGGGCAGCCTAGTCACCTTTGCTACTTTGAATTACGACTGTAGGCTACTTTAAGATATTTATTTCAATTGCATTAATGGGATTTGAGTATGTAATTGGTCATTTTAAGTATGCCTAGTTTAGCTTTTGATGGCTATTTGAACGGACTGCATCGATCGATCAATGAACGGACATTACGTTAACTGAAGTGTGTTAAATAGTTTCACGACAGTAATGTACGTTTTTTATATTCTCTTTCCAGTTTTACCCTTTTTATCAATAAAACAACGTAATTTCTATAACCACGTCTCGCTGATTGGGAAGGCATTAAGTCTAGCTGCCTGTCAAATCATACTTTCTCGGACTCGGGAGTATGAGAATGGGGAGGATGTATCGGGGGGATACACACCCGTGGACTATTTCACCTTAGTGGCACAAATTAAACTCTAACACTATAGATAGACTAAAATGATGGACACCGACTAAAATGATGGACACCGACTGAATAACTGAGTGGGGGAAGACAGGTCTCAAATGTGAAACAATTATAACATTTAATACATAAAGATAAAACATACACAAATATATAACATTGATATCCCTAAACTCAAGTGTGGTATTGTCAACCTAATCTAATCAATCCTAATCTAATGGTACCAGTAGCCCAGGTTGTCGATAGTAGCGCACTACTCCCGTAGTACTTCTCCCGACTCAGGGCTGGAACGGGCACGGCAGGCTCAATCAATGAACGGGGTTGAGATGGCCGCTAGCGTCCTTTACTAGCCGCATCTCACGGCCCTCGGTGGTCATTCACTGTGCTCTAGCACATCCAAAACACGCAGAACAATAACCTTGACTCCGGTCACTGCAGTGGTTTTATTTAGACTAGATCAAACTAAATTACGGTAACTGACTAAACTACGGTACTCGCGCCGTTGAGAGACAGGGTTGCCAGATGGGGCGGGTTACCGCCGAATGGGCTACTGTGTTTAGCGGTTATTTTCACCGGACAATATGACCGAAGAGGTTTAAATATGTCGGACTTCAACAGATTTTATCGGACAAAGACCGGTAATTACCGGTTAACGGAAACCCTGGTTCAGGGCCTGAATGGCCCTGGGGTAGAAGCTGAGCTTCAGTCTGTTTGTCCTTGCGAACATGGTCCTGAACCGCCTGTCCGAGGGCAGCCGAGCAAAGTGTTCGTTCCCAGGGTGGGATGGGTCTCTGGAGATCTTGGAGGCCTTCCTGAGGCAGCGTGTGTTGTACAGCTCTTCCAGAGAGGGGAGGGGGGCGCCGGTGATCTTCTGGGCCGATCTCACGACTCTCTGTAGCGCATTCCTCTCTGCGGCTGTGCAGCTGGAGAACCACACGCAGATGCAGTAGGTGAGGATGCTCTCCACTGCGTAGCGGTAGAAGGTCACAAGCATGTCCTGGCTGATGTGGTTTTTCCTGAGGACTCTCAGGAAGTAGAGCCGCTGTTGTGTCTTCTTGATGATGGCTGCTGTGTTGGTCTTCCAGGACAGGTCATCCTGTATGTGCACTCCCAGGAATCGGAGGGTTGAGACTCTCTCCACGCTCCCTCCATCGACGAGCAGGGGCTGGACCTCAGATTTTTTTCCTCCTGAAGTCCACGATGATTTCCTGGGTCTTTGACTGGTTCAGCAGCAGGTTGTTAACCTTGCACAGCTTGCCCAGCTGCTCCACCTCATCCCTGTACGCCGCCTCGTCCCCCCCTGAGATGCAGCCCACCACGGTGGTGTCGTCTGCAAACTTTACGATGGAGTTGCTGGGGTGGACGGGGGTGAAGTCGTAGGTGTAGAGGTTGTAGAGGATGGGGCTTAGCACGCAGCTCTGGGGGGACCCAGTGCTGAGTCTGAGGGCTGTGGAGGTGTGGGAGCCCTCTGGGGGCGGTCAGACAGGAAGTCCTTGATCCATGCACATATAATAGAGTGTGATAGTCCCAGGTCTAGTAGTTTGGTCACTAGCCTGTCTGGAAGGATGGTGTTGAAGGCAGAGCTGAAGTCCACAAAGAGCAGTCTCGCGTAGCTGTTTCCCCTCTCCAGGTGGAGAGTCGTTGCGATGGCGTCCTCTGTGGACCTGTGGGCTCTGTAGGCGAACTGGTATGGATCCAGGTTGGGCGGGAGGCGTGTGGGCCCGGACTAGTTTCTCGAAGCACTTCATGATGATTGGTGTGAGTGCCACCGGGCGGTAGTCGTTTAGGCAGCTCACCGTGCTTTTCTTCGGGACTGGGATGATAGTTGAGGTTTTCAGGCAGGGTGGGATGGTGGCCTGGGACAGGGACTGGTTGAAGATGTTGGTGAAAACCCCGGCCAGCTGGTCGGCGCAGTCCCTCAGCACCCGTCCCAGGACGCCATCCGGCCCTGAGGCTTTCCTGGGGTCCACCGCCTTCAGCACGTGTCTCACTTCATGCTCTGTGAGGGTGAGGCTGCTGAGAGCTGGAGAGAGTGGTGTTTGTGTTGTGGTTACCTCCGTTCGCCCCTCGTCGAACCGGGCGTAGAAGGAGTTCAGCTTTTCCGCCAGCAGGGGGTCGTCCTCCGCGGCTGTGAGCCTGTTGGCTCTGAAGTTTGTCATGTGCTGAACCCCCTGCCACACCCGCCTGGAGTCGTTGCTCAGGAAGCATTCCTCAATCTTCTCTCTGTGGTCTGCCTTGGCCTCCCGGATGCCACGCTTTAGGTTAGCCCTGGTGGTGCTGTACAGCAGTGTGTCCTTCGCTGAGAAGGCGTTGTCCCTCTCCTTGAGCAGTTTTTGGACCTTCACAGTCATCCATGGCTTCGTGTTGGGGTAGACCCGGACACGTTTGTCCACGGTGGCTGAGTTGGTGGTGGTTGTGGTTCAGAACCGACGACGTGAACTGTTCCAGGTCCTCATGCTCATATTCCTGCCATGAGGTGTCATTCAGGCAGATCTGCAGTGGAGCGGACCCTGCTGGCCAGGTTCTGACAGTCTTAGTGGTGATGGGAGCACTTTTCCTCATGGGAGTGTAGGCTGGGATCAGGAGGATTGACACGTGGTCAGACATGCCTAGATGAGCTAGCGGTCTAGCCTTGTAAGCAAGCTTGATGTTGGTGTATACCTTATCCAGTGTTTTTTCTCCTCTTGTTGCACATTTAACATGCTGATAGAACTTGGGTAGTACTCCCTTCAGGTCAGCATGATTGAAGTCCCCGGCGATTATATGAACTGCCTGTGGGTCTGCGCTCTGTCCACTACTGATGACGTCATGTAGCCGCGCCAATGCTAAGCTACCATCCGCGCTAGGCGCTATGTTAACAGATGTTATGTACACCGCGTTGAATTCCCTCGGGAGGTATGTGGGTCGGCACAGTCAATGATGTGTTAACAACCCCAATAACTTATTTGCATAACTAAATATACCCATCCCCTTGTCCCTTATGTTTACCTCTTTATACAGGGCTGTGAAGGGGGATCACCATCCTTTTTTCTTTTTTACACAATTTGTTTATTGAAGATTTTCCTTTACAGAAGTACATCAAGATACAATTTAAACATGCAATTGGGGATCACCATCCTGACTAAGAAGCAATCTGAGGCTGCTGTTTTGAGAATGAGCCGTCAGCAATTATTTATTTTTTAAATAAAAAAAATGTAATGGAAAGTTATGATATGGGCTGTTTTTTTTTCTTTAACCCTCCGGTTGTGTTCATGTTTGCCCCCCCATCCTTGGTGTTCCCGGTCTAATTAGACCGGTCTGATTAACTGCTTCATATCTTAAAAACTACATGGTCAAATTTGCTAAATTTGGTACCTGGTGAAAGCTGAGACCTGTGAGATGTTAAAAAAATGAACATAGATATGACCAAATTACTGTAATGTGACTAAATACACAGTAGAAATTGAAGAATTTTCAATATCCGTTTTTGAGAATTTCAAATAAGAAGGCCAGTTACAACCTGAAACTCTATATATCTCTGCCAAACAACACATTGGATCAGTTCTTCAACATCTCAACATATACTGTGCAAAATTTGATGAGACATAAACAATGTAGACTATTGGTTAACCTGAATAACTGCAATATAGAAAGAATAGACACTGAAAATGTATTCCAAAATGAACATTTATTGTAAAACAAATTCACAGAACATCAGAATGAATAGTCGTGTGTGTGTGTGTGTGTGTGTGTGTGTTTGCTTGCAGAAGCAAGAAAGCCAGGACATATACTATACCATTGCCCAATCATAGCTGTTACTGTAGTGTTGCATGTGCATATAATTCTATTTTGATGATTGGGTTGAGAGAGGAGGTACACCACAAGAACGGTGGTCAGGGTCAAGGTCTCTCTGCCTGTGTGTGTGTGTTCACCCACAGGAGTGGCATTTTGCAATCAGGTCAGAGTGTGCCTTGCAAACGTAGGCATCACATTTGTAGCATGTAAGGCTTGTTTTATTGTCTCTAGGGGCACAGAGCTTGCATCTTTGCCTTTTCCGCCCCCGTCCTTGCTGGGGGGCAGCGGCTGGGGCAGCAGCTGGGGCTTGCTGACTCCTAACCAGACTGGCAGAGGCTGGTGTGCGGGGAAGGTGCTGGCGCCTTTGAATTAGAGGAGTAACTAATGCTTTCCCGAGCTCTGCCAGGAAGAGTCTCCTCTTGAAACTCTTCCCCCGATTCCACACTGGGTCGATCGCCATCCATACCACATATGCGTTACACGCAGACACATCCAGGATGTTGTGGAACACTGCCACTGGCCAACGGGCTGTCATTCGCTGGCAGGTGTACATGCCAGTAAGCTGCAATGAAAGAAAAAATAAATAAGAGGTTGGAAATAATATTGAATCTGTCGTACACAAGTAAAATAAAATGCATGATAGATGAAAATATACATTACCTTATCAAGGCAGTCCACACCTCCTTTGTTGCTGTTGTAGTCCAGGATGATCTGGGGCTTCCTGTCCTCTGTGGTGCTGACAGCAGCGTCTTTGTGTACCGTGCTCATCAGGATGACATTTTTTGTCTTCTTGGGAACATAGGACACAAGACAGTGTGTGGCAGTGAAAGCAAATTTTGATGAGAGTATCTCTCTCCCTCTGGTTGACACCAGCGCAGGGGGAAGTTCAGGCTTGTTCTTCCTCACTGTCCCCACCATGGTGAGCTTGCGTTTCAACAGCTCCTGACCAAGCGCATATGAGGTGAAAAAGTTATCACATGTGATATTATGCCCCTTGAGACCGGCTGTCATGTCCAGCACAACACGCATGCTCTGGTTTTTTTCTGGCCTTCCATCAACAGGTTTTCCTGTGTAGACCTGCATATTCCAGGCATAGCTGCTCCTGGCATCACATGCTGCCCAGATCTTGATTCCATACTTGCCTGGTTTGCTTGGGATGTACTGCTTGAAGGGACAGCGACCTCTGAAACGGACCAGGCGCTCGTCAACTGTCACCTCAGGGCCTGGATTGTACATCAGTGGTAGGCACTCCACCCACCTGTCCCAAACGTTCCTGATGGCAGCCAGTTTGTCATTTCGCCAGCGGGCAGGTCTTGTATCTCTGTTATCAAATCGGATAACTCTCGACAGGACATGAAACTGCTGTAATGACATAGTGGACCGGAATATAGGCCTCCCGCACTCCGCATCCCACAGACTCTTTGTAGCCTCATTGTTTGACCGATATACTCCTGCTAGAATCAACAGACCTATGTAGGCTTGAAGGTCTACCTGGTCCAGTGCTCTCCATGTGTCCCCAAACACACGCCTCCCCTCCAGGTTTGTCATGTCCAGTACAATTTCCTCAATGGACTCTGGTAAAAACAGTTGGAAGCTGGACTTGATGTCATCCACACGCGTTGGTCCTGGTGTCATCCTTATGATGTTTTCCACTCTCGCTCTGCTTGCTCTAAACAATGTTTAGTCTGGAAGGTCTGGTTCGGATGGGCAAATAAGCACGGGAAAGAGAAGGGTTCCCATAACAAACACCTAATTGTTTAGTTTGAAATGTGTCAAACTTTATATATGAGGTATTTGAACAGGTCTGATACATCCTGGAATGTTGTAGCTTGTTACAACTTGTGTTATCCATTAATTTCATTTATCATTTTTGACCGGGAACACCACCGATGTTACAAAGTTGACTAAAACCTCAAAATTCAATGCCAGTGGTTAGTCAGCAATTGTTCAAATGCCTAGTGTGGAGGATATCATAAGGCCTTGAGGCAATCAAATGTAAAACACAATATTTATGATTGATGAAAGTTGCTCTCGGTCAGATTTGACCGGGAACACAACCGGAGGGTTAAGCATATTAGTATCAAGCATAATTTACCTACATTTGATTAACTTTAATACATTAGAGGTGAGGCGATACCTCACCTCTAGTGAGTGGCCCAGCCTTGAGTATATTTTTCTGTATGTGGCCCACTGTGAAAAAAGTTTGGACACCCCTGCTTTAACACATGTCAGCGTTTGCTTGGTTGCGAGATCTAAACTACTAGAACTGAAAGCGGCAAGTAACAGGCACGTAACGTTACATGTTTTAAGGCTGATCTGTGCATGACAGTGCTGCATTTTGACATAATTCTTATCGCATTTCCCCCCATTGAGCTGTATACCGGCACTTATTAAAGTGAAGTGCTTTTATGACACTTAACTCCTCCTACTGTCGCCGCTCGTTCCTGGTCTCTTGTGTATAGTGGAGAACGTATCCTACCCGGAACTTTTCAAATGCGAGCCGAGCCGAACCGGTCTGGTCAATGGAAAAGCGGCATATGGTAGCCTCAGTGTTTTCGTCTGCGCTGTTTTGTGTTGCTTTTTTGTGTAATTTTGTGTTTTGCAATGTAACTGGCCATTCATTCATCAGAGAGGAACTCATGAACATAAGGGAATCAACCCCTGTGGACTGAATACCTAATTTTCTCATCCCTACCATATAGGAAATATTGGACATTTTGGTGCTCTGTCTATTGTCCAGTCAGCGAGATGGAGACAAAGAGGAAAGAGAGCAGGGGCTCTCGTTTGTGTAAGGGGAAGCGGAACTCACACCGCACTACCAGGTATTTTCCTATCAAATGTTTGCTTCCTCTGCAATAAAATGGATGAACTCCAGCTGCTAGTAGCAAATTACAAGGACTCTTCTTCATCTGCTAACCTGACCTTTACCGAGACCTGGTTGAATGAGTGAACTCCGGAAGTTGAGTTACAACTCGATGGATTCGACCTGTTCACAGCTGACCGCGACCTAGGACTTTCCGGCAGGAAAAAAGGTGGAGGGACTTGTTTTTACGTGAACCTGTGGTGCAGGGATGTGACAGTGATACAGCAGCACTCGCTCCTGTCCTGGAATCCCTTCTCATAAACCAGTATACTCCCCCCATGAGTTCACATTATTTGTTTTGGCTAGTGTGTATATTCCACCCCATGCTGCAGTGCAAGAGGCACAATACTCGCTGACCAGATCCGGAGTGTGGAGCGTTCCCGGACGCCTGTGTTATTGTCCTAGGTTACTTTAACAGAGGGACATCTTAGTCATGAACTCCCCAAATATCGCCAGCAGATAAAATGCCCAATCTGGGGGGAGAGTTAAGGCTGGAGAAAGAGTAAGTACGTAGGAGTGGGGATAAGGACCAGTTCAAAGACGCCATGTACAGTTTTAGCAACTCCACCAATTCTCAGATGGAAATGCATCCTCTGTCTAGAAATTCCCCAGACAGATCACAAACTACAAACCAAGATCCCCCCAGGCCACTGACGAATAACACCTAGCTAATGACCCAGTTAAATTCTACTCCAGGCCGCACCAACCCCCCCCCCCCGCAGCAGGAGTCTGTTTAAGAGATGGAACCGCTGGAAAGCGTTTGGACCAGACTCTGTCTCCCCCTCCATGCTGAAGTACTGTGCTGATCAGCTGTCCCCAGTGTTCACTGACATCTTCAACACCTCACTAGAGACATACCATGTTCCAGCCTGCTTCAAGACCTCCACAATCATCCCTGTCCCCAAGAAAGCAAGGATCACTGGCCTCAACAACTACAGACCTGTCACCCTGACCCATGTAGCAATGGAGGTTTTTGAGGGCCTTGTACTGCAGCAAATCAAATCCATCACAGATCCCCTGCAGTTAGTCTACAGAGCCAACAGGTCTATGGATGACGCAGTAAACATGGCCCTTCACTACATTCTCCAGCACCTGGAGTCTCCAGGCACCTACGTCAGGTTCTTGTTTATGGACTTAAGCTCTGCTTTCAACACCATCCTCCCGCTCACTCTGGAGGGCATGCTCTCCCAGATGCACATGCCAGACCCCACCTGCAGTTGGATCACAGACTTCCTGTCTGACAGGAAGCAGCAAGTGAAACTGTTCTTTCCCCTCTACTCCTCTTCTCTTCTCCCTGTACAGGAACAGCTGCACCTCCAGCCACCAGTCTGTCAAGCTCCTGAAGTTTGCAGATGACATCAGCCTCATCGGACTCATCTCTGAGGGAGACAAGTCTGTCTACAGGTGAGAGACAGACAAAACAACCTGGAGCTCAACACTCTCACGACAGTGGAGAAGATTGTAGACTTAGAAACCAGCCCCCCCCCACCCCATCACACTGAATGACTGATTGTTCCACATACCTCAACAGCACACACAGTATACATTACACCACAATCTGCACACACTATACATCACTCACCACACTCCATTTTGTATATATTACGTAAAATGCAGGTGCCTCCTTTTTTTCAACTGTATATCATATTATGTACATTGCACTGTATTTTGTTTGCACTGTATTTTGTTTTTGCACTGTTTTTGTATTGCATTTGCACTGTCACTGTCCTGCACCCTGCCCTATGAACAGTGTATGCTATTACGCAAGACAAATTCCTAGTATGTGTGAACGATATACATGGCCAATAAAACAAATACCTAAACAATACATACTTGACGTGTCCTCTTGTCTGCTCTTGTCGGACTCTCCATTGTCTCTTCCTTGCTCCTCATCTTCGCTAAACTGGATAGGCTCTATACGATTAACCAAAAATAAAGTTAAGACAATTAAGGCATTGACGTTAGTTCTTCAAAAAACAGACTTCCTCACACCTCCTCAGACCAGGGGATTTTGGCAAAACATTTTGGGCCGCTACCCACACGTTTAGCTGTGTTGCTCATTCCACGAATGCATGATCCTTACAAGTTGTACCTCATTGTAAAGGTGACTAATCAGGCCTTCCAACGATATGTAATCGTATAATGTATGTATAATCGACCGAAATAACGTTTCCGAACTTTTTTTGAGGAGTTTACTTATTTACCCCACTGTATATACACACTCACTGGCCACTTCATTAGGCACACCTTGCTAGTACTGGGGTGGACCCCCTCTTTTTTTTTTTCAACAATATATTTATTGAGTTTTTGAAAAAGATAAAACAAATCTTGAAAATAAATAATTAGTAATAATGATATATGTATATACTGTACATACAAGCAGATAACTCACCAGAATTGCCATACACATGTAGGCCTATATATAGTACGTACATTGATGGAGAGGCAATCATATAACTGAGCTCATATATACACATACAAAATAAAAGGGAGAGAAAAAATAAAATAAAGGTAATAATAAAAACATGAAACTGTAAAAAAAAATAAAAAAAAAAATATAATTATATATATAATAAAGAAAAGGGTACATTGCAACAGATACATTAATTATATCCTACTCTACTCCTGGTCAATTCACACACCTGTTCAAATGGTTTATTGCAGAGTTTACATTTGTTCACGCCCAGGTTCGTCCATCCAGTGTGATAAGTCCTTGTCCTCCAGATATTTTATGAATGGGCCCCAAATACTTTGGAATCTTTCCTGCCTGTCTTTGAGTGTGTATGAAATTTTCTCTAATGGTAGACACCGAGACATCTCCCTAAACCATTGCACAATACTTGGTTTACCTGTGCTTTTCCACGTTAGTGCTATTGATCTTTTGGCCTGTAAAATACACATATCCATAAAGATCTGTTCACTGCATTTCATCCTGTGTCCCTCTGGATAAATGCCAAGAATAAACAGCTTAGGCTCAACAGTAATTTTAATTGACAGAATGTCCTGTATTATTATTCCAAGTTCTTCCCAGAATTCTTGAATTCTTGGACATTCCCATATACAATGAAAGAATGTACCCTTGTCCTCTCTACACCTGTTACATAAGTCTGGAATGTTGGGGTTAAATTTATTGAGTTTTTCTGGTGTTATATATACTCTCATTATCCAATTGTACTGTAGAAGCTTTAAACGAGTGTTAGCGGTCTGGGTTTGAGCTCTTTTGCATGCCTTGTTCCATTTTTCCACTGATATATCCTCTTGAAGGTCACTCCTCCATGCTTTCAATTTGGGTTCTGAAGATTCTAGTGATCTAGCAATCAACAAATCATATACATCCGAAATAATTCCCTTTCCGAAAGGATTTTTAATTAAAACTTTCTCCAATGAGGATAGAGCGGGTATGGCCAGGGAGTGATTTTGATTAGAATAAATAAAGTTCCTGAGCTGTAAGTACTTAAAGAAATGCTTGCGAGGGATAGAATGTTTGTTTACTAGAATTTCAAATGATTCCATATGCTCATCCTTTGAGTCGAATATGTCATTAATTTGTGTTATTCCTTTGTCAGCCCATAATTTAAAGCCCCCGTCTGCCCTACCTGGCACAAAGTAATTATTGCCCCAAATGGGACTATAGCGAGAGAGAACAGGTGTTTCCGACAAGTATTTTTGTACCTCGTACCATACAGAAATCATGTTTCTCAATATAGGGTTCGATGTTTTCCTTTTAAGGTTTTTCGGATTATCAGAGTATATATATGTCGGCAGTTGGAGCCCTATAGAGTTACACTCAATGTCTTTCCATGCTGGTGAAAGTAGTCCTTCTGTCGAGTAGTAAAACCTCATAGTTCTGATTTGAGTTGCCCAGTAATACCACAACATGTTTGGGCATTGTAGGCCACCTCTGTCATAAGGTAAATACAGAAGAGACAGGCGAAGTCTGGGGCGTCTATTTTTCCATATAAAGTTCGTGAATAATGTCCTTAGTCTAGGAAATAAGTTTGGGGGAGGCGGCAAGGGGATGTTTTGAAAGAGATATAATAGCTTTGGGAGAGTGTTCATTTTCAATATATTAATTCTGCCTATCTGGGAAATAGGAAGAGATGACCATCTATCAATTGATTCGCAAATAGAATTTACAACAGGGCTATAATTAGTCTGTACCACTTCTTCTAACCTGTGAGTAATTTGTATTCCTAAATAAGTAAAGCTGTCAACTGACTTAAAGTGACCAATATAATTGGGTGGGTTCTCTCTCTCATTCGAATTAAGCAGTAATATGGCAGATTTATGGCTATTAACTTTGTACCCAGAAATATTGCCGAATCTTTTAATGAGGTCCATAAGAGCCGGGATCGATTCTCCCAGATTTTTAAGGAACAGGATTACGTCATCCGCATAGAGAGCTATGCGATGTTCAAGTTGACCTATAGGTATGCCTGATATTGATGTGTGATTTCGTATTGCAATTGCTAAGGGCTCAATTGCCATCGTAAATATGAGAGGGCTCAATGGACACCCCTGTCTGCATCCCCTGTTGATTTTAATTGGCATAGATATATTGTTGTTAGTAATTATTTCTGCATATGGTTCTTTATATAATAATTTCACCCATTTACAAAAGTTTTCTCCCAGCCCAAATCGTTCGAGAAGCTCAAACAGGTATGCCCATTCCACCCTGTCAAATGCTTTCTCAGCATCCAATGACAGGAAAGCTGTATCTGGTAACTCTCTTTGGGAATGTAAGATATTTAAAACCCTTCTTACGTTATGAAATCCCTGACGACCCACAATGAACCCATTTTGGTCTCCCTTTATGATATCTGGTAGAATAATCTCTAATCTTTTTGCTAGAATTTTGCAGAGTACTTTTAAATCTGAGTTGAGGAGGCTGATTGGCCTCATGTTTTCGCATTTATCATTTGATTTTCCAGGTTTAGGAAGGAGAGTAATCAAAGCCCCTCTCAAGGAGGGAGGGAGGATCCCTTCCCGAAATGATTCATTAAACATCTCAAGAAGAGGTTTCCTTAATTTAGATTCAAATTTCTTATACAAATCGATGGGTAGGCCGTCTGGTCCTGCCACCTTCCCAGATTTCATGCTCTTTATTGCCATAGTGATGTCTTCTAAGGATAAGTCGTCACCCAGTTCCATCCTTTCTTCCTCTGATATACTAGGGATATCAATATTATTTAGGAATAGCTTTTGGTCTGGTAATTCTGGAGCTCTTTCGGAACTATATAGTTTTCCATAATATTCTCTAAATGCCTCATTAATTTTAATAGGATCTATAATAGAGTCATCATTATGAGTCTTGAGGTTGGTAATAGCTCTTTCGGTTTGAAGTTGTTTTAAGCACCATGCCAAGATTTTTCCTGATTTTTCCCCTTGGTCAAATATAGTTTGTTTAAGTTTTAAGAGATTATCTGTAGCTTTTGCAGTTGACATTTCATTATACTGTGTTCTCAACAATAACAATTCCTGGTGAGTTTTTGGATCGGGATTTTGATAATAATTTCTCTCCAAAACTTTGATTTTTGACTCTAACAATGTAAATTTTTGTTTAGCTCTTTTAGATTTAGGACTTGTAAAACTAATAATCTGGCCCCTAATGTAAGCTTTAAAAGCTTCCCATCTGGTGCTTGCAGAAGTCTCATCTGTGTTGATTATGAAAAATACATCAATTTGTACCTCAAGGAAAGAGATTAGATCTGGGTCCCGTAGCCAACTTTGCTGCAATCTCCATTTTGGTGGATCCTTTTTCAAGCCTGGGTCTACATAACACAAATTATTTGGGGCATGATCTGATATCAGAATACTGTCATAATTACATTCCTTGATTCTAGACACCAGGCCTGCAGAAATTAAGAAATAATCAATTCGGGAGTATGTTTTATGTGTACTGGAAAAACACGAATAGAATAATACCTCAGGGTTTCTGTCTCTCCATATATCTCTAAGATTTAATGTCTTGATAAACTGATGTATAATTCCTCTGCTTTTATTATGGGACTTATCAATATGTGTTAACCTATCTTTAGAGGGATCTAGTGTACAGTTGAAATCTCCTGCTATTATATATTGACCTTTGAGGGTTGATAGAGTGAAAAACAAATTACTGAAAAATTCAGGGTCATCATTATTTGGCGCATAAATGTTGACCAGGTTGAGAAGTTCTGTCAGAAGCATGCCTTGAATTATTAGGTATCTACCTGCCGTATCAGCAATTATCTTTGTGACATTAAGAGGAATAGATTTATGTACAAGAGTCATGACCCCTCTTGCTTGAGTGTTAAAGGGCGCTGAGAATACCTTACCCTGCCACCTCCTCCTAATCCCAATGTCTTTGTCTTTTGAAAGATGTGTTTCTTGAAGAAAAATTATTTGGGAATTAATACTTTTTAATCTCCCCATCACCTGCTTTACCTTTTTTATTTTTTGTAGCCCTCTGCAGTTCCAGGATGTGAACTTGATGTCTAATTTACCAGTCATAGATAGCAATACATTTGTAAATTCCTTGTATCATTGTGCAATAATGTAAAGAAGAAAAAAAAAGAGGTCAAAAGAGAAAAAAGAAGAAAAACAAACAAACAAACTGGGTCTCTCAACAAACTAACCGAGACCCCCCCAATGCTCCAGAACTGAGCATTCCCCCCACCCACCTGTTCACTCCCATAACGCTGAAAACTACTCCACACCGAGTGAGGAGTAGTGAGGCTGAACTGATTAATCTCCTTATAAAGAGTAACCTTCTCCCTCCACTAAATGTGAAATAAAAACCTAATTAACAAAGTTGGTATATTGGTCAACCACCACTAAATGTTAAGTATAGAAGCCCATTGTGAATTGTATATTATAATAACTAAAGAATGTGGATCAGCAGTTGACACCCTGAAAATAACTGAGCCCAAACTGAGTTTGAGCGGCATGTTATGGGGTGTTGCTGTTATAGTACATACACATACATGTGTTGTTCAGGAAACAGTGCTGCTCGAATAGTGCATTGTGGGATTATGAGTTTTAGTGTACCCTTTCCGTTACTTTCTGACCTACCGATCCACTCTAATATCCTCAAGGGAAACACATTGGCATATTAATCGCTTAAATAGACACAATTCAACTTGTTTCATGTAACTTGAAAAAACGAATAACTGTGAAATAACATTGTAAACCCGTATCATGGGTCTAGCGTAGCATTGAATCATTGTTGACGGTGAACTGTGTTCGAGTAGTGCATTTTGGGACATTGAGTCTTAACGTGCTAATTTCTGAGCTACCCTCAACTGAATGACCCCAATATTTTCTCCGAAAACATAATAGTATGTTAAATCACCTAGACACACACAGTTTAACTGGTTTGCAAATAAACATATAAGAAAAAAGAACAATATAAACCAGTGTTAGAGGTCTAACATGACGTTGCTCGTTATCAAAGCCAGCAGTAGTGTCTCATATACTCATCCACTACCGTTCTCTTCTTGGATTCGTTTGATGAAACTTTCCACTTCTGTCGGTGTGCCAAAAGTTTGTGTTTTGTCCTTGTGTGTCACCAGCAATCTAGCCGGGATCAACATGCCATGTTTTATCCCCATGCTACGTAATTTCTGTCTGGCCGAGTCGAATTCCTTCTGCTTCTTGTGTTCTCCTGTCGCTAGGTCGGGGTAGAAACGTACTGGTTTGTCCTTGTGTAGGATTTGTTTTTGGGCTCTGGCTGCTCTTAATACAGTCACCTTATCTCTGTCGTTCAGGAATTTCATGATCATCGTTCTCGGAGGCGCGTTGGGTTCCCGTCTCTGACCAATGCGATGAGCTCTCTCCAGTGTGAGTTTGGATCTTAGTGCTGCGAGCCCCAGTGTCTCCGGTATCCAACTCTCGAGAAAGGTGCAGGCGTCGTCTCCCTCCTCTCCCTCCCGCAGGCCAACGAGTCTCAGATTAGACCGCCTGGCTCTTGATTCTAGGTCTGTCACCTTGTCTTCCAGTTCTTGTTTCTTTCCCTCCAGAGAGTGGACCTTAGCCTGGAGGACATTCACCTCATCCTCCATGTTGGAAATACGGACCTCTGCATGTGTAATTCGTTCCGTACATTCTCCCATATCTTTCCTCAGTCCATCAATTGCGACCAACATTTCTTCATGTCGGTTTGCAGACTCGGACCTCAATTCTCTGATAGCTTCCAGAATCCTGTCATATTTTCCCCCTTCTTCCTCGGCAGTTTCTGTGATCCCCGCGCTGCTCGAGTTAGCTTTAGCATCGTCCTTGTTTCTAGGAGAGCTGAAGTCCATAATTTTAGATTGTACTTGTGGGTTCTTTCGGGTACTCGGTTTCCCTTGTGTAGACGACATCTTTTACGAGTGGTATGGCTGATTTTCGTTGACTTTAGCTAGGTTTGTAACAGAATTTGTTTGACGATTTTAGTGGAGGTGAGAAAACCAGTCTTCTCAGCACGCCGCCATTACCGGAAGTCGGACCCCCTCTTTTGCCTTCAGAACTGCCTTAATTCTTTGTGGCATAGATTCAACAAGGGGCTGGAAACATTCCTCAGAGATTTTGGTCCATATTGACATTATAGCATCACGCAGTTGCTGAAGATTTGTGCCAAGAAAATATCTCCCACACCATTACACCACCACCACCATTTTCTCCCAGAGAACTGCCACTCACTGGATATTTTCTATTTTTCTGACCATTCTCTGTTACCCCTAGAGATGGTTGTGCGGGAAAATACCAGTAGATCAGCACTTTCTGAACAACCTTTGCTTTTTCATGGTCGAGAGCAGGTTTCCACTCAGACAGTTGTTCAATCCCACCACAAAGACCACTTTGTGAGTGGCAGGACTAGGGTTCAACTTGGTCAAAATATCCCTCAGATGGAAAATGTTGGCCCCCGGGAAACTGTCAATTTGTACCAGTGGATAGTTGAAAGGGGGGATTCTATTGAGATTCGAATCCCCCACTATCACCACTGGTTTTTTAATCTCAAGTTCCCACACCACACTTTTTTGATATGCACTGCGGTGATAGAGCGGTCTGTCCAAGTTGAATGGAACCTCCACCTCCTCCTGCTCCGACCCCGAACTGGACAAGAGACCGGACCCCTGACTGACCGACACCCCAGAAGCCCCCAACATCTGGGAGTCCGACAGCAGCACTGCCACATTGGTGAGGTTCACCCTCACCTCTCCCCCCCTCAGCTCAGGTGAATCCCCCTCTGATTCCTCAGAGGCCCCCAGGTCGAAATTAAGGACCGAATCCTCCCTGTCTCCTTCCTCCTCCACTGTGTCACCCCTCAGGACCTGAGCCACATGGACCCGCACTCCGGTGGGTCCTGTCGGTCCAGGTGGAGTTTGGGCTCGGCCAGATCCCAGGTACGGGCCCAAGTTAGGGTCAGGTGTGAGGCTGGGAGAAGGGTTAAGGTCAGGGTTAGGGTTAGGCCCAGGCTTAGGGTTAAGGTTAGGCTCAGGGTTAAGGTTAGGGTTAAGGTTAGGGTTAAGGTTAGGGTTAGGCCTAGGCTTAGGGTTAAGGTTAGGGTCAGGGTTAGGGTAAGGCTTAGGCTTAGGGTTAAGGTTAGGGCCAGGGTTAGGGTTATGCCCAGGCTTAGGGTTAAGGTTAGGCTCAGGGTTAGGGTTAGGCCTAGGGTTAGGGTTAGGGCTAGGGTTAAGGTCAGGGTTAGGTTTAGGCCTAGGGTTAAGGTTGGGCCTAAGGTTAGGGTTAGGGCTAGGGTTAAGGTCAGGGTTAGGTTTAGGCCTAGGGTTAAGGTTGGGCCTACGGTTAGGGTTAGGCTTAGGGCCAGGGTTCGGGTTAGGGTCAGGCCTAGGGTAAGGGTTATGGTCAGAGATCAGGTTAGGGTTAGGGCCAGAATAATAATGGGGGTTGAGGTTAAGATTAGGGTCAGGATTGAGGTTAGGGTCAGGGCTGAGGCTAGGGTCAGGGCCCAGGTTGGGCTGCAATAGCTCTGGCCACTCTACAGGGTCCAGCCGAGCCTCTCTGCTTTCTCCCTGTACAGTGGGTTCATGATCGCTCCCCACGAGCGATGTTAGAGTTGCAATAGACAGGCTTGTTAGCCTATGTGTATATCTCGCCTTGCCATATGCAATGGCTTTTTCTAATGCAACCTGTTCAAATGGGGAGATACCCTGAAGTCCCGATGCCAAAACCGAATCATAATGCTCCTTAAGAATTTGCAGGTTATTCTGCATCCACAAATCCGTATTGAGTTTTACCTTTCTTAATGTTTCTAGGTTTGGTGATGATGGTTCTCAATACTTTATTTTACCCAGGTTATTACTGTGAACCGGTATGGGAGACGGCCAACCCACTACCCACACTGTACAAAACAACAACACTCTGTGCTTTCAACGATGTTAAGCCAAACACACACGTGTATAAGGTGAGTCTGTTTTCACTGCAAAAAAAACAAAAAACCACCCAAAAATAAGGGGTCTGCTTGGCCCAACCGGGCCCAGGTTTTCCCTGGGATTTAGTATTGAGATTTACCAGAGTAATATTCAAGCTGGAGATCTAAAGAACATAAATGATTTAAAAACAACCACAAAATGTGGATTTTAGGTCTACTCAGACCTTAAAATTAATATGTTAAAAGTTTGTCAAAAGGACTTTCAAAGGTTAAAACAATAAAATAGAGCTCCTGACAGTTTCGGCACAACGTGCCTTCTTCAGAGGAATGAAGAGAATGACAAAAAGACACCCATATATATAGGAAACAAAGGGGGAGGGGCTACACTAATTGCTACAGGTTTGTAAGTGCTTTGTGTAGTAGGACAAGTAACTGGGAGTATTTCCTAATAGGGTAATCCCCAGTGACTAGATAGCGATTATGGATGGTCGACGACATAATCTGAACAAAGATCTGAAAGTAGAGAAAAAAAGATTAATTAGTGTGCCCGTGCATTCTGCGAGCCTTCGGGCAAGCAGAGCCTTTTATTCCCTTAACCCTAACCCTAACCCTACCCTAACCCTAACCCTAACCTTAACCCTAACCCTAAATGTGGCCTAACTAATTAATGCAAGTGCAATTCAAAATGGAATAATCCCGAGAGAAGCCCCGACAGGCGCACATAACAGGCGCACCCCTGCGCTTTCAGAACGAGCTACCCCAATCTCTTGGATGCAATCTCACGTCGGAATTCGACGTTTGGATGCGATGGACAAACGTCGAATTCTGACGTCTGCCGTGTGAGACCAGGCTGTTCTGAAATACTCAAAAGAGCCTGTCTGGCACCAACAGGGTTCGAGTTATGTGGGAGCCAATGGGAGCTGAGCTCCCATAGAGATGGTCTGAGACTCTCTGAGCTCCCATGAAGGCAGTAAAATCAAAAATCTGTGGGGGTCGCTAATAATACATTACCACAACTATTATTTGATCAAAATGTCAATGTAATGAATATTATTTAATTTATATTATAAATACTGTAAAATAAACACGTTTTCCAAAAGAGCTACGCGCACCATTAATCTCCTGTGAATGACAGTAGGCCTTTGACTGCCTGCACTTCACCACCAAGACACCATGGGGCGCAGTAGAATATTGTGCAACAGCAAAAGGTTGATTAATCAGCTGTGCGGTAAACCGTTGGAACACACAGTGCACAGCTGATTAATCAATTAAACCAATAGAGTGAGACAGGATATGTTCATATACCAGTTGCCTTTCAGGAAGTAGTGAGATTGTGCACCTAGCCTATTATTGAGAAGCAAACATTCATTCATTAGCTATACAGGAGTATATACATACAGTAGCTACCATGCCGCCCAAAAAAAGGCCATTTTTTGACCCTCTCCCGTTCATCCAATCTTGGATAAAGAAAGGACTTCGGACGTCAGCATCATGGGTTCCAGGACCGCAACCGCAGCCTACTGAAAACAGACCACTTTGGTCTATCTTGTCTCCGTAAAGGTAAGGTGGCTTTTACTTTTTACTAACCTAGTGTACATGTATTTTTCGCTCCTTCTGTATAGCAAAAATAACACAATTATTGGCCGAGATACATGTGTGACTATCGCTTTTATAGCTGTTGTTTCATGTGGGGCTGTTGATGTGGTGAAATGAGTAGCCTGCAGCTGTAGCGTCAGGATATGTTGGTATTTGAGGAGGAGGATGAGGATGAGGATGATGTTTCGGTACCGGTACCGTTTTTAAAGTATCGATTTGTCACCGGTATCGAATAAAACCCAAACTGTACCCAACCCTAACTATATGTTTACATGCCAACTAATTAGCTAATTCATTTCTGTCATTTAGAGCTGAGGGGAGCAACAGAGAGACGGACAACAGGACAGTAACAGAGAGACAACGGGAGAGGAGAGCAATAGAGACAGAACTGAATGCACTGAACCTTTTTTTTATTCTTTGCATTATTAACACTGTTGTGTTATTGTGTTATTAAAGTGTTTAAGTGTTTTATGGTAAAGCATTATGAGTGGTGTGTGTGTGCAGGGTGCTCGTGAGTTGTATATTTTGTGGAGGGGGGAGGCTTGTGTATGGGGGCGGGGGGTCCTCACACAAAGGAGTAGCCTAGGGCCACTGACCACCTTAATCCGCTACTGCCTATAGCTAATTAAAACTTGTAAGTCCCATCGCTGTGTGGGCATGATTCGCGCGTGCATGAGAACATTTCGCACTGTTATTTTGGAGACCCCCACAGAGATCAGCTTATAACTCGAACCCTGGGCACCAATAACCATGCCATGTTAAAAGTCACTTAAATCACCTTTCTTTCCTGTTCTTTCCTACTTTTGGTAGTTAACAAAAATCATTCCTTTAAACCTTTTTTTAAATAGAGCAATATTTCTGCTTTCCTTCATTTTTTCATCTATTCTAGCCCATTCCACATGGTAACTCCGTAGAATGATATGCACCTGCTCCTGAGATTGGTGCGAGCATAACCCTTGTTAAAGTTGTGGTTACCTCTCAAATTATATCCCTTATCCCTCTCTATAAATATTTTTTGAATTTACCTGGGAGTTCATGAGTCTTTGCTTCATACATTAACTGTGCCAGTTTAAATTTGAATAAGTCCATGAGCTTTAAGGCATTTGACATTAGGAACAAGTTATTTGTGTGATCACGAAATCTGACTTTATGTACAATTCTCATAGCTTTTTTCTGAAGTGTAATCAATGGTTTTATTGATTGCTTGAGTGCTTTTACACGGTAACAAAAATATGGTAAGACAAAACAACAGTGAATCCAATTCACAAATTATAAATATTTAGTGATCCCAAAATTGTTGTTTGTTATATTGAGTGGGCTCTTCAACACTTAAACTTTCGTAATATATAAAACGGAAAACACATCAAAAAAATAATAATTAAAGAAGCTTTTTGGTCATTTACGCGACTTTATAATTGCCGACATGCAGACCTTTTCACCAGACCGTGTCCCATATTCTTAAAAGCAAAAACAAATGCTTAGAGAGTTGGAGAGTTGTAAGCCAGTAAGCCATTATCAATTGCCTTTGATGCATCTTAAAACCACAATTTAGACAAGGGACACCGGCATTGCAGACATCAGTTGGACCTCTAGATGGGGCTATTGATCTACTTGAGTCTTGAAAATGTATCTTCAGTCTCAGAATGAATATTCACTAGCTTGCAGAAAGGTTACACTGGCAACAATTCTTCATTCCTATTTTCAACAATAGGGTTAGGGTTTTATCGGACTCAATCTCTTTCTACATCAACGTGTGCCTTTAAAGACTCTGCATACCAGCGCATGAATGCTGAGGCACAGGGTTGAATTACAGTGCAGGGCTTAGACAGGAGGTGGTGCTGAGCATGTGGTTGCAGAGGGCTATTTGTCACACTTGCTCAGCTACAGGTTAATGAGCAACCCAGTTGGAGGATTTGAGCCTGCCTCCACTCATCTAGAGATAGACACTGATGTCTAGAGCTGTGGGACAGTTGTCATTCCTCTCTTTGCCTGCCTTGTCTTCATGTGCTAATTAGCACAGACAGTTGCCCTCTGCAACTGGTTCTGTGGAGGATCACAGGGTCAGGGACTACTGAAGATGTGGGTGTGTGTGCATTTGCCGTTTGTCTAGCCTAGGTGTCCCAAATCTGTTTGTGCTATTTGCCAACTCCTATTACTGTTGTTTTTATACCAAATCTGAATTATAATTGGTTTGTAGTTACACCATATGATGTTAGAGTGCACCATCTCTACATAATTCAAAATACATTGGGCTAAATGTAGATGACCCATAGATATAGATATATAACTGTAGGCTATGTTTTAAGGATATATGCTGTAGAACTGAATCTGTTTGAGTCTAGAGGGTCTAATCTGGATGGGAGCTATTGCCAGAGGAAAAAACACACAAGTTAACAAGAGCAAGGAGGTCGGGAAATAGGTCATTTGCTGTGGCAGAATCATTATTATTATTATTTACAGGTGATACAAAGGAAGTTCATCAGTGTCATCTCAGTCCTCAATATTGTGTGTATGGATGTAGCAAAGCAGAAGTAACCACGTTCTTGGAAAATATACGTATACTTCCTATATTTTACGAGATGTTACAGTAAGGTAGTGAATTCAAGACTCTTATGTTTTTTGGATAACAGAATCAGGCTCCTGTGCCCCTTGGCTCCAGGTGTTCTTGTTCACCCCCAGGCACTGTGCAATACAATGCTGCTGCAAAATTAGGTCCTCTGCTGGTGAAAAAAAACATACAACAGAATGGTCGAAAGCGATAATTACATTATATTATTTTATTTTAAACTGCTATTTTGTTAACTTTCTTAAGCTCCCCCATGGCACATTCTAATTGGTGGATCTACAGCACATGACTTGAAAGCAATATGATTTAACGAGAATGATGCCCTCCTCAATTTCCTCAACTCAACGAATTTCACAATCCCCCCTAACATCCCACTTCACCCCCCTTCACAAATTAGACACATGTGCATTCACAGCAGCAGATTACTTTGACTGCATGATATAATGTGTGAACAAGCTGTCAACTAGGTCAACGCTTGTCTCAAATTTCATGCCTGGAAAGATCTAGCATGTCTTCATCATCTCAATTCAAAGCCATAATCTTGGTTCTTTACAAATACACAACATATAGTATTCTGTGCAGATTCTCCTTTGACATCACATACAAAGCTGAGTTACTAGCACACAAAATGTGAAAGCACTGCAAATAGTAGTCCTGCATATTTTATAGTTTCTTTCCCCTTAGAAAGCTCACATCCAACCAGCTGGAAACCACAAGTGACCCCCAGTTGACTCCTGTAACTTGACAGTAAAGCAGGCACAACAGCCAACTTAACTTCCATGTTTTGTGGGTCATGAACACAGTATTTCACTGTATTTCAAATCAGACGCGGATGAACATACAGAAAATGACCACAACATTTTCATCAGTGTTTGAGTTAAACCACTGTTTGTCTATTTAACATAAGCCTTACATTTACTGTCTGTGATGTAGTCCTCTTCAGGGTGTGTTTACTGCTTAGCTCAATGGTCTTGCCAGTGCATGCCAACAACACGGTGAGCTGGAAGTGAACCTTACTCTTTGCTTCTTAGCCTCAGACAACCTTTTGCACTTGAAAAAGCTAAAAGAAAGGTAATATAAATGTTGCCTTAAAGGGATTCATCATATCATTTACATCACATTCAGATGCAGGTCGCAACACTGAACGATGATCAACAGAGCGGTATAACGTGCTATGTTTCAGGGCCACTGAGCAGCTTGTCTAACTGACAGGAGAGAGAGAGAGAGGGAAAGAGAGAGAAAGATGGGGGGAGGGGGGTACAGACAGATAGTGCGGGAGAGAGGGAAAGAGAGAGAATGAGATGGGGTAGAGGGGGGGGGAGTAGAGAAAGAAAGAGAGAAGGCTGGGTGCAACTATGGACAGTGTGCCCAAATAAAAACAAAAAGGGTCTCACTTTGAATGATTCAGAACACAGATTAAATATGTATTGTCTTTAAAGATGTATGTAGAGTACATCTATGAACTCTGCACATGTTGACATGTGTGAATCAATGCACTATGTGTTACTAGTTTAAACATTGAAAAAAACACAAATATGTTGCTTGTTTTTTTTAAAGGTGATAATTTGAGGATTTTATTTCACCATTTGGAGGAATATATAAACAATTATTCACTTCAATAGATGTCTCTTTCGTGACAGCAGCGTGTACAATGTATATTTCATTAATGTCTATTTTTACCTATTTTATGTATGTTTTAGAGTAAAGATGTGTAGATCATAAAGATTTGGTACAAACTACAAGCTACACTATGGGCTAAAATTTGCATTATACTACAGTATAATATAACATATAAGATATCCAGCAGTGTCAGGCCACTGAAATAGAGTGTGAAAATGAAGACCCATCAGACCATGGGTTCAGTAGATGGCAGTGGTGGGCCTTGTTAGCAGAGCACAGACCTGCATGGAGTGCTGTCTTGGGGAGATATTCTTCACCAACAGGGGGTGACCACTGCTAAATAGAGGAGGGCTAGAGGGGTTTTATTTTGTCTATGAGGAGCTGTCAGTCCCTAAATGACTGTGCATTTGATTCAATGTAAGATAAGAGCCCTGCACACTATCAATTGCATATACGGAAATGTTGAAGACTTGAATAGTGGAAAAACACACTGTTGTAGAAGGAGATTATTAAGTATCATAATACTTGATATCCTCTCCTTGAAATATAATACAAATGAAGTGTTTAAAAAGTTTCAGCAGACGCACAAGTTTGATGGTAACACTATGCAAAATACAATATGATTGTTGTTTCATCAGCTGGGTTGTTGGATAGACATGTACCACAGGTGATTTGACGATCTGCTTGAAGTCAGTCTTTGCGATCCACGGGGGTCCACAGAGGAGTCGGTGTGGGAAAACAAAATTAATCTTCACGGCTCTGGGTCACGGCAACAGGTCAGAAGTGTATTGATTAAACGTCAACTACCCAGGTGAACGTGATTCATAACTCAGAGAAGGCCTCAGTGGACAATCCATCACAGAATATCTAGAGGAAAATTCAAACCAACAGAGCATCACTGCATGTTTAGATCGCTCAATGTAATTTAGACACAAAACTCAATGAGATTGTGTGGTTGTATTTGATGTGAATTCTTAAAGAAATACAACACTTTGGCTGGGTGGTGGTATGTTATTGATATTCCTGATTTGGTCACCTTATGGATATAAGATAGTTATGCATCGCTATATCATTTGACATTGTACAGGTATTTTCTATATCAGTATAATTGTCAATGAGGAAAGACATTGGCTACCTCATGTAATGTTTCAGCAATGTTTTTTTCAGAATTGATTGGGTATTGTTTGTCAAGATAAAAGGTTAATTGTGTTTATGTGCACTGAACAGTTCTGTTTAATGGTGGTTATGCCGGCTGGCTGAAGGAGAAGCCCAACCTATAATGCTTGTTTGCCTCCTAAATCTGGCAAGAGATGGAACATTGGATGGGTGGGTGCGTGTTGGGGAGGGGGGCGCAAGGAGTAAGCTCTTTGGCCTTCAAGTCCAACCTAAGGGACTTGGCAAAGCAATCCATTGATATGGGCAAAGAGACTGGCTTGGATCCTCAACAACATCCCTAAGGGACCCCCTCAGTTCCTGTGAGGGAAATGTTGCCATCCCTGAGAGAGCACTGGCAATGCTGGTCTCCAAGCTGGCCATGAGCGTTCAGTGACATGTAACCTTGCCCTGTCACCACCCTCACCAGTGTGTCAGCTGATATTACAGTGATTGATGTTGACCCAACACTCCAGTTCCAAGAGTTTTGAGGCTCTGTATAACCTCTCCCTGACTGTTTGCCAGGGCGAGGACATTTGGGGCATGGCACTACATGATGAGGCTATCTTCAGCTGTGGCCTGTGTCCTTTCGTGGATAAGGGCAAAGGGAGCTTCATATTAGAATATAGTAGAATTGTTTTTGTAGATTTTGTTTTTTTGTTTTTTAGGAGTTCATAGCATGTAAGCCAGCAAAGTACAGGAGCACAGCGATTTTCATTTTTCTGTCTGCGTGTTCACTCTTTCGTATTTTCTTCATGGATAAATTCGGATGAATTATGACATTGCCATTAAGTTTGTTAACCTTGACATATTTAGTACCACCCTCTTTTTGCATTTAGTGTCTAGCTTCTATCATTACCTGACCCATGGCAATCCCACTGTTTCCTTCAGTCTATTGGTTATCATTCAGACATAAGGTTTTGCATGGCCTGTTGGCCACAGGAGTACAGAATGATGTTTGCAAGGCAGGTATGGAGTTGATTACTGATTTATCTGCTAATGTGAGTCCATTACACAGTTTTAATGCTTAGAGGACAGTAGCAGCAGATAAAGTGAGTCTTTGTCACTCCATTGACATTTCAGTACCCACATAACTCAACAACATTTTGATAGCATGGGCAGGGGGGTGGTAAAGTCTATAACTCTGTCATTACCTTCTCTCCTTAATACTTTCAAGCAATAACAATGACATGAAACAAATGCCAATGTCAATGTGATGTAAATTCTTCCAGATTTGTATTGTAAAAAGCATCAAAGTAGAATGATATGGCTCACTGTGCCGAGGTAACCAGGGACAGAGCAGCATTAAACATGGATGATAGCAGAGAGTGGAGAGCTGCCATTTCCATGATTCCCTGCTATTAAAATATGCAATGACCCGCACTGCACACAAAAATGATATCATGAACATTACGTTTCAGAGTTAATGTTGTGTGCTGTGCTGTGCTGGGCCACCGCTGCACTAAGAGCATGCTTTTGATAGGCTACATGCCCTCACCCACTCACACTGTTCTGGGGAGTTCTGAGTGGGCTTATTTAGCTCACTGCTTGCTGTTTCTTTTAGACTTGTGGTTTATGATGTTGATCAAGTGTTTGCCTTTGGAATTTTCACACTAATATAACATAAAAATGGTCCCACCAAGTAAAGTATTTGTGTAGGTTATTAATGAAGTGTTTAATAAGCACCTATTATAGGATAATACAGAATGCTCTCCGAATCCAGCTGTTCTCTTTGTAAAGGCCACATTTTGATAAACAAATTAGTAATGTAGTGTCTTGCTTTGAAGCAGGTATCATACACGTTTTGTCATAAAGGAATAATAAAGTACACACTGTGGAAATTAATTGTTGCAAAATTCAGCATTATTTATTCTGTAATTAAACCTTGGTGAAACTATTTTCACTCTAACCAATTCCGGAGTTTAACTGTGCTTCTGCCTTCACTTACAGGAAATGCTTTACTATCTTGTGTCACATATGGGTGCAGTATCTCTAGTTTTAATCAGATTTATGAATAAAACATGCCAGCTGTTAAGTGCAAGGGTAATGCGCTCAGTTTCATCCCTGTTTGTTTGAGTAATTAATTATGAAACTAAGAATTATGCATGCTAAGGTGACTTCTCCCTATTCCATTTTGAATCGACTAGTTCTCATAGAGCTGCGTTTGAGTTTAATGGCTCCATGTAATGCACCATTTGGAAGAAACTACTCACAGCTACAGTATAGAATGAAACACAAAGCCAGAACTATTGAACCTATAATGGTTTGTATCCTTGCCGCGAGTTCAAACTGAAGTCAGAGGCATCACTGATGTTCACTCATTTTTGATACAGTAGGATGTGAGTTTCTTCATGACCTAGGGATTTTAATAATGTATGTAAGCTCTTCTCTGTCGGTTTCTGCCTTAGTTTAACCATTACATGACCTCAGCAGTACTAGCTCTCAATTATCGCTGAAGCTAGGGAAAAACACATGCATTGAAATATTAATCATGGTTTGGACAGGGGTCTTCGTTCGGTCACTGGCATAACAACAGGGAAGGATGTTGTATAACAACAGTACACATACTATGTTGAACCTGAAGCACATTCATTCCTCTTAATCTGAAAGATAATGTTAGAGTATAGTAAGTCCAAAGGCCATCACATAAACTTTGATGAACAGTGGACTGGAAATGATATTACCAATTACCTCTTGAGGAGGTTTCAGGGCTGATTACAGCTCACCACTTTCTATTCAACATGTTCTTTGCAACAGAAGCCTACGGTATACAAACGTGACTCCACTGTACAGTAGGTACAGTACATTTCTCACTTACTTACTTAAATCTGTGTCCTGGAAACCATGCAGCCGTATGTTCTGTCAGGCTGTTGAAATCTATTTGGCACAGTATCCACTCTCTCTTGCCTGGTGTCATAAACCGTTTCTTAAGTCATGAAGGTAACCGAAACCTTCAGATGTAGTATTTTGGAACATGTGTTTTTTGTCGACATCAACATTGGGTAGTCTAAATATTTAACCTTGTGCTTGCCATCTGTCATTCTTAATGTGGAATCCCTCGCAGGTCACTGCCTCTGCCTCGGTGAACCAATAAAACGCAAGCATGGTGCCAATTGTATGGACCTTTGAACACCTTCATCTGCTATAGAGAAGATGAAATCTGGTCCAAATACAAAATGCAGTCTGGAAATATGGGGTGAGAGGGGTGGGAGAGCCAAAAGTGCTGAGAGCTTTAGATAGTCAGATTCAGTTGGTATGGGGAAAAAAATCCAGCATGAAGACACTTGCTGTTGATGCCCTTTGAATGAACCAGGGGGAACGATGGGGGAAGTGATGTGGGGGAGGAGATAATAGAGCAGAATACATGATTGCAATCGCTAATGCAGAATAGTACATCTTCAATTCTGACTTTACACAACACTTCAAATGGCAAGATACATCAGTGAATTTGAGATCTATAGGGTTTTTTTCACCAACATAAACGTCTGATTGAAAGATTATGAGAATGAAAATACTGAAAAGTACCTTGTTTCAGTGACTGATAAGAAAACATATATATTCACACTAAAACTATCATCAGTGTTTACTACAGTATGTTTGTCACATCTCTACTTACTATTCCAAAGACTGCAAGGGATATGTTCATACTTTCATTCACATTCAGGATACATATGTTTTCACTTGATAGAAGAGTACAGAGTGATGATGACCTGCTGATGAGTAACATTTATTTTCCTCCGCATGGTCATCCATTGGGAAAGAGAACAATCACAAAGGAAAATAGTCAACATCAGAAAACAAGGCGTCTGCCTGTGACCATGCATTCACTTCTGCCCCCATGTTCAAGGAGACAATAAGAAAAGACAGGCTGTACTGGGAGTCAAATCGAAGGTTAATTGGAGCCAGGAAAATGTCAACCAATTTCACCAATCACCCTGGAGGAATAAGCAGCCCTTGGTGAAAGAGAAGTCTGAATATCTGCACAGTACATTACATATCCTTAATGGGCGGAGAATGGACTCTTGAAGTGAGAGAGGATGACATATCCATCTTTTCGGCACTCTTTTCCCCTTGAAGCATTTGAACATGTCAATGTTCTTATTGGAGATGCAACCTCCCTGGGAACCGACAGGTGTTGGCACCAGATTCCTGACACCTCTTTGGTCATGACATTTCCATCCCCTCCAGTTAAAGCACCATCACACATGGTGGTTTGACAACAAGCCCTTTGCTGAAGAATCTAAAGGGCATAGTATTCAAAATATTGATATAAAATATTGAAAATGAGAATGATCTTTGTGTAACCTACTGCCTGCTAAATAACACTTTGAAGAGACAATTGTATACAATAATATTGCATTTGAAAATGTATTTTCTGTTTATCTGGAAGGTTTGTCCAAGAACAAATTGCATCAGAATGTCCCCTATAGGAGTATATTAAATTCAACAACTTATATTGAAACATCCCAGGGAAATGATTGCACTTCTGTTTTGCACTGAAAACATGGTGCCTGAGAAATAAATAGATAAAGAGCATTTAAAAATAAGTGTGAAAGGGAAGGAAAAAGAAGAATGCTCACTTTTAAGGTTAATTGGAGCCAACAATGTCACATCAATCTAGCAGTTTACCAGAGGAAATTGGCCTGGCCTTTTGTTGAGAAATGGTTGGGATCGCCACATGGGGTTTTTACACAGACACTCAGTTGTTAAATTTGTAATGGGCTTACTTTGTCTGTGACCTCGACCAGTCTGATGTATAATCCACCCAGGCAGAGGCAGGACCTGTGGTCCCCCATAGATTGTATTAAATTCATATTTCTGGCCTCCTGTGGTTGAATAACAACTGGCTTGTACAAAGTTGCTTGCAAGTCATGCCCTCCTGCTTGTTCAAATGGATGGGCGGACATTGGAAAAAGAGGGTGCATCTTGAAAGAATAGATTCTACCTGTCAAAACCCACTTGTGTAATATTGATGTTTACTGAAGTGGTTGGTGGTCCACATCAATTGCATTGCACGCATCTTTTTCATTTGTCAAATGTACTTGCTTATGCCGGTGTCTGAGTACATCCATGTGTTCCTATGTCTTCATGAACAGACATATGATTTCTCTAATTTCAGAATAACACAGGCAAGTCTTTCACATGGAAACTTGGCATCATACCAATGTCTTTATTGTGTCTTGAAATAAGGGCAAATAAACCTTGATCCCCCTCAGATGATTGCAGAGGCTAATGATAATAAAAAGGATTACTCCTGTTCTAAGGAAAGGATCATGCCGAGCTAAGGTCTAATTGGTGAGTTCCCTTACAAAGTTGATCAAGTCCTGAGGCTGCCAGTTAGTGAACTGGTCAATTAATCTTTTTTTCTGCCTTAATGAGGTGGGGGATTTCCTGTGGCTGGAGCTCCACACAAAGACAGCAATAGCGCCCAAAGGATGTGGTGTCCCTGTACCAAGTGACCCTCCAATTAAAAATGTACTTCCCTACCTCCCCCACCTCACCAGGTGGCAAATTGGTCTGACCCAGCCTCAAAAGGAGGGGACTTAACCATGACTTCAAATCAACTTTACAGACAGAGGACAGGGGGAAAGGGTGATTTCCTCCATGAAATAGGATTGTTCTGGTCAGACTTTTGCCCCCATATCTGCCCTCATCATTTTTGGGGTAAATTAAAAGAAACTTGTTGAATCTTCCCTGCTGTGTGCCAAAGGTTTACTCCCAAAGAGGAAACATCATGTTGTGGCCTGACATTGGATTTGGGGGAAGGCTGAATAAAGCCAGATGTATAATATGTTAAATGTGCCTGACCAGGATTCACAGTATTAATCAAAATCCATTTTATGGGAGTAACAAGAATAAGGAGGGATCAGCAGTGGTCAGAGGTTTCTTACAAGATTACAGACTTTGACCCCTGTAACTACAAGCTGCTTTTAAATCCTTTCACACATCTTTTGTTTCCTGTTTGTGGAATAATAAAGAACAGTTTTGTCTGTATGGTCACAACCACAACATTATCCATTACAGTGACACTGTTCCATGATAACTAGCGGACCTGCTGTCTATGTATATAAATAAAGACAACATTGAGTAACCACTCTACACATCTATTGTATGTCTTTACAAGCTTGTAATACTGTGGGTTACAATTGGTAAATACATGATTGGTTATTCCAACATAGTTACTCTGATGACCTAACATTTAATCAACTCAACCAGGTACAGAGTCTTGTTCTCCATTCACTAAGGTGGAGTTCACTTGTTCTACAACACTAAGGTGATCTGGGCCTCAGTAGCCATGGTCTTTGTCTGGGCTTGAGTCTTAATACCTACAGTAATGTCTGATGCCATCTCTGAACACACTAGTAACATATAGACACCTATCACATTTAACCACACATTTAAAATGTTTTGCCTTTTCGATTTAACATGACAGTTACTGTATTCCAATCATTTGACTCTACAACCATTTCAACCTTTATCTGTAAAGAATCTGCAGAACTTGAAGATTTCACCTGCCTCTAGTTTAAAGCTAAACATCCCAGAGCTCTCAAAGCTGAGCTAATGTGTGGTCAATATAGCAGAACATTTCTCGATTACACCATGATGTGGGGGCTCCGATGGTAAACTCAGAGGTTGCAGTTATGTCCCCTAACTGTGTTCAGTGTTAGTCAGGCCCTGTGGACCACATCTGATAAGAGAATGTTCAGTGATCCATAACTGCAGGAGGTTCTGCCATGCAGAAATTTAGCACACCAGGATTTATTCCACTCAGAATCACTGCCCAGTGTGTCTCCCTCTGGCATCCTGACATTGCCCACTGGAGTTTGAAGAGACAGAGGTAGCTGTAGACCTCTGTGGACATTGTTGTTAGTTAGGGGGCTCTATTTGTGGTTAAAAGGTCTTACTGTAAGTGTGACTGTAACAGGCTGCAATTACCTTGTAACAGGTATTATTACACTTGAGCTTTCTCTAATCTTTAGTATCTTCTTGTGCTACTGCTGAAAGTCACAATAGTCACTGTCTGTCCTCATTACACGTAGTTGAGTATAGCTAGACTGGCAGCTAAACATCTTCCCATTATCAAGAGTCTGGAGACAGAATGTCGGTCTGACTAGAAAGGATGAAATGTTGGACTGCCACTTCCTCCCTGTCTGAAGTGAGGATAGGTATTGCTTCCTCCTTCTGTCCCAGAATGTGTTTGAATGGTGCTGAACCTGATGTTTGTACATGTTTTTGACATCAAACTCGCCAGGGGGAGCAGAGGATGAGCTGACTTCCTGTATGAGAAGGGTTGCAGGGGTAATTATGATGTAATGATTGATGTTGGGCTGGTTCATGAAAATGTTGTATGAGTAAGGAAGCAACGTGGCTACTGCCGGAGACAATCAGAGGGTTCCTTTCATCATGTCCGAGTTGTGCTTCTGTGATGTGCCCTCCAACTCTATGTAAACCATTCTCCATCAAGGTCAAGTTCTGGAATCTGTTGAGCCACGTGGGTGGTGGAGTGCAGATGCCAGAACCTCTTGTTGCACTCAATGAGAGTTGGTAGGGTCAGGTTTACTTTACCATCCATAGATTCCACTTAGTAGCTGTTGGCTCTTCCTCCAGCAGTCGCTATCACTCCTGTACAGGTAAGTAAGGAGAGCTGTGCTGAGATCAAAGAACAGGGACTGGCCCAAATATCTATTACTATGTTCAACAGGGAGAGCATATATTCTGTTTCTATTTGCATTGCTATGTTTACATTGTATAGCACATTGAGCAGCTGCTGGTATGAAATGCGCTAGAGAAATACAAATGTATGACCTTTCAGTGCGATCTCCTCCGCAGACTTGGTTGCATTGGGATGTCAATTCTGATAGGGCTGTACACTCTTCCTCTTCCCCTTGCTATGCTGTGGAGTCTGTGTCTTTGATGTCAATGGAGCTGGCTCTGGGTTTAGTGTTGTGTTGTGCTGTGCTGTGCTTGCACAATCATATTCTGAGCATTTGACAATTGGCCGTTTTTGTGAAGATGATGAGCAACATCTGAAACAAATGCGATTTTCTTTCAGGAAGGCCTTGCGATCTCCTGCGAGAGACTTCTCTCTGAAGCTTCAACATTTTCGAAAGGGGTGAGGTGTCTTGTGTATGGGGCAATGCTTACCCGCGTTATCAGTCTTCTTAGGTGCTCCATTCGAGGGCGATGGGAGGACACCCCCGTTTTATGAACTGGTACATGCATTTTGTAGTTGCCTTGCTTTGAGATGTTCATCTCTGATTTAGGAAGGGAGTAGTTAAGTCAAGAGAGATTGATTTTTGCCTGATGATGGGCAAAGCTGACAAAAAAGGAAAAGGGTGAATTTGAGACATTGTTCTGCTCTTTGATACTGGAGCCTTGAGAGTGATGGGGTTGACACACAGAGCTGTTTCAAGAAAAGTAGGCCAGGTAGATCTCCCTCCACCATAGACACTGGAGCTGAATCAGTAACTCCTTTTCAATAACTTTTTGGGTAGTTTTTGTGGAAATCACCAGGATGAGAGTGCCCTGTCCAGTTTTGCTGGGAAGCAGCTGGGTCTCATCTCTCTTTCATCAGATGAGTTGTGTGGTTGTGGGATGTTGTTGTTCAGAAAGTGGCACTGTTCTTGGTTGGGGTTATCAATGGGAAGAGTAGTTGTTCTCTTGTTTGAGACGTGGGTGTGATATGTTCATCATCATAGAAGGGCTCTACTCCTGGCATAGACTGGTCCCACCGTCATGGGACCTTGTTTGGTCTTTAGATTGAGAATGCAGCTATGTCTGGTACCCTTAGGGTGGGAGCTGCCTCTGCTTTAGCTATCGCTGCTGCTTCTAATGATGCGCCTATGCATGCTTGCTCTTCCATGCCTTACATTGTCTTTTCTTTTCAGCAAAGGCATATTGCGCTTTAGCAGCGTCTGCTCTATGTTGAGCCATGACTGCAGCATTGGATGAGCTGCTTGAGTGATGTGATGAGCCTGAGACACAAGCCCTGGTCTCATATGTGGATTTCTAAGTACCTGTGTGAGAACCGTTGTAGTTGTCTTAGGCTCTCGGTGCCACGATGTTGTAGCTGTAGCTGTAATCAGTTCAATCTGTGGTTGTCTTGCCCGCCAGAAAGCTGTCATTTCACTTTCACCACATAGCTAGACAGGTAGCTAAACACTTTTCCATCATGAAAAGTCTGGAGACAGGATGTCGGTCTGACTTCAGGTTTTATTGATTTAGAAAGGGGGAAACTGAGAAAAACAAACAATATTCAATTATATGGTTTCACATTCACACATTGACTTGCCATGCATCAGAATGGAGAAATGATCTAACAAAGAAATAGCTACATATAACTACAATAGCTAAAGCTATGTTGAAATTACATACATTATGCTAGTATGGTCTCACATTAAGAGTACAAGTAAGTATGTTTAATCCCAATAGCTACAAGCTGATATAAACATGCTATAATCATGAAGTGATTATGAATTTGTTACATCACAACGGTTAAGAGTTGATATTTGAAAGAAATCACATGACAGCTGAGGACACAGGGTCACATGAATTAAGAGAGTTAGTGAGATTATACAAATGACAACCAGAGGGAGACATAAACATCCAAAGATAAGTTATACCTAAGTAAACAGAACATTCACTCTTCCCAACTAATTAGATTCATTCTGTGGTAAAATCCTGTTTAGACACCACACTAGTTTGGGTCTCAAGTAAGAAACCTTGACTATACTGTATTTCCACTTCACTTTCGGTCATATTCATTACGTGAACTAGCCACTGCATGGTGATATTCAACAACACACAATTGTGATATGAACTCGTACCCCAGCAACTTTCGACATCACTCAGAGTGAGTGGAGGAAGAAACAAACAACCACAGGCTGCATTATCACCCACTGCAGGCCTTTCTGTAATGACTGTGTCCCATACAATTAAGGCAGTGGCTTCCAAAATGATGGCAGACAGGAGAAATAGAGGGTAGAGTTTGTCTTTCTCCACCAGTAGGTGGTAGTCACATTACGTCAGTGCTGTTTAAAGGGTTCTGTGGAAAAGGTACTTCAAGGAGTGAAATGATTCCTCCCTTACTGCATGTTATAGCCTGAAGGACCCGTGTGTGTGCTCGTGAAAGTGATCAGCTCTTGGGTTGAACATAAGTCAGTGTGGATTTTTGAAATGAAGCATTCTGACAATACCATGGCATTTTGATACAAAAGTACCCTACTGTATGCTTTTGTACTGAGCATACAGTACAACTGCATTCAAATAATGTATTGTAGTCAACATGTTTTATTGCTTTTATGACTTTTAACCAATACATGCCGGGCAAATCATAAACATACCTACCTTCCACTTAAAGGTGAATGAAGCACTTAAACAACTAAAGGAATTCTCCTAAGAGGAATAATTGAATGTTAATACTGAGAAAGCACCTAAAGGAAGGGGGTCAAGTTCAGAGTCAAGTTTTTTGGCTCTGTCTTGTAGAGAGCAGACTCTACAGAGAGTAATTATTTGTGGAGAGTTTAGGGCCCTGGGGGTGATGGAGTGGGCGGGAGGGACAGAGGGTGCGCTGAAACGGAAAGCACGCCAGTCCTGCTCACAGTTGATGCTCAGTGAATCTGAAAGGTCATGTCATGTTTTCTGGCAATTGACTCGATGGGTTTGAATTCTGCAGCATAAGGCCGGGACATTGTTGTGTGTGTTTTTTTTTCTGTTCTGCACGTTTACTGAGAAATGTGCCCCAGGGTTATTTCCTGCATTGACCTTATTACCCTGCACAGTGACGAGCCTGCTACACTACTTGCTATCTCTCTATCGCTCTCTACCTTTTCCCTCATTCACATACACACATACAGTATATATATATTATTTATTTTTTGTAAAAACTACATTCCCTTGCCATTACTGTAAAGTAGAGCATAACTTGAATGCATTACTTGCTGTAATCACAGAACATCTAAGCTATAATGTATAAAAACATGAAATCTTTACACATAATCGTCAATATCCATCCTCGAGTGGCTATGTCAATTGAATATCTAAATTGATGTGTTTTCTGAAAGCTTTGGTTATATAGATCACAGAGTCTCCTAGAAAGACAGAGAGATGGTAGACACAGAGAGAGAGAGAGAGAGAGAGAGAGAGAGAGAGAGAGAGAGAGAGAGAGAGAGAGAGAGAGAGAGAGAGAGAGAGAGAGAAGAGGGGGGAGATGGATAGGGAAAGAGAGGGAAGGATGGAGGGGGAGGTATTTGCTTGTCCCTGTCTCCATCCCTCTAAATGAAATGAGACAAACACACAGGGTGAGGGACAATATTAGCACATTTAATTAAGGCTGATCACAATCATCAAACACAGACAGCTTACATCCAGAAGCCAGCTCAGTCATACTTTAGCCTACAGTATGTGCAGAGCTGCAATCTTTTAGGATGTATTCACTGATATAGCTTCTGCCTCGCGGCCATTCTCTAAGAGTCATTTACCAGAACAATGTAATCTGAACCTCTACCGTTTATTCATCATCCGGGACTGTGCATCTGGGGCGGTTTTACATTTGCTTGTGCCTCTTCATGTATTCAGTGAATTGTAAGTATGTGTGTTTATTTTGAGTACATTTGTTTAGAGTGAATAACATAAGGATTATATTTATGCTAATAGTTTCCGTCCTATAGCACACTACGGAACATTTCACTAGTACACCCTTTACCAGTGTGCTATCAGGCTCTATCATGCCTTTGCTGTTGACTCCTGCTCTCCAGCGGATCAGTGGCTGAGCTCCAGAATCACTTAGATCATTTTACCCGGGGCACAAAGAGGGCAGAGAGGAGCCACTGACCCTGCACTCGCCGGGCAGGGCTTTACGCCTCACTGGCTTCCCTGGTGTGACATTTCTCCTGTATTTGCCCCCTCCCAACGCCTCCCTATGTAACCAGCACTGCAGTGCACATTTTTTTTTATCATTGTCTGTACAGATATCACTCAAATGAACAGCAGCTGGGGTCAATCTGCTGTCAAAGCTTTCCCCTTTTACTGCTCCAGTTCTCATGTAAAATGACAATAATGACAGAATGTCAGAAATGCTACCAAATGTAGTCACTTTTTATGAGAAGGGAAGACATTTAGAATCCTGTCGCTCTACACAGGGATCTTGTATCTGTCCTTTTTCCATCCCTCATCACCTGACCTGTGCCTCTCTCAACATGATGTGTGTGTGGCCTGTACGCCCTCCCCCTGAGAGGACAAATACAGCCCCTGCTATGGGTCATACGATGGTCATGACATTATTAAAAGATCAATTGTGCCTTAAAACACTGCCTCTCCACCATGGGAATAGGGCTGGAACAGATGGGGCTTATGCAGAGCGGTTTAATATCTATTTAAAGAGGTTTAGAGACAGTGATCTAAAGAGACATTTACATTTTGTTCCGATAGGTTGGAGGCTGCCTTGACTAAAACAACTATGACGGCTCTGCCTGATGTCATGCTGTTGAATATATACACATTTCCTTGTATCGGATTGCTTAACATTGTAGTGGAGGGGGGTCGCCTGGCCTAGTGATTAGTGAGTTGGACTGGTGATCAGAAGGTCATGAGTTCAAATCCCACCTGGGAACAACACCACTAGTGTGCCCTTGAGTAAGGCACTTAGCCCTAAATTACTCCAGGACGACTGTCCCTTTAATCTCTAATAGTAAGTCTCTCTTGTTTTTGACATTTTCATTTGTCTTTGTATAAACAAATATTTTGTTATTTTTCGACTTGATAGTTTGTAGTTCTGAAACCATCCACACTGATTGAATATGGCAGGTGTCAGTCTTATAGATGAACATACAGATTCATAATTATTGCTATAGCAAAGGTTATTGAGCAGCTACAATAAGTTATGTGGGCAGAAATCTATTAGGCTTGCTGTTTAGTTGGGCTCCAGGGAGGGTAGTGTTGAGTGCATGTGCTATGGATATTTTAGAGTCTTTGCCAGGGTTGAAAGGGCCTAGATTTGCTTCATATTATAAAACTGCTGTCAGGGGAGTTAAGGGGTGGGGCGGGGATGGAAGGAGCGGAGGGGAGAAGGTAAAAGCTAGGTCACACTGTGCCGGGATCAACACGTGTCTGCAAAAGCCTGGAGGTTCCACAACAATCTGTTCCACTTGGTTCACTCCCGCGATGTGACCTCAATATTTTACTGTTGTTGGAGCTTCCTTGCACTCTAGGTTGACACAAGCACAGCACAGGCTCTCCACCTGCCCAGTCAGTGTACACAGGAGTGTTGGCTGTGTAGTGGGGGGACAGTGTGAAAGAGCAGCTCAGATATCAACAATGAAGCTGAGGAGGGGAGAAGGAGCTCTGAATTAACCTCTCTCCATCCAGGGCTACAAGAGCATCCCTGGAACTTGGCTGTCCTGAGAAACGACACTCTCAATTGGGGTCAAGTGGACCCCTGCCTCTGGATTTCAGACTGCAGCTCTGCCTAGGGCTAATCATGGGCTGAGCAAATAATTGGTACAGTGTAGTAACAGGCTTCCCAAGTGCAGACAGTTCAGTAGACCTACTCAGCAACGCTAGGGGTTAGTGGCAATCCCTGCAAACACCTTGTGGTGAGACCCTTCCAAAGATGAAAGACTCTGTTGCTTGGTATGCCCAAATGTAGTCAAATAAAGTCAGCTTTTGTATAATGCTAGTTATTATAAACAGTAAATTATTATTATTATTATTAATAATAATATTAATGATAATAACAATAACAATACTAGTACTACTACTACTACTACTACTACTACTACTACTACTACTACTACTACTACTACTACTACTACTACTACTACTACTACTACTACTACTACTACTACTACTAATAATAATAATAATAAGAAGAAGAAGAAGAAGAAGAAGAAGAAGAAGAATAAACTGTGTTTCCATCAACAGAAAGGGCGCTTCCATACAATGAATATCCCCATTTAGATCTCCATTCCACTATCCATTCACATTACAAACATCGTAGCCGTTATGTGTTCTCAGAGCTGTTTTGTCTCCTTCTTCATTCCCAAATAAAGCGGTACACCAAAACAGCGGTGACGTGGTGTTCTAGTAATTATCTAATTGTTTGAGCCATGTCTTTCTTTGATTTATGGTGTTGTATCAGTGGCTGACCTGATTTATAATGAGGTCCCCCCACTTGTGAAAATATGAACCTGAATTATGTGGCACCAGCCCAATTATTTCTTTGTGAAGCTCAGGCTCCTGTCCACATTGATGGTGTGCATCGCAAATAGCTGCCATCCAAGCTTTCGCCTAATAACAATAATATGATCCATCATTTTAGATTGGCCCAATCGCACCTCCCTCCTCATACTCTTTATTATTTACTGTGGGGATCCATGCACTCCACAACATCTATCAATGTGTAGATACACCCTCATCTGTAAAGATTGTAATCAGACATCATCACTAATGGATCATAGTATGAGGTAGATATTTCCATGAGAAGTGAGTACATGTATGTACGTTCCTTCTTATCAATGCTCCTCTACTGTACCTTCCTACTATGTGTTAGTCATGACTGTGAATACTACATGTCTGCAAACCACAGGAGCGGCAGCTGCATGCAGCGCAAAGTGACACCCCCTTCCATAAATCCTGCAAGCCTCCCATTACCAAGTTCAGGCCACAAAGTCAAAAAACTGGGCACTAAGTGGAGCAAGTTGCTTGGCACAAGGACAAAGCTGACAGAAAACATAAGGCCCCCACACACGGTCCGGACAGCAGGAGGCTGTGAGTGTGTCGCTTGAAGAATAGACTCCACTGCAAACACATCCACTATACAGATGAGCTGCCCCCTTCAAATTAGCACTGAGCAGGGTGACTGCTGCTGGTGGCTGATGAAGAGACGCACGCCTGCCACTATTTGTACCGCTAAGGCATTCATCAAATTAATTACTGGTGCGTCCAAGCACCTCTCTGATACCTCTTTATTTTGAGTCCTGTAAATGGGGACTCAGACTGGGCCTGACAGTGTGGCCTAACCAAGTCTCTCCACGCACATAATTAATTGAAAACTTTGCCGGCTTGACAAATTGGAATGATGAATCTATCTTCTATGAATAGCTTAAGAAAAAAAATGCATAATCAGTCAAAAACATAGACGCATCTCTCTCTGGCTCTGCAGTGTATTGCGATCCATTAGGTTGAGAAGGCAAGGCTTCGTGTAGACTTCCCTTCCCTCTACCAGCTCGATTGATAACTTTTGCTTCTCAATTTAATAGAACGGTCAAGGTGGAGCTGTTCCTTTGTATAGTTCAGGAGGAATAAAAAAAGGGAACATCATAAATCAAACTCTGTTGTTCTCCGCCATAAAATATAGATGGACTGTAGTCTCTTATCCCACTCCAATCATAACAATGCTCACACTCAGCTCAGTCTCAACTAAATATGTTTCAAGCAAAACAATTAAATAGCTTTTGGCATTATGAAAATGATCAATATGGCAGTACGCAAGCATCTATTCTCAGAGAAAAGCACACCTTTAGACACATACCTGTATCTATAAGGTTAAGGCAGAGCTTTGTAGTGTAAAATCATAAATTGCATGGCATTGGGCGAGGCTCTCTAATTATATTCTGAGAGACAACATTATGCTTCACTTGATTAATTACATAGTTGTCTTACAATACAAATGATGGTTTTCCCTAGAGTCACATTTTGACCCTGTATTAGCTCCACTTATTGATGTTCAATGTGCATATTCTTGTGGTAAAACACCAGGCTCTGTCAATTGTTTTTTGAGAGTGTATCTATAGATGGACTTTTAGCAATAGTAGATAACATTAGACAAGACAAAATACACAATGCCATCTAACATTTTACCAGATTGTTGAATATACCTTTTCCTACTTTTCAAACGCGTAACACCTTTGACTTGCCACCTTGAAAAAGGTAAACATTGTGTTATAGTTTTTGTTCTATGAAGGATGCTGACCCTATGGCAATGTAAGTCTACTCATGTTTTATCATAAGGAGGTTGCAGATTGAGCAAGCAGAGGAGTGCGTAACCAAAGCCTGTGCTCTGGCAAGACAATGTTGTTGTCCCATGGAACTGACCAGGTGGTGATGTGTTCAATAATTATGGGTATATAAACTTAAAACTGCTATTGAGAGGAGGTTTACAGTGTGTTTAAGGTAAGGAGGCTTAAGGTATTTTAGTATATGTTATCTCATGTCATAGAGCAGTCATTATTTCATACATTCCATGTTTATGTAATGTACCAAATGCATTCCATATTAATGTAATGTTTATACTGTTTATGTACCTAAATAAATCAGTTGGAGCGTCTCTCTCTAGCATATTGTGATACTTTTACCATACTTTTTGTACTTACTGTAACTCGACAGGTTGCATCCTCTTTGGCTGACAGACCCCTGATTGCAACCTGAACACTTTTTCTAGCTCTCTTATACCTTATACCATATCTTATACCTATTCACAAATGTGTACATCTGCACACTGATCTAACATGACTCCAGTTCCATGTTTTGGAATGAGCCCATCCACTAAAAAACAGAGGAGGTGGAAGATGATGCAATAAGGCAATTTAATTCTAATAAAACAGTTACATTTGTGGAACACTTTGACATTGTTTACATCTCAAACACTGTGGCCACCATACAGACTAAGCTATTTGAGAAACGTTGAGAGTATAAGAAAGCTAAAGCTTAGCGTGAAGATGGCAGTTGTCATCAACAGAGTTAGAACAGTACACTGTTAATACCATTGAGCATCCTACATAGTGTAGACTTGCAATGTAGGTGCTGGATATGTGTATGTGTGTACATGTGTATATGCAGTACTGTATATGTGTATGTACATGTATATATACAGTACTGTATATGTGTGTGTACATGTGTATACAATACTGTATGTGTGCTCCTGTGTGTGGATGCAGAACATTTGTGAAGGTTGCCGATGTGAAGGACACACCTTTCCTATGGTAAGTAGTCATTCCTAATAGGTTTTGGTTTGGTTGTGAAATATTGGTGTGCCAAACCAGTATGTGACATTACTGTCATCCCTGGGGAGAACTGCAGACTGATCTCAGTTCAGAGAGAACCAAGACAGGACAAGGGGGCTAAATAAAGTCTCAGATGGATGAAACTGCACTCAGCCCATAAAACCTGCAAGACAATGAGTTTTTTTCTGTACCCTCTAAGAACTGCCCACATGTTCATCATGTCGATTTAATGATGTTGTTAGACAGTTCATTCTGGGGTTTTTTGAACATTTTTACATTTTTGTATTTTATTAAAAAAAAACTAAAAAACATGTAACATATAGATTAGAACTGGATTTGTACATCAAATTACACTTATGTCATGATAGTAAATGTGGATGGAAGTCGTACACTCACATTTCTGTGAAGTATTCAGCTCACCAACGTTTCGTGTCACTAGTCTTCCTGAGGGTGTGTCAACCCCTCACCTTGGGTGTACGTTCTTCATTATTTGTATACAGTGTTGTTATCCTATAGGTTGTGAATATTGTCATCAACATTGGCAAATTACCACACAGTCTCTTATGTATTCACTTTAATAATTAGCATTCATATCATGAAACATTTACACTACTCTGACTTAGAATAAATGGAGTATCAAAATATATCTACCATTCATTTTTTTATTCATTGCTCATAACACTTTTATGCCACTAAATAATGTAGTTAAAGAGGAACTGGATGAAAAAACTACTTTTCCTGTTGAAAACTGGAAATGGCCTCAGTAGTAGTCATTACACTAAAAAGTGTAAAAAAATAAATAATATAACCTTTGACATAAACCCAGTTTTTTCATTGGCTGTGACTTGTGCTGTCCCGATTCAGACTGATAAATCTTGAAGGTTCGGCTTTGGCTGGTATATCAATCCACACCTCCAAGGAGCAAATCTTGTTCTTAGTTGCATTTCTGAAAAAAGGAGGAGGAAAATCAAGGCAAAATCCGCCAGTGCAGCCCCTTTTCAACAGCAGTATTCCATAAACCATGAAACCAGCAAATTGTAAGGCTTCAACAAATCATGAACTCTCAGTTGCTAATTATTTGCACACACTGTTTGCCACTGCCATGGCAAAGCTAAGTTGTCATAGCTGACACAGAATGTAACATTACCATGCACTTTGGCAGGCACTACATACAGTATGACAAACAGACAAAAGTGATCACTTTACAATGTCTTTCAAAGCCAGAGATTACCGCAATACCTCCCAAAAGTTTCTGAATTCTGTTATCCTATTACAGTAGACTGCAGCAAATACCATTCATCTAATGGCCTTTTGGAATCATCTTAGAATGGAAAGAAACCATGTGCTAATTTTCCATCATGCTTTATAATGCTGTGCTCAAAGTTCATTTTTATTTGGGCGATATTCTGATTGGAATGAAGAAAAAAAACTATTAAAAAAAGAAAACTCAGTTAGTTACATGTCATATTACTACCTCTGGGAGCCAGTAAAATATGTATTCATGAGTTTCTGCCCTGAGCTATATCTGCCTATCTCTTGCATTAACTCCAAAATATTTATTCTTCATAATATCAATCCCAGGGAGAGCTTCAGGAGATTAAATAATACATTGGAGAGAAATCCTGTTAGCATGGATGAAGTTGGATTTTAGAGGAGTGGAATGTCATGCATAGTCACAGAAAAAAGGCAGTATTTTCCCTGAGATAATTTTGGAAAACTATTTGTTTTACATAGTCAGCACATGTGCTATGGGCTATGAGAAAATATTAGATGCTTAGCTCACACGAGGCACGTGTGTTATATATATATACATGTATAACAATTATTCCAAAGTTAAGTCTCTTGTCTACATCATGGACCCACACACAGAACTAAATGAAATGGCATTTTCTTCTCTTGAAAACGTATCAGATGCTTGTGTTTTATTTACTCCAAAACAAGATAGACTGGTACAAAATGTGTTATTATACCAGTATTGCTGTTGGTTGAGGCCAACATTTAAGTAAAATAGAATTGCACTATATACAGTACACTGAAATGCAACATTCACTACAGTGAAACGTGAGGATTTAACGTGTTGTTTTAACAGCCTTGGCTCTCCGAATGAAGTGGTTCTTTGATTGAAATCCTTGCCATGGAGCGTGACATGAGTGTTTCCTCTCTAGTCTCCTATTATCAGCTGAGCCTGTGGTGCGCAACCTAATCCCTCTTCATCAAAGCAGTGTGGGCAGCAGTCACCGAGATGTGACCGTCAATTAATCACCCCCTACCCCCCTGACCAATCCCAGCCCCTGCACACATGTGAGGCCTCATTGCTTTTAAACACTCACACTGGGAGATCTGGTACAGATGTGAGACTGCCGCAGCCTGGCTGGGGCAGAGGCCTTCCTGTGGCCAGTGAGGTTGTCCCCAGTATGAATGGCAGTCTGCCCTGAGGAGAGGTCACAGTGAGAGTGAGCACTACCAGATCAACTGCTGAGCTGAGCCTTAACTATTTCCTGGTCAGGGTACTGCCTGTGACCATCTTGGAGGAGTAAGTAAACTTTTGACAACCAATACAAATTCACAACTCCACTACAACAGTATTAGTTTGCAGCAGTAAAGAACTAGTACAGTAGTCGCATCTAAGTTTGACTAAAATCACCAGTGCCATGGCAACAGCAACTACAATGACTTCTATTCTTAGTGGTCTTATTAGTAGTGAGTTAAGTTGACCATTATCTTCATAACTACAGTATATTTGAGAATATCTTTTTTTCATGGTAGCTCATGTAATTGTATGCCTGAAGAGTCATAGCAGCTGGCAAGCTCATTTACTGTTTCACCGCCTGGGTTCCTCTGCTCTCCAGCTAAGCTGCTTTCTAAGAAACCCATTGTTTCATTAGAAATCTTCTTGAATATTAGTTAAAGCAATTCTTCAAAAACCCTCCAACACATGGGTTTGTTCACCTTACTTTTCATTAAAAAGCAGGTAACCGTCATTTCAAAGTGCATTTTCCAGCTTTCAACTCTCTTAGAGTGCACTATACCTTTTTTTATTTTTATCAACCAGCCATATAATATTCCATGTAAATTTAAGCATCTGAAGTCCAGTAGCTTAGAGCACTGCAGAACAGAGGGTTGCGGAGTTCATAAATGAGTAAGAATCTCCAAATGAGTTTGGTGACCTCTTAAACTCCATGAAATTAATATAAGCAGACATCCTGTGTGCTGCAGGCTACTGCAAAACTGGAGAAGATCACTTAAGCTCTCAGAGTTTCCTAAAACTTTTATTAGCTGACTTTCAAGACACATTGTAGCCGCTTATTGATGGCGACAGGGAGCAATATGGAAGCAAATAAACCTTTACTGCCTTCACTTAACCCCTCGTATGAGAACAGGGGAAATAGTGGCATCACAGCATGTAACTTCACCCCTGGTCCCTGCACAGGAAACAGAACCCCAAAGACCCCCATCCCTGATTTATGTTACAGTCATCTCTGTATGCCTCATGAACAGAGGTTATTGGACTATGGCGTGCTTGACAATCTATTCATTCGTTTTTTGTTTTTTTAACTTTAACTGGAGACTTGTACAGTAGCTATACGGACGTACCCTAACTTCTTTTTGGTCTATTACTTTTACGATCTTGTTTTAAATGCCAATGGGGTTTTTGGGACACATGCGTAAGGGTTAAACCAGTTACAGAATCTAGTGGTCCTCTTGCTTTTGTTTACATTAATTTGAATGACAACACCATGTTTCACTGGCACACTATTGTCTTGGAGGGAGGCTGTCCTCTGATGGGAAGTTACTGTCAAATCCTATATAGGACCTCTTCATCCCACACCTGCAGGGCACCACTAGACTGCTTATGGTACTTAGCCAAGATTAATCCCATGTCGAGTTGCTTCTTACCTCAATCCTGCTCTACACAATGACTCTGTCAGAGCCTGGTTGTCATTAAAAAGGCTGAACCATGGTTTGCCTTATCTTAACTAAAGGTGGTTTAGTCACTTGACCATAATACTTGATTTAATCTTTTGGATACAACCGTTGCCAATTACTTCCTCTAGATTACCACACCTTTTTGCATCTACTTCACCTTTTTACCTTGAAATGCGTAACACGTCCTAATAATTACTTCCACTTGCCTCGGAGGGTATATTTTAACAGTGATGATATGCTAAGAAGGCAGGTCCACTTCTCTCCACCCCCATGAATCTTAATGTCAGTTATAAAGGTGCTGTATTATAAACCTGTGGTGTCCCATAGTGTGGATATTTAGGCAGTTGGTGCGATATTATCATTAACAGGCCTCAGGAAATAAAGAGAGGGGAATTTCTGTTTGAATACGATCAAGCTCAGTGTGATGCCGGGGTATGCTTAGGGTTAGCCATTACCGCGAAGAAGCTTTCCCAGGTTAAGCAGCCTGTTTTTTATGGAAAACGGCACAGTTTGATAAAGGAAGACACACAAAGGTATTTAATGAGGATGAAAATGGCTTCTCCCAGAAGGATGAACTCCCACTAATGAGTTTCCCCCTCTATTCCGAGAGGAGATTTACAGGAATAATCCTGACAAGTTTTTACTTTATGGGGGATAGGATTAAGTAACATATTTGAGTTTTAACATGCAGTGAGAAAGTGGAGAGTTGGAAACAGCCCAGAGGCTTCAACTGTTGTCTGGTAGCTGGTAGTTCAGGCTGTGCAGACAGTTATACAGGCCACATCTGTCAGAGGAGTACTAGGCCTAATATCCAGTAACAGAGAGGTCTCTCCTCAAAATTAAATGAATAGTTGCTTTCAATCTGGACACCTGAAACACAATTAAGAAACCTTGAGTCCCAACATCCCAGTCCCAGTTCACACTATTGTAAAACACTTCTGAAAGTGCCTATAAAAAAAAAAATCATTCAGCATGATCATTCATGCATGGCCTTAACTTACTGACAAAAAACAAACAGAAATGTGGATTGGATTTGACTATAGATATATCAAATGTGAACTCTGTCACAAATTCAATGCTGACTAAAGGTAAACTGTGAAGACATACTACTGGTTTAAACAAACCAGTAGATGGCAGACTTGTCCTATACAAGCCACTTGCAGTGCAACAACAAAGTATAGCTGAGGTCCCATCACTGTGCTTCTCAAAATCAAGGTCTACCTATTAACACGTCAGATGAGAAATATGTTTCTGTTATGGCCATGTTGCTTGAAGACCCTACTATTATGCCACTGTCCTTCTCCCTCGGGTATGCTGTTAACTCCAACATTTTACCACTGTATGTGTTTTCAATAATAAAATGGAGCCACATAAAAGCTAATTGAATGCCTTAAAATACGCCATTACATTTATGTACTGTGCGTAACCCTGAATTCTCCTTAGAGTCCTGGGCTATATTGTTTTACCATGAGGAGCCAAGCAGAACAACAACATCTACAGAGGAAGCATCAATGAGGCGCGTAGTTATGCTTAGATGCGCTGCTTTCTGAGCCGAGGATGGAGTACCGGACAAGAATAGGATATGGTACATTAAACACATAATGACTGACAGCTTGTGTTGTCTTCATTCTGAATTGTGAGTAAGAATGTTGTTTAACTGATGTGTCTTGTCCCCTCGTGTCCCGACAGTTTACGCTGTCAGAGAGGGTGACGGGGGATAAGAATCTAACCATTTGGGTTTGTTGAGCTAACCATGGCTATATTAGATCCCCATTGGTCCATAACTGTGGCTGTCACACTCTGATGAGCTCTCTATGAATAAGATGTGCCAGGGATGCCATGCTTACCATGTTTTGCCTCCAGCACATATGAGGGAAACATTAAAGACAGTTTATTAGAGTGATGTTCAAACTTCACTTAACACTCCAGAGTGTAATATTGTCCTTTTTCTTTTTACAGCATGTAAATAAGAGAAAGAAAATAATGTACAAGAATGAAAACTAAGTATTTCATGAATGTTATCAAGCATCACTAGTACAATATATATATATATATATATATATATATATATATATATATATATATATATATACATATATATATATACGTATATATATATATATATGTATATGACAAAGTGGCAAAATAATTGGATCAGTCCTTTTACATCTGCACATCGGCTTTTTTTATCCATATGATGCATTTTAGAAGGTAACAGCAGGCTGTGCAATGGCCATATCCTTAATAATTTAAAACCCTCATAAATACTGCACATTCTCACTGTATTCAAAAAGAAAGAAACTAACACAAGATACGGACCACTTTTGACCTAATCACATGTCAGAAAAAGTAAGAAGTAAACACTTTAAAAAATAAATAAACAACAAGAAAAACTAAACGATGTCAAGTGCAGTTCATTGGTCCCAATTAAAAAAACATTATTCTTACTTTCTCCAGATATCTGTATGCTCTGTTAAGTTCCAAGCATTTGGATAGTCCAAAGCAATTGCATTAGAGTTCAACCATACTGTATACCAAAACTCTTATTTGCATGAATCACCTTACTTGTTCCAGCTTCATACAGTATGTAGATATTGTTCTACCACTACTTTCAAGCAATGTTAAATTCCTAGAAAGGGTGTTCTAATCTAACATCTTCTTATTACTGTTATATTTGGTACTTTGCCAAATGTAGCATAAGATATTTGGCCATCCTTTATGTCATGACATTGCATCCATATAAAGGGTTCTTGAAGGTTTCATAATAGTACAGCGACTAAGCTCTCATATTGTGAGAAATTGTGCACTTTTTGAAGAAAGCATGACATTTCTACCATAGTTAGTACATACCATAAGGTTCATTTTCAGATGTGGAGGGATTTTAGGAGTCAGATTTTACCCCAGATGCCCGGGAGAGGTCAAATTCAAGATGGCCACCAGTCCACTGTGTCTAATGTTCAAACACGCTTAATTTTGGAACTAAACAGAGTAGAAAAACACTTAAGGTGTCATTTCCAACTAAGTTAGGGATGCCATTCATTTGGTGATACTTTTGAGATTGCCAGAATTCAAGAAATGCAATTAGGTCACGGTCAAGGTCATAATTTACCTCAGAAAACACAATTAGTTGTTCTATTTGATTTACTAACTCGAAAACATACTTCAATTACTTTTTTACTGACCTTCATTATTCAGTTATTAGTTATTATTTACTGGGATGTGTGGTTATTTTATTTATTCCTGCTAAGCACAGCGTTATCAGCAGATGGCCCTCTAGGGCACCAGTAGCTAACGCCAGTAGAGTAGAAGTCAGTAGGCTACGTGATAGTATGCACGAGACGGAGAGCACTTCTGACAGAAATATCCTGACAGGTAAACTGACTTACTATGAACAGACAATATTAGTACACTTGAGTAAAGCCTTAGTTCATAACTGTAACATGCAAAGACATTGAGTTTGCTACCTAGCTATGGCAGCACTGATCAAAATAATTTTGCTAGCTAAACTAATGTAGGTCTGTTATTAGTATTTATTACTGGTTTCAAAGCAAGTTTCAGAATAAGAGGCATAGTACAGAAATGTTGTAGTAAAATGTTTTTGATTGTACAACACCTGTCAAGTGCAGCTGTGGTTCAAATGCTAAATCCTAGCACATCAAGCACATTTCAAGAGTATGGAGAAACAGTGATTGATTGATTGATTGATTGTACTTTATTGTCCCCGAGGGGAAATTTGTCTTGGGCATGGTACTTTCATGCTTCAAGTGCAACAGTGACGATACATACAACATACAGTAGACAAAGTGAACAACAGGACAGCAACAAACATTGAGTGACATTGGCAGCAGTTTCCACCTGGACATGGCATCATTTGGTATAAATATATATTGCACATAACCCTTCAAGTGGTGTTTTCGAATATTGCACATGGCCCTTCAAGTGGTGTCTAAGATAAAGTGCAGGTGCTGGTGATCATGTCCTAATCATCGTTTCTGCTTGAGAGAATTGATTAGTTTAATGGAGAATGGGACAAATGATAGTTTTAAGAGCTTATAGTTACATCTTGGCATGCGAAGCCTTCTACCTAGGGGGAGAACTTCGTATTCTGTGGAGAGCGGATGTTGGGGGTCTGCGATTATCTTGTTAGCCTTGTCCAGGACAGCTTTTTCATATAGTTTATTTAGGATCACATAGTCTCTTTCACCTACAATTTTCATAGCTGTTTTGTGAATGCTGACTAGTAGTGTTTGCACCATACATCTCTGCTCAACTTCAGAAAAGCACCTATGTCAACCTTGGGATGGGATGTATACCTACCTGCCAGCCTGAAAGCCTAGGGCACCAGGAAAAGGGTGGCTCCTCCTACTGTGACGCCTAAGAACTGGAAGGACTTCCTTCGATGCGATGAGAACACAACCGAGTTGTTTTCTTTCCTGTCACGCAAAGCTGTTCATCTACCTCTAGCGCAGGGCAAGGAACTGTATGCAACAGATGGAACTGGAGTCTTCTGCTCTCCCGCTGAGTCATGCTTGGCCTGCCTTGCCCCATGTTCGCAAGAGGAGGGCAACACTCGTCTACTTCTGCATGTGGCAGATGCTGTGCAGAAGGGTTGTAAGAAGGTGACCCTATGTACCGTTGATACTGATGTGGTGATACTGGCTGTGGCTTCATTCAGCTGATGAGCTGTGGGTTGCCTTTGGTGTCGGGTCAAGCTTTCGGTACATAGCTGTTCACCAAGTGGTTGCCACAATGAATCCCACACAGTGCCAAACTCTCACAGTCTTTCACGCTTTCACTGGGTGTGACACTGTCTCAGCATTCACTGGCCGAGGAAAGAAGACTGCCTGGGAGACTTGGAAGTCTTTCCCAGAGGTCAATGATGCTTTCCATGAACTCCTGTGCATGCCAAGTGAGATCAGTGAAGAATCAAAGTTACTGCTAGAACAATTTATTGTGTTGTTATGACTGAACCAGTGAGAGCACGGAGGTGAATGATGCAGCTCTTCACACAGAAGTCCAGAACTTTAGAGAACATTCCTCCAACCCAGGCAGCCCTCAAAGAGCCCATCAAGCGCACTTGCTACCAGGCACTGGTACTGGTCCTGGATCCAGAGATGCCAGAGCCATCTGACTGGGGCTGGACAAAGGAAAGAACTGGGTGGCAGCCGCTCTAGACCACTCTCCCTGAAGCATCAAAATCGTGCCATGAATTAATCCGCTGTCGCTGTGAGAAAGGGTGCCCTGGATGGTGCAAGTGTGCCAAAGCTGCACTTAAGTGCACTGATCTGTGCTTTTGTTCTGCAGGCTGTTAGATTTCGATAGTTGTTAGTTGATAGGTTCTTACAATTTGCCCTGCTCTGCCTTGCCCCGCTCTGTGACTCCGCCCTGTTTCCTCGCTGGGACACCCTTGCCCCTGTCTCCTCCCATGACCCCACACTGTGAACCTAGGCCATGTCTCCATCATTATAGACTCTTTGCCATGTCACCCTTCCGAGACTTTGCCACTCCCTTGCCCCACCACCCAGGACCACCTCACACCTTGTCACTGCCTCCATAAACTCTGTCTCAACTTGTTACTGTCTACATGAACTCTGCCCTCCACATCATCACCCCTGCCACCACCTCCACCTCAGAGACTTTGTGTTCTGTCTTCCCTTATATCCCCTCATGTCTTCCCTTGTCTTTCGTCGGTTTGTCGTTAGTTTGTTAGTTGTGTGTACTTTGAGTTCCGTGTACAATTTTGTTTTGGAAATTAAGCACCTTTTTGCATCCTTCGCCTGCCTACGTCTGCATAGTGTGTACTACTCCTCTACACTAACCATAACAATAGTGTCAAAATGGAAGCAAAGTTTAATGTAGTCACGTATGTGGGGAGCATGGTGCGTTCTGACCTGCAGAGGAAGCCAGACTGTCGGTGGAGGGGGATGACGGGCTGATTGCGGATCAGACTCGTTATCCTACTGGTCTATTTAACCTGTGTGTGTTTGTTCCCCCGGGAGAAGGAAGGAGGCAGGAAGTACCTGCCACAGAGAGACACAGGGTGAGAGAGAGAGCGACAGCGAAAGCAGCAGCAGCAGACCCCGAAAGGGGGTGTGAACCAGAGACGCAGCGGAGAACTATCCCGGAAGGGGAACAGCTGGGTGGGACACGCAGAAGCGGCCGCGCGCCAGCAGAGTTCTAGCGGACACTATTATTATTATCATTGTGAAACTCTCTCTCTCTCTCCAGCACGCCGGTGGCGTTTGTCTGTACAAGTGAATAAAACTGTGTTGCATACACCGTTCCTCTGTGTTGACCTCCCTCTGTGCCTAGAGACCTTTACAACGTAATTTCAATGTAATTTGACCTTGACTTTGATCTAATTGCATTTTCTTGAATTCTCAAAAGTATCACCAAATGAATGGGCATCCCTAACTTAGTGACACCTTACAAAGGTGGAAATAGTGACAAAGGTGGAAATTACACCTTAAGTGTTTTTCTAATCTGTTTGGTTCCAAAATTAAGCGTGTTTGAACATTAGACACGGTGGACTGGCGGCCATCTTGAATTTGACCTCTCCTGGGCCTCTGGGGTCAAATCTGACTTCCCTCCACATCTGAAAATACACCTTATGGCAGCGGTTCCCAACCTTTTTGGACTCACGGTCCACTTTACAAATCTCTACAGTATTCGCGGCCCACCTAGTGTGCGAAGCGTGTAAAGAAAAGGTCTATAATGCATTGAAATGACATTAGTACATCAGACATTAGACATTAGACATCAGACATGGAAATATGTCAATGCGCGGCTGTCATGCACAAATCAGCTTGTAACGTTAGACACACAGCACATCGGCATAATAACGTTTTGTTGTTGTTGTGCTTGTTATAAAGAAAAGGTCTATAATGCATTTAAATGAATGATACAACCCATTAATAATATTACCTAATAACAACTGCTCGGATTAGATTGCTACATGGAAATAGGTCAAAATGCGCATCATGTACAAGTCAGACGAACGTTTGATAGATAACCATCCGCTGTCAAACTCCACAGGAAATAATTGATTTATGATTGTACATCTCTGAAATGCTCGACTGTCATGCAGCGTTGCGTTACTGTAACGTTAGACACAGCACCGACATAAAAGCGTTTTTTTTTGGGGTCATGCTTGTTGTAAAGAAAAGGTCTATAATGCATTGAAATAACATTAAATTATATAACCCATCAACAATATTACATAATAACAACTGCTCGGATAGGATTGCCTATCATCATCCGCTGTCAAACGCCAAAGGTAATCTTTTATTTCTAAACAGGAATGTACATCTCGATGTGAATCGCGCTCCTTATATTATTATATAATATATAATATTATGGGAAGGCTGTGCTCTCCTGCAATGGGGCTCTCCTGCATAGGCACAATAGCGGCATAATAGCGATCTTTTTTTGTTATGCTTGTAAAGAAAAGGTCTATGATGCATTGAAATGACATTAAACTAAGATAATACGATGGTTATCATATTTTTTCAAGTCTTTAATTACAAGTAATTCCAGAAAAAGTAAATGACATTTCAGGCTCGCTTCCGTATTACGAGAGCGAAAAGAACATTTCTGTAGATGTTTCGCAATGCATGCCGGAAGGGAGTCTCATGGCTCCGAATCGAACGAGGGTCAAGATTTTCTCCGAACGGAGTCAACCCTAACCCTAACCCTAACCCTAAATGAGTAATGAATTGGGACGCCACTACGGCTACACGTGAACGCGCAAAACGGAGATTAGGGGTGAAAACGGAGCCGGAGTGGTGAATTGGGATTCACCCTCAGTGTCTCTCTCTCTCAGTCTCTCTCTCTCTCTCTCTCTCTCTCTCTCTCTCTCTCTCTCTCTCTCTCTCTCTCTCTCTCTCTCTCTCTCTCTCTCTCTCTCAGTCTCTCTCTCTCTCTCTCTCTCTCTCTCTCTCTCTCTCTCTCTCTCTCTCTCTCTCTCTCTTGGTTTTAGCAGATCCTGTCTACAGTATGTTCAGCTCATCACTATCAAGCCTCCAATTTAATAGCCTCTGAGTGGACTATGGTACGGTGGAGTGGAGATACTGGGGCCTGCGAGACATAGACATGACTTTTCCATTAAGGAGAAACTGTTACAGGAGCTCAGACTGGCCTGTGGGGGTTAGTGGAGGTTAGTGGAGGTTAGTGGAGGTTTGTGGAGGTTTGTGGAGGTTTGTGGAGGTTAGTGGCGGTTAGTGGAGGTTAGTGGAGGTTAGTGGAGGTTTGTGGAGGTTTGTGGAGGTTAGTGGAGGTTAGTGGAGGCCTGTGGAGGTTAGTGGAGACCTGTGGAGGTTAGTGGAGGTTTGTGGAGGTTAGTGGAGGTTAGTGGAGGTTAGTGGAGGTTAGTGGAGGTCTGGGGAGGTTAGTGGAGGTTAGTGGAGGTCTGGGGAGGTTAGTGGAGGTTAGTGGAGGTTAGGGGAGGTTAGTGGAGGTTAGTGGAGGTTAGTGGAGGTTTGTGGAGGTTAGTGGAGGTTAGTGGAGGTTTGTGGAGGTTAGTGGAGGTTTGTGGAGGTTTGTGGAGGTTAGTGGAGGTTTGTGGAGGTTAGTGGAGGTCTGGGGAGGTTAGTGGAGGTTTGTGGAGGTTTGTGGAGGTTAGTGGAGGTTAGTAGAGGTTTGTGGAGGTTAGTGGAGGTTAGTGGAGGTTAGTGGAGGTTAGTAGAGGTTAGTGGAGGTTAGTGGAGGTTAGTGGAGGCCTGTGGAGGTTAGTGGAGGTTTGTGGAGGTTAGGGGAGGTTAGTGGAGGTTAGTGGAGGCCTGTGGAGTTAGTGGAGGTTAGTGGAGGTTAGTGGAGGTTAGGGGAGGTTAGTAGAGGTGTGTGGAGGTTAGTGGAGGTTAGTGGAGATTAGTGGAGGTTTGTGGAGGTTAGTGGAGGTTAGTGGAGGTTATTGGAGGTTAGTGGAGGTTAGTGGAGGTTAGTAGAGGTTAGTGGAGGTTAGTGGAGGCCTGTGGAGGTTATTGGAGGTTAGTGGAGGTTAGTGGAGGTTAGTGGAGGTTAGTGGAGGTTAGTGGAGGTTAGTAGAGGTTAGTGGAGGTTAGTGGAGGTTAGTGGAGGTTAGTGGAGGTTAGTAGAGGTTAGTGGAGGTTAGTGGAGGTTAGTGGAGGTTTGTGGAGGTTAGTAGAGGTTAGTGGAGGTTTGTGGAGGTTAGTAGAGGTTAGTAGAGGTTAGTGGAGGTTTGTGGAGGTTAGTAGAGGTTAGTGGAGGTTAGTGGAGGTTTGTGGAGGTTAGTAGAGGTTAGTGGAGGTTATTGGAGGTTTGTGGAGGGATATAGCAGGTTGTCCTACCTTTGCCGAGAACCGGTTTCCGTATACTGGGGCTGTGTGTAAATAACCTCATATGCATCCAGATATTTTCCTTTATTTATCCTTTGTTAATCTCACTGAGATAAAAAAAAATAAATAGATAGAGCCCAAGACAGCAGCAGCGGGGGAGAATTATGTTTCAGTACAAATCAAAGCGTAGACACATACATTAAACAGCACCATAAATAAAGATGCAGAAAATCGTAAAATGAGATATGGGAATATTTATTTTAATTTTCAAACGCATATGAAGCAGCAGCAGCAGCACCATGTGCTAAAACAATACTGAGGAGGTTGAGACGTCCTCGTCCTCTCTGGGAGTCTCTTTCTCTTCTTTCTTTCTCTCTCTTATCTATCTCCTCTGTCTCTTGGTTGAGGTCTCCTCTGAGTCTGAGTCTGAGTCTGAGGAACAGCTGCCGGCGTCGTCCCTGGTCCTCTTACCTCTACCGCTGGGCCTGGGTGCCGCCGTCATAGGGGCCCTGGCCACCCTCACAGGGGCCGACACGTGTGGGAGGGGAGTCGTCTGGGGCCTCATGGCGTCTCCTCCTTCTAATAATAATAATAATACATTTTATTTATAAAAGCACTTTACATAGGAAATCTCAGAGTGCTACAATTAAACACAGGAAGATAAAGCAATACACATTTTCAATTAAAAGGCAAAAAAAAGGCTCTATTAAAAAGGTGGGTTTTAAGGCCTCGTTTAAAAGCATGGAGAGGACAGCAGACCTACCAGTAGAGAGACCAGCAGAGTGTCCAGTAGACAGGCCAGCAGAGTGTCCAGGAGGGAGACCAGCAGAGTGTCCAGAAGGGAGACCAGCAGAGTGTCCGGAAGGGAGACCAGCAGAGTGTCCTGTAGAGAGACCAGCAGAGTGTCCTGTAGAGAGACCAGCTAAGTGTCCAATAGAGACACCAGCAGAGTGTCCAGTAGGGAGACCAGCGGGACCACAAGCAGAAGGGCGACACAGGCCCAACAGTCTGGCCCGTATGCTTCCATCAGGGTCGTCCTCGTCTTCAGACAAGTCCTCGTCTTCAGAGGAGGAGAGGACGTAGCGAGGGTAGGGAGAGGGAGAGCGTGGAGGAGGGGCCCGAGGACGGGCACCACCAGGGCGTCCAGGGGCATCGCCCTTCCCTTCCTCTTCCTCTGAGTCATCGTCGTCGTCGTCGGAGGAGGGGACGTAGCGAGGGTAGGGAGAGGGAGGGCGTGGGAGGGCCCAGGAGCCGGCGTGGCGTGCCGAGTCATCGTCAGAGTCATCGTCAGAGTCCGAGTCAGAGTCCGAGTCAGAGTCCGAGTCGTCATCGGACGCACAGGAGGAGCAGCTGAACTCCTCCTCCTCCTCCTCTTCGTCACCTCTGGTGCTGACGGCGACAGGAGAGACGTAGTCATCGACGTAGTCATCGTCTTCGTCAGGAGCGCTGTGCTCGCCGTCGCTGTCCAGGGTGGCGTGGCGTGCTGAGCCCCGCAGCATCCTCAGCAGCATCAGAGGGGTCGCGATGCCTCGAGGACGTCCAGCCAAAATCCTGACGCCTGGAGGACGTCTAGCCCCCCGTACACCAAGCACCGCCAAAGGATTGTGTCGTCGTGTTTGTCTGCGGGCTGCTGGGACAAAATAGGACAACATTATAGTTATATAATGTAGCTAATATATATAATATAATATAACAGCACTTCCTAACTAGGCATACAGTACATTTTACAGTTCTTCTATCTAACCTTCCTTGGTACATACAAGTAGGCCTACTTGAAACAGACTCAAACATTCATTACAATCTTGGCCAGGGACCACAGATGAAAACGAGCCTCCTGGCTAAATCTGGCATATTTACACTTAATTAATTAATTGGTAAAGTTAATTGGTATGCATTGTCCTTTCTTAAATAAACTGAAATTCAAATTGAGATTCTGTACAAAAGAAGAGATTTGGTGAGGCTGCATTCTCATGTTATGCACACAGATTGTGGAATGCACTGCCAGTTTACCTTAGGGATGCAACCTCAGCAAATATGTTCAAGTCAAGACCAAAAAAAATCTTTTTAATATTCATAAATAATGACATTATGATTATATGATGATTAAAGCACTTTGAGCTGCAACATTTGCAGGAAAAGTGCTATACAAATAACGGTTATTATTATAATTATAATAAAAGTACTTGTAACAGACTCAAACATTCATTATTTCACTGCTGATAGATGTTTGTTATCTGTAACTATGAAAATGAGAAGAGAATAGAAGACTTACCGAGGCCATCGACCCGCCGGTTACTATTGATAGAAGACATTATAGTGAAGGAAACATCAAAAGTATTACTAGTTGTGTTCTTGTTCTCTCAGCTATGCTATACGTAAGATAGGCACAGTTGTGTGTGAACTCTCACAGGTGTGACTGGTCTTCAGTGTTCTGGGTTCTAGAACGTTGGTGATGGTTCCAGTGACAATCAGAGTTGGATGTTCTTAGGTGAGTGTGTGACATCACAAACAGGACAGAATGGCCATACAATTCAGTGATATATATAAAATAGACTTTATTGTCCTTATACAGTTGCCTATACGATGACATTGTAGTGGTTCTTCTGAAGGTGCAAAAACAGAAAACATATTCACATATTCACAAACATATACACATATAACATATCACAAATATTACACACTTATGGTATGTACTAACTATGGTAGAAATGTCATGCTTTCTTCAAAAAGTGCACAATTCTAAGTCACTCCACTATAACCCCCTGACCTGAGAGCCGCTCCCTCAGAACTCGTTTTTAAACGCCAACTAAAGACTCACCTGTTTAGGCAGGCTGGTAGTCACTTATAGCCACCTTATTGATCCTGTTTATGTTGCCCCTTAGGGGTGTTCCTCTGTTTTAGTTTTTTTTGTTTTTAATCTCCTTTGATGATGTTTGTTTGCGCTTTTCTTTTCACCCATTTTATCCCTTATTTGTGATGTAAAGCACCCTGTGCATTCGTGCTGTGAAGGGCGCTATATAAATAAAGTTTTACTTACTTACTTACTTATAAGGGCTAGGGTCTCACAAACGACTGAGAGTGGCACCACCTGTCAGGAGACACTGCTCTACTAAGGGACATGATTAGTATGCCTATACTGTATGTAGGATGTACAGGTGTAGAGGTGTAAAGGCATCTGTTTGCAGTCTGTGTCTCTAGCAATGTCCTGGCCTGACACTGAAATGTCCATTAGCAGTTTTTCGTGTGAAGTACTACATCAGTTAATAGTGATCTAAAGTAATATTCATAAATTCAGGGGAATGCATAGGATGTAAGTCACACAAATGGGAGGGATAGCATCATTCGGGAAGTTGGGAGAGATTGGAGCATAATGATAACGTAGGATCATAAAATCCACCTACTCACCCCCCACCGAGAAACAGGTGACAGACCAGTGAGACATTTATCTGTGGTGTGTGTTGCCTCACATACAGTAGTTCTGAGAGATTTACATGGCTGTTTACCAGGGTGGTTAAACACAGTCTTTTGTGGCTGTTCTGTTTACATTATGTTGAGAGAAGCAGCTGTCCTCAGAAGTACTGTACATCATCTGGAGCCCCATCATCAAATGTTTGGTACAGAATTACTAAATAACCAACTATCATTCTTGTGCCTCATAGGTACTGTAACCAGGGAGTAGCTAAAGGACTGTAGAATTTAGGAAGGGCTGGTTATCTAACTAACTCTGAGCTGAATCGGCAGTGTAGGAGGATAGAGGCAGGGGGCGCCAGCAACCCTTTAGACTAGCATTACTAGCATTAGCATTAGCATTAGCATTAGCATCAGCTAACAGACCACTAAACACACAGCAATGTATCACATATGAACAAACACATTTATTTATACAAATGATATATACATCCCCATATATACTCCCTCCCCGCCGGCCACACACACACTCAATCACTCACTCACACACAGTACCTGGCCTGAAAAGGCTTAGAGTCCCGGACTGAAATGAGCGCGTTGAGGCCTGGTTGGAGCTCGCATGTGCTTCGAGGAAGGCAGCAGACAAGGGGGGGGAGTGACGTTGCAACTCGAAGGGAAAGGGGCTTCTTCGTAGTCAACGACGCGGTGTGAATGGTTCAGGTCCGGTGGTCCACGGTCAGCTCCGGTGGTGTCAGCGGTCGGTCGCAATCCACCTCGTGGAGGCGACGGCTATGTCCAGCTTGGGTCTCGCTATGCGCCAACGTTAGCAGCCGGCGGCTAGCAAGGCTGGCTAACGGTGACACAGCTAAACTGGGCTAGCGCTGTTAACTCACTAAAACTCCGTACGGCTCACAGTTCCCTGGACATTCAGGATAAAGAGCGACTTTATTGAGCAAACTTCCTGAACCTGGCTGGCTAGCTAGAAAGTTCACACAGAGCTGTCACATTGGTTTGGAGCACGTTCCCGCGAAGCTTCTTCTTCTTCTTCTCACTCTCGTCACTCTAACGCACAGACCACTTCCGTCGCTATATATACCAACCGAACATACATCCGGTCACGTACGCCAATCATACATCCGGTCACGTACGCCAATCAAAACCACGCCCACTAATCTGGCGCTTGCACAATACTAAACAAATCTAAGACAGAACTTATACAATTACAATAACAATACATACACCTTCATGAAAACGTACATGAATAGTATGGAAAATAATAAAGGAAATAACAGGGGCAAAATAGGGCTGATTTGGGGAACTAACTGGCTCTAAATTGTGGGCCTTCATAACAGCCGCCCCATGAAACCCTCGGTTTCATTTAACTATGGAAGGCACACTGGCTAGGCTGCTCTAGCAGCGTGAGGTATGAGGTGATAGTGTCCTTTGTAATTTGAGGGAGCTCAATCAGGCGTGCCACAGGTCGGGTGTACGTGCGACCACCAACGTCCACGATGGCCGTCCGCACCCTTCCATCCGGACCCGGCAGGACCTTGGTCACTCTGCCTGTCTGCCAGGCGGCGCGTGGAAGGGACTGGTCGATCACCAGTACCACGGCACCTTCGGACAAGTTGTCTCTCTCCCTCGTCCACTTCTGCCTGACTTGCAGGGTCGGCAGGTAGTGCAGTATGAACTGCCTCCAAAACTGGTCCGCGAGCACCTGGCTGTGCCTCCACCATCTTCTTCCGGTGAGCTCTGCAGGGTCGTAGACTACCTGAGGCAGTGCAGAGTCTCGCCGCCCCATCAGCAAGAAGTTGGGCGTAATGGGATCCAGATCTGCTACATCACTGGAGGTATAGCCTAGGGGCCGGGAGTTCAAGATGCCCTCAATCTCTGCTAGTACAGTCTCGAGCACCTCATCGGTAGGCACCTTCTGTCCGAGAATGGTACGTAGGACGTTCTTTACTGAGCGAATCTCCCGCTCCCAGGCTCCCCCGAAGTGTGGAGCATTTGGGGGGTTGAACTCAAACTTCACTTGCTGGGAGGCGAGTCTGTCACGGGCCTCCTCAGTCATCGCAGCGTAGCTCGCCCTCAGCTCGGCCTCACCACCGACGAAGTTGGTGCCTCTGTCCGACCGGAGGGTCTTAGGGGTCCCTCGCCTGGAGGTGAACCTCTTGAAGGACATGAGGAAGCTGTCGCTTGTGAGCTGGTGCAGAACTTCAAGGTGCATTGCTCTCGTCGTCAGGCACGTGTAGATGATGCCCCACCGCTTTTCGGAGGCTCGCCGGTTTCGGACTAGGAGTGGCCCGAAACAGTCGACCCCAGTAGAGTGGAACGGAGCCTGTCTCAGTCGCAGCCGGTCCTCGGGCAGATCGGACATCATGGGCTGCGGCGGCGTGGCTCGCCACCTCTGGCAGTCCGAGCAGGACCTTTGATATCTCCGTACCGCCTCCCGTCCATGGAGTATCCAGAATCTCCGTCGTACCTCCGCGAAGACACGCTCTCCACCCGCGTGCTGCACTTTGTCATCATGGTGCTTGATGACCAATCTGGTGACCTGATGCTTAGTGGGAAGCACGATGGGATGCTTCGTGTCTAGGTCTAGATCTTGAGCGCGGCGCAGTCTGCCACCCACGCGAATGAGAACACCGTCGAGCTCTGGAGCTAAGCCGCGGAGTCTACTGTCCGAGGGGATCGGCTTCCCTTTCTCGAGACACTCCAGCTCTCGGGAGAAGGCATCCTGTTGGGCACTCTGCAGCACCAGGAGCTCCGCCGCGGTGTAATCTTCGGCGCTGAGCGTAGTATCTAGGGGTAGACCGGCCTTGGAGCAGAACATCCTCTTCTGCAGCTCTTCGAGCGTCTCACACTCCTCTCCCGGAGTAGTCTCAGGGTCTACGACCTGGGTGGCTCCGCAGAACAACGTCTTACGCAGCTCTTTGTCCTCTCTGTCTTCTGCTAACGCCGGCGTGGCTGGCCACTCCGACTCCCGCTCCTGTAGGAAGTCTGGTCCCGTGCGATACAGGTGGGGCTCAGCCAGATCCTGGAGAGTCGCCCCTCTCGTGATGACGTCAGCAGGGTTCCTCTTGGTGTCCACACTGGTGTGAAGGCAGTTGATGGTCTGCACTTCTTCGGTTCGGACATGGAGGGATGACGTAGCTCTCCCGTCTCTATCTCTCCACTCGGTAGCGCCTTGGAGGGCCCACCCGAGCGCAGTCTTAACAGCCATCGGGCCGCCTCGTGGTCCTCTCAGCGGAGGACGGAGCGACACGATCAGTGCAGCGTTGTCCGAGCCGATGAGAAGGGTTGGCTCCGCTCCTTCTATCGGATGTAGGTCTACTCGCCGTAGGTGGGAATATCTTGCGCGTAATCTCTCCAGGGGGTAGTCGTAGCGGGAGAGCGCTAGCTGGTCTGCGGTGAAGACATTCTGAAGCCGATATCTGTCCGACGGCCGCCCCGCCGGGGAGATAGAGAAGTTGATTCTCGCCCCGGTGACCTCTTTAAGGTCGCGACGTATCGTGCGCAGAGTCAGCTTCTCCTCAGTCCCTTGGAGCCCCAACTGGCGCACTGCCTCCTGGAGAAGGATGGTCCGTTCCGACCCGTCGTCTAGAACGGCGTACGTGTCGTACACAGCGTTGTTGTGGTGAAGTCGGACCTTCACCACCTTCAGTAGGACCTTGGAGCCGCTGCTCTGGGTTGGGTCTAGATAGTAGACAGGTGTTTCCTCTTCCGGTGCGCTACCGGACCTAGGGCTTCTGGTGCCCTCCGTGGACCTGGCGAGGGAGACCTCGTGTAGGATGTTGAGGTGGACCTCCTCACAGCGGTTGCACTTTCTCCTCAAGGTGCAGTTCTTAGCCAGATGGTCGCGCCCACAGTTCCAGCACCTCTTGTTCTCCTCGAGCCACCTCTGCTTGGCCTCGGTACTCAGGTTGTTGAAGTCACTGCACTCATTGAACCAGTGCTCGCTGGTGCAGTACGGACATGGCGGTGGACCTCTCCGTCCCTTTTGAGGGGGTTGAGAGGAATCCTTTCCCTCAGGTCGGGCTTTCCTCTCTCTCCGAGGCTCCTCCTCCGTGTGCAGCACTCCTACTGGGCGTCCTCTGTTCGAGCTCGGCCTGTCCCAGCGGTCTCCCTTCTCCCTCTCCTTCTTCGGCTCAGCGTAACCCATGGCGTCTACGTTGGTGTCATGCACTTCCTCCAGTAGGAACTCCGCGAAGGCAGCCATGCTCAGACCCAACTTCCCGGGGTTACGAACGCGCTGCTGTCGCCGGAACCTCTCCTGCCGGAAGCGTGGGATCTTGCGGAGCAGCCGCTCTACGTTGGAGGTGCTGTTGATCTCGCTGGCGCCAGCTGGGCCCTGCGTCTTCAGCATTCCAACCAAGGTGTGCACGCGGAGCGCGAAGTCATCCAGCGCCCGTTCATCCTTGATGGGGGCCTGCTGTTCGAGGGCTTGCAGTTCAGCAAGGGCGTGGTTCCAGGGACGACCGTAGCGGGCATCCAAGTCGGCGAGCGCTCTGGTGTAAGGTGTCGGTGCGGAGGCATGGGCCAGAACCATGTTGTGGGCTCTGGGGTTCCTCACATGCTGAAGGAGAATCGCATACTTGTAGGACTCTGAGCAGGAGTCGTCCAAGAGCGTGTCTAGGCAGATGCGTAGTTCCACATACTGGCTCCTGTCCTCGTCCTTGAAGAAGGGGAACTTGGGTCCCTCCACCTGGGGAAACATCCTGTAGTGGATGATCGGGGCTGGAGTGACGGTCTGGGTGTCCGGCCTGCATGCCTTTTGGTTCACTGGAGGACCTAGGGGTGTGCTACGCTCTTGGGGAATGGCTCCCCTCCCGGGCAGCGACGCTGGCTCCCTCTGGGCCGCGTAGCGGTCGGGTCCCTGGTCCTCTTCCTTCAAGGGGGTCAGCTGGGCCTGTAGTTGGACAGTCATGGCGGGGGTCATGGAGCCATCGGCGGGGGGTTCAGGAGATGGCACTCGAGAGGGCCGTGCGGATGATGCTCTGGAGCTACGGGCCGACGGAGCTCTGCTGATGCACACGTCGCGCATGGTCTGCATCACTTCCGCCATCGTCTCCGCGTGCAGTTGCTCTCTCTCCATCTGGAGGCGCTCGCGCTCGAACTGGATGCGTTCCCTCTCTAACGCCTCCTGGCGCTGTCTCTCCGCCGCACGTTCCGCTCCTTCCATCTGGAGGCGTTCACGTTCTAGCGCCTCCTGGCGCTGCCTCTCCGCCGCGCGTTCCGCCCCCTCCATCTGGAGGCGTTCACGCTCGAACTGGAGGCGTTCCCGCTCTAACGCCATCTCGGCCTGTTGGCGCATACATTCTGACAGCGCGGCACTACTCCCTCTGGAGTGCATGCTATCCGCCCCAGAGGCAGAACTGCCCACGGAAACCCTGGACCGGGAGGAAGCCACTGAACGGCAGGAGCTAGGTCTCGAGCGCGCCGTACTGGGAGGCAGATCGTTAAGGCTGAGGCCCTCCCTCTTCCGCCCGCAGGCGCTGTCAGACCGGGCCTCTCCTTCCTGCTCTTCCGTTTCTACGGCAAAACCCTGCTGTTCTGCCATCTCATCCTCAGGCTGGTGCTCTTTGATGGCTGTCTCGGTGCTAGCCACCCGCGCGCCGGCGGACACCTCGGCCTCTCCGACCACTGTATCCCGTGGAGTGCGCTCCTCACTACCACTCAGTGAGCTTTCGAGCTCAAGCTCATACTCTTGTAACCTCTGAGGCAACCGCGGGACTCTCTGTGGTCGTGGCTCTGGCTCAGGGGGCGGAGAAGGGGGGGTAACTGTCTTGTCTGGTTGGCTGCGCTCAGCCATGCTATCACTACACAACCTATCCGGCTCGAAGGACCAATTGTAACCAGGGAGTAGCTAAAGGACTGTAGAATTTAGGAAGGGCTGGTTATCTAACTAACTCTGAGCTGAATCGGCAGTGTAGGAGGATAGAGGCAGGGGGCGCCAGCAACCCTTTAGACTAGCATTACTAGCATTAGCATTAGCATTAGCATTAGCATCAGCTAACAGACCACTAAACACACAGCAATGTATCACATATGAACAAACACATTTATTTATACAAATGATATATACATCCCCATATATACTCCCTCCCCGCCGGCCACACACACACTCAATCACTCACTCACACACAGTACCTGGCCTGAAAAGGCTTAGAGTCCCGGACTGAAATGAGCGCGTTGAGGCCTGGTTGGAGCTCGCATGTGCTTCGAGGAAGGCAGCAGACAAGGGGGGGGAGTGACGTTGCAACTCGAAGGGAAAGGGGCTTCTTCGTAGTCAACGACGCGGTGTGAATGGTTCAGGTCCGGTGGTCCACGGTCAGCTCCGGTGGTGTCAGCGGTCGGTCGCAATCCACCTCGTGGAGGCGACGGCTATGTCCAGCTTGGGTCTCGCTATGCGCCAACGTTAGCAGCCGGCGGCTAGCAAGGCTGGCTAACGGTGACACAGCTAAACTGGGCTAGCGCTGTTAACTCACTAAAACTCCGTACGGCTCACAGTTCCCTGGACATTCAGGATAAAGAGCGACTTTATTGAGCAAACTTCCTGAACCTGGCTGGCTAGCTAGAAAGTTCACACAGAGCTGTCACATTGGTTTGGAGCACGTTCCCGCGAAGCTTCTTCTTCTTCTTCTCACTCTCGTCACTCTAACGCACAGACCACTTCCGTCGCTATATATACCAACCGAACATACATCCGGTCACGTACGCCAATCATACATCCGGTCACGTACGCCAATCAAAACCACGCCCACTAATCTGGCGCTTGCACAATACTAAACAAATCTAAGACAGAACTTATACAATTACAATAACAATACATACACCTTCATGAAAACGTACATGAATAGTATGGAAAATAATAAAGGAAATAACAGGGGCAAAATAGGGCTGATTTGGGGAACTAACTGGCTCTAAATTGTGGGCCTTCATAACAGGTACATTAAATATTGTGTTTTTTGTGAAAGGCAGGGGAAGCACTAGACTTACTTTCAATTTACTAATATATGAAAAGCAACATTGTAGTGTAACACAATCTAAATGGCCTACATTAATACAGTCATGTGAAAAAGACACCCCATGAAAGCCTTTGTCTTTTTTAACATCATTTTTAAAATATGGACATTTGATCTTCATTATAAGAATATTGAGAGATGGAGGTAATATAACTAAACAAATGTAAGAAAAATAATATATATATTTCCAAAATTATTTTTCAAATGTAATTAATAGAAATGCAATTTTCTTGTGAGGAAAAAGTTAGGAAACCCCCACATGTATTACCGTACTACATATACCGGTAATGCCTAAAATTAGAATCAAGTGCACTACATCAGGTGCAAATGATTAAAACATCATTAGAGAGGATTTTGGAGGTGCCTGTCTTATTTAAAAATCAGACATTTAGTCTGTTTGTCAGTCAGTTTGGTTTACTCTTGATTGTTGAAGTCGGTGGTAACATGGCGCGATCAAAAGAGCTCTCTGAGGCCTTCAGAAAGAAGGTTGTAGATGTGTATGAGTCTGGGAAGGGATTTAAAAAGATATCCAAACAATTAGAAATCATCCATTACACTGCCCGGAAAATAATTGTGGGAGAACATGCCAACTGCCAACATGGCCAGGCCAGGCCGTCCTAGCAGGCCGTCCTAGCAAGTTCAGCCCAAGAGCAGACTGCAAGATGTTTAAAGAAGTCTCCAACAATCCTAAAATGTCATCGCGGGACCTACGGGTAGCTCTTGCCACAGTTGATGTCAAAGTACATGCATCTACCATCAAATAGAGACTGCACAAGTTTATCATGGGAGGTGTTCAAGGAGGAAACTCTTACTGTCAAAAAAAATCCCATCCCATCAGGGCAAGACTAAAGTTTTTCAGAGAACACCTAGACAAACACCATGACTTCTGGGACAATGTGCTTTGGACAGATGAATCCAAAGTTGAATTATTTGGGCACAGTAACAGAAGACATGTTTGATGCAAACCAAAGACAGCATTTGAGCACAAGAACCGCATACCAACTGTGAAGCCTGGTGGCGGAAATGTCATGGTTTGGAACTGCTTTGCTGCAGCAGGGCCTGGCAAGCTCACCATCATAGAATCAACTATGAATTCTTTATTGTATCAGAGGGTGATTGAGGAAAATGTGAGACCACCTGTCCAGAAATGTCAGTTAAAGCAGATGTGGACCATGCAAAATGACATTGTTTGAAAGAAGATCAAATATCCATATTTCTTTAAAAATAACTATTAACATAACCTAAATATTTTATGGATGTCCTAATTTTTTCACATGACTGTATGTCTTTTAGGTCCGAAAAGATTACAAATGTAATGTAATTCCACGGATACATAAGGCAAATTACATTAGTATAGCAAACATACAAACAACGTTTGCTCTGAGTAATTTCTCAGTTATTCTCTCTCAGAGTTGATTATTTTTATCAATACATTGATTTCAATCAATTTGGGAAAAGATTATGGAGTTAAACTGGTGAACAAGATTTTGTTGGGACCTGTTACCTACACTAATTGTTTGGAGGCTACCAGCTAAGAGCCAGCTACCACCAGGCCAGCCCAGGCTTCCAGCCAACAGCAGGCCAGCTCCAGGCTTCCAGCTACCAGCCAGCCACCACCAGGCCAGCCCAGGCTTCCAGCCAACAGCAGGCCAGCTCTAGACTTCCAGTTACCATCCAGCTACCACCAGGCCAGCTCCAGACTTCCAGCTACCATCCAGCTACCAGCAGGCCAGCTCCAGACTTCCAGCTACCATCCAGCTACCAGCAGGCCAGCTCCAGGCTACCCAGCTACCAGCCAGCCACCACCAGGCCAGCCCAGACTTCAAGCTACCAGCTAGCACCACCAGGCCAGCCCAGGCTTCAAGCTACCACCACCAGGCCAGCCCAGGCTACCAGCTACTAGCAGGCCAGCTCCAGACTACCCAGCTACCAGCCCAGACTTTCAGCTACTAGCTAGCCACCACCAGGCCAGCCCAGGCTTCTAGGTAGCAGCTAGCTACCACCATCTTAGTGGTATTTTCACCTATTACCGCTGATACAAATTGCCAATAATATTGTTGTTTATTGTGCATATTGTCTAAGCTGCTAAACTAGCTTATAGGCTATCACACCACCAAAAAAAAGCAGCCCAGAGGATGAGGTCATATCACTCTCATGAACTGCTTGACCAACAAAAAGCTTTCTACAAAGATTTGTGGGAACAACAACAAAAGTCTTCAAATAATTGGTTCAGATGATCCTGGACACTACCAACAAACAAATGACAGTTTAAGCAATGATGTTGCCAGGATTACTCAGAGCCTGGAATATTCTCAAACTGAACTGGAGGATCTAAAGATGGGATACCAAACCTCTCTGGATTGCCACAAAACAGTGAGTAATGAACTGGCTAAAATGATATCCTCTCTTGATATCCTGACATCCAACCCTGATTATTTAGAAAAACCAAACCAGACGTAACAACATTCTAATTGACGGCATCCCTGACGCCAAGACTGAGACATGGCACGAATCTGAGACCAAGGTGAAAAATCTAATATCAGAACATTTAAAGGTGGTTCGATGCTGAAGGTCGACATAGATCTGTGGTGGTAAAACTCCTACGCTTCAAAGACAAAGAGGAAATACTTAAAAGAGCCAAAAACCTGAAGGGCACTAAACTCTATCAACAAGGATTACTCAGATAAGGTACGACTTAGAAGGAAGGAGCTTCTCCTCCAGCTCAAAGAGGCACGTAACCAAGGAAACGTAGCCTACCTAAAATATGACCAGCTGGTTGTGCATCCCCCCCGCACTGCCCCATCCGTAGCTGTACTTTATTACTTTACTATAATATACTTTTTTGACACTCACCGTGGACTACAACAAATCAGATTTTGAAGGCCAGACCTTTACCTTTACCTTTTGATTCTTCTACATTTGACTCTTACAATTTTGATTGCAGATCAAATTTATTTTCTTCATTTGATGTCTCTAGCCTGTGTAGTTTTTATAATGAAAACCAGTTTAATGACTTACCGGTATGTGCTTCTGTGCCTGTTAATATATTCTCTACTTTTCATCTGAACATAAGAAGTCTTTCTAGTAACTATGACAAATTAATTCATTATTTATCTTTAATCAGACATGATTTTTCAGTTATTGCTTTATCTGAAACATGGCTTACAGAAGACTAAAGAAATGTTTAAATTACCAAATTACAATGCAGTTCACCACGTAAGAGAGAATAGATCTGGAGGTCGAGTATCTCTGAAACTTTTATTTCGACAGACGCGCATGAAAGATGTGCAGTAGGCTAGCCGTTGCCGTAAAGATTTGATTGACATAAAATGTACATTGAACATACCGGTAGCCCATCACTGGTCATTCGAGCAGTAGCTAAATATGGCAAAACGCAAATAACCCTGAGTATGTAAAATATGTATGTATGTACATTGATGATAAAAAGGGACTGAAACCCCAGTGTGTGGCTCTGAGCACGTATAGGTGTTGTATCACTCGGAAGCTCACTGGCTATCGAGGGGAACGGTGTTGTCACACTTTTACAAACTTAGAACAGAAATCACAGACTTCCTTTCAGAGAATAACTTGTTAATTTATATACTGTGTTGCGACATGGATTATTATTCTTCATGGACTAATTGCTAATGCTTGTCACCTGTTGTACGTCGAAATCTGGCTTGCACGAGTTGTGTATCCTGCTGATGTGTTCGAGCACCTCAACACATAAAACGTGTCTATCCAAGGTAAAAAATGCCCTGAAAAGAATTCGGCCCATCTTACTAGACTGCAAGATCGGTTTCACTTCCCCAAATGCCTGTTGAGTGACAGCTGTTTAGTAGGCCTACTCAGTGAGATTATCATATTGTGTGTGTAAACACATGTATTTATGATATCCATTTTAGTTATAATCACCAGTATCAGCAGCATGTAGTTGTGATGTTCATACTCATCAGTTTATTAATCAGGATCAGTTTGCTATTGCTAGAGCTAAGCAAGTCTGTGACACACTTTTGGGAAACCCACCAGAGAAACAGTCGTACACTACAGTATCAATAAATCAATGAATATACACTATGTTTGCTTTGAGTTGCATTTCATGTACGAAAGGCGCTGTGTAAATAAAGCTTTACTTACTTACTATTTTGCATGAAAAAAACAAAAACAATTCTAAACATGTTTTCTTTTACTAGCTGTTACTAGCATAGAAATGGCCACAAAGTTCACATTTGCGAAGTTCGCGTTCATGCGGAGGGGAGACACTGAAACCCCAAGTCCCACTAGATGCATTATGGCCTAATGATAAATGCATACACGTTATTAATATTATTATTAACATTATAATTTTTTACTATTCTATTGCTCAATTTTGCCTTATTGTATTATAAATATTGCCATTTTGTTTTCTCGTGCTGATGCAATGTCGACTGGAACTGAAGCCATAACAATTTTACTCTCTTGTACTTGTATAATGGGATGTAATAAACTTTTGGCACATTATGGCAATAGAAAATCATGAATCTTGAGGTTGTCCTGGGGGAGTGGTTGGGGGTGGAGTTAACCAGCTATTGATCCTACCCATTACCTGCCTGTGAAAAGTGTGAAGTGACAAAGAAAATGAATGGGGATTTTCTGTGTTAGTTGATTTGAGTTGTACCAACATTCAAATACACATATCTTCTTCAACTTTATTCCAATTTCAATGTATGACACGTCAAAGAAAAGCTTCACAAAACACCAGCAGCTTTCACATATCTCCTTAAACTATTTTCAATGTATGACACATCATTTGAATCTGCACTTTCATAATCTGTAAAAAGAAAATTAAATGAAAACTCACCGTGGCCTACTTGGGGACTTTTTCACCAATCCCTGTCACATATTGTACACTCGTTACTTTATACCAGCTCAGTGCTTTACATGATATGACACGTACTATCTACCAGCCATGTGCTGAGCTTGTTTACCCATCAGTTAATGGTAACACCTAAGAATAGCCTCTGGTGACGAAAGTATATTACTTAATATAAAGTATATTGTAGGTGCTTGTACTGTACACAATATTACTTAAGAGGTCAAAAGCACTTCTCAGATACATATTCATTAATAAAAGATATGTTAAGTGTGTGGTACAGTTGAGCAATTCATCCTGTACAAATTCAAAGCAATCAGAGTAATTTACGTCCAAGCAGTCTGTAACTTAAATAGTGGTTCTTTCATTGTTGTAATTACTCCTCTATTTAGGAGTCTGACTAAAAGTGCAGTGTACCCTCACCTTGAAAAGAAAAAGAAATACATTCACAGTTAAACATTCTCAAAAACCTTTACAGTGTAAGATACAATTACTGCAACGTCCTTGACAGTTTTTGTGTTTCACATTGTTTCCTATCACTGCCATCCTCCTCTGGTGTGAGAACTTTCCAGCTCTTCTACAGTATGTCAACTGGGTGAGGATCAACCTGTTACACATGAGGATAGTACAGTAGTTAGAAAGCAGAACATTTATATTTAGAGGATACGTTTACATTTGACCCTGTGAGTAAAACAATGTTTTATATCTTTGCACTCGATCAAATTTCAGGACCCTCCTTTCATGACTTTTCCTAGATATGTGATTTCTGCCAAAATCACATCAGTATAAGCCAGTATAAAGCTATTTTGCAGTTTTTCTGTGTAGGAGGCAGGCTAATTACAAGGCAGCCAACTAGTGGTCGTTGTGTTTTAATAGCAGCTTACCATTGTAAAGCCGCCCGAGGCGGCTCTTATAGTAGGTAAAAAAGGCACGGCTGTTCTAGTGTTAGATGCCTATACTCGGGCTGTCAAGTTCATTAAAACATTTTTTGATTTTCTTCCTATTAGGCCATGCATTTATGCCAACTTGATTTAATGATGTATTTCATTTTCAGAAAAGTGAGGGCGAATGAGAAAACCACAACAAAAACAGTATCGCTATTAAATGTACGAATATCAAGCTTGGATCGATACAAATTATGTATAAGAAATATTATGATACATTTCAATCATATTATTAAATTAGGGCTGTCAACGTTAACGCGTTAACGCATGTGATTCATCTGGAAACAATAACGGGATAGACAACACGCAATAACGCGTTAACGCATGATTAATCACGTGACCAGGGTTGCCACATGGGATTGACAATTTACAGCCTAACCAGTCTATAACCGCTAAATCCAGTAGCCCATTCGGCGGTAACCTGCCATCTGGCAACCCTGCACTGACCCAGGTAGACAGTCTGGCCACAGATGCAGCCTGGCTAGCATCAGGGGAGGGTGGCTGAGGAGGGGGTGTCTCTCAATGGTGTTCTGAACAACCAATTTCTGTTTAAAAAAACCAACAGATGGTAATTTAGATAAAACTAAAATTGTCTATAAATACTGCGGTGACGTGTTCTCCTTTCACAGAAGCACAACAAGTCTCAATTATCACCTCAAGGCCAAGCACATATTTTCGGATACTAGCTCTAGCAAGGGCGCTAGCACCGAGCTAGCTTGAAGTCGCGTTCGCCAAGCTACAATAGTAGAATGCAGCCAGCGTAAGCATGTCAACAAAACAACTTCAACAAGACTAACATATGCAATCGCTAATGGGTTGCGATGGACTGCAGGCCCATCCATATTGTTGAAGATGGGGGGCTTCAGGAAGTTATTCAGATTGCCTCAGGTGACCCATCTTACGAAACACCCTCCAGGGGCACTGTAGTCGCGAGAATCCATGAGCTGTACGACAGTGAAAAGGCAATGAAAACGGAGCTGTTAGCTCAAGCTCCGTTTGTTGCATTTACCGGAGACCACTGAACATCGGTGAGTAACCAAAAGTACCTTGGTGTAACAGCACACCTTATCGATGCCAAATGGCAGCTGCACTTGTTCGCATTAGGTGTGGTGTTCTTCCTTACAGAACTGCTTTAGCTCAGCCATAATCTTAAGATGTCTGGTATAAATGGCTCTCTTGAGGTCATTCCACAGCTTCTCTATTGGGTTAAGGTCTGGGCTCTGACTGGGCCACTCCAAAAGGTGGATTTTATTTTTTTGAAGCCATTCTGTACTAGATTTAATTCATTGTTTAGGGTCATTGTCCTGCTGCATCACCCAACTTCTACTGAGCTTCAGCTGGCGGACAGCCACCCTGACGTCCTACGCATGTAGGATACCTTAATATATTTGGGATTGCATTTTCTACTCAATGATGGCAAGCTGTCCAGGCCCCGAGGCAGCAAAGCAGCCCCAAATCATGATGCTCCCTCCACTGTACTTCACTGTTGGTATGTGGTGCCCTTTTTACGCCATGGCATAGGTAGTGCTGCATGTTCTTCTCGAAGTCGAAGTCAACCTTAGTTTCATCAGTCCACAAAACATTTTCCCAGTAGCGTTGCGGAGTGTCATGGTAATCTTTGGCAAACTTCAGGCGTGCAGCTAAGTTTTTTTTGGGGGGGGGGGGCAGCGGCTTCCTACGTGGTGTCCTGCCATGGACACCATGCCTGTTCAATGTTTTACATAATAGACACATGAACAGAGATGTTAGCCAGTTCCAATGATTCCTACAAGCCTTTAGCTGTTACTCTAGGGTTCTATTTTACCTCATTGAGCATTATGCACTTGGAGTCATCTTGGCTGGGCGCCCAATCAAAAATAAATCATTTTATTTGAGGGCCATATGCGATTGCCTACATTGCCCGATCATAAGTGAAGCGGGACATCTGTTAAACTGTATGGCCATGGCGATTTTAGAAAAAAATATATTGCCTAGAAACCCAAAGTGGTGCCTAAACAATGAACGGGGAGTTGTAGGGCATATAGAAAGGAAAGGTGCAAATTGCTATTTGCAGAGATTAGGACAAAAAGGTGCTAATTGCTTGGACCAAGCTTAGTTGTACTTCCTTTACTTACGTTGGCTACATACAGTACTTGTCACTCACTATTGCTATTACTATTTTCTTGTCTTTTGGGGTGATATATATAGCAATCTGAGGATTTCCCCCATAAAATCTATTAATCTGTACAACCCTAGTGTACTATTTCAATGTAACAATGTGTGACACAGAATTTGAGAACTGACCTCCGAATACATTGGTGGGGGCTGGAACCTGAACTTCTGGATGTAAGCATAGGCTGGCCCTCCAAGCTGTCTTTCAAACTCTACTGACTCAGAGTAAGAAGGGCTGTGCAGTCCAGATTCCTCTTCAGATACCACATCTGCATAGTTAGGTGGAGCTACAGTAGGGATTCATCATGAGGTGAAAGGTCAGTGCGATTCTATATTCCTCAACACAAAGCTCCAAATACACTCTTCAGTAAGACATATGTAAAAATGGGCATTGACATGGAACTGGAGCACATTCATGTTACCCTTACAGAGCCAGCTCTGACTAAACTTTTTCATTGTCTGAATGTGCTGAAAACATGTGTGTGTGTGTGTGTGTGTGTGTGTTTTTATGAGGCCTCTCCATACCTTCAGGCACTTCAGGCAGTGCCAATGTGAGCCAGCTCATATCCATCCTGAAGCTGCTGCTTATGCTGGATCTTCGACTGCCAAACCCATTGTACGGTATACTGCCAATCACAACAGGAAGATCCACCTTCAGTTTCTTTGCACCTGGTATTTGAACCATCACCTCAACATAGGAAAGGAAATGGGAATGAATTCTACCATTTCAGTACCGACTTCATATAGACCACACTGCTTACACATGTTTCACGTTACACAGACTCATGTACTGTACAGACAGCATATACATTGATCTTTATGCAGGCAATATCACACGACACAACACATCGTGGACCACTACTGGATTTAGACCATATTTAGACAGAATCATTGGTATTATGTATAATCAACATCATGCTCAAAAACATAGCAAGACACAAGGATTGAACAATACAGAAGAATGGAACACTCACTGCCAGGGAGTATTCCAATCTGATGAGTGAGGAGTTGAGGATTGAGGGAGAGACAGGTGGGATCTTCAGTGTTTTTCCATCCCATGTATCTGTGCAACCTGATGGAATGAGGTTACCTCTCACACTGGCAACCAGCTTTTTATGAGTTTTGGATTTGCCGTTTGCCATGTAGGTCTGTATTTGGTACATTGCTGCTTTAGGCACTATAAGTCGAGAAGAACAGTTCTCAATTACAGCATGGATGGGGATTGACTCTCCTAGCAGGAAGACAAGACATGATGATTTACTATAAATCATTACCTATAACAAAATGAACTAGACAGGGACAATTCCTGTGGAAATTAAGCACACTTAATCATATGAAAAGCAAAAGTTTGAGACATTTTACGAGCTACGTAACATAATGAAACATATACTAGATATAATAATGCGAAAGCAGCGGGCTCAGCACATGAAAACTACTTTTGAAATCTTCTTACCATTACAGTAGCCCATTCTGTCAATATTTACATTAAGAGAAATTGGGCCTGAGGTGAAAATCCAGCAGCCAATCATTTTCTCATTGTTTGTAGTTACAGCAGACTGAAAATAAAAACAAATGAAATGAGTGAGGTGAGGTTTATTTTTTGGGGGACTTTGGCGGACCCCAGGACAGAGTAACTCGCCCCCAGCGAGACCCGCTGGGGGCGAGTTGCTCTACCCTGGGGTTCACCACAGTGACATTTACTGAACATGTATCAACACAATTAGAAGAGGGTCCTACAGTCACAGCATTGAAAAGAGGACAATGTATCAAAATGAAAAAGTGAATGCAGACACATTACTTTTTTGAATAAGAAAATCTGAAAAACAAACTTTCCTACCCACATAGAGCAATGATTGAAAAAAACCTGTCTAAAAAGTATAATTCTGTCAATGTTTTGTCTTGTTTATGTGTTTGTTTTACTGCATTCTGGGGACACCATCATCATCTGGGGACATTCAAGATTTACTCACCAGTAACCATGGAGAATTAACATCAACATGGCTGATAACAGAGAATTCTCTGCTGACACTTTGATGTTCATTCAGTGGCCTCTGTAACACAGCCTTCAGATGATAGCCAACACTCCCATACTTCCCGTTGAAAGAGGTTACAATGGGCCTGGAAATATAAGCCATCTTCACTTTAGTGAGGTTATTCATCATCTTAAACGATGATAACACTATACTCCTAACTCTACACAGAGTGAATGTCACTCAGCATTTTACTATGTTTAGTGCCCAAGTTTTAAACCACTGTCCAGATGTGATGAAAAAGAGAGTAGGCCTACATTGGAAAGTTTCCCTTGCTTACACATTCATATTGTGTAATATGTATTGTGTAATATAGGCTATCGCTGTAATGAGGTAAAACAACAACATTGGATTGCATAATTTCCTGTTTAGTCTGACAAGTCTGAACTCACATTTGGGGGAGCTCCAATTGAAAAGGAAACTGGTGCCGCCCTTCATTAAGACGCATGAACTCCTCACCATCTGCATACAAGTGAAAACACAGTTAGGCTAAATGAAAAGATAAACACAATATTAAGCCTATTCCAGACTAGTATTTGATTTAATCATGATCAACAGTAGTTACTACTACAGTATGTCATATTTCTGGAATAGCCTAGTTGATCATCAAAGGAGGACACTGTAAACACTGTATGCAAGTGATCAAGATGTGATGCACAGGTATCAGGGGTAGTGGTGGTCTAGTGGATAGTGAGTTGGACTTGTGATCGGAAGGTTGTGAGTTCAAATCCCGCCTGAAGCCACACCACTACTAGTGTGCCCTTGGGTAAGGCACTTAGCCCTCAGTTACTCCAGGGGGAATGTCCCTGTAATTCGTAATTGTAAGTCGCTTTGGATAAAAGCGTCTGCTAAATGGCAAAATTATTAATTATTAGGTATCTTGTTGCTGTAGCTATCCAGATGTAGACATAGCCTACCTGGTGTTTCTTCCAAAGTCTGTGATATGCAGAAGTACTCTACTTCATCCTTAAAACGTTGAGAAGATGAATGTGTCGTAGAGGAACTGATGGGCGATAGTGGTCGTCGTGGCCCCTCGTCCCAGCAGACTTGGGCACATCCTCTGGTTGATATTTTGATGGCTTTGAATTGAAGCGATACACCGGTAGACACCTCTATCAAAACGTGCCCAGACAGAACTTCACCAGCACTGTATTCACGCTTGTGTTCATTGTCGAAAATGATGCACAGGGTGTGGACTTGGTCAACCATTGTGAATATGTTATCTGCATACGAGATAATGGGTTTAGGTCTACTGTCAAATATGTTTATCAAAACACAAATATTGTACTTGAATAACTCCGAAAAAGCATTATCACGGAACACTTACCTTCCAGGTATATCGCAGGATTCGATATCGCCGAGTAGCTGCTGGGCAAACGTGTAGGCTTTTGAATTGCTCATGAACAAGCTGCATACAGCTGAAACAATGAACAGCTAGGGCAGCTGAAAAACACGTTACTGTGATCAACTTGACATTCCCAAACTACATACATTACTGAAAACTGTGAATGTGTAACCACGCCCAGATTTCGAACAGTTTACGCAATGATTGGTTGTTGTAAATGTCAATGCAAAATGTGGGTTTGCCATAGGAGCGTACAAGCTGAATCAGGTTTCGCTCTGATGGCTTGCATGCACCTGCACAGTGCTCTATTCATCAGTGGTGTGCCGTCAGGGCCAGCAAGGCCTTCTCTGCTGGCCTAAACATCATCAGAATATACATTTTATTTTAATATATATTTTCCACAAATATGTATTAATGATTCCCCATAGTCTATTCTCTTCATTTCATATCTTTCCTCTTGGTTGCGCTGCTTCCAGTCTCCGATTGAGATTTGGAGGGCTGGCCTTTATGTTAGAGCTTTTATCCAATCAAAATGTGTTGCTAGGGGGCTCAAAAATCTGCCCGCCTTCACATTAAACGGTGCTGCGGATTCGACCTGTAATTTAACATTGGAACGAGAAAACCTGTGGCGTACCTAGTAAACCTACGTAGATGCGAGCAAAAGCAACAACGGCGCCTGCTGTAAGGCTCAATGATGTCAGCACCCAGCACGTCTTTTGATTGGATACGCACTATTGCTACGCACTATTGATACGCACTATTGATATTCACTATTGAGATGCGGAACTATGCCGGTAGATGTGAAACTTCTGAAAGTGCGCAGGGAAACGGAGCCTCACAACGAAAGCTTTCGTTGACTGATCGATAATACTGATCGATTGTGTCCTGTTTTTGGGTAAACAATAACTTTCATTTAGGGGACACAGTGAAAGCGCCAAGTCCACAAACAGAGGAAACTACGTTGAGCTTCTTTCTTTTCTGGCTGAAAACAACCCAGATTTACATTACCACCTGTCCACAAACAAAGTGTTTACTGGGACGTCAGGCAAAATACAAAACGACCTGATTTTTGCTATTGCTGAAGTGATGGAAGAAGAGATCAAAATGGAGATTAAAAAGGCACCCTTTGTCGCTATTATGGTGGACGAGACGACAGACGTGGGTAATGTAGCGATCTTAAAGATGTTAGTTTAACACTCTTCATTGTAAATGCGGATTTATTGATTAAAAATGCTTCGGAAATATTAATATAACTCTGTTGTACTTGTCTGACTATGTTAAGGCGATGCAACGCCCGGTTATACTGTGTTTCTGTCTAGTTTCTAGAGCCATGGCGTCATAACGATGGTATTAAGAGGTAGAATAATTCAGGTAGGAATGTGTCGGACATCACTGAAGGCCTAGGTGTGAAATGCACCGCCCGCCACTGCTATTCATAGATAGTATACTATCTATACAGCCTAATATAGCTATGTATATAACATATATGGTGCTATTTACCAACATGCAGATAATGTATTACTTTGGTCCAACGATCGAGAGACGAGAAAGTGCGCGTTAACAGTTGAATCATTGGTTGAACATGCAACGCAAAATGTAACCAATGTTATGTTGTTGTATTAAAGTCCACGTGGACAGTACGTAGCTACTACATTCGCGCCAAATAGGGGCAATGATGCTTTCATATACACGAGATGATGAAGGTTGTCGAGGTACTGTATGAGGAATCTAACTATATTCCACACCAAATTAATGAATGGTTGATAACAATATTCAATTTCTGTGTGAAGGTGATCAGTGGTTGGTAATAAGACTACATACATTCGTCAGAGCAAGAACCAAGCCTGCAGGGATTCGAAATAATTGTAACCAACCCTAACCCTATAATAATAATGTTGCTGCTCCCACATGTGTTGTTTTCTAGAACAACTTAAGCAACTCTCAAGCTTGAAAAGTGAAAACAATTGTCAGGATACACTAGTACATGCTGTTTATGAGAGCAATAATAGCTGCTCATAGACAATTCCAACAACTGAGATGACACTGATATCTACAAAGCAGTAAAGTGTCTTATTTTGTGTTTATTCTAAATGTATATCATACAGTATTACTGTAAATACTAAAAGCGAAAAGCACATACTAGGCTAGATGGGACAACATCATCCCAGTAACTACAGAATTGTATAACCAGTGGCAAGGAAGGTGTAACCCGTATAGAGCCTATAGACATTCATACACACAGCTTATTAGACATAGGGCCTACACTAAACAGACATTTTTGCTTTAAAACTATTGTTATTTGTAAATGTGTGTTTATTTGAAAGGTTTCAAACATAAAGTCATGCCACAGTATTTTATATTGAATATATTATTATTAAAATACCACTTTTAACAAAAAAAAAATTAAATCCACTTTTCTTAATCTGTTCCTTTGTTGGGACGGTTGCACCACCTGACATTTTGGGGGTTTGAGATGTAAAAACAGTCATCCATATTATTAGAATGTACTGACAATAAATTCAAACTAAACATGTTGTATAGAATAAAAAAGTAATATATGACTTGAATTGATTAATCTATTTTTAAATGGAAATAATATACTCGGACACATAAATATGCATGTCATGTCATTGACCCATGTGTTTTTAATTAACATTATATCATGGGCTATGATATAATAAATAGGCTAATATAATAGCCTATATGACATTATGTCTTGGAACCGCTTTGCATCATTGGAAACAAAATATATAGGCTAATATGAATAAGTTCAATAGCCTATTAACAGGCTGGACAGAAAAAAGTAGCTGTTTTTATAGACTAAACTAAAATCCTGGGCCTGCCGTTCAGGATGTAAAATAAAGTAGGCCTGAAAATAAATAATGGCACGCAGGCCAAATAAAACATTTGAAAGGTAGGCTATTGCCTAGGTTTAATGACTATGGATTCAGGTTCTTTTTTTATAAAGAGGAGCATTTCTGCCTTTTCGGATGAGAGTGTTCCTGCGATCATTGACTATTATGGATGCAGCGCTAATATAAACAAACGCTCACTCTCCACACTAGTGCAAGGTGCAGAGAGGTACGCTCTCCAGTACGCCAGTGGTTGTGCACTCTGAGGGATAGGTGGCTCTGAGAGGTAGAGATTTATCTCTGACTGTGCCGCGCTGTCACTCTGGGCGTCTCTCCTCCCATCATTTCGCCAAACATTGACGCATTTCCTCCGCTGATTTGTTGGCTGTGTCGTTGGCTTCGGATCCGTGGTCGGTGCCTGTCTGTGGGCCTACATCCAGCAGATCCGAAAGCTGTCCCTGTACTTTTGCCTATTCCGTCTTCGGAATAAAATCTGTCCTTTTATTTAAAAGATCACAAGGAAAACATCACATTCATTTAGCATGACATGTCGTTCTTTTACACCTATAGAATATAAGACTGTGGCCCATGTCATCCTAAAAAGGTGACAAGGAAAACGACAAACGCCAGTGCTGTTTTTGAACAGAACCCGATAAGTTCGCTCAGCGAATCAGCACGTGGTATTCAGGTCAGGTGACAAACACTGCTGTGACAAGACGCGCTGTTATCTGAAGGGAATTTCAGCAACACTTTGGAATTCTACTTGTTCTGCGTTCATAAGCAAATTCAATTGCTGACTTTTTTTTCGGTTTTCCTTCAAAGAAAACCTTTGGTAGGCTATTTTAAAATGCTATCATTTAGGGCAGTGGTTCTCAACCTTTTTTGGGCCAGCGCCCCCCTGTCCATTATCCAGGTCTACGGAACAGCAGCAATTTCACACATGTCCGGTGCAGAACAAACAGTAGGCTACAAAACTGTACATTACAACTAACATTGTTAGTTTTTTAAAGTGTGCTGGTGTTGTATTTCGCCAAATTGCTGTTTTATGATGCTAATATTTATTCATTTTTGATTGGACTTTGGAGGGGGTGGTGTCACAATATGGCGGCAAACGCTAGGGGGCTATTATTTAAATATTTTATTTAGTATTCTGTGGTATTATTTTCATAAACTGGCCACTTAGTTCGAATTTCTCATATCAAAACATATCAAAACATAACAAAGTTCCAAAGTTCAGAGCTCTGCGCTCTGGGAGCGCTCAGAGATGGGTGCTCTGACTGAAAACACGGTTTTGCCCGAGCGAACTGACCGTTCGTGCATTTACGAACGTACCCGTAATAACACTGCTGACAGCTGATCAATCGCAAGCAGAGTAGTGGTTTCCTATAGCAACAAAAGACGCTGACAGCTGTTTGGAGTGCTTATGTGTTCGTTTCCAGGACATCACAAGAGGAGCAACATATCACAAAAAAGCGATCGTATATTTTAGTTTGTAAACGTTAAGACGAACACATCGCAATGCTAACCTCAGAATGGCACTAGGGATAACATCCACAACAACACTTAACAGTAATACGTTATGTAATATACTGTGATGAACCTGCGAGGGGAGGGGACATTCGTAGATGATTTCTCTAGGTTCGATTATTGGTAAGCGACAGAGAGCTTTCCGGATTGGTTTATTACAATACGATCGCTTTTTTGAGATAGGTTGTTCCTGCTGTTATGTTCTGGCATGGTGGTATGGTATTAGCACTCATTTTAACTAAATTAAATAAGCTGTATTGAAAGGAAGCGAACAAAGCGAACGCATAAGCGCAGAGGGTAGTGTGTATACGCGGGGGGTGAGTATTTGGCACGACAGGCTTACGTCACTGGCGGGGACATGGACTGAGTATCAAAACTAAAATAAGAAATGTTTCGCTTATAGCCAACAATTACAATGAGCCCACAAACTGAAACATATGTCACTCAAGCATAGCCTACAAGGAAAACACTCATATAAGTTGGGCATTGAAAGTTGGCTTGTGCTAGCATTAGCTATGGTGCATCCATGGTCAACATGACGTTACTACAGATGGGATGAACCGGGGTTCTTTCTATCGTAGCCTAGTATTGCAATTTCTGCACTGTACATGAACTGTCAAGATTCTTCTACAATGCAGCTTACCCAGACACATTGGAAACTATCAAAAGCTCTGCCTTTGCTAGCTGAGTTTTTAGCTTCTCCATCTTCTTGATGACACTCACTTTTATTTTTGGGGGGCGCTGCGCTACACGTGCGCTACAGCCCGGCCAAGTTCAGAGCGCTCAGAGATGGGTGCTCTGACTGAAAAGACGGTTTGTCCGAGCGAACTGACTGTTCGTGCATTTACGAACGTACCCGTAATAACACTGCTGACAGCTGTTTTTCATTAGAAAAATACTTTATGCGTGAACGCCCCCCAAGAACACCTCAACGCCCCCCTTTAAAAAATATTTGTTCCAGCGCCCCCCGATGTTGTCTGAACGCCCCCGTTGAGAAAATATGATTTAGAGTTTTATTTAAGTAACTAACATTACGTTTTAAAATAAATGCTCAAACCATTACTGTATGCAACAACTATGTCTAAGAATAGTTGACGGATTTTTCACATTTCCATCTTTATTTGTTTGTTTGTTTGTTTATTTATTTTTACGTATTTTTTTAACCATTTTAGATAAAATATACCAGGCCTATTCACTTTTCCACTATTCAATTATTTTATTTTTCTCTCAAGGTCTGCAAGTAACCATTATTGTGACCTGGTGCCTTTGGGTCTTATGTATGGGAGTTGGACAATACCAATCAATGTGTGAGGATGTCTACATGGTCATAGTTAAGAAACTAAAGGGGGAGTTCAATGTTCCTGTCGCCGAACGTACAAGAACGCAAAACAAAATGCTCTCATGAGGCTGTGGCGGAATAGAGATCTGTATTCTCTAAGCCAGGATGGACAGACATTATTGTGTGCCGGGAAACCAGTCATTTTGATGTCTAGAGTTGATGCCATGGTAGAAGAAGGCCTGGATGCTACCAAGGGATCAGGTGCAAGGAAGCTGAATAAGCGACTAAATGAACAGTACTCTGGAATGAGTGAAAAAAAGATTCAAAGAACCCTGGACAGCTCAGAACGGTACCAACTCCACAAGGCTAGATTTGGAAATAAACCGATTCCGAGGTCCATTATGGCCAAAGAAGTACAGGGCCGGCATCAGATTGACCTCCTTGATATGGGGAAATTGAAAATTAGACATGGCCCTTTCACATAATCGATACATACTCACTGTTCTTGATGTCTTCAGTCGATACACCTGGCTGAGTCCATTAAAGGGTAAAAACAGCTCAGAGATTGCAAAACATCTTGATATCTATTCTGAACATAGCCCACCTCAAGTTTTGCAACATGATCAAGGAAGAGAATTTAAAGCAGCAGTTCGCAAGCTGATGGAATCAATGCAAGTCAGAATAATTCAGAGTTCACCATACCATCCCCAAAGCCAAGGAAAGGTAGAGAGGTCCCACAGAGTCCTAAGGAAAAAGATCATGTTTGATCTTGTGAATTGTCAGCAGAGCGGAGTTAACTGGGTTAAGCAATTGCCAGCTTATTCCAGAGTGCTAAATGAGGACCCCAAGGAAGTTTTAAACTGGATGACCGCATTTGAAGTATACTATGGGAGAAAAAGTAATAGGGTAATACATCCCTTGGTAGGTTCTCCATCCAATGTCCATAACAAATCTGTGAAGAAGCCACAAACTATTTTAAAAGTAACGACACAGACTGAGGAAAAGGGCGCAGAAAGCCACTGAGCACTGTAGTAAGCAGATGATCTGGCGTGCATCTAAACAAAATCCACCATCTGTGTATCATGTTAATGATGCTGTCTTGATCAGGGTGAAAGATATTGCCCATCGAGTTTCAAAAAGGTATCGGGTATTGCCTGGTAGAGTTGTGAAACGGAATGTAAATCTTTCAAAATACAAATACGTTCAGTTTCAATTTCCTGGAGACCCCAAGGTGCAAGAAAAAATGTTATTTTTGTCTGATGTGACAAGTACAACAAGACAGAAAGAGAAAATATGCTCCAAATCTTCAAGGTCTGTGCAACAGCATCCACTTTTGCTTGAGTACACACATGCAGACAGACTGGAGGACTATGAATCTTTGGAGCTGCATGTACGGCTTGACCCACCACCAGATGGAAATTGCCAGTTCACTGCAATGGCTGATCAGCTGGCCACACTCAACATATTCAGATCACCAGCATCTATAATGGCGCTTTTCCACTACAGGGCCAGCCGGTTTATTATCCTTTCTCCATTGCCAACCGAGCTGGCCCGAAGCGAGCCGAACCGGGACGTTTTAGCTACCCTTCACGAGCAGGAACTACAGGGCCGAAAGGTACTTTTTTGCCAGGCTGCGTGTGACGTGTGACGCTGCACACCGTTGATTGGTCAATGGAAACCGTCATCCCATGTTCATAGATTTCATCGCTAACCGCCATTTTTAAATACAGATTTCGCTCTAGGAAAATGTGACACAACGTCATCGAACTGCGATGTGGGCGCAAAGTGCAAAGGCTTCAATTTTGCGTTCAAGTTTTTTAGACCAAAAAATCTGATTTCGTTTTTTTGTCACCAGACACAAGTTAAGGTTTTGAACTACCCACTCGTTATTTTTTCGAGCAGTTTTACGATAGTTAAATACGTGTACTTAATCAACAAAATAAGCTTATTTTTCGCCTGAATGCTTCTGAGAACTTGGGGGCGGGAAACGTGAGCCCAGCTAACAACAACAATCGGTGTGAATGGCTGTGAGCTCAATCGACGTAGCCAATAGCTGGGCGAGGGGGAGGGATAAAAAGCCAAATGTTGGTCTGTTTACTGTATTGTGCTGTGTTGTGTTTGACTGCAAGATGGAATCGCAAATGCTCGCCGATGAGATCAACAGAATTTCTGCTGCCGGTACAAGGATCGACAATGGAGAATTGATGACCTCGTTCATTGCTGACTACATGCACGGAGGCAATTCAGATCCTCTGTCCTCCTCGGATTCCGATAGCGAAGAAGAAGACTCGCTTCAACCACGATCTGAGATAGCTGATCTCGCCGAAGATTGGTCTGACGAGAATGTTGAAAATGAGTTTACCGATTTGAGTGCAAATGCAAGCTTACACGCACAGACAATGCTCGACCGAGAATCTCTTGCAGCAAAAGACTGTCTTCTGAACTGATCTACGAGACGCGGTTGAATACAGCATCTTTGGATGCAGAGAACAAAGACTTGCTGGTTATGGGCGCTCTCTTGACGTCTATGAATCGTTCCGTTATGACTCAAGGTCTCAAAAAACTGCCTAAAAAACGCAAGTTATCCAGGGTATCATACTCCATTCAGGGGACGAACGTCTGCCGTGACACCTTCTGCTTCGTATTGGGGTAAGCTCTTTAAAATGTATACGTTCTGTTACTGTTAGTAGTTAAAATGACCTAGTATGTATCGTGGCGTTAGCCATGCTAGCTAGCAGACATCAGCTATTTCTACTGTGCTGTTATTTATACGTTCTGTTACTGTTAGTAGCAGTAACGTGCAGTGAGGTCATTGGCTGGGTAGGCAGTGAGCTATTTTAAAAAAATCATGCGATAAACGCAGCAGCCAGACTTCAAATGGCATAGCGCATACTATAAAGACAATCAATAGCCCGGCCTTATATCTTTTAACGCAGGCTCAAAACTCACTTCTTCAAGAAGTAGGCCTACTACCAGAATCCTCCCTGTTAAGCACCTATTGTATTGTTAGTTTGCTATTCTTCTCTATGCTATTGCTATATTGCTATACTGTATTTTTTGTTTGCTATTCTTCATTTTGCCTTAAAAAAGCAGTACACTCCTACCAGTGGCGGCTGGTGCTAAACATTTTGGGTGGGGCACATGTTATGGGGGCATGCTCCACGGGGAAGAATATCAACTTTAAAATCTGGATTTACAGTCGATTTTAGCATGAGAATAGCTCTACCCCCCTGTACAGACCTCGCCATCCCCTCTACCCCCCTGTACAGACCTCTTCATCCCCTCTACCCCCCTGTACAGACCTCTTCATCCCCTCTACCCCCCTCTACAGACCTCGTCATCCCCTCTACCCCCCTGTACAGACCTCTTCATCCCCTCTACCCACCTCTACAGACCTCTTCATCCCCTCTACCCCCTGTACAGACCTCTTCATCCCCTCTACCCCCCTGTACAGACCTCTTCATCCCCTCTACCCCCCTGTACAGACCTCTCCATCCCCTCTACCCTCCTCTACAGACCTCTTCATCCCCTCTACCCCCCTGTACAGACCTCTTCATCCCCTCTACCCCACTGTACATACCTCTTCATCCCCTCTACCCCCCTGTACAGACCTCCTCATCCCCCCTACCACCCTGTACAGACCTCTTCATCCCCTCTACCCCCCTGTACAGACCTCTTCATCCCCTCTACCCCCCTGTACAAACCTCTCCATCCCCTCTACCCTCCTCTACAGACCTCTTCATCCCCTCTACCCCCCTGTACAGACCTCTTCATCCCCTCTACCCCACTGTACATACCTCTTCATCCCCTCTACCCCCCTGTACAGACCTCCTCATCCCCCCTACCACCCTGTACAGACCTCTTCATCCCCTCTACCCCCCTGTACAGACCTCTTCATCCCCTCTACCCCCCTGTACAGACCTCTTCATCCCCTCTAGTGAGTGTGTGAGTGTGAGTGTGTGTGTGTGTGTGTGTGTGTGTGTGCGTGTGTGCGTGTGTGCGTGTGTGTGTGTGTGTGTGTGCGTGTGCTGGGTGAATACATAAACAAACAAGCGAAAAGACGACATTAGAAAACGTACCATGCTGACGATATTACTAAATGTTTGAAGTAGCTTTTATCTTAGCTGACTCTCTTACCTTCAGGTCGAGTTTGTGTATTCTGGCTTCGCAAAACACCAACAGTAGCAGCCTAACAGCCGGTGCGGAGATTGCGACCACAAACGAAGTTTGACTTCGGTAATAGGTCCAGTTGCAATATCCTCAAGTTGGGAACAAAAGATCCCTCCTTCTAATCCATTTGTTCAATTTGTTTACAGAAATAAATCCTCCTTACATTGTAAACAATTTAATTTGTTAGGAGAGCAGTCCGGAAGCCTGGAAGTCCGGAAGCCCGGAAGTCGGAAGTCCTCAGCATAATGCATTGTCTGCTATTACAACCGGATATTCAGGACGCAACTTTTTGCGCCCCGGCCGAGAAATAGAGACAGCCAATTGGAGCGCTGCTACAGCTCACGTGTAAGCGAAAAGTATTTGGCCTGCGATAGACTTGCATTCGATCGGCGACCCGACTCCTCCCCCTATGTATTTTAACAGTGAATTTTACACACACACAGATAAAATGTTTATTGTATTGGAGGATTTTTAATGAATGCTGATAGGCGCCGACAGAATATCAGCCGCATTTTGTGAATAAACAATGTTTATTTAAAAAGAAAACTTTTACAAATCGCAACTAGGAAGTGAAGGTGGGGAACTAGGAAGTGAAGGTGGGGGCGGCACCCCAGCGCCCTCTATCGGCCAGCCGCCACTGCCTAGATATACAATAGATCGACATCTATTATTTCATACATGTCACACTCTCTCACCTTAAGGCTACAGCATTAATTTACATTAAACTATTGTCAGAAGTTGACGAAATGACTTCAGTTGTGAATGAGATTCAACAGCAAATAAAGAGTCGAATATTATTATTATTAGTAATGTTTACTTTTGGCGCGAAATGCCGACCCACATACCTCCCGAGGGAATTCAACGCGGTGTACATAACATCTGTTTACATTGCGCCTAGCGCGGATGGTAGCTTAGCATTGGCGTGGCTACATGACGTCATCAGTAGTGGACAGAGCGCAGACCCACAGGCAGTTCATATAATCGCAGAGGACTTCAATCATGCTGACCTGAAGGTAGTACTACTGAAGTTCTATCAGCATGTTAAATGTGCAACAAGAGGAGAAAAAACACTGGATAAGGTATACACCAACATCAAGCTTGCTTACAAGGCTAGACCGCTAGCTCATCTAGGCATGTCTGACCACGTGTCAATCCTCCTGATCCCAGCCTACACTCCCATGAGGAAAAGTGCTCCCATCACCACTAAGACTGTCAGAACCTGGCCAGCAGGGTCCGCTCCACTGCAGATCTGCCTGAATGACACCTCATGGCAGGAATATGAGCATGAGGACCTGGAACAGTTCACGTCGTCGGTTCTGAACCACATAGTGAACTGCACCAACTCAGCCACCGTGGGCAAACGTGTCCGGGTCTACCCCAACACGAAGCCATGGATGACTGTGAAGGTCCAAAAACTGCTCAAGGAGAGGGACAACGCCTTCTCAGCGAAGGACTGCACCACCAGGGCTAACCTAAAGCGTGGCATCCGGGAGGCCAAGGCAGACCACAGAGAGAAGATTGAGGAATGCTTCCTGAGCAACGACTCCAGGCGGGTGTGGCAGGGGGTTCAGCACATGACAAACTTCAGAGCCAACAGGCTCACAGCCGCGGAGGACGACCCCCTGCTGGCGGAAAAGCTGAACTCCTTCTACGCCCGGTTCGACGAGGGGCGAACGGAGGTAACCACAACACAAACACCACTCTCTCCAGCTCTCAGCAGCCTCACCCTCACAGAGCATGAAGTGAGACGCGTGCTGAAGGCGGTGGACCCCAGGAAAGCCTCAGTGCCGGATGGCGTCCTGGGACGGGTGCTGAGGGACTGCGCCGACCAGCTGGCCGGGGTTTTCACCAACATCTTCAACCAGTCCCTGTCCCAGGCCACCATCCCACCCTGCCTGAAAACCTCAACGATCATCCCAGTCCCGAAGAAAAGCACGGTGAGCTGCCTAAACGACTACCGCCCGGTGGCACTCACACCAATCATCATGAAGTGCTTCGAGAAACTAGTCCGGGCCCACATAGTCACACGCCTCCCGCCCAACCTGGATCCATACCAGTTCGCCTACAGAGCCCACAGGTCCACAGAGGACGCCATCGCGACGACTCTCCACTCCACTCTATCCCACCTGGAGAGGGGAAACATCTACGCGAGACTGCTCTTTGTGGACTTCAGCTCTGCCTTCAACACCATCCTTCCAGACAGGCTAGTGACCAAACTACTAGACCTGGGACTATCACACTCTATATGTGCATGGATCAATATCTATATGTGCACTGGGTCCCCCCAGGGCTGCGTGCTAAGCCCCATCCTCTACAACCTCTACACCTACGACTTCACCCCCGTCCACCCCAGCAACTCCATCGTAAAGTTTGCAGACGACACCACCGTGGTGGGCTGCATCTCGGGGGGGGACGAGGCGGCGTACAGGGATGAGGTGGAGCAGCTGGGCAAGCTGTGCAAGGTTAACAACCTGCTGCTGAACCAGTCAAAGACCCAGGAAATCATCGTGGACTTCAGGAGGAAAAAAACACTTTGCTCGGCTGCCCTCGGACAGGCGGTTCAGGACCATGTTCGCAAGGACAAACAGACTGAAGCTCAGCTTCTACCCCAGGGCCATTCAGGCCCTGAATACAGCAAAGACCTCGGTTCTAGGCCCTGGACAATCTAGACAATTTGATGGCAGCTACTAGATTGAAATCAAGTGCAATACTGAAACACAACTGTGAACATTTCAAACCTGCAAACTGCGACACTTTAAATGAATGTGCAATAACACTATGTGCAATATGACAACCCTCGGGTACATAAGGTTCAGAGATAGGAAATGTTAGAATAGGTATAGCATAGCATAGAGTACAGCACAGTGTTTTATTTGTATAGTATAGTATAGTGGATAGTGTACATAGCCTTTATTTATGTAAACCAGCTCTTTTCCCTTCTTGTTTTTAGTTTTTTTTCCAAGCACCAGGTTAGCCCCCCCTCCCAAATGTCGTTGTATGGTACGTACCTGTACTATATTAATGACAATAAAGACCATTCATTCATTCATTCGAGATGACGGCGCGAGCTGATCGTATTTCGCGGTAGCGCTCTTGGGTGCGTTCGTAAATTTGCTTTGAGAGCGCCGGAACGCACACTGGGTTCAACGTCATAAAGGGACCAAGTAATTTGATTGGACAACAGGCATTCCATGAGTGCTGATCAGATGTCCAGAGCGTGTTTACGAACGCACCCCTTGTTGTTCAGCGAGTGTCCTCGCGAGGGAGCAGGAACTGTGCAGCACACAAGCAGCTCGCCGGCTGAGGTAAAACTGTCGGTGACTTTAGTTTAGATATATTATAGTATATATATTATATTGTCTCATGTCAGTGGTGTCAATATTTACCTGAACACATAACAGCATGTGAAGGAGCATTTAAAGCTCAGTAAGGCAACAATTTCAAAGGTTTATTGACAAGTGCCATTCTCCTCAGCTAGGTAAGTTCATGCAGCTATCCTAGCCAGCAACTTTTCAGTTTGTGGCTAACCACCAAGTTTAACTAACTAGCTATTTCCTTTCGCTTCTAGAATATTTGCGGGACAATAAAGGCTTGACAGTATTCCAGTTATTATGGCGAAAGTGACAAGGAAATTCACGGTGACCCACAAGTATCACCGCAGACGCCGGCCGTATCCCGTCAGGACCATCACGACCCGCAGCCAGTGTCGTCAGGTTCGGGCCAGCGACTGTTTCTTTGAGCAGCTGGTCCCCGAGGTCTTTGGCATGATCCTGGACAGACTTTCTGGTGGGTTCTGTTTGCTTTGGACATTTTTTTCAGGATGGGTGAATTATGATTATTTAGATGAGACATATCTATGAGGCTGAACTATTCTGATTAAAGCCATTACCAGGGGCAGGGTACTAAATTGCATAAATACATAGCTCCAATGACGTGCATCTGAATTAATGAGATGTTTCTCCCTGCCTCATTGTTTGTTGTGGTAAAGTGTTGCAGATCAGTGTGTTGAGCATGGTGTCCAAGGCCATCAGTCGCCACATCATGGGCTATGTCTCCACTCAGACCTGGAGGAAGAGGACCATCGTACAGGGGTGTCATCACTCCACCGAGGTGTCCTTACTAGAACACTACACATCGCTGGGTGAGAGGCTCCTCAACAGCTTTATTTGATTAATTTACCGTTATTTTACTTAGTTGGTTGGCCAAGAACACACATGTTTATAATAAACTAATATTCAGAGCCACATTATTTCTGCTGTAATTCTTTATCAGGTAGATAGACCAAAGTATTATTTCTATCTCCTTTCTTAGGGGGTCCGATGAGGAAAGCAAGTGGTCCTGGTTGGCAAATATAGTCACTATGTTACATTCTTGTGGTTTTTGCTCATCGTTTCAGGTTTATTGTTCAAGAGATGTACCCTCTTGCTGCCAACAAAGGATAGGCTAACGTTCATATATAGCAAGTTTTCACAGGTAAGACAGAGAGGTGAGGGAGGACAGATGAGGCAATGTTTAGCTGTGTGTGCTCTACAAACATTCTCACATTTCTAAACAAACCAAACAGTTGACAACATTGAATAGATTGATATTTTCTAGTTAACCTTACTTAGACTAACACAGTTGTTACCTCCCACTCAGGTTCCTTGCTTCATGATGGAAGAGTGCATTAAATCAGTGCAATGCCAAGGCTTCTCCAGCTATGGAGCGTTTCTACAGGTGAGAGCCTAGTTACAAAGAACATCAGACAATTTAATATCAAAGGCTGAATCCTGTATTGAGATGGTTAATGTTTGACTGACAGACATTGATAGCCGGCTGGGAGGAGCTGGAGTGTCACAGAGTTTTCAACTTCCTGTGCGACTTCACAAATCTACCCCAGAAATTCATGTCAGTGGTCACAGGAAAGCCAGGTGAGTGTCTGTCCCTATAAGAGAGAGAGAGAGAGAGAGAGAGAGAGAGAGAGAGAGAGAGAGAGAGAGAGAGAGAGAGAGAGAGAGAGAGAGAGAGAGAGAGAGAGAAAAACAAACAGAAAGGCTAATTGAAAGAGTGTGAGAGACGTGAGTGTCTTTTTTCTCCCTCAGGTTCATGTCAGCTGTTGGAGCAACAGATCCGTCTGTTCTGCAGACAGGTTCTGTTGGACCCCTGGAAGAACAGCAAGGACACTCTGTTCTGGCTGACCCGCATCCTGAAACCCTGGCCCATTGTCAGCCAAGCCCGGCTGCTGTTCATCCTCTACGGACCACTGCTACCAGACGGTGAGAGGGACAACATGGGCCTTCTCGGTTTCTACCTTAAAAACTGGTTGCACTTTTAGTAATTACATGGTGAAATTCTAATGTTAATAATAACAAATGAAATGCTTGTTTTTTGGTTGGCCAGAGTTGCAAGGCAAAGTGTATGTGTAGTGTAAGGGAATGTTCTTTCCAGGTTCGCTAGGCTGGCAGGAGCAGCTGCGTGCTGGGGTGGCCCAGTCCGACCTGGCCAAGGCTCTCATCCTGCTACACAGCGACCTGGAAGCCAAAGATTGGACCAGCGACACCATAATGGCCATCCTGGAGGAGCTCATAGGTAACTGCAGTAGCCCAGAGGACTTGGCAACTTTGAATGATTATATTTTACACACCCAGGAATGGTAGACAAACCTTTTACACTCTTTTGTCTGTATACTGTATATACTGTATGTCTGGTCAGTCCACACGTACAGTATGTACCATTACCATAGGATTATAGATTTCACTAAGCAAATGGTGCGATGATGACTGATGTATAGATGATTCACTTACCTTAAGCCTGGTACACAGGATTTTCTGATTATCTGAGAAGGACCCCACACATGAAGATAAAAAATCATGGATTGAACAGTCTTGATCGTATTGTGTGTGGTGGTGTGCTCCAATATACAACCACATGCATAAAGATCTGTCCTCCGACAGTCTGGAGTCTCGCGTGAACAGGGTAGTAGTACCCTGACTAACCTGTAGAGGCAGCCATGTGCTACAGGGAAAATATAGTGCAGAAGAACGAAAAGAAGAAGACACGTCAGTCAGCTCGCTTCTTGAGTGGCTACATTCCATTCCACGTCACAATCGGACTTGGGAGTTGTCAGTTTTGACCACAGACAATAAGACTTTTGATCGTAAATATTGAACACGTTTAATATTTACGATCGTCGGCCCGACCATTTTCCGAGCAGATTGTCGGGAGAAATTGACTCTTAACACACCTCACACCACAGGATAATCTTGTAGGATAATCTTTAGAGCCATCCGATAATCGGGCGTTTGCTGTCCTTGGTCGGAAGGGGGAAAATTGGGCCAAAATCGGCCAGATTATCTTTATGTGTGTACCGGGCTGCGATAAATGTACTGCGCTTGTAAGTCGCTTTGGATAAAGGCGTCTGCTAAATGTCAAAAATGTTAATGTAAAGTGTGAATGCTGTGTGTATGAATGACAGTTGTTTTGTTTTGTGCTGGTTCTGTTGGCCTCCAGTCCTCCCCCAGGCATGGCACATGGAGAATGTGGCTCGTCTGTTGTTCCTGTGTGGGAACAGCGTGTGCTACAGCGTGCTGGCCAGCAAGGCCCTCAATGGACGCCTGTTTGAGAGCTCACGACTCATTGTGTACCTCACACTGGTCAGTCACTGCTGCTAAATAACTTTATTATCTGCTCTAGGGTTCCGGTATCTTTTAACCTAAGAGACACATTTCCCCCATTTTGTGCCCACTTAACGGAAGGTACTGCCTGAACCGGCCTGAGCTACTGACATTTCTGGTTACCCCTCTCAGGTGTGTGAGATGGACGGGAACTGCATGAACTGGTGCGTCAAGATGGTGCAGCAGGTGTGTGAGGTGTTATCCTCCTCTGCTGACAAGTGGTCCTTCATCCAGGCCGTGGAAAACATGTTCTCAAACGTTGCCATGGAGATGTACGAGATTATGGTGGCTGGTGAGTTGTTATAGGCACTTAGACTATCGTATCAGATCAGGGTCCAGATTCCTTCAAGCTTTGTAGCACTAAAATAATCTTAAAGTTAAGGGCATATTATTTGGGAACACATTAATAGAAAAACAGTTAAAATAAGTAGACATATGCGGATTTCTAACTGTCAACGATCTTGTCACAGATAACCATCAAGACTTGGAGATCTTCCAGAGCCTCTGCTGCCTCCTCAACTCCAGTGCTCACCTCCACACTGTGATTCTCTACATGTTCCTCACAAAAGAGTGAGATCGAGGAGAGGAGTAGTGTATATTATATATTATTATTATTATTGTTATATGTTAATATATATTATATTATATATACATATATGTAGAGTGATAAAGGGCATTATTTTGGGACCATGGGTTTTCCCTCAATGAAATAACATAACATTCTGTAGTATTACTTTCTTTCACAACAAACCGGGTGTTCTGTCTTTGATTGTAATCTTTGAGAATCATCGTTTTTTTTTTGTTATGTCTTTTATATATTTATCTATATCTATCTATATATCTATATCTATATCTATATATTTACAGTATACGTCTGTGTAAACTACTCTTCTGGATAGAGGTGTTCAACTTGTATTGTATTATGGTTATGTATTGATTATACTGTTGTTTCTGTATGAAATATAAAAACACATTTGCAGTATAAAGAGTTTATTCTGAATTGTCAATTATGTTAATAGACAGACCAATATACAATTTATTAGAAGTTTAAAGCAAGTCTCTGAGGCTACGTAAGTGGTCAGTCCTTTTGGTGATACAATAGAAACAATGCAATAGAAACAATGCAAATTGACTTGAGTAAATGCCATTTTAACACATTTGCCAATACAGAAGCTGACTGATTTAATATGAATAAATATCACAGCATATTTCATGGCATAAAAAACAAGCAGTGACAAATACAATTGAGAAAATGTTTGAGAAGGTAGAACTGTTTTCAACAGAATACATACCGTATATACAGGCCATGCCCACATTTGAAAGCACACTTAAGTGATTTTACCAATGAATTCAATGCTGTGACCATGTTCACAATGGTCCATGTTCACAGTAAGTTGCTCAGCAGAACTTGACATCACACCTGGGGAATTGGCGTAGAAGGGAACAACTTAACTACCATGCACCAGATATGTACTGTAAATACAACACCAATGAACACTTCCCCTCTCAAAAAACACAGAATGAACACGAGTGGTACCCTATGCACTACCTTATTGTATACTTGCTAGATACTGTATGTAGTTATTGGATGTCCAAGAGGCTACCTGTAACTGGTATAAGGCCTATGTAATGTGAAGTCTGGCTGCCATTCCTCCAGAACAAGCACAGTCAGGCGAGCGATACTGCAATTGCCATGGTCCCTTTCTCCATGACTATCTTCCATCCTAAGATGTCATAGCTTCATTGTTTTGAAATGATCTGGGAGATTAAAGCGAAGAGAAGAAAGATCATCATGAACTCAATTAGTTTAGCAGCTCACACTACCTTCTACATCACTTTGTTTTACCTATCATAGTAGGATCTGACCATGCAACTACTCAACCAAACATCAAGACAGGTATAGATTAAGGATAAGAGAGTTGTTTTTGTCTACCATCCTTACTACCCATGTGTCAATGTCAATTACACATATCCGATCCATGGTTTTAGAGTAAAGTAATATTTCCCTCCCCTATTCTTAACCCATCCACAACATCATTCTCTAGTTAGTACTACTGGACAACACTACACAGTTCTATTTACTGTGATACTTACTGTGCAATTTGTTCTAGGGGTAAAGTGAAAAACACAATGCTTCAATAGTGGTGGCAGAATTAATCCGAAAACAAATACAATTTACAAATACAATTTTAACTAACCTTTCGCACACTCATCCACCCACCCACCCACCCATACACCCACCCTCACACACACACACACACACACACACACACACACACACACACACACACCCACCCACCCACCACACACACACACACACACACACACACACACACACACACACACACACACACACACACACACACAACAAAGCCACAAGCAATAGCACAAGTATTGTAATAACTAACCCTAAGTATTATTGGAATTTTACCTAACATGTTTCCAATCCTCTGACATTGGGCCGAATTGGCTGAAATAAGCAATCAGTGAATGATCGCAGTGCAATGAATAGACTTGATAGACTCACAACCTTTAGCTATAGTATTCTGAAAGTCCATCTCTCCACCCACTGCAGGCCGTGCACTCACTCGCACTCGGGCCACAGAATACTGTCTATAACCTACGGTGGCGTCTATAGTCACGAATGAATTAAACTAAACGAATATAGTGTAGTCTAGTGTTTCCGTTGAGCCAACGGACTTACGTTTGACGGTTTGAGTTGGTTGATGATGGTCGTTTTCCCGCTATTGTCCAATCCTAAACATAGCACGCTGACTTCTTTCTTTTTCAGTCCCAGCCACAGCGACAGTTTATCTAACAGCCCCATGGGCAGTGGCGGCTGGTGCTAAACACATTTTTTTCGCGTGCACGATTTTTTTTCCGCGTGCACGCGCACGTTTACCCAGGAGCTCCAGGATGCTTTCGCTTGAGGTGCTCGTTCATTGCAGATGTACTCCTGTGATAGGCCATTTCATTTCTGCACAGTTTACAGACCACCACATTGTTTTCTTTTTTTGTAAAAGCCGGAAATTGCAAAACGTCACGTTTGACGTCAGACTTAACAACCGGATATTCAGGACGCACATTTTTGCGCCCCGGCCTAGAAATAGGAGACAGCCAATTGGAGCGCTGCTACAGCTCACGTGTAAGCGAAAAGTATTCGGCCTGCCATAGACTGGCATTGACCGGCGCCCCGACGCCTCCCCCTATGTATTTTAACAGTGAATTTTACACACACACAGATAAAATGTTTATTGTATTGGAGGATTTTTAATGAATGCTGATAGGCGCCGACAGAATATCAGCCGCATTTTGTGAATAAACAATGTTTATTTTTAAAAAAAACTTTTACAAATCGCAACTAGGAAGTGAAGGTGGGGAACTAGGAAGTGAAGGTGGGGGCGGCGCCCCAGCGCCCTCTATCGGCCAGCCGCCACTGACTCCTACGTTAAATGCAATTATTGTAAGTCGCTTTGAATAAAAGCGTCGGCTAAATGACTGTAATGTAATGTAGGCTAATATACTATACTATAAAGTCAATCACATAGCCCATATATACTATACTATCAAATAGCTGGTCAAAAATGTCAAATGTATTGTTATCTCATAACTACACATAGCGTAGCGCAACAGCCTGTATGTTTCACCTGCATCTCAACAGGATTTACAGCAGCACGCAAAACAGCTCAATGACAATATAAATTCACCTGCATCAACAACACAGGATTTACAGCATTTGAACCGGCACGCAATAGCCTACATTATCTTAAGCATAACATGCGTAGGCAAATGTGCGGCTAATTTCTCATCCTTTTCTGCCATCAAATGTAAAAGTTCGACACAATTCCCACGATTGATGGAGCTACTGCTCTCGTCGTTCCCCCGAAATGCTCATTCTTGTTTAGCAAGGTAGCATGTTGCATCAATTAGGCTTTTCAACATTTCCCTGTTCTCCTTTACCTTTGCGTTGTGTGCAGCAGTAACATGCAGCCGGTGCTGCTCATCCAGGGCCATGTCTATGCGACTTTTGCCAAAGGTTTTCAAGGCCATCTGAGAGTGGATGTGGGCTGTGGATTTTTCATGCTTCTCTAAAGCTCTTGGAAAATTGTTCAGGTCACAGTAGCCCCCTTTCACCCACACGCTGTCGCTAGACCAGAACAGTAGGCAAGGGAAGCAGAACAGCTTCAAGCTTTAGCCTGGCCACATCCACACAGCCAGTCCTTTTTTTTGTACCATTCCGTTTGAAATGTTCATACAATCTTCTGTCCCTTCCTTTGGGTTAATTGAGATAGGTCAGGTGTTGCTCTCCCATTTTCAATCACATTTCGTTTTTTGCTCAAAACTGAAGGTTGAAAATCTTTTTAACTGTTGGATATCCATGATGCTGATCTCAAGTTAGCTGGGGAAATTTAGAACCGCGGTGCGAACAGCAGAGGATGCCGCTACGGCAAGCCAAACGCAAACTGTCAATCATGCTGTCAGAGGCAGCGTCGCACGGTGCTTCAACGTCCATCAATGAAGACAATGTGAGAACAGACTATGCATGCGCAAACCTACGAAACCGTTGGTCTATCACTTCGCATAGCACAGAAGCACTGCCTCAGCCTCTCGCCAGCAATCAGCTAGCTTTGGGAGCAAACTCTCCTGGTGCCAGGGCATGCATTATATTTTTAAAACAACACATTTTACATCATTTATTTTAACAACATTTTAACACATTAAAGTTAAGAATAATGAGTAAAATAAATAACAAATATATATATTTTTGAGATAAAAAAATAATAAAAAAATATTTTAAAAAGACTGATATTATTTTTCTTTCTTAAATGCCTGGGTGAGGCACTGCCTACCCTGCCTCACCTGACTGCACGCCACTGGTTAGTAGTAATGACCTAGTATGTATCGTGGCGTTAGCCATGCTAGCTAGCAGACATTAGCTATTTCTACTGTGCTGTTATTTATACGTTCTCTTACTGTTAGTAGTAATGACCTAGTATGTATCGTGGCGTTAGCCATGCTAGCTAGCAGACATTATCTATAGCTATTAGTCTATTATTTATACGTTCTGTTGTTTTTTTGCTCAGGATCAGCAGCCGAACTCTCCATACCATTTCCCAATGGTACCAGGAGCACGGTGCTCTGCCACGCGAGAGAAAGACATGTCGAAAAAACAAAAACTTTCACACAAAAGATGACATCGAGGGAGTCGTGAAATTCATCAAAAACTACGCTGAAGATCACGCCATTATTCTACCTGGCAGACACCCTGGACACAGGGACTACAGTGCTAAACTGCTGCCGTCCAATGTCACCAAAACCTCCGTCTGGCGTCTCTACAATGATGCTCTGCAAAAGTCTGGTATTTAAAATGTGTGTGTGGGACTACAATCCAAGATTACAGAAATGTAACAATGTAAAATATGTTACATTGTGTTAAATATGCTAAAACAACTTTTTAAAATGACTTGACTGATGGCTGTGTTAACAGCCAGACCCTGTGTATACACTGTGATAGCCATGCTAATGTGCAATTAACAAATTCAGATTCATGAGCCTGAAGTTGCTATTGCCAATACAATGGGGGGGTTTGTTTAAAAAAAGGCACATTCATTGAGACTATAGAATAGATTATGTTAAGCACATGGGAATGGCATTCATGTGATAATAGCATGATTGTTACATCATCACATTTTGCCATTGCATTGAACATGAATCAACACGTAGCATTGACTGAGCAATCCAATCTCATACTCATAAAATCTTCTTTTGCAGAGCAACGTGTTGTTAGTACGCAAGGCTTCCGAAATCTGTGGAAGGAATTGCTCCCTGAAATAACCAGCACCAAACCCCGGACAGATCTGTGCTGGGAGTGCCAGAGGAACAACTACCAAGTGTTCCGAAGTGCCAATCTGCCGGATGTGCTGAAAGCAGCATCTAGACCGTGTTGCAAAGGAGCGTTCTTTCTACCAGAAAATGAATGCTGCATGTGCGAAGGTCTGTGAGGAATTGCAGCTCTCTCTTGGCCCCTCCACACCAGCAAGCAAGGAAATCACAATGCACTACAGTTTTGATTTTGCACAACAGGTGAGAATAACTTCATCCTATGACACTGTTGATTTGGTTGATTGAATTTCATTTACCCACACACACACCTCTGTGATGTTACTTTTCACTGCATCTAATATTTTTCTTCTCTTCCTCTTTTGCCTCTCTTTCTTAGGTCCTCTACCCCACTGACCCTCATCAACCAGGGCCCATGTACTTTCTGACTCCACACAAGTGCGGCCTCTTTGGTGTCTCCTGCGAAGGGGTGCCTAAGCAGGTGAACTACCTCATCGATGAAGGGATGGCATCGAGTAAGGGCAGCAACGCAGTCATCAATTACCTGCATCACTTCTTCGAGAAGTATGGAGTTGGAGAAACATACGTGGACCTGAACTGTGACAACTGCAGTGGCCAAAACAAGAACAACTTCATGCTGTGGTACTGTGCATGGCGGACCATGCATGGCCTTCACAAGACACTGGGCCTCCACTTCCTGATTGCAGGCCACACCAAGTTTGGCCCCGACTGGTGCTTTGGCCTTATCAAGCAGTGCTTCAGGAAGACCATAGTGGACACTTTGGATGACATTGTTAAAGTCGTGAGGGCCAGCTCTCCAGTGAAACACGTCAACATCCCCCAGCTTGTAGGCCTGGAGAATGGCACCGTGCTGGTTCAAACCTACGACTGGCAAAAGCATCTGGGTGGCTACTTCTGAAAGCTCCCACAGATTAAGAGTTACCAGCACTTCAGGTAATTCATTGTCATGTATTTACCTATTTCATTTTATGAACATAGTATGACGGTCATATAATATCATTTACTGTGGGCAATCATTTAATGCATTGTCTTCATTCTGTTGCAGCTTTGATGCTCGGAAACCTGGCGTGGTTATAGCCAGGGAAAACGACGGGGCAGAACCAGTCGAGTTTCAGCTACTGAAACACACTGATGTCAAGCCCCCCAGAGATGATCTTCCTGTGCAAGCCCCACCCGGCCTTGACGTGGCCAGACAGAAGTACCTTTTTGACAAGATCAGATAATTCTGTACTGATGAGGCGAAATACACTACATGCCCCTGCCCACCAGACTCCACAGCACCTCTGAAAAAGGCACCTCAGAAAAAGGCTGTCCGTTTGTAGCTGCAGGAGAAACACACAGGAGGAATGCAGGAATTGCACACTGATTGTACTTTGCACAGCTTGCCGCACTATTGTTCTGCTTTTTCCTCCTTAATATTAGTCATGCCTGATGTTATTTTATAAAGTCTAGATTTGAGCTGTAACTCTGTGCCTCGGATAGGAGGAATTTATCACTGTAATAACGTGCCACTTTTTTACTCTTACTCTTTTTACATGGTTCATTCTGATTGCAGTACTGTGATTTGGTACACTTTTACATTTGCCGTGGTTATTTATATATTTTTATTTTTATTAGATGTGCTTTGGTCGACCTGACGTGACGTGCAATATTGGTGTGAAGTGTTTGGCACTGTGTGCCCATATATTTTTATTTTTATTAGATGTGCTTTGGTCGACATGACGTGACGTGCAATATTGGTGTGAAGTGTTTGTGAAGTGTGCCCATATTCTGTGTATGACACAATATTTACAGTGATATCTTTATCCTACCTATTCTTGTGTACTGTAAAATAAATTCTGATTGAAGACTTTTTTGTATCATTAAAAGACTATCAATAACAGTTACAACAACCATAAATAATAATAAGCTGGGTAATTAGCTTAGGTAATACCTTGCTAGGTAATAATGTTATAGCTGTATAACTATAGCTGTCTGACCCAGTGACCAGTATTGACAGCTGATAGCTGTCAAGCTAGAGGGGGAGTGGTTGGGGTGGGGTTGACCAGCTATTGTTTCCTCAGGATTTAGTTTTCAGGGTTAACAAGTTTCAAATACTCATGTTGTCTTACATTTTTTCCCGATGTCTATGTATGACACATCATTTGAAAGCTTACAATCTGTAGTTTAAGCATATGTAAAAAACAGAAAAATGACTTTGCCCCCTCCTTGATCATTCCACCAGTTAATAAAGATTTGAAAAAAAATATGATAACCATCGTATTATCTTAGTTTAATGTCATTTCAATGCATCATAGAACTTTACAACAAGCATAACAAAAAAAATCGCTATTATGGCGATGTGCTGTGCCTATGCTGTTCCTCAGTCCAGCGCTTCATCATCCCCATTCTAAAACTGCCATCTCCCCTTTCCATCCCTTATGTCATTTTATCAATGAACATTGTATTACTGTTATTTCAACATTTACGCCTCTTTCACACATAGTTCCCTGTAACTTCAATGGAATCCCAAGCTGTGCCGTCCAGCCTTTTTCGCCGTTCAAATGCCGGTAGATTTGCGTCTTGCTCCCTTTAACACATGTCGGAGTTTCCCTGGTTGCGAGATCTAAACTACTAGAACTGAAAGCGGCAGGTAACAGGCACGTAACATCCATATGCTGTATATATAAATAAATATATTTGACTACCAGCAAGACACCGGAGCACTCGTATCTATAACAAACGCGGAGATTGTATGAGCCCCGCGTCAGTCAGCCTTTCCGTAGAAATGAATGAATGAATGAATGAATGAATGAATGGACTTTATTGTCATTGCTACAGTACAGGTACCAAACAACGAAATTTAGGAGGGGTGGCTCCCCTGGTGTTAGGAAAGGGAAAAAAAAAACACTTTTAGAAAAAGAATAAAATCACAAGAAGGTAAGGAGCTGGTTTACATAAATAATGGCTATGTACACAATCCACTGTACTATACTGCACAGATAGTCAACTAGGGTTGTCATATTGCACAAAAGTATTTTTTCACGTTATTTAAAGTGTCACAGTTTGCAGGCTTGAAATGTACATGTTTGTGCCTCAGCACTAGCTGCCATACAATCCGTCCAGACTGTCCTGGGCCCAGAACTTAGGCCTTTGCTGTGTTCAGGGCCTTGACGGCCCTGTGGTAGAAGCAGTTCTTCAGTCTGTTTGTCTTAGCGGCCGGGGTCCTGTACCTCCTTTTCGAGGGCAGCCTGATAAAGTGTACGTGCCCAGGGTGGGTCGGGTCCCTGGAGATCTTGGAGGCTTTCCTGAGACAGCGTGTGTTGTACAGCTCTTCCAGAGAGGGGAGGGGGGCGCCGTTGATCTTCTGTGCTGTTCTCACGACTCTCTGTAGCGCGTTTCTCTCCGCTGTTGTGCAGCTGTAGAACCAGTTGCAGATGCCGTAGGTGAGGATGCTCTCCACTGCGCCGCGGTAGAAGGCCACCAGTATCTCCTGCTTGTTGTGTTCTTTCCTGAGGCATCTCAGGGTGTATAGCCGCTGTTGTGCCCTCTTGATGGTGCCTTTTGTGTTGTCCTTCCAGGCCAGGTCATCCCGCATGTGATGTCCCAGGAATCGGAGGGTTGAGACTCTCTCCACGCTCTCTCCGTCGATGAGCAGGGGCTGGATCTCGGACTTTTTCCTCCTGAAGTCTACAATGAATTCCTGGGTCTTTGACTTGTTTAGCAGCAGGTTGTTAACCTTGCACAGCTTGCTCAGTTGCTCTACCTCATCCCTGTACGCCGCCTCGTCCCCCCCCGAGATACATCCCACCACGGTGGTGTCGTCTGCAAACTTTACGATGTAGTTGCTGGGGTGGACGGGGGTGAAGTCGTGGGTGTAGAGGTTGTAGAGGATGGGGCTTAGCACGCAGCCCTGGGGGGACCCAGTGCTGAGGCTGAGGGCTGTGGAGGTGTGGGGGCCCACCCGCACCCTCTGGGGGCGGTCGGTCAGGAAGTCCTTGATCCACGCACATATAGAGTGTGATAGACCCAGGTCTAGTAGTTTGGTCACTAGCCTGTCTGGAAGGATGGTGTTGAAGGCGGAGCTGAAGTCCACGAAGAGCAGTCTCGCGTAGCTGTTTCCCCTCTCCAGGTGGGAAATACATCGCTCCGTTATATATCTAACGTTACATGTTTTAAGGCTGATCTGTGCATGATAGTGCTGCATTATGTTGATCTATTTATATCGATCTATTCTTGCCAATTCCTTATTACCAGTGGAAAGGGGGAAGGCTAAAACACTTTGAATGGAATAGATAGGACTTTCCGTTCAATGGAGGAAGCATGATACTCGCGCAGAGATCATCTCGCATTTCGTTTATTTTTTTATTTTTTTCGCTTTTGTTGATGTATTCAACAATCTAAGCAATCTAATCAGAGCAGTTTTTATTATGTAATATTATTAATGGATGTGCCATTTTTGATGGAGAGCTGTGAGCGGATGACTGGATGTGAGCATGTATTTGACTAATGCTGATAGATTCGCGTCTTGCTCCGAAACCGGAGCTGTCGGCGCCAACAGGATTTTACAGCGTTCCTTCAAACTATCGTAATTCATGAACTATATGCCCAATCTAAAAAATTCAAACAGTTTCTGAAAGCAGAGAAGTTGCACTTTTTGAACAGTTGAACTTTTTTAGGCTTATTACGGTAGTTCACCAACAAAAAAAAGCACAGTGCTCAACATGTCAGGAGAAATAAAAATAGAATCGGGGCTTTAACACATTTCCCTGGTTGCGAGATCTAAACTAGTCTACTAGAACTGAAAGCAACAGGCACTTATTATACTTATGTATTTTGAATTTTGTAACTGTTTTTACATTTGTTGTTGTACGGTGACCTTGAGTGCCATGAAAGGCGCGTTATAAAATAAATGTATTATTATTATTATTACTTAGCGTTACATGTTGGAAGGCTGATCTGTGCACGATAGTGCTGCATTTTGACAATTCTTATCGCATTTCCCCCCCCGCTGATCTGTATAGCGGGGGGAATCTTATGACAAGTAACTCCTCCTACAGTCCCGGGTCGTTCCTGTATAGTGGAAAACGTCTCGTACCCGGAACTGTTCAATTGCGAGCCGAGCCGGTCAATGGAAAAGCGCCATAATGGATGAAATTGTTCAAGATCTCAGGTCTAATCCATTTACTAGAAATGGAACACCTTTGGCACACTATGTTGATGACAATGCCTGGGATATATACTTGGTTATCATTTCCACCTTAAGAGCTAAGCTGTGCGTAATATCACCTGCCACCTTAAGTGCGCAGTGCATTCTGAGCCGCATTCATTCAGAACGGAGAATAAGTTGCAGGCTGATGTCACAGTTTAGAGTGAACACCCCTAAACCTTCCCGGCACAGAATATGTAATTCTCCAACACACACCCTCACACAGAAGACCAAGACGAGCGTATGAAAACAATCATCTTTATTACAAATTTCCTATTACACATTGCTAAAATCCATATAAATTAACTACTTTAAAATGAGGGTTTGGGGGAAGGCGCACATTGAGAGATTGAGATTGAGATTGAGATAACGTTTATTGCCACTATGCGTTACACATATAGGAATTTGCTTCGTCACCACAGCAAGTGCGTTTATACTTTTTTCACATATCAAAAAACAGGACAACACAACAACAACACAGGACAGACAACAGTGCACATGACAGACAACAGAGTTCAGGTGCGTGGGGTAGGCTCTCCTCCTCAACGCTACCCCACAAAAATCAAACCAAAGAAATAAACAAAGAGTCTCTATTTGCCTGAGGTTGAAACGAGGCCTGTCGTCGTGACGTCGGCGGGGCTCCGCCTCCGAGAATCCCCAAGCTCACTGGTATCCAGAGCGACTCGGCAGTAGAGTGATTTTCCCCAGCGATTTCCCAGTAGAGTCCCCCCCGCCAGCAACCACCGTCGGCTCGGCTAGTCCTGGTCCTCGGCTCGGCTAGTCCCCCGTCAGCAACCACCGTCGGCTCGGCTCCACCGAGTAGTCCGCCGTCGGCAGCCACCACTCGACCAGGCAGTCAATCCGCCACACAGGCACTCCACTAACTGCAATATCGGTTTGTCATATACGAAACAACATGTGTCCACTCACGACAATACGACCCCCATGTCTCCCTGCCTTCTCTTCTAAAGTCCAGGGTTTTTAAAGGGCGCAGCAGCCAATCCGCTCGTTAGTGCAGTCAATCGCAAAACCCAGGGCAGCTGTGCCCATAAACATTTCCCGCGAACCTCCCCTGATTAGTCCCATTTTCATCTCGTGACACTTCCATCAAGTTTCTCACTATAAAGGGCTACTGAGATTTTCAATGTTCAATTTCTCATTGTCTCCACACTGGGACCCAGTGGTGTGCCGTCAGGGCCAGCAAGGCCTTCTCTGCTGGCCTAAACATCATCAGAATATACATTTTATTTTAATATATATTTTCCACAAATATGTATTAATGATTCCCCATAGTCTATTCTCTTCATTTCATATCTTTCCTCTTGGTTGCGCTGCTTCCAGTCTCCGATTGAGATTTGGAGGGCTGGCCTTTATGTTAGAGCTTTTATCCAATCAAAATGTGTTGCTAGGGGGCTCAAAAATCTGCCCGCCTTCACATTAAACGGTGCTGCGGATTCGACCTGTAATTTAACATTGGAACGAGAAAACCTGTGGCGTACCTAGTAAACCTACGTAGATGCGAGCAAAAGCAACAACGGCGCCTGCTGTAAGGCTCAATGATGTCAGCACCCAGCACGTCTTTTGATTGGATACGCACTATTGCTACGCACTATTGATACGCACTATTGATATTCACTATTGAGATGCGGAACTATGCCGGTAGATGTGAAACTTCTGAAAGTGCGCAGGGAAACGGAGCCTCACAACGAAAGCTTTCGTTGACTGATCGATAATACTGATCGATTGTGTCCTGTTTTTGGGTAAACAATAACTTTCATTTAGGGGACACAGTGAAAGCGCCAAGTCCACAAACAGAGGAAACTACGTTGAGCTTCTTTCTTTTCTGGCTGAAAACAACCCAGATTTACATTACCACCTGTCCACAAACAAAGTGTTTACTGGGACGTCAGGCAAAATACAAAACGACCTGATTTTTGCTATTGCTGAAGTGATGGAAGAAGAGATCAAAATGGAGATTAAAAAGGCACCCTTTGTCGCTATTATGGTGGACGAGACGACAGACGTGGGTAATGTAGCGATCTTAAAGATGTTAGTTTAACACTCTTCATTGTAAATGCGGATTTATTGATTAAAAATGCTTCGGAAATATTAATATAACTCTGTTGTACTTGTCTGACTATGTTAAGGCGATGCAACGCCCGGTTATACTGTGTTTCTGTCTAGTTTCTAGAGCCATGGCGTCATAACGATGGTATTAAGAGGTAGAATAATTCAGGTAGGAATGTGTCGGACATCACTGAAGGCCTAGGTGTGAAATGCACCGCCCGCCACTGCTGGGACCTGATGCCTCCACTATTATATCTCCGGCTATTACATACAATGAGTGTTAGAAAGGTTCCAATATTCTAAGTTCATGATTATTATATTTGGTTATCATTTCCACCTTAAGAGCTAAGCTGTGCGTAATATCACCTGCCACCTTAAGTGCGCAGTGCATTCTGAGCCGCATTCATTCAGAACGGAGAATAAGTTGCAAGCTTCCATCAAGTTTCTCATGTTACAACTCCAATCATTTAGCATCGTTGTGCAGCATTACAGTGTCAATGTTCGTCACTCACTGAATTACTGTAAGTACAATGTTTCACCCAGTATTTAGGTTGTACATATTTGCTGTGTTGATTTGGATACTGCCGTTTTCTGCACTCTATATTAGCACTAGCAATTAGTTTGGCCATGTGCTTTCTATGGGCGCCGCTATTGCGTGCTCTTCAATGAAGCTCGTTTGGCGCAGTTCACGCTGCAGAGATTGTTATTTGAGTACTGTCTTAAGTTGGTGCTATAATTCAGATTGTATGGCAAAGTGTACTGTTAAGTAGCCTAATGTGTATGGTTAAGTTACATGTACTTTTGTATTGTAGAATGCATCTTGATATTGTAGATCAGTATGTATTATTAGTAACAACATGTGTACTGTAATACCTCTTTCTGTTTATTGCAGAACCACACATACACCCATTGTAGTGTTTGCAATCATCCTACCCATGCCTGAACTGTACCCTGCCTGAACCCACTAAAGAAACCTGAACACAAAGTCAATCTCCTGTCATGTGTGTCCTGATCGACGCCCCGGGGGCGAATGGAGCATACTCTCATTGAACTATTCACCTTATACAGTCCTTTCCCATAACCTCACTAACAATGAGAGTTGTCGTCTTTGGTCCTTGGACACATTACTGAGGGACACAGAGAACATTACTTAAGTCTGGAAGCGTCAACTGAGTCAGTCTCTTATTTCACTGAAAATATCCAGGAAACTGAGGGAGAAAGATATGAGAGTGACTCAAACCAAATATGAACAGGATGAACCAACACTGGACAAAACCATACCAGATGGAAACCGTGACATGCCCTTCCTGCCAACAGAATTGCTATCAGTTATCGTGCAGTTGACTCTTGCTGCAGACATGTCGATGCTTGGGGTGTTCAACAGAGTGTCTCAACTTTTGAGTTCCATCCTCAAATTTACATCAGGGAATCTTTAGTTGAACTCTTGACTTGGATATTGACAATGATAGTGCCATTAGTATAAGGAGGCTCTACAATGCTGCTGGACGTGGTAGTGGTCTTGCAATGAGACTGAGGGAGTGTGGGGAACATGGCGCGTTCCGACCTGCAGGGGGAGCCACAGGACGGTTGGTGAAGGGGATGGGGGCGTAATTGGCACCGGCTGATGCCAATTAGGTCCTCATCAAAGCGCCCTCTTAATGTGTTGCTTTGTTTCCCCCGGGAGTTCAGTCAGGTGGAAGAGAGAGAGAGAGTGAAGGAGACCGGAGAGGAGAACGAGAACGGGCGAGAGAGAGTCTGGGAGAGAGAGTGGCGAAAAGCCCTGCGAGCCAGCCGCGACCGAAAGGGTCGGGCGAGAGAGGCGAGTGCACGGCGAAGAACTCCCCTGAGCGAGGCTCAGCTTAAAGAGACATTGACCAGCCCAGTGTGTGTGAAATAAACTGGGCTCCGCCCGTTCTTATACCCGCCAGTACTATTGTCCGTCTCCCTCTGTGCACGCTGGGCAAACGATCAACATTTTTTTTCCGATAATCGTAACGAATTAACGATCAATTATCGATTAATCAATAAGCTTTTTTTGTATATATATATTTTTTTTTAAAAATCGGGAAAAAAAAATAGGGCAGAAATAACAAGCATGTTTTCCTTGGGGAAAAAACTTTATTTGTGTTGCTATTGCACACATTCATTCATTCACATCCAAACTAGACACTACAGTCAGATAACAATCCTCTTAAACAAGGCAGTGAGTAGCCTAAATTGTTTAACTTAAAAACACATTTTACGTTATAAATAAAAATATAGAAAATAAGTAACTCACCATAGGAGCAGTAAAAAAAACAGTTACTCACAAATAGGAGGATGACTGAAAACGTTAGTGTCCTTAAGAGCGTCCAGCTTAACTTAAATTTAAACTCCAGCGAGAGACTAGGCGGCAGGCCTACTGGTTCTTGTTCAGAAAGATGATCATGTTAACATGTTCAGGAGTGAGAGACGAACGCAATCTGGTGACACGTGGACTAACTAATTTCCATTATTATTATTAAAAAAAAAAAAGAAAAAAAAAAGGATTATCGATCAAAATATTTTGTGATCGACCAAGACCTTATCGATCAATTAATCGATCATCGATCATTGATGCCCATCCCTAGTGGCGCCCAACGTGGGGCACAGAGGAGAGGCCAGGCAGACTACCCGACAGTGGTCAGGGCCATCCGGGACCGGCTCGGGCTGAGCCCGGAAGAGCACCGGCGCCGGTTCCGTGCCCTGACCCTATTCAGACAAAATACAAAGTGGTGGACGGCCTGGCTCATCCTTACATATGTGGGCTGTGGTAAATTTCAAATCAAGGACATATTTTGCGAGAAATAGTGCAGTGGTAGATTGCCTATATGAGGGTTGCAGGTTCACATCTCGTGTTACCTCCGTCCATACAGGGACAATTAAGATGGATTAATGGCATGTGTCCTGGTTGCTACACCAGTGTCTCCTCCGGTTAGAGGGGAACTGGGGGGAATAGCATGTTCCTCCACACGTGCTAAGTACACCTGGTGAGACACCTCACTGTCAGGTGAAAATAAGTGGCTGGCAACTTCACATGTATCTGAGGAAGCATTGTGCTAGTCCACAACTCTCCCCAGATCAACAGAGCGAGCAATGACTGTGACAACTTTGGCAGTGGGAAATGGTGAAGTACAATTCGGGGGGAAAAAAGTTCACACAGGGGAGAAACCATTTAATTGTTCAGTGGTAAATTGTTCTGTGGTAAATGTGTTGGCCATAAAGGAGACTTGAAGAGACACCTGATAGTTCACACAGGAGAGAAACCATTTAATTGTTCAGTCTGTGGTAAATGTTTTGGCCATAAAGGACACTTGTTAAGTTTTGTTAAGTTACTGTATTTCAATAAATAATGTTCTATACACATTGTCAAGTGTTTCTAATGTCTATACCATGCAGGCATACAGAATGTATATGTGTGTTCAGGATGCATGAAGCTGGCATGGGGGCGGGAGGAGAACAATATGAAGCAATGAAGGTTGGGTAGTATAGTATAGTATAGTATATAGTATAGTATAGTAGGCTATATACCCTTTCTGGAGGTCTTGTATGAAAAAAAAAAGGGAAAAAAAGTAACAAGCACCACAGCGCACTCAGTATGTTTAAATGCTTTGAAAAGTTGCATAATGTTAATTGCCAGACAAGGCATTTTTATAACGATAATATGATCCCCTGAAGGAATGAGTTATCAGGTCTTCAGAATGTCTCCTAAACAAGCAAATTGCCATTGGGGGCTTCATAACTTGAGAAGAAAGCAACCAAATCAGCATATAAGTGGTCGATAGAAATACTATTTAGTTTCAACACAACATGCAATTCTGGAAATTTTTATGTTGGAGAATTAAAATGCTTTTCATGGTCAAATATATTTATGACATTTCCATTTGTTCAATTGTGTTACAAAAAAGTGCAACTGCCGCATTTTGTAATAACCTGCACAATATGTAATACATTTATTACATAATGAGGCTAAGGTTATTACATTTTGCGTTCAGGCGATTTATTACATAATGTGCAGGTTATTACATAATGCGGTGTTATTCCATATTGAAAGTGACTTTTTATTACATTTTGGGATTTTATTACATAATGTGCAGTTATTACATAATGAGGCTTAACAGGGTGTCTACTTTTGCAAACAGATCTTCTGTTTTTCATTTTTATTACATTTTTAAAATGGTTCAGAGGGGAAAGTGGGGAAAACATCCTTATTTATTGTATTTTATAAATGTTTATAAACAGTATGGTTCTGGTAATCATTACTCTATTACTGTAATTAGTCAGAGAGAGTTAGACATTCAAAATCAATACTAAAGTTCCTTAAAGAAGACAAATACTTGAAAGTCTCCCTAGTTAATAATACAAAATAAAAATAAACTGTAAGCCAACGTTTTAAACAAAGCTTATTTATAGTGCATGATGGGATTGAGCAAAAAGGGAGGTCAGAACCAAGCCATTGTGTGCAATAATCTCAGTTACATGCACCATCAGTATGGAAAATGTATGGGATAGCATCTTACCTGTGTGTGTGTGTGTGTGTGTATGTGTTGTATGTGTGTGTGTGTGTGTGTGTGTGTGTGTGTGTGTGTGTGTGTGTGTGTCGCACGCGTGCATGTGCACATGCATGTGTGTGAGGCGCATAGACCCCTGGATGCTGCAAACTCCCCTGTGGGCTAATACATTTGAGATGACATGCTCTCCGCTTCCGTGCTGAATGTTCACTGAACTTTCTGGCACAGAGGCTGCCTCTAAAATGGGTTCAACCAGAGGTTAATATAAACAAACAGCAGAAAATGGAGAGCCAGGGATTATTAAATGTTGGGATGACTGACAAATCCCTCATTGCCATTAGCCCCTGGCCTCCACCTATGCCCTCTTCCAAAAAATACAGGGACTCTACAATGTTTTGTTCATGATGTGCTTTATTAAATGTTAACTGTTGGGGCCACATATTTCTCATGATTGACTGTCAAGATGCATAAGTTATAATGTAATGTAATAAAACAATCTCTCCTCTGTCTTTTATGCAGTGCCGGACCTCCATGCATGTTAATAGTTGGTGAGAGCAGCGGATATAAGCTGCATATGGACAAGACTGAGAGGACCCTCATAGCTACAGTATAACAACAATAAGAATAGTAAGTGTCTTATTTTGTGATTTTAAGATATTCCCTTTGGTGACAGAAATACTGTATTAACTTGCACATTATTCTGCAATAGTTCTTTAATACAGTATGTCTCCTTGTTTTGTGTCTAGACACAGTAAGCTGTTAATGTTGCACATACAAAAAACAGGTGTTGCACCTGTTTCGTCCATTAACTTTCTTTATTTAGTTCCTATGTCTCCATTTCCCAAGTGTATGGAATGGGATTTGATGTATCTCTTACAATGTATGTTTATAATATATTCCAGTTATATTTTCTATCAGCCTAATACAACTTAATAAATTATGCATTATAGTGCAAGCACAGTCTTCTAAACTTTTTAAACTGTCAAATAAAAACCTCTATTATCTGATAGAGATACAGCACAGATAATAGATGATCCTCTAGAGATGATGTACACTGCCCTCTAGTGGTTGTCTTGTTGTGTTGCCCAGGCTGTCGTGAGCTTTTGTTTCTTTCTGCCTGCACATTATGCTCCGGCAGCAGCAACTACAGTATGGTGGTATATGGACATAGAGTATGGTATGTCCCATATCAAGTGATTTCTTTTACATATTTTGTTTTGTTAAGCTGCTAATAAGAAAATAATAATAATATTGATCAAATTAAATAATTTATTAGCCCTGATACTAATGTGAGCAAGCATTTTACAGGCGACAAGTAAGTGTGGTCAGTATTCACAACCTTGCAATCTATGTGCTATAGGCTAAACTCAGAAAGATACTCCCTTATTGAATTACAAGTCTCAAAGTTAGCACATAAACAGGCTTTTTCTACATGAAGGAGGAGTAGGAATATTTCTGGCAATTCTTTTTCCATTATAATGGAATATGTTATATGTCCAACTGTTTTTAAATCACAGATTTGCATTGTGCAATGTCTCTATGGTATATGAATACAATACATTGTATTGCCATGCAAGGAAAGAGTTAAATGAAGAATGTGAGTTGTCCCTGCTGGGGTGCTGAAATTTATCACTGCCAGCACCAATGTGCAAATTTTGTGATGTTGGCTGTGCATTGTTAACAGTGATTGTCATCTAATTAAATCGTGGCTCGTCACAAGAGATGCTTTTTATGCTGAGATAAGCAATGGGAGTCCACTGAAGCATTCCCAAGATCAATAAAGATGTTCCCATCTGGATTACGAATTGTCTGAGGGTTACATAGGCCAGAAGAATTAATTAAGATGGCGTTCTAATATCCCCCACTTAAACTTTCTTACCAAGGGGGGTTGGGGTGGTCACTGAAATGGTTTGTTATCAGCCTCTAGTTTACTTTCATAGTAATTTCAGTGAGGGGGCTCATCTGTGTGAGAGGAGAGCAATATAAAACGAGAGAAGACAAACCTGTTTAAAGCCATCAATTGCTGTAGATACCGCCTTGGATTTCAAAAGAGGAAATATTCCAAAGCAATTTGAAAAGAGCTATGACCTCGTGACTTTTAATAACTCTCAATCATTTCTTCACAGAGGTAAACTGTCATCACACACCTATCTTCTTGGAATGTTTTTTCTTATCTACTTTGAAAGTAATTTCTGTCATGTACGTAGTTCCCTCCATGGCCCCTTTTTTACCAGAGCTTTTTCAAATCAGGACCATTAACCTGCAGTGAAAAGAACCTTTCATGTACCTACAGAGAGGTCCAAGCCAAGGTGGGTTGATGTCTGTGCTGTTTGTATTATTGTGAGTTTAAACCTCAATCAGCAGACCAAAGGCAGGTCAACATATTTGTGTTTTCCCAACTATTGTTGTATGAAAGAAATGTTTTTGGGTCACATATTTTGAAAAGAAAAACACCCAAATCCAACAAACGGCATTGACCTCCCAAGCAGTATCAAACGTTGAACATGCCAAGCGGTGGGTGTGAGCGAGACCAAACCTGGCTGGGTGCTCCTTCATCTGTTTAAACCATTCTGTCTCATTGACCTATACACAACCTGATTTTCCCTGTGTGCTCTCAAGGTAGACTACACACAGCTTTAAGCATTCAACAAAGCAGCTCTAAACCATCTACTGGTACTCTAGTGAAATTTCAAGACAAATATGAAATAGAGTATTAGACGTATAAGTATGAATATGAAAAATCCCTCCAAAGAAAGGTTACATCCATATTGTTTAGGGTTAGGGTTAGACTGCATGCTTCCAGACTATGTTGTAGTCTGGAAGCATGCATAACATAATCTCTGTGAAAAAAGTGAGAACTTCTCACAGCGCCAAAGGCACTGCCTGCCTCCAGCACAGAATTGTACATAAACTCAGAGCCTTCCTTAAAAACAACAGTGCATAACCAGCATCTGTGAAAACAGAAGGTTCTAATGTTGTCAGTGATCACAGGACTCAGACAAAAAGGTCCACCAGGCACAGCCCCACTGTTCTGTCACCAGCACATACAGTAACATCCACCCCACTCAGAAACTTGAATGGCAGTGCCAGATCTATGTTGGTTGGAGGTTGAATCTTTTTTCGGACCATGTTCCAATTTCACACTTATATGGCATTTTAATACAACTGTCACTCTGGTGTCAAGCTCATGTGAGACAGGTAGAGTCTGTTAAGGCAGGGGCCAACTTCCAGTCACGGCCATGATAAACCATAGCATGCAGCGTTTCATTCCCCTACTCTACGATCCACTCAGGAAAAGGCTATTTTCTCAGTTTTTTTTTTGTAAGAGGTTGATATTGAGTGGCCGACTCATTTAAATAGAGGATGTAAATGGTTGTTGGCATACAATTAGACATTTTAGTTATTTGTGTTCAGTTGGATTCAGTATTAGGAGGAAAGTATAGGCTATGATAGTATCTCAGTGAATTTTAGAATCTTCGGTCCTGATACAGTTATTCAGATTTTTCGGATTCTTTTGAGAATTAGTTACTGATTGTGGTCTAATGCATGATTTTCCAGATATTGAATGTTTACAATGGTCATACCACAGAGACTCGATTGTCTCTGGGAAGTAAGACATGATCTGTCTTCCATCTTGTGGGACAGCCATATTCCGTTATTTTACATCAGCTCTGCGGCGCCAGTGTTATTACAGCTGTTAGGAAATCCTGACAAAGGGGATGAATTCCTCCCTCTCTTCCCACATAATTGCTTTTATACTGTCTCCTGACAGTATCCATGGAAACATATAAATGCCACACAGAGGAGCGCTTGTTATTGCCCTAGTGAAACCCCCCACCAAAATTCAAAAGAAAAATAAATATATCACCATCAATGGCTAATAAGTGTGACCATTGTTATGGACTAATTAGAAATTAGTAGAGATTTTAAGTAGTAATCCATCTCTATATTGGGATGTTTTCAAATTGTTGATGTGTGTACAATACGCCTACAGTGCATGTCAAGGACAAACCATTGACAGTCCAGGTATTGTTTGAATGAATAGTCACTACGGAATCATAGAGAAATCCCTTTTCCCATTGCTGATAGTTACAGCCAAGTCAGAGCATACATGCAGTTCAGTGGAGTGCTGGTGGAGGTTAAAATCAGAGGACATGGTCATTATAATGCCTGGAATGGAATGAGGAATGGAATGAATGTTTGATACCATTCCTCATTCCATTCCATGCATTACAATGAGCCTGTCCTTCGATTTCAACCTCCACCAGCCTTCCCTGATGCAGTTCATCCGACATGACAGGCATCACTCCAGTACCCTGTCACATTAATATGAGTTCATCTTTACAAGACTCAGGGGCATACCCTAGTCATCGAATAATACTGTAAATGTTCATTCATGGAGACCACATTATGTTCTTTCAGGGCTCAAAAATCAGCATTGATAAACATTTTTTTTTTTAAATAATAAAAAAAGACACCTACCACACTATAGGACATAGCATTGTCACATCATCATTGTAGATTTAGGCTCAATCCCATTTAACATTTTTACCCCTACCCCTCGTTTTGGAGTGCCACTCGCTTTTCGGCTTGCCCATCAGAACATAGTTACAAGGGGTAGTGGTTGAAATCTTCCCCTATGAAATAAGCCTTCAAGACCCTGATGTGTCATCAGTAATATCACAGAAAATCATGGATGCTCGCGATTCGTACACAACTTAAGTTTCACACTATCAATCGATCAAACAAGTCATCAAATAAAAAAGAACAATTCTTCATTACCAGGCCAGTTCATGACATAATAGCTGTGCTCTAGTATAGGCTAGCAACCCGTGTTTCTAGCCTGCCAGTTTGCACTGATATTAGAGGAGCAGTAACAAGGGCAACTTCTTTGCAGCTGGACTTTAGTTTAATTTCGGGTGTCATATGCCATCAAAGGGGGGAAATGTGACATGGAAAAATTATGTCAAAAGTTTTTGTTATGCTTGTTATAAAAAAAGGTCTATAATACATTGAAATTACATACTAACCCTAAACTAAGATAATACAATGGTTATCATAATTTGTCAAATCTTTATTAACAAAGAAAATAATTACACTTGTGGTTTTCTTTTGTTGCTTCTTGCGTCTTGTCGATGATTCGCAAGCCATTCTGGGAGATTTCAACACTCGATTTTAACCTTCGTTTTAGAGTGTGCCTCTGAAAATACTCTGTTTGGAGGGCCAAATAGCCCTACCACCTTGCCTTACCCCTCTATGCCAACAAGAATTGAGACACCCTACCCCTACACCTGAATGTGCTAAACGGAAGGGTAGGGCCAAGGGGTGAATTGGGATTGGGCCTAAGTTAAAGGAAGACTCCAGCATATGACATCAATGGGAAAAGAGCGGGGTGACACTACCAGAGATAGTAAAACTAAAAAACGAGAGGAGACGATCAACTCCGGCATGCATACTGCAATCGTGTGCATGTGCCAAAGTCTAACGAGTGCCTACTGATGTTCACATCTTTACTTACTTCTAATACCTTTGGTCAAAGTTGGAGTGACTTCTTGGCATGACATCATATCTCAGTCTACCTTCAAATACATTTAGATCAGTATGTTTGTATTCAAATGATAATAAATCTTGCACATGCTTTTAAGAATACTGACTGATACATACGGTACACACACTATATGGAGGATGTGCAGTGTGATTTAAGCAGCAGCAGTGTCCTCCCTCTTTTCCTGCCTCAGTGGGATGAGGATGGGGTGAGCTGAGGGGCTGGGCTCAGGCCACCTAACTGGGAGTCAAATCAGAGGCACTCAGTTGGCACCTCATGCCTGACTGACCTCTGACCCTGGGGGTGAGACCCTTGTCTGGGTCATGTACAGTCCTGTGACCCACTTACATCTTGATGGGAGCCTGACAGTAGTGTCCTCAACAGGATTTTAACATATACTGTGTATATTATTATATTATGAAAGAAAACCATAGAAAATGTTGTATGAAAAATGTGTGATTATGCTTCACAAATGTTCTGTTTGAAGCTCTTTCACAGTTCTGTTTTACAGTTTGCCTACAGTAGTAGGTCCTTGATGCAAAACTCTTTTTGCTCTGGCTCAAATTACTTTGTGTAATGTTATTTGAGCCTCACACTCATCAGAGCTGACATCTGATGTCTTGGGGGGGTGTTGGGGCCACGGGCACACTGCAGACGTGATGTAGTGAAGGGAGACTCAGAGCACAACACCTGCTTCCCTCTCATAGTGTCCTCCTTCTGGTGTGCTGATAGGCGCCAGAGTGCCTGGTCACTGCTCCCTGGGCCAGCCTCCCTGCTCCCCATCCCCCCGTCCCGCCCTCCTGCTGGCCTCTATGCTTCTCCACCTCGAGACTGACCTAGAACACTGGCTTACGCAACCCCAAACAGTACCCACAACTCCACCTCCTTGATGCCCTACTGAACCCTGATTATTCTGTTACCACCCATCACTTGAAAGTGTCTAGTTTTAGAGCATCAGTCTAGCAGTACCATTGTCAGAGGATGGTAGTCTATCCATGGTAATGTGACTGTACAATATACAGCATACAATGGATTTAATGTAGCATACATAGACATAGATTTTTATAAAAACATGAAATGTTATCATACCAAACATAAGACACACACAAAATGTGTTATTAAAGTTGATATATATATATATATGATATATTTTAATTATATGTGTACAGTATATAGTACACAGAAACTATAGCACAGAAACTATATGGCAGGTGGATGCATTTCTGTGCAAAGAGAGACTTGTTTAAGCAGCTAACACAACACAAATGCGAAAAAACACAGAGAAACTGTGGTTTCCCCTGGTGCGATGGGGTCTATTAGCTCATCGCCATGCTACACAGTATGTCATTTGAGCCTGTTATACTGGCAAACTGCCTCGTTACCCTTGTGCCTTGTTGTGCAGCCTGACCAATTACTTTTGATCTTAAGGGGACATGACATTTGTAGGTTTTGCACTCCGAAATGACTGCACATGTTAAAAGATGCATCATGCCTTTTCCCTCGCAAATAATTTATAGCACTGGCACCTAGAGGGTTTACTCTATGAACTTAAAGGTACAAGGTTTAAATATAGTTGTACTTTTGTAAAATATGACACCAGGAGCAATGTGTCATCTCCACAATCACTGATCCTACGAAATTCAACCAACAAAAGACAGTATGTTTTATTTAACGTGTACATTTTTGTTAAACATTTTGTGTCAAGTGAATTATATAGCATTGTCACAGTAATTAAAATGTCATGATTATAAATTGTCATGATTGTAAATGTCCTTATTATGGTAATTGGCAACCACAACTAGCCAAGTGTAATATGGAGGCAGTGGTCAATGTTGTGATTTTGGGAATATTGGCATTACAAAATACAGTATAACCCATACACTGTTAGAGCCACTGCTTGTAAAATTGAATAGAAAATACCACAGGGCAATGCAAATGGATTTTGTGATCTGTCAACAGCCTGCATATTTTCGTCTTGTTTTACACGGCTAACTGGTAATGGGTGGTATGATGTATTACATGTCATGTTTGCATTATTAGATATGCTGAAAGCCTCAGTTTTTGACCGATTTTATGCTTATTCAGCCATATGAATTGGCGCCTTTCATATCCAAATTTGCACTGATAGATTGATGAGTATGCAGGGACTAACGTTAAAACTACATGGCTCTACATTTACTGACCAAAGATGTTGTTCCCTGCTCTTTCCTAAGACTAACTTACACAGGAGGAGTTAAATATAGGGTGATATATTAGCTAAACATGTTACTTGAAGATATTAGCTAAGATGTTAGAGAAGTGGCTTTTTTTGTGGCTTTTTTTTTATGTCTAGCCTACTCTAAAGAGTTTACAAATACTCTAATAGATAGTTTCTAATAATACAAAAAGCTGCAAAAATTAAAGCTTTGTTTAAAATAAACATGGTAGTGCATAATTATTTCTAGATCCAACCCTGCTCCACTGTATGAGACACAAAATCAATGACAGTCTCTATGAGGTAATATCAAACACAGTATTACATAATAGAGATGGAGGACACGTGAAGCTTATTACGGAGATCAATGTCCAATATTCTGTAATTTTGGCTAATTCACATTTGGATTGAGAAAGAGGATATTGGACCTCAGTGTTTCCTATCTGTAATTACTGGATATTAAGAGCTAAACAGATTACACAGCTATGGGATAGACATAGAATATCAAGTCAAGAGGGGGTGGAGGCCTGGTTATCAACTCACCCCTACTGTACCCCCTAGTCCTCCTAGTTGCAGGCACATGCATAATACTAAAATAAACTCCATAATCATTTGTCAAACATAACACTGAATGCTTGAGGAAACAACTGCCCCCTGGTGGCGATCTAATGGACCAGAAAAATGGATTTTGGTTGTACAACCAGCCAAAGGCACTCTCTATCCATTTAAGCATTAATTGGTTTAGCAAGAAATAACATTGAGAGAACCTATGTCATGCTTTTGAGCTTCAAAGCATATCCTGTGGCTATAAGATGCCGTGCAAACCTTTCCCCCTCTTTGTAAAACTATTTAATAGTAAAGTTACTGAGTAACGGCTCTAATTATTGTTTATGGACTATATTTAAGGGGACTCAGCACATCATCCTTAGAATACTAACTTTGGAGTGAGTATGTTGTTTGCTCACTTCTAAACAAACAGAAAAATGACATGGCTCTGTGAGACAAGATTAGTTGTACCTCTCCCCCTTTAATCTGCATTGACAGGTCATCATTTCATGAAGACTCAGACAGACAGTCTACTGAGTTGAATAAGGCAAAGTCAAAAACATGAATGGGTAAGCCACGGCCCCTCACACACAAACAAACAACTGAAAGACACAAACAAATAAACAAGAGAGGTGAGTGGGTGTCCAGCCAGATGGTTTAAAGCCTGCGCATTTCTATGTGGAGGTCACAGAATGAAAGAGAGACAGTGCAAACATTTAATCCCATCAGCAGAACTGCATTCCCATAATGAGAAATTAATAACATGAGCATGCTTTTAGATTAAACTGAGCAGTTAGCACCATTAGATCACTTTCATCGCTGGCATTAGGGCAGCGGATCAGGATTTTTTCTCCCCCTAATCCCACAAAGTAGGTCAATGTCTATTGAGTATTAGTGCTGTGCCTGTGATCCTGTTGTTTTAGCTCCAGGACATGGAATTAACCCTAGGGACAGCTGAACAGGATAGGGCAGAGGAGGTTGTTGGAAGGGTAAGTTGGGGGTTGGACCTTATACACCCCTGGATCTGGGTGTAAACTCTGCATGGAACTTCTCAAATCATGATACAGGTGATGGTACTCCTGCTGGGCATTGCTGCCTGACGCACCTCCAACAGTGCCTTTAGAACAGGTGTGCTGTGACACCTCACTGAACACCTATGTGGGCCTAACTGGGTCATCAGCTGGGGACCACCAGTCATTGACGTTTCGCTCCTTTAACCCCAGTACATCTCCTGGTGGCGGAGCGATGGCAGGGATCTCTCCCTGCCACCCCCTGCTGATGCCCTAGGTGTTGTTCGCCCCCCAACCCTTATGCTTCCTTCTTAGCCACAGCCAGAAGCTGCCTTTCTCCGCCTCCTCAGCCAGCTCTTTCATGACTTTCCGATGCCTTGCTCCTGTGCATCCTATGTCACGGAGTAGGCGAGCAGCTGAGGAACCTACGAAGCCCCTACACCCCACTTCCACAGGGCACGTAACGGCTTTCCAGCCAGCCTCCCTGCACTCCGCCGCCAGATCTGCATACTTGGCTCGCTTCCGCTCGTTGGCTGCCTCCAAACCACCCTCCCAAGGGACAGTGAGTTCGACCAGAAGGACTGTCTTGCAAGCCTCTGACCACATGACCAGGTCTGGTCGGAGCGATGTTTCCACGATCTCCCTGGGGAACTGGAGCTGTCTCCCCAGGTCGACCCTCATGGTCCACTCACTACCCGGTGCGAGGAGTCTTGCTGTATCTCTCTGACGGGAGGGTTTGACTCTCTCTCCAGCCCTTGCAAACTGGATGGGATGTCTGTCTGGAGCGGAAGGTCTGCTGTTTGCCTCCTGTCTGCATGTCTCTGCCACCTCTGCCAGCTTTTTCAGCACCAGGTCGTGTCGCCATGTGTAGCGGCCTTGGGACAGCGCTGTCTTGCAGCCTGTCAGGATGTGCTGGAGGCTCGCATTGATGGTGTTGCAAAGGGGGCAGGTCTCTTCGACAGAAAACCATTGGTGGAGGTTTCGGGGACAAGGCAAGGTGTCATATGTTGCTCTGATCAGGAAGCTGAGCCTAGCTTGGGGGATCTTCCACAGGTCAGACCATGACATGGGCCTGTTTGTGAGACCTTCCCATGACGTCCAGCGTCCTTGCTGGCCCTGGGACACCGCCTTTATGTTAAGGCGTTCCTGCTCAGTTCTTGCCACTTCTGCCACCACCATGGCTCTTCGATCTTCTTTGGAAGCCTTTGACCAGAACAAGGGAGTCTCGCCCCTTCCAAGGCCTGCTCTACCCTCCTGGACTCTGCCGACCACCTCGCGGTGCTTCAGCTGGCCGATTGCCAAATCAACCTCCTCTTGGGCTTTCCACTTCCTTCCAGTTCTTATCTGGGTGCCCGCTGCTCTCACCAGCTGGTCAGTGGATTCCCTCAGCTCTAGCACCAACCGAGCCTTCTCCTGCTTGTATCCAGAGCTGATGGATCGCAGTGGCAGTTGAAGCGTGTTCCTACCAAAGAGGCCCACGTCTGAGAGGCATCTTGGCAGTCCCAGCCACTTCCTGATGAACGAGTTTGCCAGCCCGTCCATCTTGCTTACCACTGAGGAGGGGATTTCGCTCATCTTCAGAGGCCACATCACCCTTTGGTACAGTATGAACTGGTAACACCATACTTTGTACTTTCCGGGGAGCTGGCTCTGGTTGATCCTGGCCAGGCCATCTGCGAGCTGCTTCCTCACCGTCTCCCCCATCTGCCTGTCAGAAAGCTCTGCTGTGTAGGTTCGACCCAGGCTGCGGACGGGTTGATTTGCCAGCAATGGGATGTCCTCACCACCTGCGACAAAGATGGTGTTGTCGCTTCTGACTCCTTTCCTGATAGACACACTGCGTGATTTGGGGGGTTTGATCTTCATCCTCGCCCAGCTCACAAGCTCGTCTATTCTCTTCAGCAGTCTTGTTGTACACGCTGCTGTCTGGAGAATGGTGGTGATGTCGTCCATATAGCCTCTCACCGCTGGTAGCCTTTCACCTGAGGGCAGTTTCACTCCTCCGACCATCTTCCTGGCCCCTATGAGGATGATCTCGAAGGCTGCAACAAACAGGATGGGGGAGATTGAGCATCCCATGGCAATGCCTACTTCCAACTGTTGCCAGCCTGTTGTGAAGTCCTGATGGGTGCAGCACATCTGGAGGTCTTCAAAGTACTTGGCTACCAGGGCTTTAATGCAGACTGGGATGTAAAAGAAGTCCAAGGCAAACTCGATGAGTTGGTGGGGGACAGACCCGTATGCGTTGGCGAGGTCCAGCCACACGACATGCAGGTCACCTCTCTCTCTTTTCGCCCTTTGGATCTGCTCCCATATTACTGCAGAGTGTTCCACACACCCTGGGAAGCCTGGCACACCCGCCTTCTGGCAGCTGGTGTCGATGTACTCGTTACTTGTGAGGTAGCTGGTCAACCTCTTAGCCAAGATGGAAAAGAAGATCTTCCCTTCAACATTGAGGAGAGCGATACTCCTAAACTGGCTGATGGTAGTGGAGTTCTGCTCCTTCGGGATGAAAACTGTGACAGCTCTTTGCCACTCTGAAGGGATGACTTGGTTCTTCCAAGCCACTCTCAACAGGTTCCACAGGTGTCTCAGGACTCCTGGGCAGTTCTTGTACAGCTTGTATGGTATCCCGTTGGGGCCTGGGGCTGAGGATGCTCTTGCCTTCCGGACCACGTCTGCTACTTCACTGAGTTTGGGGAGAGCAGCATTAAACAGGAAAGCTGGGGGAGCTGGGCGGGGAACATATCCAGGGGATCCCAGCGGAGTTGACTTTGCTGGGTCACTGTATTGCTCCCTGATGTGATTCTCTAGCTCCGGTCTAGTAATCTCCAGCTTCCCGCTTCTCTTGTCCTCTAGCAGCTGTCTCGCATGCTTGAAGGGATTTTTGAAGAAGTTACTCCTCTCTTTCTCCTTCCGCCTTCTGCGTTTGCGAATGCGCTCCGCCCTTCGCAGGCTGGCAAGGTTTACCTTCACCTCCTCCCACAGTGGCTTCAGGCCCTCCTTCTCCTCTCTACTTGCCTTCCTCCACTGCTTTCGGAGTTGACGCCGCCTCTTCACCAACTGCTCAATCTCTCTCTCCCTTCTCCCCTTCTGCATTGGGCCTGATCTCCGCTTTTTAGCCATCACTCCAAATCTGCCTCTGCATTCATCATACAAGATGTCTCCAATGCAGTTCAACTTGGTGTCCACCTGGCCACGCAGTGAATGATCTAGGATGAAACTGAGGTCCTTGTCCAGCTTCTGCCAGACTGCAACCTCGTTTGCCTTTGGCCATTTGACCAGCTGCCTCCTTCCAGGTTCTCTCCTCTCTGTTCTCCGGCTTTGCCCCTGGCTGTTGGGGTTGCTTTGTGTTCTGTGTGTGTCTTCAGCGGTGCCCCCCTCAGAGGCATTGGTGTCCACCGAGGGCCCTCCTGTGTCCTCCGCCTGCCTTTCCTCAGCAGCGTTGGATCCCTCAGCACTGTGGTTTGCCACCTGGCTTTGGGTTCCTCTTGTCTGACCTGCGGTTGCAGTGCAATGTTGCTGCTGATGGCCTCCCTCTTCACACTTTTTCCTTCCCTGGTGGATCCGTAGACCTCGGAAGGTGGTCACCTTTTCCCACCCACACCTGCATCTTCTCATAATCCAAGAATCTTTGTCTATGTCCGTTCCAGTCGTTACCGAGAAATCCGTTTGAATTGGCCCTTCTTCCATCCCGCCTCTCGGAGGGCCATCGGGTTGTTTTTTCTTATTTGTCTTCGTAGTCAGTTTTAGGGTGTCCCTTTATGGGACAAGTGGGTGAGGTAACTAGCCGTCCACTCCCGGTGCAGACTTTCCTGCGGTCATCCAGTCTCTCCTGGCTGTCTTCCAGTCTTCCCTGGATGCCAACTGCCCTTTCACAGTAGTCACTGGATGCTTCCAGGTTAAACAAATCATGATACAGGTGATGGTACTCCTGCTGGGCATTGCTGCCTGACGCACCTCCAACAGTGCCTTTAGAACAGGTGTGCTGTGACACCTCACTGAACACCTATGTGGGCCTAACTGGGTCATCAGCTGGGGACCACCAGTCATTGACGTTTCGCTCCTTTAACCCCAGTACATCTCCTGGTGGCGGAGCGATGGCAGGGATCTCTCCCTGCCACCCCCTGCTGATGCCCTAGGTGTTGTTCGCCCCCCAACCCTTATGCTTCCTTCTTAGCCACAGCCAGAAGCTGCCTTTCTCCGCCTCCTCAGCCAGCTCTTTCATGACTTTCCGATGCCTTGCTCCTGTGCATCCTATGTCACGGAGTAGGCGAGCAGCTGAGGAACCTACGAAGCCCCTACACCCCACTTCCACAGGGCACGTAACGGCTTTCCAGCCAGCCTCCCTGCACTCCGCCGCCAGATCTGCATACTTGGCTCGCTTCCGCTCGTTGGCTGCCTCCAAACCACCCTCCCAAGGGACAGTGAGTTCGACCAGAAGGACTGTCTTGCAAGCCTCTGACCACATGACCAGGTCTGGTCGGAGCGATGTTTCCACGATCTCCCTGGGGAACTGGAGCTGTCTCCCCAGGTCGACCCTCATGGTCCACTCACTACCCGGTGCGAGGAGTCTTGCTGTATCTCTCTGACGGGAGGGTTTGACTCTCTCTCCAGCCCTTGCAAACTGGATGGGATGTCTGTCTGGAGCGGAAGGTCTGCTGTTTGCCTCCTGTCTGCATGTCTCTGCCACCTCTGCCAGCTTTTTCAGCACCAGGTCGTGTCGCCATGTGTAGCGGCCTTGGGACAGCGCTGTCTTGCAGCCTGTCAGGATGTGCTGGAGGCTCGCATTGATGGTGTTGCAAAGGGGGCAGGTCTCTTCGACAGAAAACCATTGGTGGAGGTTTCGGGGACAAGGCAAGGTGTCATATGTTGCTCTGATCAGGAAGCTGAGCCTAGCTTGGGGGATCTTCCACAGGTCAGACCATGACATGGGCCTGTTTGTGAGACCTTCCCATGACGTCCAGCGTCCTTGCTGGCCCTGGGACACCGCCTTTATGTTAAGGCGTTCCTGCTCAGTTCTTGCCACTTCTGCCACCACCATGGCTCTTCGATCTTCTTTGGAAGCCTTTGACCAGAACAAGGGAGTCTCGCCCCTTCCAAGGCCTGCTCTACCCTCCTGGACTCTGCCGACCACCTCGCGGTGCTTCAGCTGGCCGATTGCCAAATCAACCTCCTCTTGGGCTTTCCACTTCCTTCCAGTTCTTATCTGGGTGCCCGCTGCTCTCACCAGCTGGTCAGTGGATTCCCTCAGCTCTAGCACCAACCGAGCCTTCTCCTGCTTGTATCCAGAGCTGATGGATCGCAGTGGCAGTTGAAGCGTGTTCCTACCAAAGAGGCCCACGTCTGAGAGGCATCTTGGCAGTCCCAGCCACTTCCTGATGAACGAGTTTGCCAGCCCGTCCATCTTGCTTACCACTGAGGAGGGGATTTCGCTCATCTTCAGAGGCCACATCACCCTTTGGTACAGTATGAACTGGTAACACCATACTTTGTACTTTCCGGGGAGCTGGCTCTGGTTGATCCTGGCCAGGCCATCTGCGAGCTGCTTCCTCACCGTCTCCCCCATCTGCCTGTCAGAAAGCTCTGCTGTGTAGGTTCGACCCAGGCTGCGGACGGGTTGATTTGCCAGCAATGGGATGTCCTCACCACCTGCGACAAAGATGGTGTTGTCGCTTCTGACTCCTTTCCTGATAGACACACTGCGTGATTTGGGGGGTTTGATCTTCATCCTCGCCCAGCTCACAAGCTCGTCTCAAAACCTAACAGGTCCTGACACACAGCTTTCCTTAATTCCCAGTGCCTTAATGAGCATGGCCACTGTTCCTACCAGCATCTCAACCAAATCTCTACAATAACTCACCACTGTGCTCTCCCTTTGAGCTGGCCATTTCGGGATTCAAATCAGCGTTACATTTAAGCACCACACTGCCCTGACCAAAGCCATGACTGGTGGCCTTGTTTACACATGGAGTTGTCCGGTAGTATCATGCTTCAGATAATGTCCAGTAAATCTGTAAACCAACCAGGGAAGTAGAAAATCTGAATATCAATAATGTGGTTCAATTGTAATGCTTTCCTTCAGGTAACTGTGGACAATCTACTGATGTCTTTAGCCTGTTCAGCTGTGCGTGAGACTTTGCCTCGTGGAAAGCAATCACTCTGTCCTCTATGAGCTGCCTTTTGGATTCAGACAGGATATTGGAATGTAAATAGTAGGGACACTCACAGGAAATACACATGAGGGGGATGTTTCAACAAAATTACAGTCATGTGAAAAATTAGGACGCTCCATTAAATATTTAGTTATTTTTTAAGAAATATAGACATATCAATATTTGATCTTCTTTCAAACAATATCTTCATTGAACCAAAACATGTAAATGTAACTTTGTTATAATTTATTCAACCAAAAATGAACAAAGATGCCAATTCCTACTGAGGACCAAGTTAGGACACCCTATGCCCTAATAGCTGGTATTGCCCCCTTTAGCTGAAATAATCTCAATTAGATGTTTCCTATAACTGTCTACCAGTTTCTGACATCAACTGGGCGGACGTTTTTCCCACTCCTCCATGCAGAATTCCTTCAGCTGTGTCCACAGCATCTCAATAGGATTAAGATCCAGGCTTTGACTTTGCCATCCCAGAACTCTCCATTTCTTTCTTTTGAGCCATTCCTTGGTGGATTTACTGGAATGTAATTGTCATTGTCATGTTGGATGGTCCACATCCGCTTCAGCTTACATTTTTGGACAGATGGTCTCACATTTTCCTGAAGCACCCTCTAATACAATAAAGAATTCAAAGTGGATTCTATGATGGTGAGCTGGCCAGGCCCTACTGCAGCAAAGCAGCCCCAAACCATGACATGCTCCATGCTTCACAGTTGGTATGAGGTTCTTGTGCTCAAATGCTGTCTTTGATTTGGCCAAACATCTGTTACTGTGCCCAAATAATTCAATGAATCTGTCTAAAGCACATTGTTCCAGAAGTCATGGTGTTTGTCTGGGTGTTCTCTGGCAAACTTTAGTCTTGCCCTTTTTTGACAGGGTTGCACACCTGCCATGAAAATGTAACTTGTGCAGTCTCTTTCTGGTGGTAGATGCATGTACTTTGACATCAACTGTGGCAAGAGCTACCTGTAGGTCCAGTGACATTTTAGGATTGTTGGAGACTTTAAGCATCTTGCGGTCTGTTCTTGTACAGAACTTGCTAGGATGGCCTGACCTGGCCATGTTGGCAGTTGTTTTAAATGTTCTCCACTTGTACATTATTTTCAGGACAGTGGAATGGCTGATTCCAGATCTTTAAAAAATATTTTTAAATCCCAGACTTGTACGCATCTATAACCTTCTTTCTGAAGGCTTCAGAGAGCTCTTTTGATCTCGCCATACCACTCATTTCAACAATCAAGATCAAACCAAACTAAATGTCTGATGTTTAAATAAGACAGACTCCTCCAAAATCCCCTCTAACAATGTTCTAATCATTTTAGGCATTTTAAGTAGTAATACATGTGGGGTGTCCTAACTTTTTCCTCACAAGAAAATTGCATTCCTATTAATTAATTATTTAAAGATTTTTTTTAGAAGAATTTTGTTCTGTTTTATTTGTTTAGTTATATTAACTCATATCATCTCTCAATATTGTTCAAATGAAAATAACATTTTCATGGGGTGTCCTATCTTTTTCTCGACTGTACTGTATAGTTTCAGATGGTGCTCATGTGGACCAGATGGACTATTTTCTATGTTCCTTTTCTCTGGATAAACAGATGAAATAATGTATTTTTCAGTATTTATCTAATATGATCCGTACATGTTGGCCATACATCTGAACTCTTCAATGAGGTCTAGTAACTCAGTAAACCCATCCACAGCTGCCCAGCAAGGAATAATCAGCCGCAGAGCAGAAGGACCATTTAAGATCAATGTCCTTAATAACCCAACCCCGGATCTCACGCCCAATGAGACGATGAGGGGAGTCACACAGTTCACGCCAGATTAGTGCAGCTTGTTTTGCTTTGGTGACTGAAGCCCCTGCGTCTCACACCCCGCCAGTGTGTCACCGCCCCCATCCTCCTGTGAATGATACTGTACTTTGACACTCAGAAGATGAGTGACAGGGGGAAACTCAAGTGTTATACTGCCTATATTTAGTAGGATTGTCTGTTGCATATAAGAAGGAGATTGATTTGGGAATATGTTCTATTTTGTCTATCACCATAATATATGGTATACAGTATATGGGATATTTTACAATCATTTACCATTGGCTGACACGTCGGTGCCGACCTCTCTTAGGTCTGTGATCTTTAGGATGTTGAGACTAGATTGCAAAAGTGCCTGCCATTAGACTGTTCTTAGCACAGGGTTAAGACCCATTGATCACCTTTCACTTCTCATCATGGATGGATGGAGGGCTATGAGAGGAATCAGTGGGGCTTTGTCTACTGTGTTCAGCTGCAATCACTGAGGAACCCAAAACTAGTGATAGTGGCACCATATAGCCCTCTATGATGCAATTAAAAGTGACAGCAGCTGTTCTGTCTGGCCTTGTGCACGTTGTCTGTAACTCCCTATGCCGTCTTAAAGGGGCAGGTCACTGTTTCACCGCTATGCAATCACAGGAACCCTTATAGCACCCAATGGGCCAAATTCATTCAAACTCAGTATCTGAGTGTACTGTAAGAAATACATTGCTATCATTACTCTTCTTACATTGTGCACCAAAATTAAAGGATTTTTGGTGATGCTCCAGAAATGGTTAAATGATCTGCCTCATTTCAGTCGCTGTAGTGAAAGTTGGCCAGGGTAAATCCCTGGTGAACTGGAGTGTGCAGTACATTGTGACCCTAAATACAGTAGTTTGGCACATTTACCTCAGCTGCCATTCCTAGACTCCACAGAGACAAGGTTAGAGAGAGAGAGAGAGAGAGAGAGAGAGAGAGAGAGAGAGAGAGAGAGAGAAAGAGAAAGAGAGAGAGAGAGAGAGAGAGAGTGAGAGAGAGAGAGAGAGAGAGGTCACCTCCCCTACCTACCCTCTTTGCTCTCCTTCTGAAAGCCAATGCTTGTTCAGCATTTCCTCCCTAGCCCTTTGACATTACTGATACACAATGTAACCTCCTTGGAGGACTATCACAACTGCTAATTGTCACATGACTGTAATAAGCATCTCAAATGATTCAGTCTAAAGAAATGTAAAAGAAATGTCTAAAGAAATGTACCATGCAATGTCATCTATACTACAGTATATTGCCAATGCATGCATATCAATATTTGTTCATGCCTAACTACCTCTGACAGGTCATGCTATATTGCTAAAGGTGAGCCTATCATGATTCATAAGCCAGACTGGCATGTGCTTTCTGCATTAATCGATAACATGGAAAAACAAATCACATGTGTAATGATTTGGTCCTTATATTGATCTGTACACGAATGAGATGTATCAATCAGTACTTTGGAATGTTGACGCATTATAAAGGTTGTATTTACAGATTGTATTGATTGGTTAAATGGCAGAACAGTTAAAAGGGCGAATATATAAAACAAGACCAGTGCAAGGAAAGATCAAAGCCTTTTTTTTTTTTTTAAGCATATTTGTAGCCCAAGGATACTGAAGGAAATCAATGATAACTATGCTGAAAAGTACATAAAGGAAAAGGATGTCTCTGCAGGTATCAAAGTATTATTGGAAACATTTGTTCTGATTTTACCAAGTGCTTGCCATCGTATTTTCTGTTTGGTTTGTTTCAAAATTGCAATGCAATGTGATTACGACATGTACATGTACTCATGTACATGAGTCTGTAGGACCAACTACACACTGCAATAAAAAAGAGTGAGCCATGTGAGTACTAATGTAATGTTGATGTAAATTAAAGATTTGTTTATTTGACAACTTGAATACAGTTTTGAGCATATACCTGTATATCACAGTGTGTGTGTGTGTGTGTGTGTGTGTGTGTGTGTGTGTGTGTGTGTGTGTGTGTGTGTCTAAGGTATTTCTGATACTATGTTCCAAAACATTCCACTCTGACTAAGCCAAACACAGTAACCAACCTTTAGGCCAGTGGGGATTTAAGATTGTCCACTATGAATTACATTGTTGGCCAACACTGTTAATTGGGGAATAACCTAATGCCAGAGCAAAATATGTGTATACTTTGTCATTATCTTGGCTTTCTGTGGAATTACAGAATAACTTGCCAGATTTGTGGCTTTCACACACAATGACTTCAACATAGAACAGCTGGCATGAGTGGAATGCGCATTGGGCACAATCAAATATCAAACATGTTTTGATATTGTTTGGGAGGTCACCAATCATTGCAGAGCCCGTTGAATGCATTGGGAGAACCTTTCATACTACCCAAATTGTGTCCCAGATTTGTCTCAAACATCCTAGGAAGTTCCTATTACGAATATCATGTAGTGTGTATGCAGCTTAAGGCAAGACAATCTAAGCCCCTGAGGATGAGCAGGTTTGGGGAAGTTTGTCAATACAATTGAGTAGCCTATACGAGGCTCATGGGATTTGTGTGTGAGTTAATTGCTGTACTGGTTAAGCTTAAGGCTACTACTCAGATCATTTACCTCAGTCGCGGAAAATCGGACTATCTTTGCAATGGGTGTCGGTCAGTAAACCTACGAAAAGCAACATTGACCCAGGCCAAGAGTGAAAACATCAGATCTGTCTAAACCAGTTGGTGGCCATGCTACATCCTGTGTGATATTTACACTAGATACAAAGAGAGAGTCTTTAAAATACATTTTGTCATACTGAATGATAAATCCTGTGTGTAGACAAGAATGCCACCATCCAACTGAGAGAAGCAGTGTAATTGACCAATCACAGAGGGTGTAAGCATGGGAGCACACTGGCGCTGCACGCTGAATCACCTGTTATGCTGCGACAGGACGTGTTGCTAATATGAGGGCTGTCGGGGGCGCTGGTCCATCATACCGGCTATCTCCACTCTTCAGCCTGTAGAGGGCAGTGAAGACACACCACACACGCCTGCTGTATAAAGTGGGCTCTGCTACTGTAGTGTTACTTACAAAAATGAACAGCAACAGAAACCGAAGACAAATAGAAGAAGGTGATTTCTATTGAAGCATTTACCTTCAAAGCTGTTAGTTTTGTTGCCAACACAACCAAGGTCAAAATTGCATTATATTCTAATGATTACATGCCTTATTATGACATCCACTCACTTATCTGTGATTATGATAATGCTAATTTCAATATTTAATGGATTCTAATCATTGGAAACATTTCCCACCTAAGTACACATTGAGAGCATTCTTTTGAGCAATGCAGAATTACACTTCACCTCACTGATTGTGATTTAAGATGAATTACATTAAGCTGAATTCTTTTAAGTTTTATGAGGTGCCTTTTCTTATTCTAAACCCACATCTGTTACTAAGACGGGAGTACAATTGTAAGACTGAGGCTTAATAAAGAAGGGGAATAGAAAGAAATTAAGACAAACTGATCGTATTTGAAGAACTGATCTCAAGAAGCTTAAATTTCTCTAAGCTCAAACCCAAGCAAATCTTTCAATCATGTTCAGCCATAGATTCTCTCTCTCTCTCTCTCTCTCTCTCAATCACACACACACACACACACACACACACACACACACACACACACACACACACACACACGAACACAGACACACAAACACACACACACACACACACACACACACACACTGTATTGTAGACATAGAGTAAACTGTACTGTGTTAAGGCTACAGTGAGGATATCAGATCTCTGCAGACACTTTGCACTTTACAGTTCAGGCTCTGTGACCCGGTGGATGCTGCTTGGTCACTTATGTCAGATGATTGTTGCGCGTCACTCAGGGACAGAAGGTCCAGGGATCAAATCCTTCTTGGCACTTTAGACTCTCTGAGCCCAAATTCCCTTCCAGCATAATGTGCAGGATTAGAGGAGTAATGCCTGCGATGGCACATTAACGGGACATGAGCATAATTGTTTCCTGGCCTGACTGTCTTTACATGCAGACAAAGTGAGCAAGTCTGGTGGTCGATAACATTTCTTACTATGCAATGTCTTAGTCACAAACAACGTCATACAGATCCACATTGAGCTCATGTTGACATGCCCACAGTGTGATGTAGTTGTTCAACATGCTGAATGATCATACATAGGCAACATAGTCTAGATAGGCTGCGGAATCCCTACTATGTTTTCTGATTACTGAGTATCTCTACTGCACTCCACTGTAACGCCATTGGCTAGACAGTGGTTCTGTGTAATGACACCGATTTGATCACACACGAGTCTTGGTTAGAGCTTCAGGTAGAGCTCTTCTCCATTTATCTTACACAATGGGAGCTGCCTCACCAATTCTTAATATATTAACCTGGCAGTCAGCACTTTGGAAAGAGGGTTGTTGTGTTACATAATGAGCTGTTGAGAGTAAAAGATAGGAGACAAGCCTGGGTCGCCATGGCAATCCTCCAAACACCCTTTAAACAGTGTTTGGTAATTGATAAACAACAGTGCTGTAATTTATATTGTATGTTCATGGCAAAAAGGCAGTCTGTATAATTACTCTACTGTCTTTTAGTATCTCGAAAATGTGCACATTCAGTATTATTGTAAAGCACACCAGTATATCATATTAAGTCATAAATAATGTGCCAGTGGAATTAATTAATTTTATACAGACCCCTCCCCCTTGCACAGTGCTTTACATTTAACTATGTCAGCAATTATTGATGCACTCCTTAAACAATGACATATCACATGCATTTTTAAGGTGTGCCAGTTTTTTTCTGAGTAATTTCCTTGGAAATCACTTGTAGATTTGAGGAAAGGAGGCACATTTTCTGGCTTACCTTTTGAAATTACATTTAGCCATATAGAATTCATAGTAATTATGGCCATGATTGAGCTGCTGGTGCCTATATATGTTTAAACAAAATGTGTATTGTATAGGCTCGTACTGTACAAGGGATCCTAGTGGTTATCCTAGAGATATACAAGTCTTTAGACAGTTATATGCTATATCATTTTCGTAACCACCAAGCTTTACACACAAAACACACACTTATGTTCCATGACCACTTGCATTCATAATCAACATTCACTAATTATTATGAATGAGTAATAGCACCCATATGTAATGAAAATACAATTTACGTTAGTATTTTAGTTGTATTTAGTAGTTAGTATTTTCTCAGAAAAGTTCCTCTTCATGCTGTGACACCCAATCTGCTGCTTGTGGCCTCCTGAAACAAAGGTGGTGCCGGTAATACCAGATGGAATAACCTGGTGTGACTAATGATTGTGTATTTTCCCTTAATTATTATCATTTATAACTGCTGAGATATAAAGGGGGAGGTACTGCGATCAAAGGCATGACTGTAAACACCTTACACCGAGGAGGAAAACCACAGTGTATGAAATGAATACTTAGGGTGATTGGCCACGAAGAAGACATTTGTGTAACACTTTCTAATCTCTAATCTCACATTAGTATTTGCTGTTGTGTCTTTATATGTGCATTCAAAATGCATTACACATTTGTAATATATTATTTAGCCTAGTCTACTCTATAAATTATAAGCTTTTATAAGAACATGTTCATGATTCTAATGTATATGGGCTATATCCCTGTTTAAAGGAACATAATGTAGGTCTGTGCTTTGCTGCCCTCTGTGGCAACACTGAGAATTGAAAACGTAAATATACTTAGTAGGTAATTGAAGGCCAGCTCTCAACCTTAAATATTTTGAAACACTACGTTGTTCAATACTCCATGTCTCCCACCGAATCTCCTTCTGTTCTCGTTACCGATTAATCATCTGCATTTAGAGCTCTTTGAAAGCTCAAATTGTACATCCTACTGTAGTATATTGGAGACTAAGCATCATGTTACTGTATTTACTGGTTTCATTTTCAACGTCATCCATTGGAACATTGTTGAAGGACTACCCATTCTTCCCAACTATCACATAGACATACTGATAATGACCTTTATAGAGTATTATAGATTAATAGTTTAATAATACCTAGTGCTTGCAACTACTATATAATGTGCTATACACATTTAACAGATCACAGAACACTACATAAAGTTGTAGACAACTATGTTTGAAAATACTAGGATTGCTGCCATAACAGCAGTAGGCTGCTTTTACAGTAATAAAACCATTTTAGGAGTTCTAGAGAAGATATATTGGTGGGGTTCTGCCCAAACTAGTGCTGTTTTCCCACACGTGGTCAGGTGTTTCTCATGTTAGACATTCTACACTCTTAACTGCATGTTATTTCAAATAAGGTCTTTGATATCCAATATTTATGAAATGTTAGCAGAACCTGGCCGACTGATAGTACAGGGCTGATTTATTGCACATTTAGCCTATACATGAATACATGTTCATACTCTGGTAGTTTGGCACGTCCTGATCACCACACACATCTATACAACATAGTCAGTTTCCCTGCCCTGTGTGACTCAGTACTTCCTCAAGATAGATTAAGCACATGTGCTAACGAGCTTGACGTTTGCTAGGGTTGTGGATGTGCATGTTCAAAAATGACTGACATCATGTATCAGATTAATATATCTGAATGTGAGTGCATTTCAAGAACCGTCGTTTTGGTAGTAGTGCGTATATTGTCTGCCTTTTGTCTGGTTTTCCCACTCTTTTTTAATAAATAAGAGATGTTGTCTTTGATGGCTGCTCAACAAAGAGAGAGCTGTCTTCAGCTGTAACCTCTCCGCACCGGAGTCTGGAACATGACACATGTCAGGCTATGATAAATGGTGCAGAGTCTCAGTAATTTCACCAGGAATGCCCTTGAGATGCCCAAGACCCTGATCGCAAATGTTATTGTTGAATTAAACCATAAAAAGAAATCCTCCCCCCTTGACATGATAGGAAACACACAGAAAAGGAGAAAGATAACAAAGTATTTGTTTCTTCTTTTCTTGGCATTAGCTTCAGTGTTTGAGCATGTAACAGAAAGAGTGATAGTGTGTGTGCACGCATGTGTGAGCATGTATGGCCCTTCATACATTGTTTTCCTTCATATATATTTTTTTTTACACATACTGTAGTAGTGTCAACATCAACTAATGTTTAACTACACATGTTTAGAGCATCAATTGAGCTGAGAATGATTCAAGTTCCTTTGTGTGTAAGTGGAATATCTGGTGATGTAGTTAGCGGTAAACCATGGCCTATCCTTCATGGAGGCAGCCCAGTCATAATGGTAACAGATAAAAACAACAGAAATGATCACCGTGGTTTACTTAGTGGAACTTACAGCACATTCCCATTTGTGGTGATTTGCCTGGCAATTAATCCAAAAACTATGGCTAAACTACCCTCTGTGCTATCCCTTCCGTCCTTTGACAAATAGGACCGTGGAATCTTTTAATTGGGAGGGACGACGTTGCAGATGTATTAGGGCTGGGATGGGAAAACGGATGAGGCCGTCACACGGCGCGGCAGGGAGCGGCGGAGCTAAGTCCCCCATCGCCCAGTCCTATCCATAATGCCACGAGTGTGCCACATGCCTCCGCTGTCATCTGCACAGTGCCATGGGGGCCCCCAGGGGCAGGGGAGGACCTCCCTGTCCAACACTGGGGTTCAACCTCTCATTGGCACAGCTTGGCTTTTCCCCATTTAGAAAACCTTCACAGTCACAAGGACTCCTCATACCGAGCTGTCCCACTCATAGCGGATACTCTGAGAAATAAAGACCAAAGCTAGAGAGAGGAGTCACTCTAACCCCAACAAAGTATGCACTGCTGACTCAATGGAGTATCCATCGCTGGTCGTAATCTTGACACGATCTGTTTATCTCGTTCAGAAGTAACATCATATAACGTATAATGTTGTTTACATTTTATTTTTGAGATTGACCATTTACCATAAGATATAAATTCACATTCACACAATATGTATAATTGTGTAGCAAACAGTTCTTCAGTAAATGTTACCTGATGAGACCAATACTGTAGGTAATTTATATTATCTTTAGTCATATCTTTCTTTGGGCTGTGTTTTGATTGTTGTTTCCCAACCCACAGATAGTAGACACTGCACTCTGTCTGAAAGGATCCAAAGTTGGTCCAAAAGGTCCTTTTTTGAAATATAGCCCACGTTTGACTATGACTGTTCAGCTGGCTGCCTTCAATTTTATACCTGCAAAGTTTCAATCTGGGCCTTCTCTACCTCCTTTAACATTCAGTGCCCCCATCCAGCCTCCCCCTCTTTCTTCTTCTTCCCTTTTCCAGGATTACTCATAGAGACTGCTCTTGTGCTGTTATTTTCAACCTGGGTGGACTGGGGGTTTGGTATGTATTCTGGAAATACTTCAAAGAAAAGCAAAAAATGCAGCAATTTTCTGCTTGAATATCCCTCTGACTAAATCCATTGATCATCCTTGGGGTTCCTGAGAGAGAGGGAGTGAGATGGAGAGGCGTGTTTTATCCTCTAATAACTCCTACCTTCACCCCTTCCTGCCTCTCCGTTGTTGTGTTGTTGTTGGTCGCACCTCTGCTCTATTCCTTGGAGAGCCGGTGAGATTGAAGTTATTTTATGCTTCAGCTCCCCGGGCCCCAATTTGAAAACTCTGCGTGTCAGTTTTCACACAATGCTGTCATATGGCAAGGAGCATTGCCGATTTTTTTCCTCAGTATTTTTTTTCCTTCTTTTTTTTGTGAAAGCATCTGGTGGAGGATTCTTAGAGTGTGACATCTAGGTCAAGTAAAGAAAGCTAACTCCAAAGTTCAGATGTAGGATTGCATGCAACCATTAACAAGGCCTTCAAATTGCAATTCATTCAGTAAAATATTTCTTCCTCTCAATATTCTTCTCTTCCTTCTTCCTCATTCATTTACCTTATTGTACAGTTTTCTTGTTATATGTTCAGCACATATTGTTTTAGTTTACATTTGAAAAGTCTGTATTGTATGCTATTGACTACATAAACATAGCCTGCTTTTAACAAAACAACATGAACATAATTTGCATGGGGATTGTAACAAATAGAACATATATACTGTAGAATGTACAGTAGCCTACTGTAAATGTGCTACCCCTTCCGCAGAAACAGCTGCTGTCACAGATAATTGAGATTACAAGATCAGTTCCAGCTCCTGAGTTATGAAAACACTGTGGGAGCTGAAAAACATCATGTTTTCAGGCATTTCAAGATATCTTGTCTTTCCTTGACAAGGGGTGAACGTAGGTGGGTGGGTGGCTTTGAGTGGGTGGGTGGGTGGCTTTGAGTGGGTGGGTGGGTGGGTTTGAGTAGGCATGGTGGATGTCAGGGTCATAAGTCAGTCCTGTCCAGGGTTAGGAGGCTGGCACAGGCACCTCTCAGACACCTCTCCTCACCTGCCAACATGCTCTGTCTCCAGCAGACTCAATAAACTGCAGCTAATTGGGAGGTGATGACAGACAAGCCAGGCTCAATTTGCAGTGGTTTGGAGACAACCCATTCACTTTCCCTCTGTGGCTCAGGTGAGCCCTTATGGTGGAGCACGGCTTTTTCACTCACCTCTAAGCACACATTTGGCTCCCGATGTCACCACAATCTGATGGAACATTGAAACAAGCCACAAAGAAAACAAACCTTGAATACACTGCATTCTTTGAAAGGACATGCTGGTAGTGTACATCTCTTTTCCAACTGAACTGATGGTAGATAAGATCAAAGGTATTTCTCCTCTGTTGCAGCAGGTAATGTCGGTAAAGTACAGTAACATTCCACCAACACAATGCGAGATTCTTTTGACATAGAAATGTTATATTTATTTCTATTATATTATTAAATTACTGTTAATGGGCATTTAAGGACCTAGTCTCGCTGCCTATTATCTTGACTCTCAATAAGGGCATGATTTCACCAAGAGCAGGTTACCTTAAACAGAAAACATCAACACTGTCATGTGAAATGCACAAAGCAACAAAACATAGAGCCAGGTTGTTTCAATTGAGACATTAATTGCAGTCCAATTTGCATTGTGTGTTCATTATCATTGATAAATGCACTGACAGGTAGTACAGCACACAGACAATTATTAGGCTGCATACCTGTACAGTTCAACTAAGTTTTAATGAATCGAAAAACAAGTCACACTCTATGTTTTATTGTTTAATTTTTTTTCACGATGGACGCAATCTCTCATTTTACATATTTGAAATAAAAAATCGAACACATTTACACATAAATAGCTTGAAAGCATTTATGCCATGGTAATAACTTTCATTTCCACTGCTTGATTGCTGAAGCCTAAGCCTTGACACTTGTGATGCACTCTGCCAAGAACATTAAGTATCTGAAAGTGATAAAGCTTCAATTTGCTAGACCATTAGACTAATTACTGCAATAATTAAGTAACTACTTGATTAGAACTAATGGGTACCTAATTATCCAGGAAGAAAGGATCAGGTGGTAATTAATAGAGTCAAGCTGATGTCTTCTGACTTACCATCCCCGATTACCAGACATTAGGGATTGAAACTGGTAAAAACAAACAATACCATTTGAGTGTTTACCTAGACCCCTGTAGCTGAGGCAAACAGTCTGTTGGTATGAAATAGTACAAACAGGTCCATAGATAATGACACATGCAAGAGACAAATGACATCTCTTTATCAACATTACATCTTATCCTCTCATAGGATATGTTGATTAATAATGATTACCGATGATTACTAGCTACAGCGTGTGCTTGAAAAGCACAGCAGCAGTGAATACACCTATGTGACCAATATGGATTAACATATGAATCATCGGTGTGAGTTGATCGATTTATTGACATTTTGTAACACATTGAGATTTTTAAACAGACAGATAATGTCAGTATTTATTCCATGGCAATAAAGTATTAGTTTTTACTTTCAGTTTTTGACTTTCAGGTATTTTATGAAAAATAGGGTTGAATAGGATTATTGTTGTTGGTAAAGTGGAAAACTTCAATGAAGAAACTGTTACAAGTATTACCCTTAGAGCTGAATAATTCAATTTAGGCTTTAATCTCATTTCATAATGGACATTTTCAGCACTTCAAAGATACAGAAAGATGAATTGGGACAAATCTAAAATTTATAGAATTATCCAATTTGCATAAAGTGTATTATCTAAACATGTAAGGCTTTAAGTAAGGGTGTTAAAAAGGTCATTAAAATTTAAGTATATTGAATAAAGAGTGCAGGAATTATCTGTCAATCCATCAATCTGCTTGTTATTTAATGTAGAATTGTTATAAGATGGGCAACAGTCAAGTCGGCTCTATGTATATAATATGCATGACGATGAATGTGAGTAAAAGTGAAACCAGAAGCTTTTTGATGTATAGATTCTTTTTTTATTATTAATGTTTGAATAATTATGTGCCTGGAGGGTGTGCTATGAATAAGAATGGAGGGTTGAGATTGAGAGTTTTTCTGAGTACAGTACTTCTTGTACATTTCCATTATGTATTTAAAAATGAAATAATTACTGTGATTCATATTGAGCCTGCGATTGTTCAGAATGTAGAACGTGTTAAACATATGGATGGTATTGAAGGGGAAGAGTCCATTCACAAAGCCCTGACTTCTGCCCATTACAGTGAAATAATCCAATTTGTGAATCTATTATGAATTACACAATGCACACAAAGTAAACAAGTAGTTGTAGATTATGCTTTACAGGCAATGGCCTCAAACGTCTGAGTATCAACCCTGTTTACATACCAACACTACATCCCTGAGTTACATGATTGTTTCTGTACATGCTGACGATTAACAGGTACTGTTATACGTCTTCATCTTTCAAGATGTAATGGAAGGGAGCAGTAATTACAGGAGTGTACCAACTACAAAATACAGAAATAGGGTACCAGCTATAAAAGCAGGCCGCTGTGCCCCGGTTAGCTGGGGACATCTTACAGTATGTTGTAACACATAGTGCACACAACCATATCATCATGTTGAAAGATGCCATCCTTTAACAATCCCTGTCACTGCAGTGCTGAGAGTCATCCAGGGAGAGCACTACCACAGCAGATAAGAGGGCGGTGAGGAGGAGAGGGTGTTGGGTCTCCAGTGCCTCCTCCTCTGAGAACCCCATTGAGGGCTTTATAACAAGACAAACATTAAGGGGTACAGTTACAATACCTATGTTGTCTCCTGCATCAATGTCCCTAAGAGCAGATGCCTTTGATGTTGAGACAGAGTAAAAATAGTGCACTCTCTATGGCTTTCTACCACCCCTGGACGTTTCAAAGGTAGGGCCGGCAACAGTGTCAATTAGTCAAGTGTTTACTGGTTGCTCTCCATGAGAGACCAGAGTACTGCTCTCAAAGATGGAAGCAAAGTATATTTGTAGCACTGTAGTACAATTTGTGTCATCTCAGTTAGATGTTTTCAAGTGTCTTACAGGGAGGGACTTGGTAGCTTGATGGTTTAACAAGCACCCAAGGTATGTATCTGTTTTTCTTAGGGCAGACAAACTGGTAACAACCTAACTACTACACCTCAGCTGGTACCTATGGGTTTTAGACTAATATTAATACAGATAGGAAAAATAAATCACTCAGTTGCCACGGTAATACTATAATAACATAATTAACTGAAAATAAAATAATTATGCTCATGAGGATAATGTGTGAGACAAAGAGTTTGTATGTGTCCTGCTGGTTGTGTGACGTAAGGGCATGGAGTCACCACTGGCTAATGAAAAAATTAAACGTGTCTTATATTAAAGTGGAAGCTAATCCCAAAACTAAGTATGTTCCTTTCAGCCAGTCATTGTATTGCATAATCAAAACAAATCATTCTTCCATATCATAGATATATTGAGCTTCCTCATTACTTTCTGAGACTTTTGTCTGCTCCACCTTGCCCTGCCAGACATGTGACTGTTCACAACACTTGGTCCTGATCAATCCACTCCTCTTGCTGTAGGACCTACAAGTAAAATTAATGTGGGCCGAAGATTCACATCTCCCTAGCTGGCATACTCGACCAGACAAGAACGTCCCTATGGTTTTGATTGATGGCCCTATTTGGTGTCTGTTTGAATTTGCGAAAAGATAGGGACCAAAAGATATACTGCATGTCGGTTTTTAAGTCTAGCATAAAACTCCTTTAACGTATACCTTTTAGTCTTTGACTATGACAAAGCCATAGGGAATTATTGTACATATGAGGAAAAGCTTAAACTTTAACTTATAACTTTTAGTCTTGCCCAAGCCATAGGGATCTACTGTGTTGTACATATGTGCCATGGTCTGGTGAAAAGCTCAGCATGTCGGCAATTCTCAAGTCACGCAAATGACCAAAAAGCTTCTTTAAAAATGTTTTAAATAATGTGTTTTCCGTTTTTTTGCATATTACGAAAGTGTTGAAGAGCCCACTCGATATAACAATATAACAAACAACAGTTTTAGGATCACTACTAGGGATGCAGTGGAGGCTCCTCCATAGTGGTGGAGGAGGCCTGGCCTCCCCAATAATTTGAGAGAAGAGAGAGAGATTTAAAAAAGCAATAATTATATTTTTTATCAGACACACAACATACAATTCAGAACAATACTTCATCCATTTCTAATATTTAGAAATGCAGAACAGCACTCATACACGCGTGTGGCGGAAAAAGGTACTACACGGAGGCCAGGCCTCCTGTCGGAAAGTGGTTTCTCATAGAAGTCAATGTAATGCAATTTTTTTCATGGCAATATGTGATTGGCCAAATCACTGAAAATGGGTGGGCACAGGAGTGTATGAGTGCTGTTCTGCAGGATAAATATTAGAAATGGATGAAGTATTGTTCTGAATTGTATGTTGTGTGTCTGATTGACATAGTGTTTGAGTGCTTTTGACATGTCATTGATTGTATGTAGTATGTTGTGGTGAATGTTGTGAGCCTGAGCAGAAGGGACAATAGCTGCTGCAGGCGGACCAGAGATTCATGCCAATTGTTTTGTTTATTTGATGACCCATTGTGCAGGCAATAAAAGCTGCTTCATCCACCATCCTGAGAGTGTCCCAATCCCTTCAGTACCGCCAAACACAAATTAATATTTTTTAACAAAGACAGATAAGAAGAACAGGGAACATTCCATCGCGAGTGAAGCGAGCAAGTGGAAAAAAAATTGGCCTCCTCAATTCTGGAAGTCACCAGCCTCCACTGTAGGGATGTAACGATGCATCGCGAGACAGTTAATTATTGATACAAATATGAGACGATTCAAATCGGTGAAATGAAAAATGAATCGCGATACTCGCGATAATTCCTAAACTATATGTGCTATCGAAAGCTGAGGCGATTTGAAGAGAGAAGCGAAATTATGAGCGAGCATATTTTAGTGGTGTTGTGGTGGTGTGGAGCAGTGTTTTCATACTTTTGTGAGTTTGTGTACATATGTGAAATGTCACGAAGATCATTTAGGGTTACCAAACCACCCAAAAGGCAAAACACGGCAGTGCACTCTTTGCAAATGAGCACTCCCTGGCAGTCTGAGGAGTGTAATGTGGGCCTGTGTCTGCAGCTAGAGAGAAATGTTATAGGCTAAACCTAAAAACCTAAATTTGTGAATTGGATTCACTGTATCGTCTGCTGTAGGCTACTGGGAAAGTGATACATGGCTTGTAAACAAACGTACGTTTTAGGATGTGTTCAAAAGCAAGGACTGTGTGATCATCTACTTATGTGAAACTATGTTCTATCAGCATGTTGTGATGTGCTAAACATGCAGTTATATGTTCATAGCAATGTTCCTTCTTAGCTGATAGTTACAAGCAGCTGATTTGCGTTTGTTTTGATTCAGAGTGATTTTATCCGATATCTGGTTTGAGATGTACCAACATTCAAATAAGCATATCTTCTTCTTCTATCAAATTTTTTCCGATTTCAATGTATGACACATCATTTGAAAGCTTACAATCTGCACTTTCATAATCTGGAAAAAACTGAAAAATGACCTTGCCCTACTTGAGGACTTTTTCACCAGACCCTGTCACATAGGAAGAGGTAAGGTAAATAGTCCTACTGGTGGCCATTCAGTCAGACATTTTTGCTAATTCTGATAAACTGGCCCTTCTAGTCAGTCCACATCCCACACACACCAACTGTTAGTGCACCTGGGAGCACAATAACACAAAGAGTGTACTACTCAACTAAAGCATTGGTTGACAGTTGCTAGGTTAACTGTATTGGCTATACATGCCAAAATACTCACCTCTGAATGGGAGTTTTAAGGGAGATATCCTCAATTCCCAATGTGGATGTACTGTGTTCCTTAGGCTGCCCGACTGCCCCACTGGGTACTGTACTTAGATAGCCATATTTGACACAGGCTGTGTTCGAAATGGCATACTAGCATACTGCATACTAGCATATTCAATGAGTATATACTGCATACTGCCTACTGAATTCATAATAAGTATGCCAATACCAGCCGACCGTTCACACTGCAGTATGCATCTCAGTATCCCAGAATGCATTTCGCACCGGCCGGCAACGAGGATTTTAAATCCTCTATTGGCTAAAAGCTGTAATTCAGTCTAAAAGTGTTAACATGTAATTATATGAAGTGTTTTCAGGCGAGAAAGTAACTAGGCCTATATATATTCCCAAAATGTGTCCAGTTTATCAAAATAACCCGTTTGATCTGACATTTTTTTCCCACTTCTGTTCTGTTGCTAGCTACATTAAAACAAGTTGTAAAATGATTTGTAAAATGATTTGATCTTTAGCTAGCTAAAGTAACTAGCTTACTATATTGTTGTCTTAGCAGTTGGTAAAAGAACAGGATTAAAATAAATCTATATGAGGAATATCATATCATGGGCTTGCTACAGCAAGCACAATACAACCCAACTTGTTCCATCTGAAGCTACAATACTGGGACCATTCGTGACTGGGCTACAGGCAGTCAAATAGACGAACATGTGTGTGTGACACTGGAGTAATAAACTTAGATTTTCCTGTGGCATCTTTGTAATCATGACGACGTAGTCATGTCTAAGAATGCATTTCACCATGTAAATTCCCCAAATAGTGAAAATACCACCACTCATACATGATCAGACTTAGCTGGGGTGCTGCAGCTGAAGAATATCAAATAGAGTGCAAAAAAGCAGCATCTGCACACTCAAATGTGTGCAAAAAAACATGTTTATTGCAAGCTTTCGGTCTCCAGGCTCTCGGATCATGTAAACAACAGCTGTATAACGAGTTTGTATGACGCAGTTTGACAAGACTGAAGAGACGTGCAATGCATTTTGGGGATTGAGTAGTTGAATAGTGTGGTGTCATGGCATACTCAAAGATTCATAGTATCCATACTAGATTTCTCACATACTAACATTTCACATACTATACAGTGTAAACTCAAAAATGAACAAAAAAATCGACATCATACTTAGTATGAATAGTATGCTAGTATGCCACTCCGAACACAGTCTGATTATTTGGTCCGCATGTCGGCAATCAATCAAAATATTCAGACTGTTCTTTTGAAACACAGAACTACATTTCAACGTAGTTGAACACAAACTCTCGAGTCAAACCAAAATACTTCAACGAAATGGATTCGGTGAGTAATTACCACTACTACCTAGTTAACTATAACACTACTTTTACATTGTTAGCAGGCTCACAAAACAAGCTGTGTTAGTTGACTAGCGCTGTGTCAAAGATTTTCAACAAAGCAGAAATGTATTCACATTTTTCGAAAAGTCTGATCATTACATCGGATCCCGACATGAGGACCAAAGCATTAGGATGTGTCACATATATGTTTATTTATAAGTCTCTCTGAACTTTTAAATTCTGATTTATTTAACCTGTACTGTATGTTCCAAAATGAAATGGTGGATAATTCAGTCAGCATAGACATGAATGTTTGAACATTTCCAAAATAGCATACCAAAAGTTTGCGTGAGATACACATTTGGATTGGTTTAACCACAGTGCCCTTGCGCGAGTGGTCTGATATCGCAATAACCACATTTGTTTGTTATTATACAAACTTGTATATAATATATACGTTTGTTGAGCTATCTGAAACAAATAGGATCTAGTCATTTGTGCAGTAGAGATATTCTGTATTTTACAGAGAGTGTATTTCTCACTGCTTACCTATGTTTTATAAATAAAATAAGCTTTCTCTCTCCTTTCTGCTGGCAAAGCTCTAAGGCTAGAGAGAATTGATGTACGGTGCAATCATCTGCTAGGAGCTGATGTGATGTAAATGAAACTAATTAGGGAAATGTCAAACATAATTAATAAAACAGGTTTAAGTTGCGAAAACACTGTCAGCGTAATGAATGAAGATGCCGCCACTCTTCTCCCTGCTGCTGCTCTGCCTCGCTTTTTTCGCCGCCGTTCAATTAGGTCATGGATCGTTCCTGAGCTGCCTCTCCCCTCGCTCTTTTACCTTCCCTCTCTCTTCCTCTCCCTCTCTGCCTCTCTTTCTCACACTCTTTCCAACTCTATGTAGAGACCTGAGGAAAAAGGAGGGGAAGCCACCACCCTGTGGAAGGGAAATAAATTTGCCTGTCCATCCACCGCCTGGATGAAATTAATTGCAGACTCCTCATCCTGTCTGGGTACAACAGGGGCATTAACATAAGCAATTTGCGTCCGACTTCTTCTGCCGGCTGCTTAATAGAGCATCGGACCTGGCCGATAAGGCTCGAGGTCCCTGACGCATTAGCATTTTCATAATATCAAAATATTATAGTGCCGTGATTCGCCAAAGCCCATTCATTATTGATAAGAACAAAAGGTTTTATAAATTACAAAAGGGGAGCATGACCTATAATTACGGCAAGCAAATTAGGGTCTGCAGTAAAGTCAGTTACATTTTGAAGGAAAATAATGATGCTGGAGACCTTTCTGCTTCCCTCAGGATTGGGAAAATAATAGATTCCCCCACATCCACATGTGGGGTTGAGGAGTGGGCTCACAGGATCAGAAGGACAGTGCCTGCACATGAAAGGGAGCAAGTGTCTCTTTCCCATAGAGCACTGACGCATACATAACACTCACTTGTTTTAGTTTGGTCCAATGATCTGAGCCACTCATGCCAATGATTGCTGCCCAAGAGTCTGTAGTGTATCAGCCTACCTATCATAATCATGTTATACTAAATGAGATCTCTAATATTCCAAAGCATTTGTAGTGATACTTTAGTTATCGGTGGATTTCTTCCACCAATTCCAAAGGCCATTGAACTGGGACAGGACCAGGTCAGGAGATATAGCCTACTCTCTTAACTTACTTCTGGGTAGGTTCCTGATAGAGCAAAGGTGGCTGGGATTTGCTATACAGGTGTGTAGAGTGCATAGAGTACAGTTTCTTGGAATTGGTCCATTGTATGACACAAATCAACAGTAGATGGTCATTTATTAGGTGTATAATACTGGTATTTGCCAAGTTTGTTTCTCCCAAGTGGTATCCATTGCTAGTTAGCTTGTTGGAAATGGTTGCTACAGTTGTTGGGATATTTGCTGTATATATTGCTTGCTACAATATTTACCTGTGTAAGCAAATTATAGCACTGGAAGCAAGATAAGGTTCTAAGTGCTCTATTTTAAGTCAAATAATTAACAGGTCAACCTGGCGGTGACATCACACACACACACACACACACACACACACACACACACACACACACACACACACACACACACCAAAAAAGCCATGGTCGTGGACTACTGTATCACCTAAGTAGGTGGTTTGTATTCTGACAACATAGCCATCCAGACGTGTCATATTCTCAGGTGGACATCCACACCAGGTGCCACAGATGCCAGCCGAGGCTCCAGGGAGATGGAAATTGAGATAATTAGGTTAGGTCCCTGGAGACACCTTCCATCATCAACCACTGATTGTTGCTACTCCATGTTTGTCCCTGATGCCTTTAAGTTTCCTTAAAGGTGTCCTCTGAAGCCTTTCACACAATCTGTTGCATGATGGAAGTAACCTTTTACTGACTACCTGACTGTTTGAAGGTCTTTAGCGCGTGTGTGTGTGTGTGTGTGTGTGTGTGTGTGTGTGTGTGTGAGAGTGTGAGTGTGAGTGTGAGTGTGAGTGTGAGTGTGAGTGTGAGTGTGTGTGTGTGTGTGTGTGTGTGTGTGTGTGCATGCGTGCATGTGAGTGTACACTCAAACACACTTACACTCACTACCATCACTGCTGCTATGTATTACTGTATTGTATTGCTCACTTTATCTTACACTCATTACCTTGTTTATAGGTATGCCTATTACACTGGGTTACACACCTATGTGACTCTTTGCACTTTGTAATTAGATAACTATCATCAAAAACATTTATAATTAATGATCTAATTGTCGATAATATGCTTCATTTTATGTGTCTAACAGAAACATGGCTTGGTTCTGATGGAGTTGTCTCTCTTATAGAAGCTTCTCCCCCAAAATATTTACTTTCACGTTACTAGAAAAAACAAGAAAGGAGGTGGATTAGCAAGCGTATATAGTGACAGTTTTGCAAACAAATTACTCTTGGAGATGTCTCCACTTTTGAACATCTAGCTTTATTACTTAGAAATGATACTCCTATTCTCATTGTAGTGATATCGCCCATCAAAACCATCCCCAGTATTTGTACAATCATGTTCTGATCTTTTGTCTGTCATATCAACTGACTATGATAGGTCTCTCTTGGTTGGTCCAAATCTAGAGATTTTATTAATCTATTATCTTCTCTAGATTTTACTCAGCCTATTACAGAGCCTAACAAAGGCCACACACTAGATCTAGTTATTTCAAAATGATTGAATATTTCTGTGTCCTCTGTTCTAGACATTGCTGTATAACATCATTACTGTATTTTCTTTAAGGTAACGCTAAATATGAAACAGAAGAATGTGGACCGCATTGTCAAAAAGCGATGTTTAAATTCATCGGCATGATAAGTTCATGAGCCTTATGAATTCACTCTCTTCACCGTGCGAAATACTCTTGATAGATAACTTAGTAGAGAGCTTCAACAACAAATTGAGAACTACCCTTGATATTATAGCTCCAGAAAAAAGAAAAAAAAAGTGTCATCAAAATGCAAAGCACCATGGAAAAATGAAGAACTCTGCCAATTAGAAAAAAAAATGCTGTAAAGCAGAGCGCAAATGGAGAAAGTCTAAACTACATATACACCTTGACATTTTTAAAAATCTGATCTTTACATATAATAGGGCAATGAAGTTGGCGAGAAATCCTCAACATGCTCACTTGATCCAATCCCAACATGGTTCTTCAAAAGTGTTTTTGACTGTTTAACTGACAATGTATTTATTTCCCACTCCCCTAAAATCTGCCATTAGAAAACCACTACTTAAGAAAGGAAAGCAAGATATTTCTGTTCTCGGACATTTCTGACCAATATCTAACCTTCCATTTCTAAGTAAAATCCTTGAGAAAGTGATTTTCAGACAACTTACTGATTTTCTTATCAAAAACATTTTATTTGAGACGTTTCAATCAGGTTTTCGTTCTAACCACAGTACTGAGACTGCATTAGTAAAGGTTGTAAACAATCTCAGACTTATCATAGATGCTGGTGGTGTATCAGTTCTTGTCTTGTTAGATTTTAGTGCTGCTTTTGATACAGTAGATCACAGTATTCTAATACATTGTTTAGAACACTGTGTTGGTCTCTCAGGACTTGTATTAGAGTGGTTTTAAATCTTATCTAGCTGGTAGGCATTTCTCTGTTGTCCTGGGAGACTCTGTTTCTGATAATGTTGACATCACATGTGGGGTCCCTCAGGGGTCTATTCTTGGTCCCTTGCTCTTCTCTCTGTACATAATCCCATTAGGTGGAATCATCAGAAAACATGGTGTAAATGTTCATAGTTATGCTGATGATACTCAGCTGTACATATCAGTATTGCCTGATAATTCACATACACTCGGCTCGCTGGAGAATTGTCTCTGAGATATAAAACTTTGGATGTCCAAAAATCTTCTACAACTAAATCAAGACAAAACTGAGATTCTCATCATTGGACCAAAACCACAAAAAGACAAATTGTCGAATACCATGGGAACCTTGCTTTCAAACTGCAAACATGAAGCTAAGAATCTAGGTGTGATTATAGATTCTGACTTAATCTTTGAGCCTCACATCAAATCTATCACTATCTATCTATTTATCATCTACGGAATATTGCAAAAGTTAGACATTTTCTCCGGCAAGCTGATGCAGCAGTGTTAATGCATGCTTTTGTTATTACCCGTTTGGACTATTGTAATGCTCACCTTTCTGGTCTTCCGAAGAAAGCTATTGGCCAGCTGAAATTAGTCCAAAATGCAGCAGCGAGAGTTTTAACTAAAACAAGCAGAAGAGCTCATATAACCAGGGGTGCACATAACTTTTTGGGGCCAGTGCTCAGAGGAGCACCGAGGGATGCTGCTTGGTGCTCCCCGAGCTCGCGAGTCACGACCCGTCCCACAGGATGGATAAAAAAGGGATACATGGATAACTTATAGTAGCAAAACGACATTTATTCATAAATAAAGATGAACGTACAAATGATTGTGTGCAAAACTAAATAAACAAATGCAAAATCAAATGACTGCTCTTTAAGCATGAAAGTCTGTCAGACTCCTTTAAACACAATGAAATCAACTGACATCTCTTTAAGCACTGCTCTGTTCTGTAAACACTGAAATCAACTTTTCAACAAAAAGTTACAGCCTAAGCATTTATTTATGCTACAAGCTTAATCATCTTCATCACTGCTCTCTTGACTGCTGTTAATACTGTCCTCAATTTATTTCAACCATGGTAGAGGATGTTGTAGGGCAGGCTATCACTTTAAATAGCTCATTATTTTGATTGTGCAACAAAGTCATTTTTTTTCTTTTTTCTAATAGAATTCCCAACCATATCCTGGGTCAGGGGTCTATGTGCGATAATGAAGCTGTAAAACAAACGTCTGAACGTTTGAAAGCTTCAGAGAAAAGAAACGTGAAGTCCCTTGGTGTTGTTTTTCCTTTTAGCGACGAGTCGTTCGGGACGGAATTTTCACGTGGCGGCGCCGAGGCGTGATAACCGTGCGATACGCGATACGCGGAATGAAAGTACGATTTACGATACTTTCCGAATGTTTTCGTGAGGGGAGTCGCCGTGGTCGTCGTCGGTCGACTGTTGTGATGGATTACTCGTCGGGGACGGCAAATAGTTACTTAGTGGGGCTTGCAGTGATGCAGCAGTCAGCAGTCAGCAGTTGGATTTTGAGGAAGTAAATTCCTCTCCCAGCGCTTCCAGCTGTTGGTGCGCAAGAGCGCGTTCATGCGGCTGATCTGCCGCGCAGGATGCATATTGGCGACGCATGCGCACTGGCGCACCAGTTATGTGCACCCCTGCATATAACTCCTATTTTAGAGACTCTACACTGGCTTCCTGTTAAGTTCAGAATAGATTTCAAGATCCTTCTGCTTCTTTATAAAGCTCTCACTGGCACAGCACCAGAATATCTGAAAGACCTTTTGCTAGCATATCAGCCCAATAGAGCTCTCAGGTCTTCTGACGATGGTTTTCTCTGTGTACCACATGTACAAAAGAAGAGATTTGGTGAGGCTGCATTTCCATTTTATGCACCCAAATTGTGGAATGCACTGCCAGTTTACATTAGCAACCTCAGCAAATTATGTTCAAGTCAAGACTAAAAACCCATCTATTTAATATTGCCTTTAAATGACTAAAAAATTATATTATGATTATATAATGATTGGAGCACTTTGAGCTGCAACGTTTGCAGGACAAGTGCTATACAAGTTATTATTACACTGATCGTCTATTGTGTTATTATTGGATTTAGATTGTTACGTCCTGATATTTGCGCTGTTCAGAGGAAGCTGGCAAATTAAGCATTTCATTGTACGATTTACATCCTGTATATGTGGGATTTACATCCTGTGCATATGATCAATAAACTATGACTTGACGTCACTTGACGCACTTCATTTCACTTCTGTATCAGAGAGAATCCAGGCAAACTATTTCAAAATGAAATATAATGTACTTGGGGGTAAGACAGTCAAATAAAACATACAAAAACCCAAAGTTATGCTAGCAGAGTGTCTGTATTGGCAGTGTTTGAATTCTGCTAATTAGATGCATGAATCTCCAGTATTCTGAGTACTTGGCTACTGGATTCTCTTGAGTATTGATGTTGATTGCAGAGGATGTGAATGTAATTTCTTGCCTTAATGATTCTGTCCAAAAGCAAATGTCTGCTATAGTGCGGCCAATGGCTGATACACTAGCTATGTCTGTAGGGATCTGTGGAAAAAAAGATAATGCTATTTTTATACACTGACAGTGTGGTAATGTTGACTAAGAGACTACAGTAAATTACACTGTGGCCGGGATTCAATCAATTGTGGATAGCTCTCTACATAGCCTTTTTGTGTGTGTATGTGTGTGTCCCAGATGGAGGGGATTGGCACTTGATTTACCAACCGAGTTCCCGGTCTTATGTACTGGATGACTTCCTTGCATACTGTGGTTTGCAATTAGTAGCGGCTTGTGACTTTTGTGAGGCACTTTGCAGAACATGCAGTATTGTTCATGCTAAGTACGTTTTCTGATCCTCTGAAAGACTGAAATACTTTGAAACTTAGATATCTACGAATCACTATGTACTTGTCAGTAATAGAGAGACTCTGTAAGCTAATGGAATGATGGTGTATTGTCAGACCACTTACCCTTGCCCTGTGGGCTTATAGTTTGGTTGTTTTTCATATTGGGCACTGGTAATAATTGTCACACTGTGTCCCAGAGTGAACCACCCGCCTTATCATTCATTAACCTCCAACTATGGCGTCTTCGTGGCCTCCCTACATTCAATCCTGCGGTAGTTAATGACATACAATACATTGTCATGCAGAAATTATGCTCATGTATGCTAATATATTGTAAGTCCACTGCCCAGCTAAAGGTGACATAGTTTTTTTTCTTTGGTGGCTCTTCATCTAATTTCCCTGTGCCGATAAGAATTAATTAGCCTTCGTATTTTTCTTTGGTTGTGGAGAGCCTCCCCATCTGGAGGGAAGACAGTCCTCTGTGTGTCTGATTAATGGCATGGAGAGACAGTTGCCAGTTCTGCTACGGCACTGAAGCCTTGAAATCTGGCCCAGGTCAGAAACTGCAGCATGCAGCATGGAGCTAACTCAGTACAAAACACTCAGCCAGAATTGCCAGAATGCTTTCCGGATATTCTCAGAGTAAATGCAACATCACTAATCACAACAACGACCACAACCATCACCACCACCACCACCACCACAACAACAGACTGACGTAAATTATTTTTGGCAATTATGACACCCAGTAATTAATTCAAGGGTTATCAATCAACTAATGTGGAGGTATTAGGCTATTCCTCTTTTACCTGACATTGAGGTAAACAACCTAATAAGCGAACAAAATCACAGCATTAGTAGGCCTAGTTGATGCGATACATCCTAAAGTTGGACAGGCAGCAGAGCGTGAAATAGGCTAGCAATTTGAAATATGCCACACATGTCAAGTTGCCTTCTCCTTATCACTTGACATTTAGCAGCCCACTCATGAAGTGAAATCACCTCTCTAAACATCACAAACAGGATGCAGTACATCTTCGTGTACTGTGTCTGTCTGACTTTAGAGAATATTTGTAAGCCAAGCGGTTTGCGTGAATTTAATGAGATTTTTCTTTTTCTTTTTTTCTCCCTGTATCACTTACAGGACACTAGTTCAGCTTGTGCTTGGCTTTGAGGGAAACTGACCATTCAACCGAGGATACTCTAGTGTAGTCGTCTGATTTGATGCCCTTGAGATAGAAAGTCATGTACTTATCCTGAGCCTGGAGAACAAACACAGTGATTTCACCCCGCTGGCTGCCCAGACAGGGGAAAGAGGAGGCCAAAGGATCTCTCATGCCACTGGACTCATTTGTCACTTTGTGTGTCAAAGGGAAGATGACATTTACAGCCCCGTAAAGTGACTGCCTCCAGCTCTCCGGGTACCCCTGAAGTAATAAATGTTTACCTTAAAGAAAGAGGTCTGTGAGCTTAGGGGTTTCGGTTAGATGTGAGAGGGGGCCTTTGGACACCGGGTGCTTATTTCCTCCACCTTTCACTCACTCTGTCAAACAGAACCAGATGAATGGCCCAATTTGTCCAACAAATCATATTAGTGGAAATACACACTAAGGTGGAAAACTTTTTCCTGATCCATGGCCCAGCTGTAGTATCTGTTCACAAAATGTATTCCTGTTTAACATTAACAAAGGGGCTGAACCATTGATAATATGGACTGAACAAAAAAATTGTGCATCCAAATTGTGTTGCTTCAGCAGATGACTGTTGTTTTATTGGGGGGGGGGGGGGGGGGGGGGGGTCGGGGGGGGGGGGGTACAGTTATATGCTGAGCCCAGTTTGCCTTCTACCCCGTGAGATCGCTGACGAAAAGGACCGCGGGGCTGAGCGTCTTCGGTGGGGAACAGGACCTGGATTATTAGAGACTACTAGAGACTTTCAAGACTCTGCTTGGGACTCACTGCTGTCGTGGACTGGGCTGCTGAGATGTTCTGATGTGTTGTATGTGGTATGGATGTCTGTCTTTGGAGGTGTGCGGTTATGAATGTTGGATTTCCTCCATGTTTATTTTGTTGTCCTTACCTTAGTTAGTTCAAGTTTATTTAGAATAGCAGTCCAAGTACATTGGAAATGATTTAAAAAATAAAGAATAAAAAATAAAAATAAAAATCCACATGGTTAAGCTGTCCGAAAGGGAATAGGAGGAAGCAAAGCTTATTTATTTGTCCTATCCCCATTCACACACTACAGTTATAGTAGCGTAGGTTTACAACAGAAACAAACAACAACAACAAAAACAATCAGGCTCAATTTTGACATTCAAATTCAAATATACACAATACAGGATACAAACTATCATACACTAATTTTAGCAAATGGCATGTCTTGTCTCTTCCATGTTGTATCTAGAAAGGATATAATTCTTATACATTCTTTTAAATTGCAGATTAACTCCTATTTTGGGACCCTGGACAGTTTTTTCTATAGCCTTGTTGCTTGAATCTGTAGTGATGTAGAGGGTTGTACAAATCACTAGACTGAAATACGATGGCTTTATTCAACAATAAATATAATAACCTAAACAAGAGACAAATAGCTGAGGGACAATTTGTGAGGCTACCCTCCCCCCGTGTTCACTGTAATGCCTGTTATATCCTGAGAAGTGAAGTCCTTGAAGAATCCCTCCTGACAAATCCATCAATGCTTGAATAACCTTAATATTTAAACAGATAAAAAGAGTCGCCCGTCGAGATTCTCTTAAAAAGACTTTGAATATTAGAATGTGGGTCCTTTGAGGCCACTTTTCACAGATAGCAGTGAAATCCGATTAGATTTGAATAGAGCCGCACGGTTTTCAGGATGGACCACAGAGGAGTACAGGGATTCAGGTGGGAGGGATAACAGTCTGTTCTAATTACTGTCTCGCTACTCCTCAGCAGACATCGTATCAAAGGAGGGCGACTAGTAAGTGCATGGTGGGAGGTATCCTGAGAGACGTAAGGGCATAGACTCTGAGGTGGCGATGCCACAAGTGACCTAAAATATGTGCAGCAAAGTGAGCTTTACCGGTCTCTGAATAGTTGGATCCTATTCACTGCTTCCTATTCACTTTTTTGCAATCAGTGCATTTTTATGATCCGCTCTTGGATTAGGAACTTTGCTTTAAGGACATTACATTTCGCTAACCCAAGTAGACAAATCAGATTGTTTCCTTAGTAGTTCTTTCCCAGGAAAGATAATATCGAAAAACCCTCTTTAAGATACCAGTGGTTCAGCTCATTATGGAACATGCTAAGATGAATTAAGGGTTTTTACTGCCGTGTGTGCTGTGAGGTTAGATACTGGAGAAAGGGTTTCATGACAGGTTTCCATGAGTGAAAATGTGTGTTCCTGACTACTGCAAGGACACAGTGAGGGAGAAAAAAAGAGAGATAGAGAGAGAGAGAAAGGCCGCCCTATACCGACTGCGTGTCAGATGTGGGAGCAGAGCTGTTATCTGCTGATCCCAGAACTTCCCCTGGAGCTCCGGAGTGGGTCTGTCTCACGTAGTGCACCCTGCACTGGGACCACGCTGCCGGCTGACAGGAAGGCTCGATTAGCGCGCCACAAAGAGGCCGATACAGAGGAGCACTTCCTCGGCCAAAGGGGGTTCGTCCGGAGAACACGCTCCAACCCTCCTTCCTGACAGGGGACAGTGACAAACACACGCACTCACCAGGCCACCTCAGGGACCATATTATGGATTTGGATCTTTTTTTTTCTCTGACACACACATGCAGCCACCCAACCACCCACACACAGACACACCACACACACACACACACACACACACACACACACACACATAAACAGACAACCACACACACACACACAGAGAAGACATGTTTTGTCTATGTATTCAGTTCAAGTGTGCTTCTTGTTAGAAATTGATAAGGAAAATATGGGAATATTTGTAGAATGGAAATACAACACTTGTTTAATTGATTTGGAAAGTCACAAAGTTCACCTTTTTGGGAGGATGCTGGCAGTCCTCCAGAGAATGAGATGAGTATGCTTGGGCTGGCCCCGGCCCTACGCGTGCTGCCTTCACCCAGACAATGGGATGTGGATGTGGAAGTGGGCCTGGGCCAGATGAGGAAAGGGAGATAGCATGGGCGGGATGAGGGGTGGAGGTGCGCAGAGCCGGGAGCGGTGGGCCGTTATGGGACCTTGTGCCGGAAGGGCATTGTTCAAGGGAGGAAAAACACAACAACAACAACAATTAAAAAACACAACACTTCCTGAATCTTTTTATATGATCATGTGGAGAACAATCGAGCGGGTGGGATCCGCTACTTTGAGGATATTGGGGAAGCCTCCCCTTTGAGACTTGGAATGATCTTTTCACACCTCTCTCTGAAACACAGGCAGGAAAATAAAACAATGCAGTTTGCTGACCAAGAGGCCTGCTGATCAAGTACAGTGTGTCCATTGAGAGAGATTACAATGGCCTTTGGCCTGTAACACATTTAGTTCTGAACTAAAGGTTAATGAGAGGAAAATGCAATAAGAATGGATATATCTTAGAAATACTGCATGTGTTCGACATTATTACTATGGTTTCAAGGTCAACTGATATATAATAAGTGAAATACGATTTCAGATTTCACTTATCTCAAGCAATTAGCCCGGTGCAAAGCATTGCGTAGAGTGGTCCATGGAACAAAGATTGAAAGAGCAGGGAATAAAGGGGCCTCTGTATGGCATGGCACTGGAGATGAACCTTTGGCTTTATTTAATGTTGGCCTCCACCTGAGAAGATACTTGATCATCAGGATTTTGTCAAGTTAGACAAGAGGAGGTTTAAGAGCCAAGGACCACACAGGTTGTATCAAAATGCTATAGTTTTTTCAAGCCTTGAAACAAGATCATTCTCTCAAGATGGCTGGTGAGAGAAAGAGTAAGAGATACACACACGCACACACACACACACACACACACACACACACACACACATACACATAAGTCTGTTCCTTTGTCTGACTTTTCAACTGAGTGTGCTTGATTGTAGATTTCACTAACCCCGAGGTCATGCACCTGGTATACCTCTGGATCATGCTGTTAGCTGGAGTGTAAAAAATCTCTAAGGGGAAAGATGTATCAAGAGATAAGAGTTCAGTAGTGTGATGTAGTAGCTCTTGGCCCTTAAGGCCTGGGCTACACGTCGGCTTACTCACTATATCGTTTTTACTCGATTGCAGCTTTCCAGTGATATTATGCTCACTTCATGGATTTTTCAATGACTGTATGAGAGACAGTTGCAGTGTATTGATTTAGCAGAATGACTTGTATGGTGTGTGCATACAAGGATTAATGGATAGTGTATTTAATATACTGTATATTAGTTAGCATACTACAGTTATTGCCAATGGTATTAGCAATTTAGCATATTTCCGTTATTGCATGTTATTCTTTGATATGGGCCTACTTAAACAAAATAATAATATATATACTCTATTAGGCCTACAAAGTTGTCCATATAGTTTTGAATTCTGTTTTGCAGTGGGTTAGGAATGATTTACTTCTCATGAATTGTTACAGAGGCAACAACAAAAGCCCTGTTCCTTGGTTAGAGCTAAACGCATTCAGTTTTCTGGGGTCTCGGAAAGAAAAAAATGCTTTCACCCATCCTGGCACATTACAGTAATCTCTCTCCTCTACAGCCCTGCATGTGACGTAATGGCTTGGCACCACAAGTTAATCCCTCTGTTTTGTATCAGTACAACCTCTCTCTGTCTGAATCCTGCACTTCTGAAAGCTATGGGAGAAGCACAGGACACCACATAAACATTCTAATCAGGTGTGTTGAAATAAGAGAGTGAACTCAGGAATACGCCAGGTAACAGTTTGTAAGGCACTGACAAGAACCTTCCGGAGCCAGGATCATAGGGTGATCCATGTTTCTACATGCTGAATAAGAAAATAGTTTTTTGTCTGAGTGAACTTTGGGATTAGTCTTTGGTGGAGTTTGCTTGGGTGTTAGGTCAGGATGCTTTCAGCCTAGTGTTTCTGAAAGGCAGGTTCATATAACGCCAACTCATGGCTGGGTTGCGGAAATGGTAGATTAATGAAGTCGATTGTGAAAACCCTTTGGCCTTGCAAAGCTGGTGGCCCTCTGAAATCTCAATGAGCCTCCTGACACCCAACACAAGAAGCTTGTTTTGTGTGTGGGCAGGGGGGGAAAGAAAAGCTCTAAATTCAGAATATGTCCGTGTTCTACGCTGTTGAAAGGGAAGAATGAGCGAGCTAGATGACTAGGGATTCTTTCTCATGCGATGAAGTCACTGAACTTGAGCTAACCCCAAAACCCTGCAGTCTGAAGGACATTCTCTGTTTCCTTTGATTGGAGAGGTCTCAATCCTGGCTGTTAGTAGCACTTTGTAACCTACAGCTTTTGCTCTGCCCCTGTCACTGGTGACATCGGATGGAAATGTGACATTGGATGGAAAACCTGAATCTGCTGCCTACAACACAGAAACCTAATCTCACAAACTTCACTGGAAAAATGTGTGTACAGTATATAGCCTACTTTGACACATCTCTGCTTCCCAATTTAGAAATGCTTTGCTACCGTTATCTACAGAAATATGAAATGCCTGTGCAAAATTATCCCCATGACTCCCCATTCCTTCTGTCAAGATGTTACTGTAATAAAGGGATGCCATCAGTGTGAAAAGATGATTGCTGCATACAGCAAATGGGGAAGGTGAATGAATGCGCTTCAGTGAAATATGGCATAATGGAAAGTATTGGGGTGAATGCTTTCTTTATCTCCCAGTTACAGTATATATATAGGGTATAGTAAAGTGGCTTGTAAACTTGGTCCGTTTCAAAGGAAATGCTGCTATTTTTCTATGTCCAGAATGATACCTGGAGTTCATCCAGTGATTGTTTGTATCTGTGTTTCATATTAGGGGAATCAAGTCCCAGATACTGTACCTGCCTTTGTTCGCCTGGCCACGGACATTATTGTTCTCCCATGCTGCATTTGGCAGGGAGAATTTGGCATGCCTCGTCTTCTATACCAGAGACCTTTTTTGTCTGTAACACTTTTGATACACACACACAGACACGCACGCACGCACACACACACACACACACACACACACACAGACACACACACACACACGCATGCATGCACACACACATACACACGCACACACACACACACACCCACACACACACACATACACACGCAAACACATAGGCCAATGATAACAGCTGTCTTGCACTCTGTGCTGGACAGGATCTAACGTCCACAGCAGAGAATCTGGGTCAGAGTATTTGGAAAGCATGAATATCAGAGTTTTCAGACTGGTGAATTGATATGACTTTCACTGGTGACATTTTCCAGCGGCATATGGCAGCAGGCTCATGGGAGAGCAGTACTTTTTGATGAATATTTTGAGTCTGAGGGACCAAAGGACGGTATTGGGCATATGTCGCCTTCTGTTTTTGCCTTGTGAAATGATAATGTGGCCACACTTCAACTGGATGCTGAAGCCACAGAACTCACATTTTAGAAAGCATTAACCCCTGCTGTATTATTGCATGAATGACTACACAAGTGTGTGTGTGTGTGTGTGTGTGTGTGTGTGAGTGTGTGTGTGTGTGTGTGTGTGTGTGTATATGTGTGTGTGTGTGTGTGTGTGTGTGTGTGTGTGTGTGTGTGTGTGTGTGTGCACATGTACAACTTGCTAAGACTCTGATTTATTATGGCATCCTGGCTGAATATTCCAGATAAATGACCATACCTGGAATAACAAAGGGGTAACACGTTTTCATATCCCAATTGTGGCGTGACTTGAGCCATGTTTAATAGATGAGTCTTGTCCCTGTAGTAATGCAGCCTGAGTGGCAGTTTTCAACTTATGCGGGTGTTTTTTTCTGTGTGAGAATGGAGCACATGTCTGTGGCCCTAATCTCTGTTAGTTTTACCCCCCACATGCACACACACACACACACACACACACACACACACACACACACACACACACACACACACACACACACACACACACACACATAAACACACACACACACACACACACACACACACACACACACACACATAAACACACATCCATTTTCATAGAGGCACAAACATTGGTGTTCAGCAGTTTCTGCAAACAAATTCAAATTAAAAAAGGGTAAAGTCAGAAATTAATTATCCATCTAAAGCCAATGTACTGGAAAATATAATTTATGGAACAATTATGAAAATGGTGCGCTTAAGTGAAAACCCCACAATAATTAAATTAATATTTTATTTGAACACTCATTTAATTTTTTACCCTTGGTGAATGTGATGGAATATAGGCTGTTGAATGAAGTGGTATTTTAGGAAAGAGATAAAAAAAAAAAACTGCTTGCTCTGCTTTCAATGAGATTGGAGTTTTAAAAGCCTGTTATAGATAGCAGATGGGAACCAAGAGGTGAATGTTCTGAGGGTGATTAAAACATAAAAAATATGAGACCTTGACCCTTAACATTGAGATATTTGTGTGTGTGTGTGTGTGTGTGTGTGTGTGTGTGTGTGTGTGTGTGTGTGTGTGTGTGTGTGTGTTGTCCCCCTAGAACCCTCATGGTTTCCTTAACTCAGTGGCTCTCCAGTATACAGTGCCTCTTTATGCTAAGGAAGGACTTGCCCTTCTCTCTGTCACCAGTCCACTGGGAACAGTTCTCTGTGCAATTCTCATTGGCATGTTAAAGAGCCCTGATATTTTTGTCTGACATATTAAAGAGGGAATTAAGCAGAGCTATTGAGGGCTTAGTCCTGAACATTTCAACTTTTTTCCTCATTTTGAAATCCAGCCAAGTAGATTGAAAAGATGGGGAGGATAGAGAATGGAGAGAGGGGTTATTGACAGCACTGCGGCCAGTACTTTGAGGGACAAGCGGAAACAATGTGCTGACTGTTAGCCAAGGACCAGCTTTACTGTATTGCATTGGGAAATATGTGTCCTGTCTGGGCTTTTTTCACAAGCTTTTTTCTCTCTCCCAAGAAAGCTGTTACAATGAAACCAAGTCTAAAGCAGTAATTTGTAAGTCAAGAGCCTTGCAAAGTGGATTTCTGTGGGGAAGGAGGGGGTTGAAAGCGGGGTGGCACGTGAAGCCAGGGCCTAGGGTGTATTTAAGTGCTAGTGGAGCTCTGGCCAGCTTCACATGCTGCTTCACTGGACTTCACTAGCCATGCAAAGTAACTCAAACAATTCAAAAGTTTGGCACCAGTCTTCGGAAACAGGTAACACTTACAATATAAACAGTATATCAATAGGTCTTCATAGTTTGATGCAGTCTCTGTATGTAAACATGCTTATTATGCTGCACATACAGTACAATATCTATGGAGCAGAACATTATGATAGGCATGTTGGAGATTATACTATATGCACCTTTCAGCTGTGGTAATATCAGTTGCACTGACAGCAGCAGATTCCCTGTTGGCAACGGTACAGTGATAAATCCGGGAGCCTGGGAGCTAGCCTGGGAGCATTAGAGGGAGGCAGGCCCAGCTCTTTAGGCAGGCGTTTATGACGGAGTCCCTAAAGTTACAAAACGATTATGAGAGCCTTGGGCTGCCACTGGAAACAAACCCACTGACACGTTGACAAAATCCCTGCCCCGTGTTTATATGCCGTTTTGCAAAGAAATCAGAAAAGGTAATCATGTATGGAAGCCGGGGTTAAGAAGCAATGTAACAGTCTATTAACTTTAATATAGATATGTGGAATAAGCATATGCAGGGAGCCATTAGCATAAATCTTGGTTACACACGAGTGGTGCAGCGCACTCTGTTCTCTCTCCACAGTGAGGTCTAATGACAAACACTGTGAATGAACTGAGCCAGCCTACTGACTCCTCGCTTGAGCTCTCAATTAGCTCCCTGCCTCACCATTAAGACCCCTCTACCAGCCCTGCTGTCTACACCAGGCCTCAGCTGATGGTGGGGCTGTTTAGGAAAAAAGAAACCTATGATCCATCTGTATACTACAGTACAGTCTAGTAATAATAGTAATAATACTAAAAACTATTATTACGACTACTACTTATACTACTACTACTACTACTACTTCACTAACAAGATATAAAGAGGATAAATGTATCTGTTGAAATTGCATACTGTAGCTGTCTAAGATTGTGCCACAAGTCATGGAAGGGAACTTTGTAGAAGATTGGAAGCAGAAGTCAGTTGTTAAAACCACAACAACACCAACAACAACGACAACATTTGTGAAAGAGTACAAGGGACACAGGTTTGTCATAGAAAAGGCCTCTGTGTAGGGGAAGAAAAGAACGATTCCAATATGTTTGATTCATCATCAAAGGCCCCTGAAAGGATGCTGGAACAAGAGAGATTTTCCTGACTCAACTTTTTGTAGTTTTCCTCCATAGAAGTATGTTCATACTTCACAGGGTTTGATGTTTTACTGAGAGAGGGTTTCAAAAGAACAGATGTGCTTAGAACCTGGAAAAGGGACTAATGGATAAAAGGGGAAGAGAAATGAATGTCATTATCATTACTAACATAGTGCTAGTAGTAGTAATAGTAGTAGTTGTAGTAGTAGTAGTAGTAGTAGTAGTAGTAGTAGTAGTAGTAGTAGTAGTAGTAGTAGTAGTAGTAGTAGTTGTAGTAGCAGTAGCAGTAGCAGTAGCAGTAGTAGTAGTAGTAGTAGTAGTAGTAGAGGTTTATCATGGCTGCTAGGGTGGGGGGCAAATGTAACACTGTTACAAAAACCCGGGGGCTTATTCTAACACAGTTTCAATTGCCCATAAGTCAAGCAGCCAAATTACAATACACTACTCTCTCTCTCTCTCTCTCTCTCTCTCTCTCTCTCTCTCTCTCTCTCTCTCTCTCTCTCTCTCTCTCTCTCTCTCTCTCTCTCTCTCTCTCTCTCTCTCTCTGAGGAATAAACATTTTAATGACAATCAAGGTGTTTATAGCAGGTGTTCCCAACCCTCCTCTTGGAAAGCTACTGTACCTCCTGCAGGTTTTCACTCCAACCCTAATGTAACCTGCTAAGTAGGTACTCATCAACTATGTGTTCATAGTTCTTGGATTGCTTGAGCCCTAAGTATTCATCATAATTCCTAGCTGGCTAGCTCACACATTCATCGTTATTAAACGACTTGAACACGCATCTTATCTGACAGTTGCTAGCTCCTTTGCCTCACGCGAACAGGATTAGTACCTACATGGCAATGCTACCTTTTGCACTCAGGCAATTGGCAGGCTAGCTATCTCCCGCCATCTTAGTGAAGCTTATTTGCTGCACTATTTTGGTGTGTGGGCGAGTGATTTCTCTCAAGGGATATTTTACATTTTCATTTACATTTTTGCCATTTAGCAGATGCCTTTGTCCAAAGCCACTTACAACAAATACATTTGACTAAATGAATCATCTATTCACCAGTCATAGCAGTTTTACACTGGGGAAACAATACAGAGGGGTAGCAGATGTCTCAGGAGGGACAGTTCAGGTGTAGCCTGAAGAGATGGGGGTAGTGGTGGTCTAGTGGATAGTGAGTTGGACTTGTGATCGGAAGGTTGTGAGTTCAAATCCCGCCTGAAGCCACACCACTACTAGTGTGCCCTTGGGTAAGGCACTTAGCCCTCAGTTACTCCAGGGGGAATGTCCCTGTAATTCGTAATTGTAAGTCGCTTTGGATAAAAGCGTCTGCTAAATGGCAAAAAAAAAAAAAAAAAGATGGGGAAGATAGGGAGTGACTACAGGAAGATAGGGAGTGACACAGTGGTGCACGTCAATTTTACTTTCATCTCATTTTGGTTGCTACCCCCACTACGGCTGTAGTGCTTGTGTCAACTTCTTTAATTACCACGGTGTCTCCTGTTTTTTTTGTTCAACAGAAAACATGGTTACTACCAGATCCGGGAGACGCCGAATGAAAGTGATCATGCCTTGTGGAAGTTGGACTCTCTCAAAGTCTGCCCACCTTGGTTGGATTGATCAACACACAGACTGACACCTGACAGTCCTGACACCAGAGCTGTGCACTCAGAGGGGATAGAGAGTTTCTCAAACGACAAGTCAGGTACATGGAGGGTGGCGTTATGCGGAGCGCCTCTGCTCGCCAGCCCAAATAAACATACACAAGCTGTACACAGTGTTTCTATCCCTTAACACTAGAACAGCCATTGGTGGGGTCATTTGACCAAGTGAGTAAAACATGTGTTATACCTTTGCACTCCAAATTTCAGGACCCTCCTTTCATGACTTTTCCTAGCTATATCACCCAGTATCCTTATATTTAAAAAATCATTTCAAACTTTCTCCCGTTCCTGCAGGGACATCACATCCTGGTCAGAATGGACAACATGCCCACAGTGGTGTATGTCAATCCCCATGGAGGAATGCACTCTTTCCAACTCCTGTGTCGCACAGAGATTGTTAATGTGGAGCAGCAAACATGTTGTTCCTCAAGGCCACATATGTCTGGAAGACTGAACACAGGAGCGGTCTTGCTGTCACTGGGAGGACCCCTTCCAGAGGAATGGCTACTACACCCACAACTCGTCTAAGAGGTTTGTGGCAACCATAGATCTGTTCACATGGCTGGAAAATGTGCAATGTCTGTTATTCTTCGCGATTACAGATCACCGCACTCCGGTAGGCACCGATACACTCACCCATCAGTGGCCACACACACTGCTCTATGCCTTTCCTCCAGTGGGCCTAATCCCTCCCATACTCAATAGAGTGGGAGCGAATGGTCCCTGCCCCGAATTGGCCCCAACCATTGTTTCCCACCAATATTATTATGCTATTAGCGATTGATATCTCCAGGCCAGTGCGGCCACTCTGTTGTAATATCATGGCTCGTTACAGAAAGCAGGCAAATCCAAACTATAAACTATAAACTATATATCAGGATCGCATCTTAATGGTCTGGATAGTCAATTTCACAATGGAAGTAAGCTGCTACCAATTCATTATAATTACTAATTCAACTGGTGGCTACAGGGGAAGCAGATGTCATGTGAAGCTCCTTCAACAATGCTCCTTCAAACAATGCAATAACCCAAAAAACCTACCCATGTGCTATAGTGGTCTTGAGGGGAGTATTAACTTGGTATTACAGTATTACAGTTCTTCTTAGAGCGAACTGTGAGTACATATAGCACATTGTAATTCCTGCACTAGTACATTTCTGTCAGTGACATTCTCCTACATTGTTTCTGTCTTATCAAAGCCCAGAACTAACATGCATCTCACATTGCTGCTTTGTAAAAGTCATATATCACACAATGGAAAAACTCAAACTCAATGGAGTCGGAACCCACTGTAGCATCTTCAGGGGCTAATTGGATTGGTGTTTAGCAAGACCCCGGGAGGAAGCAGGGATTGCCTTCATGCATAAAATTGTCTTTGTTTCTCTATGTCGTCTGCTCTCCCCCCTTCTCCCTTGGTTGCCTTCCCCACTGCCTCCCCCACTTCCACGTGCCATGGAAGGAGTCGTATTAGTATACCTGTGTGCCAGCATGGGAGGACAAATAAATGATCTGGTATTAAATTTCAATAACACAATTCCTGGGGTCCTCCAGAGTACAAGCAATCAAGGGTTAAATTGGATCTGTAACGTATGCTCGGTGACCCACAAATCGCTTACCCATCAAACAGACTCATTACGAGCCGGCAAGCAGATGAGTGTTTGTGAGCCTTGCCTCTGAGCGGCGGGGATTGTGTGTATTACCACTAACACAGGCGAGGTATTTAAATTTTGATTTTTTCGTAATGGGTTTTGACATGTTTCATTTCCTCTGGGGGAAGCGTTCGAGACCTCCGAAAGTAAATGTTGCTAAAAAGTCATCAAGGCAGAATATTAAAATGCCATCAAATAAGAATTTCACTAATGCGATGGGGCTGGGGCTTCAGGTACGCGGGGCCGGGGTCAGAGGGGCCTGGTTCTGGGAGAAACACTATTTGTTCCCGTTGGCTGCCTTTTTTCCCTCTTAAATAAATTATTAGAGGACTCTTACCCTCCCCCTCGCCTTCCTCTCCACCTTTCAGGTCTCGCATAGTTCAGCCACACCATTTGAAATGAAAAACAAGCAAGTGAAGGGTGAGCTGAGACACACAGACCTGCAAAATTGCACCCTTTGGCTAGATTACGCATCAAAAAATATAAGGCTATGAGGTACAAACTTCCTAACGTTCATGTGAATTATACAGTACTGAAAGTTCATTTGGCACTTCTCGCACATTGTACATTTCTCATCAGGAATTGCTAAATCATGCTTTTTGAGTTGATAATTGACATTAATGTCACATGTAAGTCCCACATTATACAATTTAGACAGGACAATTATGGGACACTATCTCCATCTCAGAGCGTAAAAGAAACAGTTTCTTGTCCTTTTTTTCTAATACTTTGACTTCTAGCAGCTCGGGTTTAAAGTGTCCATTGTGTCCCCAACATTGTTTTTTGTATTCCATGGGTATTCCTTTTGAGGCCATTACCAAGCTGACAACCCACCAGCTGTCACTAATTGCCCACTAATGGGTTTCGGTGGTCTGATGGTTTGTCTGTGAGGGGCGTTCCAAGTCTATACTGGAGGTCTTTCTGGCTTGCCAAATCAAAGGGGACATACTTAAAAAGCATGTCATGTTATTCTGTTAAATCATTTTAAAACTGCACAGCACCTCTGCAATAGCAAACAATTTGCAGAAGCATACCAAAACAAATTGCAATACGAAACTGTAATTCTTGTATATTGCTATAGTATACAATTACTATAGTACTGTGGCTAATGATTTTTTTTCCCAGGAGGACACCAAAGTCCAAATGCTTTATTTCCATATCCACCTTGCACAGGTATAACATGATGAAATTATTTCCAAGATGAAAGCATTTTTAGCGGTGATATATCTATTATCATGCATGGTATACTGTATGTATCCTCTGTCGTTGAAATCTTTGCAGGAGACAAGCAGGGCACGTGTCTGCCCTCTGCGTCAGCCAGCCCGCTAATAGATGTGAGAAGGTCATCTGGCATTAGCGGCAGAAGTACGTTAGCATTTGCACGGAGCGTCTCTTGCCAGACTGTGTGCATGTTTGAAGGCGCAGGACAAGCAGGCCCTTTCACGGTGATGAATGGCTTTTTTCAAGCGTTCTGCTCCCTAGTTATGAGAAGGGTGACCTGGTCATTGGACGACTTTATGAAGCTATAAAAAATGTATGTCAGTCTGAAGTCTCTAATGCCATCCCCAAACAGAGGAGGGAGGGCGGGGGGTAGCCGGAATGGTAAAAAGGCCATTTACCGTCTCTCTAAATAGCTCTCTGACTGCCCTTCTCCACTTATCTGACAATGTCCTTGTCGTCAAGACAATTTTTTATTCTCTTTTTTTATTCTACCTTTTTTACGAGACAAATTTGAATCAATGGCAGACAGGCCAGTATTTCTCCCACATATTTTACTGTCCAATACTGCTCGCTTGTAATTAGTGTTTTGATATTGCCATCCTCAATTCCATGCACACAATAGGCCTATATCAGATATAGACAGAAAAGTATGATCACAATTGATGATGTCCCACATTTGTCATGTTGTGTATAGTTGCTAAACAATGTAATCACGAACCAAAAATACAAGATCATGGATTCACTCATCTACCAGTATTTTCCTCATTTCCATGTGACATGGCTGAATCCCATTAATCACAAATGTCTTCCTTTTAATAAATATGCAAATGTATATTAGGAGATTGGTGTTACAGCTAATGTGCCATTAATAAATCATGAGCCTCTTCGTTGTATGCCTGCCAAGGTTTTGAGGAACAAAATCCAAAACTAGATGCTGCATCCTAGATAGTGTGACTAGCTGTACAAGTAGAACCAGGTCATAGTTGCTGTATTCAAGGAAATATTGTTTTTATTCGAGTCGTGAATGTATGTTTAAGTAACTTAATAAAGTATAGTTAAACCCAACCTCAGATTACTGGCACAGCATGTGACTTGATATTGGAAAGTGTCATAATTTATTTATGTGTGTAATTAGGTCATGATGTCTGACAAGTACAATCCAGGCGTTTTGAGACCTTGTGGGCCAGGAAGTAAATTGTGGTTATGTTTTATTCAGACACTGAGCACCGCATTGCTGCTGTGAGCTTCTTATCGCATTTTAACCTCAGCTCGTAACCTGCACACTACTGTATCATCACAGCCCAAAAGCATTTGATCCACAGGATTTTGTGTATGCTGGTTTAATGGTGTACTGCAAGAACATACACCAGGGAGCCTTTTTGGGAGTCAGTGTTCTTTTTGTCATTAGTTCTTACTTTTTAGATCAACAACATTATTGAAGCTTTTCTTTAGTTATCTGGTTATCTACAAGTCCCATCATGGTCGCCATGGACACCTCAGCAATAAGGCACTTGTTGAACTTGTCTCCAGAACATTAAGAGTTCCTCAGTATCTTTAAATATCACAAATTTCCCAAAAGGATAGCAAAAAAAAAGAAGAAAAACCCCCACTTTCGAAGCAGTGAGGCAAAAGTGAGATGTGAGGGCTAAACTGCCCGCCTCTGTCTCTTCGCGTGCAATCAATCATGGGCTTCCCCTCAGCCACTTTGATCTGAAAACAGCTGTAATCTGTGGTCATTGTTGCCAGAGTAGATTGTTTGCCAAACTATTACCATAACTGTCAACCCAAATCAGAAAAATAATCTCATGGCTCTGGACAGATGCGGTTCCCCTGCATTATTGATACGGTCATCTCAGAGAGAGAGGGAATTATAAAACATAGTTCTATTTACAAAGGGAGATTGGCTGGGTCCTTGAGAGTGAGTGAGTGGGACAGGCACTTCCAGGAAGTGAGATATAGCCAGTTCAGGGGGAAAAACAAATTTCCTGGCTTTTTGGGGTCACCTCACCCCATGGGCCTACTTCCTCTCTGAAAATGAATCACCCGAATACACACTGGACTGAATTCTCAAAGTGCCTCCACTGGCACCCAGGCCCTGACACTTAATATCAGATTTTTACCTTCCTGTTTTCATTGCAAAGCAGGGTGACCAGGGATGACCTTCAAGACAAGGCAATTGATGTACTCTTGAAAGTATTAGCACATTCGCATATTAACATTTAGCCTACTACTTTATTTATGTATACATGTCATTTTGTGGGTGCTTTTCTCCAGACCAAATTAAATTCAGAAGAATCAGACTTGTCCAATGTAAAAAAAAAATGAAACAAGCAACCTTGAGTAGGAAAAGCATTTAATGTTTCCATTACAGCACATGTTGTGTTCTAGAGAGGTCAAGAACCAGATCGTGCAATGTATGTTTATTTAACAGCCCTTTCGACTGCATCAGGCTGTGTTTGTTTTCTAGTGTGTGACCATTGATAGAAAACTGCATCTTAAGATTACGATGCCTTATAACCAGAAAGATGTGTGGAGCCTTAAGGTATTAGTGTAATGTACAACATGTCACAGGTATGAAATCGCCTACTTGAACTTACCCCTTGACTTGGGTGGCAACTAAAGCATTCATAGAAGTCCAAATGACAAAATCATCAGCTGACCAGTTGCCAGACTTTCCTTTGTGGAAACATGTGTCCTTCACTGGCACAGTACACAATTTGGCAAGATACAGAATAACCGATTACAAGATCTGGCATATGGACAGACAAACAGTTCCCCACTCAGTGCATCAGGTCTGTGCCATCTTCTTCATGGACAAAAAAAGATACATGATGGATGTACAGATGTGATGGCTGGGCATGAGCCAGGTAAAATGAATGGGCAGCACAAGCAATAGCCCACCCTTAGCTCAGGATGACCCTGCAGTCTATGTGTTCCTTTTGACAACACTAATACACATACTTTATTTGTAGTGTAGTAATTGAACTACAGGGACACCTTTAATTTTGAAAGGACAATGCTATTCACAGCTTTAGAATGCTCTGTTGCAGATTCTTGACAAATGACGCAGTAGTTTCTGAAACATTTGATTGAAAACACGTTTTGAAATACAGTATAGTATGTATTGTACAAATGATGTCCCCACTCACTTCCTCTCCCCTTGAACTGTGTTCCCGACATGTCAATTTCATTCAGATTTAAGAAACGTTTCCGCAGAGCCGCAGCCTGTCTACATCGCTTGAGGCAAAAACGTCCGTCCAGGTGACACCAGTGATAGAAACTAAGATCACTCATGCTACTTCCTTCTTCTTCTCAGTCTTCATTCAGTCCAAAGTCCTCATATTAGGAGATTTAGAGGATATATACATCACTGATGGAAAGTAGAGATAGACAATGAGGTAAATACAGTAAATATACCATGTCACAATTGATCATACTTTGAGGGAAGAAAAATGCCTGCATCAATTGAGTCTTGGCCTGAGCGGCATGCACTGCAGGACAGTGGGCACGCCTGGAGTGAGACTCGGGTCTGAACTTGATACATTTGTCCATATTATCCCTATTGATGTTTAAATTTCATCAGGGCTGTAACTACATGGGCAGAAGCAGTGACAGAGGTACTACGACCTCCTTCGATCCATAATTTACACCTGTTAGTTGACTCCCCCATCGTTTGTGAGTATACTCAGGCTTAAAGGTTAACAAAAGAGAAGCAGGCCAAGCTCTACTGCCGTGACAACGGATCAATGTCAAGTAAATAACCTTTTCTACCTTGTTTCCCGAGCAGTATCGATCTGTTCTTCCCCTCCTTGTTCCCCCTCTCCATTCCATCCCCGCTCTTGTCTCCTCGCTTTCCAACCAGTATGGGATTTTCAACCACTGTTTCATATTACAGTAGATGTGTGAAGTGGCATTTGTGTCAGACCATTTTTGTGGTTTTTAAAGTCTTTATATACAATAATGGAAGAGAAGACTACTACAGACATATTTGTCAGGTTTCTTCAATCAATTTGTGTTTGTTACCGGGTGTCCAAAATTGGTTTTAGAGTTGTAAAGAAAACATCATGGCTTCCTTTCATGGATCATTGAGCACTAGCTGTCATGGAGATATTGTTTCTGATAATCAGGATAGAGAAATAGCAGTGTACTTTTGGTGAATGAGTTTCTCCTTGTTTTGAACACATTAGGCTCCAATTTACTGCCACTAAAGAGTGCTGGGAAACACTGTGGACATGGTTGCTAAATTGGTAATTTTGTTCAGCAAATGGATTTGACAACTTTGTCATTATTTAACATGGAATATCATAGGTGTTTGAATTTGCCAACTCCCCTTGGCAAGTCCACGGACACTCCCATTTACTGCTCCGCCTATATTGGTGCTAAGTTTGTGTTGGCCGAGGCAGACGCACTTGTGAAGACACAGAATTACCAAAACAGATTTGCACATGGTGTTAGTGTTGCTCAGTGCTCTTTAGCGGAAGCGAATTGGAGCCCATTGTCTGATCTGAACCTGCAATTACTGTTTTTAGATCACTCAGTTATCTCCAAGGTATCTATTAGCATTGTCTTTGTGGACACCTAACCATACCTATGCAGTACTGCTGAGTTGTGTGCTGCAATATTGAACTGTAGTGTAGACTTGCAGACACTCTTCTTACAGCTCTATCCATATAACTGTACTGAGAGACTGTATGCATTCTCACATGTTTATTTACTTAAAACCTTTCATATTTTTTCTTTAACTCGTATGTTATTTTTTTCACTTTGCAAACTACGTTTATTTTAGAAATGTAGTGCCCTGCATAAATATTGGGACAAGCATGTGTTCTTTTTTAACAGTTATTTTCTTCATGTTTTATTATGATAAAAAAAAGTGAGCTGTTTCAAGAAGAAGTTCAAAATCTTGAACTTGAAACCCACTTCAAACACATTTACTGTAGTAATACATTTGTTGTTGCTGTATATTTAGCCAAATCATAAGGATCCGATCCCAACAACTTAAAATATTGCACACTTGTTTGCTTTATGAGGGCTGGTCCAATGAACTGCCATTGATATCCCATGGCCCGTTCAGATCCCACTCCAATACACAATAAGGCACAATTATCACAGGAAGAACTTCAAAGTTATCAACCGGATATCAACTAACATATTTTGTTTAGATCCCTGTTTTCAAAATATGATATTACTTGTTTATTATTAAGTTACTGCCAAATTAGTCCTGAGATACTTAAAAATGCAATATTATGGTGCAAAATAGAGCTTTCAGTTTGTATACAAGCAAATAGTTGAGCAATTTCATTTGGAAATTGGATTAAATAATTTGCTATCAATCTACACACAATAGCCCATAATGACAAAGTGAAAACATTTTTTTGGACATTTCAGTAAATGTATTAATATTGAAATACAGAAATACCTATTCAGACCTTGCTATTTTTGCTATGGCACTAATGAGCTCAAATGCAAAAATGTCATCAACAAATCACTCACTAATTTGAATTGAGTCCTTCTTAATGCAAGGATAATAGTTCATGTAATTTTGGAATTAATATCTTTGTTTTTATAGGGTCTCTGATTTGCATGGGAATCAGAATCAGAATCAGAATCAGAATGGCTTTTACGTATTACATGATGTCACTGTAAGTGACAAGTACAAGTACACAAAAGTATCATTATTTGACTTTGGTTCCTCAACATTGGCATTGCAGCATTCAGATACAAAAACACAATAATAATAAGTAGCATAAATAAGTAAAATAAGTAACCCTACATTGATAAAGTATTAAAGTGATGATTTTATAGTGGCTTCAATAGTGCAAAAAAGCTGTGCAAAATACGATGATATGAGATTATACAGTACGGTAGTTAATTAGAGCAGTGGTATACAAGTAATCCAGTACTCTGCAAGTAGTTGAAATACTATAATATGTTTATTTTTGTATATCTCCAGGAGTCTGATAGCTTGGTGGAAATAGCTGTTTGGCAGTCTCTGGATTTTAGCCCTGAGGCGTCTGTACCGTTTCCCCGACGGCAATAGCTTGAACAGCTTTTGATTGGGGTGGCTGGGGTCCCTAATAATCCTGAGGGCCTTTCTGACACACCGGTCCTTGTCGGTGTCCTGGATGGAGGGAAGCTCACATCCGTTGATCTTCTCAGCTGTCCGCACTAGCCTTTGCAGTGCTTTGCGATTTTGGTCAGTGCAGTTGCTGTACCAGGCAGTGATGAATTCCGTCAGGATGCTCTCGGTTGTGCCTCTGAAGAAGGCCCATAGGATCTTAGGCCCTAAGCTGAACTTTTTTAGCCGCCCGAGATGAAAGAATCGACGCTTTTTTCACCACCTGGTTGGTATGTTCATCCCAGGTGAGGGCGTTGGTGATGTGAACCCGCAGGAATTTTATGGCAAGGCAAGGCAAGTTTATTTGTATAGCACATTTCATACAACAGGGGAAATTGCTTTACATATAGCATTAAAAATGAAAGAGGATAGAGAGAAAATGAGGAATGACAAGAATAGATACATATAGAAAATAAATAGATAGAAACATTTAACAATATAAGACAATGAATACAAAGATATAGATAAATGTGTTACTGCAACTGTATTCCAAGTCTGCTCTTCCCGATACGGCATGTGAGATTGCAGGTACTGCGTTATGCTGTTGAACCTCTCCAGAGCAGACCCATTGATGGTGATGGGGTCTTGTGCCTGCCTTTTCTTCCTGAGAGTCCACTGCACTGCCACCAGCTCCTTGGTGTTGTAGGCGTTGTAGGCTGTACTGAGCCAGGCAGTCAACCTCACTCCTGTAGGCCGTCTCGTCGCCATTGGTGATCAGGCCAATCACTGTTGTGTCTCGGCGAACTTGATCACCGTTTTGGAGCTGTGAGTGGGTGTACAGGGAATAGAGGATGGAGCTTAGGACACAGCCTTGGGGGGCTCCTGTGATGATGGTTGCGTAGGGGGGGGGTCTTAGGGTCAATCTTTACCACTTGTTTACAGTGAGAGGAAGTCCAGGATCCAGTGGCATAGGCTGGGTTCGATGCCTAGGCTTCTGTGAGCTTGCTGTCGAGACTGGAGGGGACTATGGTCAAGGTGGGTGAGGGCTGAATGGAGTAATGTGGCAATGGCGTCGTCTGTCGATCTGTTGTCGGTGAGGGTCCAGGGTGGGTGGCAGCATTCTGCAGATCAGGACCATGATGAGCTTTTCAATGCATTTGCTCACCATGGGGGTGAGAGCAACAAGGTGCTAGTTATTTAGGCATGTTATCTTCTTGCCCTTTTTTCGGTACTGGGATGATGGCAGATGACTTGAAGCAGAAGGGCACTATGCCCATGGAGAGGCAGAGGTTGAATATATGGTAGTGAAGACACCAGCCAGCTGGTCTGCGCACGCTTTAAGCACCCGGCCTGGAATTCCATCAATATAACTTCAGCTGTAGCTTCAGAGCTATCTGTAGCAACAGTCTATCTGTCATCATCTAAAATGGATGAAATGGGAGAAGATTTGTATAGCATTCGTTTTCATTTAGGGTTTCTTTGTCAAAGAAAAAATCTGCCTGTGTTGGGATAATATTATTAGAAAATTATTAAAAGCCTACTTCGAAGACCTGCAACTGTGCTTCACAACAGCCGACTTCACAACATCATGGCAGCGCATAGAAGTAGGCATCATGGCAGGCTGTACAATCTCACCCCTGGCCTTCACAATGGCCATGGAGGTCATCATCAGGGCCTCAAGATGGGTGGTCGGGGGTGAGCGAACTAAGAACGGGATCCGCCTTCCACCTATCCGAGCATACATGGATGACATGACCACTCTGACCACTACTGCAGCATGCACCAGGCGGCTACTTGGAAAACTGCAGGAGAACATCAAGTGGGCCCGGATGAAAATCAAGCCGAGCAAGTCACGAAGCATCTCTATAGTCAAGGGAGAGCTTAAAAACGTGAAGTTCTGTATTGGGGACGACCCAATACCAACAGTGTTAGAGCAACCTGTAAAAAGCCTGGATAGATGGTACAACGCAAGCCTCAGGGACAAAGACCAAGTGCAGCAGCTAAGGCAGGACATCACCAACAGTCTGGAAAACATCAACAAGACCCTACTGCCAGGGAAGCTCAAGCTCTGGTGCCTGCAATTTGGACTTCTCCCTCGGGTAATGTGGCCACTCACTATCTATGAGGTCCCAATAACAACTGTGGAGAAGATGGAGCGAACCATTACTTCATATGTGAAGAAATGGCTCGGTGTCCCACGCTGTCTGACCAACATCGGCCTCTATGGAAAAGGGGTCCTTGAACTACCCATCACGAGCCTCACCGAAGAGTACAAGTGCTCTAAAGTAAGACTCCAGATGACGTTGAAGGATTCCAGAGACCAGACCATCAGCAATGCTGTACCACCCCTTATAACTGGACGGAAATTGACACCATCTGACGCGGTGCAGCATGCTACGTCAGCCCTGAGGCACAATGACATCGTGGGGCATGTCCAGCTGGGAAGAGGAGGCTTTGGCCTTGCAGCAAGTAAACCAACTTGGCGTAAGGCCTCAACATCAGAGAGGAGGAAAATGGTGGTCGAGGAGGTGCGCCGTCAGGAGGAGGCTGAAAGAAGCGCGAAGGCCGTCTCTCTTGCAAAGCAGGGACAATGGATGAGGTGGGAAGGTCTGGAAAGGAGAAAGCTCAGCTGGAAGGAGCTCTGGGGAATGGAGGCAAGCAACATCAGCTTCATCATCAGAGCTACCTATGATGTGCTCCCATCTCCAAAGAACCTTCACCAGTGGTATGGTGAGGACCCAACCTGTGCCCTCTGCCCAACTCCAGCAACTCTCAAACACATCTTGTCCGGTTGTAAGACCAGCCTCACACAAGGCCGCTACACCTGGAGGCACAACCAGGTCCTCAAGAGCCTGGCAGCAGCTCTTGAGAGCAAGAGGAATACCACCAACTCCTTGCCCTTGAAAGCAACCAATTCCATCACGGCACCAACATTCATCCGAGAGGGACAGAAAAAGTCCAACCATCCTCCAACCAAACCAGAAGCTGGACAGCTAGCCATGGCCCGGGATTGGAAGATGCTAGTCGATATTGGCCAGCAACTAATCTTTCCACCCGAGATCGCAGCCACCACCCTTAGACCAGACTTGGTACTCTGGTCCCCTTCACTGAAGTCTGTTTACATCATAGAGCTCACAGTCCCGTGGGAGAATTCAGCTGAAGAGGCCTATGAGCGCAAGAAACTGCGCTACACAGAACTGGCAGCAGACGCTCAACAACGAGGATGGAAGGCAAAAGTCTATCCGGGTGAAGTGGGATGCAGAGGTTTCGTGGCTTCTTCCACCGTTAGGCTGCTGAAAGACCTTGGCATCCATGGACAGGCTCTGCGACAGACAATTAGATCACTCTCTGAAGCGGCCGAAAGAAGCAGCCAGTGGATATGGATCAAGCGGAAGGACCCTTGCTGGGCTCAAAGAACAGCAACATGACCCGCTCACTAATCCCCCCCTACCCCCACTCCCACTTGAGAACCCAGGTCAGAACCCTCCAGGAGGAGGGTGAACAAGGTATGCGGTCTGCTCTAGGCCTGACTCAGGGAAGAGGACACCCCTGCCTTGCATAGTCCCGTGGGCTGCGCCATTTAAACAACCAGGCAATTCTCATGATTGGGCATGGGACACAAGCTCAGGCTTGATCACCCTGTAGCTGGCCGCCTTAGATGAGGGTGTCTAGTGTTGAAAAGGCCGAAACACCCCATGATTCAAAGGTACTCTACTGATGATGTGTCCCGAAATGTAACATCCTTCCCATGTCTGAGATACAGCTCCCATGCCACTCTCAACATCAAGGCAAACCTCATGTGCGTACCATCCATTGGCACAATGGACAGTATAACATCACGTCCCGTGTTTCATAATTCTCATTAGCATAGGGGTCGGCAATTAGGTTTGGCCTCGGGCCAAATTTTTTTTGAGCCACTAGATGGCGGGCCCGAACTTTTTTTTTTTTTTTTTTTTTTTTTTTCCTAACACCAGGGGAGCCACCCCTCCTAAATTTCGTTGTTGGGTACCTGTACTGTAGCAATGACAATAAAGACCATTCATTCATTCCATTAATTCATTCATAAGTAATTGATTGTTAAAAAATGTGACACATTCTAATGCTTTGACTTTTCTTTCGAAAAATGTACACATCGCTAGTCAACTAACACAGCTTGTTTTGTGAGCCTGCTAACAATGTAAAGTAGTGTTGTAGTTAACTAGGTAACAATGTAAAGTAGTGTTGTAGTTAACTAGGTAACAATGTAAAGTAGTGTTCTAGTTAACTAGGTAACAATGTAAAGTAGTGTTGTAGTTAACTAGGTAACAATGTAAAGTAGTGTTGTAGTTAACTAGGTAACAATGTAAAGTAGTGTTGTAGTTAACTAGGTAACAATGTAAAGTAGTGTTGTAGTTAACTAGGTAACAATGTAAAGTAGTGTTGTAGTTAACTAGGTAACAATGTAAAGTAGTGTTGTAGTTAACTAGGTAGCAGTCCAATCCATTACGTTGCAGTATTTTGGCTTGACTAGCAAGTTTGTGTTGTGATTCTCAACAACGTTGAAACGTAGTTTCACCCTTTTCCATAGTTTTGAATAATAAATGTGTGGACTGACGATGTAGCGCAGCCTAGCTTGCCTTATTCTAATAATTATTTAACATACTTTCATTCTGAATGATTCCCCCCTCCTCCCAGACAAGGTCACATTATTATTGGATTGGTTGTTTGCGTGTCTGGTGAAGTTAGCTAAACATTTAACCTGCTAACTAGCAAGAGAAACATCATGTCACTCTCCAAAGGTGTAAAGAGGAAAGTTGACGGTGAAAACAGGGCATTTAAAGAGGAATGGACAGCGAACTATAATGTTCATCCTACCTGGTTTCATCAACGCAAAGCCGTTGTGAGACTCACATCTTCCGTGCTCACAATGTTCCCTTTCTTTACATGCGAGTCGTCCTTTTCCTCAATGAATGTGATAAAGACGCACGAGAGGAATCGATTGATGCAAAAAAAACCTTGAGAACTGCCTGCGGATTAAAGTGACGTCCATATAACCAGATATCAAGCAAATACTGACCGATGGGAGATGCCACTTTTCACATTAAGTGAGTACCAAGCCTGTCGTTATTGTATTTAATAACCTAATTGTATTTTGTATATTTTGAATGAATGGCTCATTGTAATTATTATCCCTAATAGCGTGTTTGCTCTGTCTTTTCAGGAGCATAGGCCTATGCACCACCACCCCTCGCATAAGCGGATTACTTTTCTTTCTTTTCTTTTTTTCACCGATTTTGTTGTCAATGTTTTTCAGAATATTAAACTGAATTTGCTTTGTTACTGTTCATATGTGTGTTGCAGTCACATATACGTAAACATTACGTTTGAATTATTTACTGAGCTGGTGTTATTTTTTTCAAACCACACACGGCTATTTCAGCACTACACGTTGTCCACCTACTTATGATTCACTATGAGGGGTTCAGCGTCAGTGCGCTTCGGTGCACCCCGCTGCCTGATTATCTGTCCCTGTGTCATTAACTCTCAACATGGATAAAAGTACAATAAGCATTATTCAGGTGGAGGTAGATTCTCTATTCGGACATTATAGGCGCTATATGTGGGACTGTCGGTCGGATATTGTAAAAAAAAAAAAAAAAAAAAAAAAAAAGTGGATTCTCCAAATATTCTGCTGGGCCAAATATTATTGGTGATGGGCCAGCAATGGCCCGCGGGCCGCCTATTGCCGACCCCTGGCATAGGATATACCCTCAGTAACAGACGTGTCGCTTGCTTGGGAAGCAGTGACACTCATGCATAGTGTGTAAAAAACTTGGCATTCCTGTAATTTTAGCCCATGTTGCGTCGAAAGATGTTAACATATTGCTGGTGTTTCCACCCTTACTTGAAATTATTATTTTACAGATGTTACAAATAGCAATGTTTCTTTTTTTGCATTTGCATTTTTCTTTGTGAAATGAAGCCACACTTTGGACCTCGGAGGCAGACGATTCCGAAGCATCGAACAATTTGGAACCGGTTCTCGATTCCCATCCCTAATGTTGTCCCGTCGACTGTGCTTTTTCCTATACACCATTCATCTCTGTAGATTTTTGTAAGTCTCCCAGGCTTCAGGGTTGCATTCCTGAGTAGTTTCGTTCCTCTCCATTTGCTCAGTTTGTTGCTTATGGCAGTCCGTCGCTACCGAAGATGACGCAGATTCCTTGTGTGGTGATAAATACATCAGTGGCTATCGTTGCTGGCGACGATGTCACTGCAGATGAATGAAGCCCGATTCTAGAACCACATATCCTGATTCTAGAACCACATATCCTGATTCTAGAACCACATATTCTGCCACAGTTGGGACATGTGAGGCCTGGGTCAGGAGGCTGAGATGATGCTGGATCAGCATGATGGTGTCTTTGCTGGTACCGTCCCATCCGTTGTTGTGTGCGAGCGAGGCTCCTCAAAGTGTGTGACCCCAGTGTGGCACAAGGAGCGCCATAGTGGACTATTTGCTGCAGCTGACTCAAGGTCATTTGGGTTGATTGGGGTTGCACCTCTTTAGTGGCTGTCCATAAAGCACCTGACGGGGCAAATGGCAGCCAGGAATCCGGATGATATGGCCGACCCAGCGGCGTTGCCTCAATGCTAGTGGACCGCACTGGAGGATGTCAGGATGGGGAACACAGTCCTGCCAGGTGATGCAGGCATCTGATGTTAAAACACATAAAGGTGTCTGATATGACGCTGATAGGCTGTCCAGGCTTTTGAACCATGAAGCAGTGTGGACACACTCAAATTTCTTGAGTATTATCCAAAAGATTTCCCGGTCAACTGTGTCAAAGGCTTTAGTGAGGTCAATGAAGGTGATGTAGAGGTCCTTATTTTTGCTCTCTGCATTTCTCCTGGACTTGTTGAGCAGCAAAGATCATGTCCAGTGTGCTTCGGTCTTTTCTGAAGACACACTGCATCTCTGGGAGAATGGGGCTTGTGAGGCGAAACAACATGATCTTTGCCAGCACTTGCCCGGCAACGGAGAGGAGAGAGATGCCACGGCTAAGTGGATTCTCGGTTTGTAATGACAACTTGATCCATCTGATCCTGAGTGTGTAATTGATTCCTCTGCAAATTAGAGACCCAATAAAAACAAATATATTAATTCCAAAATTGCATGAACTATTATCCTCGCATTAGGATGGACTCAACTTACTGTGTGATTTGTTGATTTTGCACATTTGTTGACATTTTGCATTTCAGCTAAGAGTGTCATAGCAAAGAGTCTGAATACGTATGTACATGAGGTATTTCTGTATTTCAATATTAATACATTTACAGACATTTCAAAAAAGGTGTTTTCGCTTTGTCATTCTGGGGTATTGTGTGTGGATAGATGACAATTTAATGGATTTCATTTAATCGATTTTAAATTGAGTCTATAACACAACAAAATGTGGAAAAAGTGAAGGGGTCTGAATACTTTCCGAAGGCACTGTATTTTACAGTCAAATTTTCATAGATGGCTGTCTGAATGAGGGATAATCCTTTGTGGCAATGTGTCCTTAGTTGAACCTGTAAACACAGTTGTGTCCATCTGTGACCCAGACAGAGTTAGTACCTGAACCTCTATTGATTTTCACATGCAACAACAGGGGAGGGAGATAGTGCTGAAGCAAAGGGTGAATGGTAGTGTGTGTTCTTGCCCTTATGCTACAAGAGCACAAGGTTTTGTGACATGTCAACACATGCACACATTCTCCTAGCAGGAAAGCCAACAAAAAGAGTGGCCACAATAGAAAATTATGTAGGGTCTCATTTAAGATGTATTTAATTTTGCCTGTTACCTAACAATGGATGTTTTGTCAACACCGAATGTGTTGAACTATCGGGCAAAGGTTCAGGAATACTAATGATCACGGATAAAAGATGCCATGTTTCTTTAGGTTTCATGTCTCCAAAGGTGAGATATCTTGGCATGGCCACACAGTAAATGACATTGGGTAGAGGTCATAAAACAAAAGACAGGGAGCACAGAGGGGGCCCTTGGGTAGCTATTCTGGAGACTCAGTGCCTCTGCTAAAGGTCTAGTGACAAAGAGCACCTGCTGGTGTCACACAGCTTTGAGGGCACTGGTGGTATGATGGTGTGGGGGTTGGGGTGAGAGGGGGAGAAGGTTAAAGGGAGGCACGGACGTAGGGGTTATTTTCAGTGATGTGAATTGATCCTTGTGACTTGCGGTGTTTGTGATCTTGAAGACCACCATTGTTGTTGTTTTTGTGAACTATACCCTTGACTTGAAATTCAACATGATGAACAATGCCGCATTGTCCTCAGATTTGTGGCCTACTACCTTTATTCACAAGGATATCACACAGTACATGCAATTACATTTGTAATACTTTATAGCGCATAGAAACCTGACAAAACACTACAGTAAATGCATATTTGCGATAAAGGGAAAGTATTTTGTTAATCAATAGCAATTTCTCTGACCATAAATATAATTTCTATTCATTCTCATACAGTTTATTTTGTGAGCAAATGCTTAGTTCAGTCTGATCAGTCTGAAGAGTCAGAGATTAAACACTGAACTGACAGCTCAATCTCAGAGGACTGTCCTGGAGAGAAAATATGTGTCACTTGATGTTTCTCAGTTAAATGGTGACCTTAGGTAAGATATCTGGAGGCTAACGTTAATGTCAAATCTGACACACAGTGTTCCGCCATTACTGAAGGTTACTACTCTCCCTTTTACATATCTATCCATTACATATCTATCCATTACAGATCTATCTGCCTAGATTACTCCTACCATAGTAGCCAAACACAGAACATATACTGTTGTTGAACAGTTACTATCAAGTAATATGAAGTGTATCCAGCGTGGACTCCAATGCAAAGGTCCAGATGGCTTCCGACACAGCATAAGACAATGGAACTCCAATATGTTAACAAGAACTAACTTGATTGCTAAAGTTTCAAAGATGTTGATGATCTCTGAATTAAAATGTATTGTTTGTGTAGCGTTGTTGTGTGAGTTGAGCGAGTTGTGTTGTTGTAGTTAGACTTAGGTATCAATGTTTCTTTTCTTTTTTAGAACCAATGCGAAGGCATTCTACTAAGTGAAGCCAGGCCCTCAGGTTTTTGGAAAAAAAGAAAAAGAAGTTCTATGTGGTCCAAGGTCAATGACCTGCTCTGTAGCTGTCTCCATTCCACCTCAGGGCACCTGCTAATGTCAGCCCTCTTTTAGATTCCCCAAATCGTGACTTGCCACTGGTTATTTTCAGCGGCGATAAGTGATCCCAGTGACCCCAGAGGTCTGACACGCTGTTTTTTTTTTTAGCCAGAAGTCAAATGCCATAGCATTGCCCCAGGATCAAAGCCTTCAAAGTCAAACTCTACTTAGGCATCCATTGAAATTAGAGCCCTGGGCCTAGCCAAGGATACAGAGCCAGAGCCAGAGCCAGCTCATAGCCAGACTGTAACTCACACACCAGCGAAGTGGTGGACACCCACACAACTCCACCCCCCCCGCCCCCCCCCCCGCCCCCACACACACACAGACGCACATGCTCTCTCCCCCTCCTGTGAAATAGCTGTCTTATTGAGGTCAAAGAACAGTTAACTGTTGTGACTCAGAGGGCTCATTAGGTTCCACATTACAGACAACATGAGGTGAACTCTCATTCCACTACAGGCACACTGTTTGTCTTTGTGAATGATATCCATAGAAGCTGTTATCCCAGGAAGTTTCAGACACCTTATGAGTATCTCGTAGTCTAATGCCACACTGAAAAGGCTGGCGTTTATGGTTGTTTATAACACACGAGACAAGGGATAGATATTGTACTTGTTCCCTTCCAGCCTTGCTCAATCCCGGTCTGTGTTAACTTCCCTTTCCTGTTCCCCCACAACCCTGTACACACACCCCAATACACAGGAAATGGAGTCTGGCCTCTTGACAGATAATGTGACACACACGTGTGCTAGCGGAAGAGGGGGCCATGAGCCACAAAGGGCCACTCTGGGTCCTGCACTGTGATAACATCAGGAAGGGGAGCAGAGGAGAGGTGTCTGCAGGAAGTGGCCAGGCTAGCGAAGGCCTGCAGAATCACACTTATCTCCCTGAGGAGCCAGGAGGCTGGGTGTCTCCTCTCCTGTGGCGTGCCAGAGGATGGGCGGCAAGGGCCTTCGCTTGTCATCACAATTTACTCTTCACTCCAAGCCCCTACTCCACCATGAACAGTACCTTACGAAAAGAATGCACCGTTGCATAGACATAGGCTTATCTGTATTTAAGAAAGTTTTACATCTGAGTGTGAAGTAGTAAATCTACTACTCTCATTGATCTATTTAGAAGCCATATTCATTATAAGGGATATATTTAATTACTAGACATTTCAGAAACGATTGCTGTCAGTGGCTTTAATAACAGAAACAAGAGGAACTACATGTAGGCCTAACAAGGTTTTCCGCCTCACCGATACTCCTGTTAAAAACTGGTTTCACTTATGTATTAGCAAGCACATCTGTTAGACTATATATTTAAATTGTCAAAAAACTGCAGAGTGGCCCCTTGTCTTTTCAACAATACACCAACAGATGTTTTTGAAAATGTATATAGTATTCGTTTTTCTACAGTATGCACCTGACTGTTCCAGTATTAAATCATGTTGATAGTTTCACTGAATAGTGATATTAACTGTTAATAGAGAGAGAATACAGTATATAACTTCCTGGTCGTTTTGTGATTATTAATGACATTTGAAAATGTCTTCCTTTGAAACTTGACAATAGTTTGTCCATGTTAATGTTGACTACAGACTGTGCTACTTTCCCGTAAATCATAGTTTGTAATGACAGCTGCACTGGTGCTAACACAGATGCCTTGGTAGATGATAACGTCTTAGGCACATCATTTATTTTTAAAGATACAGTACTCAATAAGAGACCAAGTAAGTTGGACCAAGTATATTTACATTAAAGATACTGTGCAATTTGTCTACAAACCTAGTGAAGAGACCCAGGTATAGTTGAAAGGTATGGTACCATGTAATATATTGTGCTATCCTCTTTAGACCGTGATCACAGTGGAGAGTGCTGCAAATAAATGTAAGAGGTTAAAAAGTCCAGATGGTCTTTAAACTGTATTCCCCCTCCATAAGCACCCTTGATTTATGGGATTCTCTAATGGTATCTCTGTTCTGATCTGACTTCCTTTCACCCTGCTCTCATCTCAAGCTTTAAACTCATCAGGTTCCCTCAGCCCTGTCGTTAATCCTGAGCTACAAAGGAAGGTACGGCTGCGGAGAATTAGGGATTTTTCCTCCTCCCTTTTTCCTCTCTACAGAAACTCCTGCTGACTGATGAATGATAAACTGATGAGCAGGCCTAATCCAGGAGAACCCCCTCCCGCTGGCTTGCTTTACATTCCCCAAACAGATGTATTCCTTGGTGGAAATCTGCCATGAAATTGGGGGCTGGTTTGTGAAGAATTCCTTACATAACGCCGCAATGACTGAATACGTACAGTTGACCCCAGTGCCGAGGCCTGGGAGGGACAATCCCATTTTTTTGTTATGGTGTGAGTGGGTGGGCTAGGAGAGCATAGAGCTCATATATTTGCCTTTCCAAAGCCATAGAAAATGTTATGGGAATTATTTCAAAATAGATCATAGACTGTGTGACACCATCAGTCCTCTTTTAAGGACCACACTCAAACCTAAGACCACACCCTGGGACGTGCAGGGATTAGGCTAGGGAACTGAGACTAGGTTGGATATATCAACAGTGACAATCCTTGGACGATCTCGTTTCATTGAGAACGGTTAGGTAACCGTGGTATATGTACATAAATCATTTTGCAACCCGTTGACAGCGCTGTATCCTGTGTTATCAACTTTGAATAGATTATAAAGTAATCCTCCATTGAGGGGAGGTAAAAGTGGGTGGAAAGAAACAGGAAAAAAAGACCACACGCTCACACAATGTCTATTTTGTTCAATATGCATGTCCTATTTCAGCATGTACAGCTATGCAGCGTGTAATCGCAGTTTCTTAGGCCAACATAGTTCTACTGATGTACCTTAATGCCTTGTCAGGAAATTATATGGTTATGTTTATTGGTATTACGCAACATAGTAATTACACAGCGCTCAGGGAACTTTGAGACAGATCATAGCCTGAGAAAGTCTACCTGGTAGCTGGCAGATTTGTAATTCTAATTCTATGTGATTATATTTTCCACTTTGTGAATTAGATGATAATAACAGGCTGTGAAATGACAAAACCAGCCACATTGAGCAGGAGAGCTTTTGTGAGACAAGAGACTAAGTATCATTGATAGAGGCTCAGATGACAGCTCTGAATATTGAGTGATGTGAACTCATGACAAATTTGCTGTCATCTATACACATGCAGACAGGCAGATACAAAAGGAAGAGGAAGCATGTCCCTGCACAGATGGACAAAGTGTTCTCTATTTCTAGCCACTATTTCTGTTGTAGAATATCAGCTTTCCCCTCCCGCAGTCCATGGATGGGAACGCACTGGGGAAAAAATTGTTCTTGTAAAAGTTCAAAATGGTAAAAATACTGCCATCGTTTTTGATGCCTGTGCTGCCATTTTCTCTGAAGCTTTCTCTTCAATCATCAAGGTGATTTACTCAGTCATAATTTATTTTCATAACATTAATCCTAACCCTAACCCTTAATTATTTATTGACCATATTTATATTAGATCATATTTTTGTCTTCATATGATTCAGAAAGCCTAAATGTATCCCATAGGCATGTACCTCCTGCTCTATGCGTATGTCAGTACCATGAGTGTTGACCATGATGCCTGTGAAAGACTGGAATCAGCTGGGAGTTTACACTGGCTGTGACTTGGCCGTAAAGGGCTTATGCTGTAGTTAATCCCCTGTTGCTGTTGAAAACCTTTTCCATTCACTATATAACAGCTCTGCACAGATTGTGGTGCATAACCGGTGCTCACAGCACAGATGTTGTCTGCACAAACATGGAATCAGTTAGTGTCTTCTCTTCTCTTCTTCTTCCTGTGGTCTAGCACCAGCATGGATCCTTAGCTCCTGGCTGTATGGATGACAGTTTGTTGTGATCTCTCTGACAGGGTCTCCTCCCTAAGGGGCAAGAAACTCATGCACAGACACACACACACACACACACACAGACACACACACACACACACTCACACACACACACACAAACAAACATACATGCACGCACATGCGTGCACACACACACACACAGACACACGCACACACACACACACACACACACACACACACACACACACACACACACACACAGACCACACTATCCCTCCACCCCTTTCGCTTTTGCTTTTCCTTTTCCTGCATGCTTCTCTCGCGACCTTATTCTCCCTCCATCTCCCTCTTCAATGTGACAATCCCTTTCCCTCTCCCTGTCTCCCCCTTTCCCTCTCCCTGTCTCCCCCTTTCCCTCTCCCTGTCTCCCCCTTTCCCTCTCCCTGTCTCCCCCTTTCCCTCTCCCTGTCTCCCCCTTTCCCTCTCCCTGTCTCCCCCTTTCCCTCTCCCTGTCTCCCCCTTTCCCTCTCCCTGTCTCCCCCTTCCCCTCTCCCTGTCTCCCCCTTCCCCTCTCCCTGTCTCCCCCTTCCCCTCTCCCTGTCTCCCCCTTTCCCTCTCCCTGTCTCCCCCTTTCCCTCTCCCTGTCTCCCCCTTCCCCTCTCCCTGTCTCCCCCTTCCCCTCTCCCTGTCTCCCCCTTTCCCTCTCCCTGTCTCCCCCTTTCCCTCTCCCTGTCTCCCCCTTTCCCTCTCCCTGTCTCCCCCTTTCCCTCTCCCTGTCTCCCCCTTTCCCTCTCCCTGTCTCCCCCTTTCCCTCTCTCTGTCTCCCCCTTTCCCTCTCCCTGTCTCCCCCTTTCCCTCTCCCTGTCTCCCCCTTTCCCTCTCCCTGTCTCCCCCTTTCCCTCTCTCTGTCTCCCCCTTTCCCTCTCCCTGTCTCCCCCTTTCCCTCTCTCTGTCTCCCCCTTTCCCTCTCTCAGTCTCCCCCTTGATGTAACCTCTCTGTAGGGACACAAAGAGAGAGAAAGAAGGGCCCTTTAAGTTGCAGATTGAGATCTCAAGTGCTGATACAAGAGGAGGACTGATGGGGCTCGGGTGTAATGTCTTTGTATCACGTTCATAGTCTCATGGTGCACATGCCTGGAAGAATACATAGTGATTTGATCTGACACAAATAACCAGTGTTATTTGCACAAGGCGTAGCAGCCCACTGTCACTCTTCTACTCTGTATTCAGTGTGAATCACCTCTTTCTCTGCACATGCATTTGCTTGTAGAAATACCTGGTGATCAGATGAATTTCAACAGAAAGTGTTTGTGTATGTAAAGCATGTATTCAGAATATAAGAAATTATAGCTATGCTATGACAGGTATAGTATAATTTCAATAAATATAACATAAACAGGCATTCCGTAGATCTATTTGAAAGAGGCTCTGAATACAAAGCATTTAGGCATTTACTTATTTGGTTTAATTTACTTATTTTACTTCATTCTGATAATCTGTATGTGATTGACTTCATAGGCTTTCATTACAACGATTAAACCTACCGTACTCAACAATTACATCATACAGGTGTACTGAATCTTCAAGTGCAGACACAATGGGATGTGATATCTGTGGAATGGACATGCTTTGCATGATTGAAGTTTACGTCAGGCCTGTAATGTCATATTCTGTCCATGCTGTCACAATGCATTACTTGTAAATTGATTTACATCTCCTTGAGTGAACCATAACAAAAACAGTTGGGACAGCAAGATAATATGCTGTCCCTTCAGTTTTAGTAATCCACTTTGCAGTCAATTCTAACGTTCTTGGTAGTTTCCTCGCAATCCGCGGAGTACTCAAATCGTACTGAGCATCAGGTTACTTCTTGATAAACATTATTTCTGGCACCTCAAACATCAGAACAGTGAGACAAAATCAAATGGACATATACCATGAAAAGCCATGCTTTAGTTTGCACATGCAGAACTTCACTCTAAGTAAATATTGAATAAAGTAAACATCCAATTTGCAGTACTCACTGGACTGTTTACAGGTCCTGGCCTGGGAGTGAGGATGATGTGTGACAGGACATGTTACTTCCTGTCTAGGGAGTGTTGTTTTCTCTTTCAAGCCACTGTATATGAGGGCCTTTAGTAATCGTATTGTTGCTTCTGCCTGAACACTAGGCTATACGTATGTATACTGTATCAAGGGGATCTGCTCCTTTGCATGGCTCATTTGGATGTACAATGAAAAACTGCGACATCTATCTGCATGTGTTATGGAACCGACCATGCCTCTGATGACATACCCAAGTCCTATCAGCATCAGAAACTGTACTCACTAATGCCTGGTTTAGCATAGGTTATAGTTACTGAGTTTCTGGATTACTTAACACATTTTATTATATCCTGTGTCTATTCTATCTGTGGTCCTCAAACCTAACCATTACAGATCTGTGATAATATTGATTCTGATACTAAGTTGCTAACCGTTTTCCAAGTCCTTCAGATATGGAACATGTGTGGACCTCAGCTCTGATTGTAGCTTTGATATACTACTTCTATAACTCAGGTTCAGAGAATGTAACATCATATAATAATAATAATAATAATAATAATAATAATAATAATAATAATAATAATAATAATAATAATAATAATAATAATAATAATAATATTAATAATAATAATAATAATAATAATAATAATAATAATAGCTTAGATTTATATAGCATCTTTCTCAAACCCACGGACGCTTAACAGAATTCAGGGATTATAGATAACAATCATTCATTCTTTGGAGACTTTACTTAAAGTTGCTTGCTCTAAAAACACCCATAGGCCCACGTGAAATATAAACACAGGATCAAATCACTTTTGAAGTTGTACTGTAAAACTCTCTCTTTGTAAGGGTGGAGGACATACAGCACAGTATCAGACCTTTATAGCACTGAAAAAAAGACAAAAAATAAAAAGATCTTGATACTTGATGATATCCTAATGGTCTCTACCACCCCCCCCCCCCCCCCCCCCCTCACACACACACACACACACACACACACACCCTTCAGCACTGTCTTCCTTGATACACGTTCTACTGCACTGTCACCTTTTCCTCCATTGCTTCACTAACGTCCTTTGGGGTTTTGTTCACCTCTCATATTTTTGCTATCATTGTGCTGATGTTTTTGTCAGCTTGAGCCTTGAGGGCATCAGAGCAGCAGGTTTGTCCTGAGCTTTCTCTCTGTTTCTCATTACGATTGGTATCCGCCGTTCTATTCCAGGCAGGGAGACACTGTGAGCAGTGTGGAGACAGAAGAGGCTGTAAAAGTCAGGACTGGTAACCTTGTCCGCCCATGGTCACGGGTCACTTGGCAAGTGCACGTCGGAATTCATCTCACTAAGAACCTCCTCTCAGAGAAGTGATAGAGTGAATGACAGGAAATGGGATGAGAGAGAGAGAGAGAGAGACAGTGTGTGTTTGTGAAGGAATGAGAGAGAGAGTGAGAGAGAGAGAGAGAGAGAGAGAGTGAGAGTGAGAGAGAGAGAGAGAGAATCCATGTATAACAGTATCAGTCTTCTACTGTAGAAGAGTGGCCACTATGTTTTGTTCATACTAAATTGTGGAGTCACGCTTTTTATGTTCTTGTCTAAAGTAGTGTTCACTTACTAGTGTTTTTTAATTGATACTGACATAGCTTTATCTGGATACTGTATTGTGCTGTAGATGTTTAGAAAAGTTGTTTACTAAGCGCTTTGAGTTGCATTTCATGTACGAAAGGCGCTATATAAATAAAGCTTTACTTACTTACTGACTTACTTATTATTTATTATGTCTCAAATAATATATAACATCACAAACACATTTCTGCTAGCCTTCACTTACTGGATAAGACCAAATTGTGTAACCGTAGTCATCCAAAAACACAATTTGCATGACTATTATGATAATGATAATTATTGCTATGGTTAATGTGTTTTCCAAAACATTTCATTATCAAAACTATCCTATTGAAGTGCATTCTAACCAAGACCAGAACAATATCAACAAACACCGCAGCAAGGAAGTGGGGCACACTCTTATTACACCGTCACCTTGACTGACTCAGGAATCTCTCCTCACTCCTCCTTGGCCATTACTGAGACCTATAGGTCCAGACCTCTGTGTCTAATGAATATTGCAGACAAGATAGTTACACAACATCTCCAGCATGAGCTGTGGCCTGGAGAAAGACAATGGCTTTTTGTATTTACTCCCATTTCCTTCCCTAATGAAGTCATAGATTAAAGTCAAGCGACACAAAGGGTTGTCTGTCTGCTACGAGGAGCACCTATCCAAACAGAGTGCACAAGGCCAAGACTGAGCAATTAACCCTAAGAAGCCAGCGAGCAATTAACCCTCAGAAGCCAGTGAGGGCTTACGGATTGACTCATCCCTATGTTGCACAACACCTTTGGTCACAGCTTGCACTTGTGGTGTTCCTGTGTTTGAGTGCCGGTTAGATATTGAAATAATCATGATGTAACAAGAGGAGTTTAGTTTTCAGTTCTTGACCCGGGCATTGACTAAACAATGGTGGTTCTCCCGTTAAACCTCTTGGGCTGCCGTACAGTAGATCAATAGGTTGCAATTTCTATCCAGCACAATCATAATAGAGCTTACAATACAGATTAGCAAGGTGAAGCAGGTATGCTATGCAGACATTAAAATGAGAAGAATCAGGTGTCTCATCCTACATGTACTGTATGTATTCAACATCTGTTTGGCCGAGAATTAGTGGCTGTCATCACCCTATCATCATACCACCAACACATTTGAAATTCTGTCATTGGTCAGTAACTATACATAGCCTACATTCCCCTAATGTCAACATCCAATGGTCTCATAGTGTTCACAGTAATTCAGCAGTAGCAAAATGATCCACGCTCATTTAAACAGTTCCACATGGGGTATTTTGAGACTGACATACTCTTGAGCAACGGCAATTCACTTGGCAGAAGGCTTGATTAACTGCTGCCGTTCCTTTAATGTGTTATGAAATGATACTGCTCTCCTTCCTCCAGATATGAGGTGGTTGGTTCTGTAGGTGTAAGTCATTTCCCTATGTTTTGTACACCTTCTCCCCATTAAGACCTAACACTTAGGAGATCACTGGGTAAATGATCGACTCGCATGACAGTTATGGGTCTCTGGCTGCAGATGACGGGCTGTTTTAAAGACGCAGTAAATTATTTTGAAAGTAAAAGCAAAGCCTTGAGGGAGGAGAGGGTAAGCATCCTATTAACATTTTCTGTCTTAGAACATATAAACCACTCATTTCATTTATTTGTCATTTCGCCTGTGTGACAGCGTCTAACGAAACACATGAGACTATACATATTGTATTGCATGTACACAACCTACATACCTGACAGTGGAGTTTTGACTGTGGGACTTGTTTAGGGGTTTAAAAACGGTTTTAAAATGGTTAATTGGAGCAGTGTGGGGTTTTATAGAGGAGCTGTCTCTTGTTCCATGCTTTCTCAACCCTTTGACCCAAAGGCATACACCTGGTATTGGGTCAGGTTACTGCCTGGCTCCAAGGCTTGCAGGTCAAGACCTGGTGCTTCACAGGCCTCTAATCCCTTGCATGGCAACATATTTGACTGAAGGGACTGATTCCAAGCACTCCCAGTCAGCCCTGAAAAATTACAGCACTCTCTCCCCTGCACGCCTTCCCCTTTTCTCTATTTTCTCTCCCTCCCTCCCCAAAGTGATGATTTAACTCTTTAAGGATGTTGAGGGGCTTTTGTGGGGCATTAGCTTGCTGAGATTTATGGGCTTAAATGAATTATGATGAGTGCATCTGTATGCACAACCAGACCAAACCGCTTTTACACATCATTTTGAGAGAGAGAGAGAGAGAGAGAGAGAGAGAGAGAGAGAGGGAGTGAGAGACAGAGAGACAGAGACACAGACAGACTGTGTGCTTGTGTATGGGCATCATAAACCTTCAGGGACCTTGTGACTCTTCTTCACCATTCTCTCCCCAAAGTCCCAGTGTGAGGCAAAAGCATGGCACATTAATGATTATCTTATGTGACACAGGTAACTGACACAATACGAGATGTGCACTAACACTGTTCTTTAGTCAAAGTTGGTAGTAGGGGTAAGTAGCACAATGAAGAACACAATACCCAATCAATTACGTGTTAATTTGTACAAAATTCCTTTTGCAACATTATAAAAAATGGTCAACTGCACATTTAGGTCTAGCCTAGATTCATACCACCGGAATACTCCTGCTACATCTGTAAGCATACAACTAACACTAGAACAAACTATGTACTGTAGATGGATCATTATAGACTTTTAGAACAGTATGGATGAGTAGATAAAAGCTCTAATTTTCTCATCCATGCCACATATGAAAATATACCTTCTCTCTACGGCAATGATGCAGTAGGTACACCAGGGGGAGCAGTTATACTGCTATTTTGGTTGAGTTTCTTGGAGAGAATCTCATTGTTTCCTGTCTTATGCTTTCAGAAAAATGTATATTTCTTGCATGATTACATAAAATAAGCACGTTGAGAGTGGAGGAGCGCTCTACAGCCGGCCGTACTGCATGAGTGCTCTGAACACGCTTGCTTGCTTTTGTAGTTTTCCTGTTATCCTTAGTGTCCTAGATAGTGTCCTATTCTTTGTGTGCTCCTTTTTTGAGTGTGTTGTTGCAAAATGATAGTCCACAGGTAGATATGAAGTCAACAGTCCCTCTCTCTGTCTGGAGATGGCATAGAAAATACATGTTTCAGAGAACAAATTCCACCCGTTGTCACTGCTCATTAAAAAAAAGGAAAAATATGAAGCTTTCGTGCCTCCCCCCATCCAATTAATCTTTGTTAATTCTGCTCCTTTGGACAAAATCATAATTAGATTGACAGCCACTGTGATTGTCAAGTGATGATGGTCTCTCTATCCTAGACCCACCATTGACTGGCAGCTGGATTGAGATGACATAAGTGGCAGGTTTAGTTGCATGTGTGTGCACTCTATTGTAAACTGATGTGCATCCATGTCTTTTTAATACAGTCAGCTTACTTAGCACTTTCACCCTGTCACTCCAAAAAATGGATGAACCTCTGTAAACTGTGCTCCCATCATTACTTCAGCAATGATTACCTGTTTCACCTACTGTACACAGGTTTTTCTGATATAATCGATCTGACTGCAGGATGATTTGTATCACTGAATTCATTGTGTGTGGGGGGGAGGGGGTAAAACAGTTCAAATACAAACGTTTGAAATGTAAAACAATAGTGCTAAATGACAATCAGTTATGTGAATATGTTTGGATGTACAGTGTGACATACTGAGTTCAATGGATGTGAGTAATACTTTCAGCACACAATGGTATTAGATGAAGATTGATCTGTTCCTGGGCAGGAACACACTGATCATACACCATCTAACCCATTAGTGGATGGAATTTTAATCAGAAGCTGACTTAGCGCTACCATGTTTCCTGGCAGTCATTTCAAATACACCAAAAACAAGGAAACCTAGCAAACGATGTGGCTCGTTTCGTCTCTTGTATCGCGATGATATAATTTTTTATTCATCTTAACATTTTTGGGCCAGGTATATGAATTAAGGGAAAATAAAACAGGGATCACTACAAACAAAACTGCAGAGGGAGGGCGATGTGATTTTTTTTCCCTGTCATTTGTCAGGTACGGGTAAATGGCTCTATTACCACACTTCTTTAAGTCTGTTATAGCTCCATATAACTGACATACGGCACAGCTTCCATTTCTGTCCCGGACAGTTATGGGGCTTTGGTGATCATGTGAGAAATTTCCTCTGTGTCCTTGGTTTAATAGGATGTGTGTCGTACATCTCTGATAAATACACCCATTTGGAGAAAAAAGTAGTTGGAAATAGTGGCTGGCTGCTTTTTCTGTCATCCCCTCCGATTTCGCAATCCAACTGCAGCTTTAAATGCCTCAGTAAAAGCTGTTTTATCATATGACAAACACTATCATCAATACTGCCAATGACAGGTTTTTTTTCTCTGACTCAGTGCTTTAGGACAGGAGAAGGTTCAAATTGTCATTGTTGAAGAAGAAAGGAATGTTGTTATTGGCGGCTAGAGACATAGTGACCCTTTTAATGGTGATCACTGAACCTTGGCTTTCAGGATCTCTCTCCTCACCCCTGACTTCCTGTCCTCACTTTTCTGGGCTTAAGGGAAGGCCTTGACTCTGTACCCCCTCTTTATTCCTCCTCTCTCTTCCTTTCTCTTCTTCTGCCAGGAATTGCACATAGTGCTGTTGCATCTGATTGCTTGTTAAGTCTCTATGCTCTGCCGTCTTTCTGTAAACTTTGCACACTCAGGCTGTCCCATTCAGTAGCCCCCCTAAGACTCTTGTAAATGACATGAAATACAGTACGCGTATTAAGAGGTTTTAGAGTGGAATGCTATCTGGCATTGCCGTAAATATATTACTCAGTGTGATTATTAACACATAATTTAAGGACAACCTTGTAATTGACCTGACGGTTTCTGAAATGTAAATCAGCTTTTTCCTTCTTTATGTATTCAATTGCTGTTTTTCTGATAATGTGCGTGGTTCTGGGGCTTAGGAAATGGGCCTGAATGGCCAACAATGGTTTGTAAATAGAAGAAATGCAAATGATAGATGTAATGACTAAATAATTAAGATACTGAAATTATTCTACATTTTGAGAATTTTTATTGGATATGAACCGATATGATTTTTAACTTAACCATAGCATACAATGTTTCATGTTGCAATGCTCTGACAATGTATTAATGTCAAGTAACAGCATATGGAAATGTTTTATAATGACAGCAAGCAGGTGGCCCAAAACTCAAAAGTTCACAAAACTTTAAGTTAGAGCCATTGGACAGCACAAGACCAGATGAAAGGCCATTGTTTAGGAGCCATGACCCTTACTTTCCACTTTCACTTTCTCTGTTTTCTTGTCATTGCTTGCGTTTTACTCTGACTTGCAGTGTGCCTCTATCATTATCGGCACAAGCACCAGCCCCCTGACCGTAATTAACCAGCCCTCTGCTGGGGTGTACTATCCACCCTTTAAACTCATGTACCCATAGATAAGCACACGCTTATAGCTATTTAGATGTAAATGAAAAACATGTTAGTATTGTATTGCTCAATATTACCATTATTAATAGTTGCACATTATCATTCATATTTATCATTTTTACAATAATTTGCATATTAAAAAGATAATACATTTTTAAAAATCTTTTTTTTTAGACAAATGATAATACACTGATGAAGAGGGAGCTTTCATCTTTGCTCTAAAAGCTCACTATTGTACGAATACAAAGTTCAGATAAAGAAAAAAAAGAAAAGAATGTCTGTGATCAGTGAACTGTGACTGTCACAATAAGAGTCCAGTTTATCTTGGACTTAAGAGACTATTCCTAGTCGTAGCCAGTGAGCATTTGTAAAGGGGTGGTGAAGGTGGGGGTGGGAGCAATTTACACTTCTTATTTAGCCCTTTTTTCCAAATCTGAAATACTAATGGTTACCCCCCATTTTGAGCTCCGTGGCTCAACCCCCACCGGAGACCTGTTCAGGATCTCCAGTGAGGCATTTGTGTGTGCCTAGCCCTCTCCTTTCTTCTGCTCTTAACCACACAGACTCGACTTCACAGGACAGGCGACAGCCCGTGGACTGCAGATGAAAAAGTAAAGCGGCATATCTCGCGCCTGTTAAGTCCTCAACTAATTAGCAAAAATGGTCTCCTTTCTTTTCTTTTTAAGCATTTAGTCTCGGGGGGGGGGGGGATAAGATAGAGAGAAGAGGAGAGAAAGAAAAGGGGGGAGGGAGAGAGAGAAGGGGAGAAAGGGGGGTGATGCTGAGAGTAGGAGTGGAGAGAGATGGAGGGAGGGAGGGAGGGAGGGAGAGAGTGACTGAGAGGGAGGACAGGCATCTGAGCTCTCAGCTGGGCTGTTTTGAAAACACACTTTTGAAAGCCTTTCCCTTAATTCATGCCTTTTGTTTTTGGCCCTTTTGTGTGTGCCAGTTTGACCATATAACATCATACATCTGGTCTATAGCTTGTTTGGGGCTTTCTCACTCAGGGACCCATCGTCTCCTCCTGGGCTCAAATTCGAGTGATGGTATAACATAAAAGGGCCTAAAGTGTGGGCTGAGAGAGACAAACAGAGAGACAGAGAGGGGGAGAGAGGCAGAGAATGTGAGTGAAACATGAAGGAAAAGGCTGAAAAGCATTCTACTTCTTTCCTTCTCTTGTGAAAATAGCACAATTGACAATATCTCATACATGACAACCTTTTTTTTCTTCTTTTTTTTTTTTTACATTAAATTATATTTATAACGCTGCTAAGTTACTTATTGAACACTTCATCTAGCTTGAGAATAGGTTGTAATTGTGTTCTTGTATTGCAACATATGAACATAAACAATACATGGAAATAAACGGACACAACATGCTGCCACAGTTGAGCAGGGAAGTACTGTGATAGTTGCAGGACATGTGTAGCCATGGCAATGTGGTGGACTTTGAAACATTTTGTGCCACATTTTCATATGTTTTCGAAAACAAATATTCAAAAGGTACAACAGAGGTATTGAAGTCACACACCACAGCCATCTGATCACTGCTGTTAGCTTGTCGTACTGTAATTGGTTTGCTCTTTTTAATAACCCGTGATCCAGTGTTATGGAACCTGAT